>NC_139834.1:31239204-32439204 GCF_963691815.1 Echiichthys vipera
CTACATATTCAACCTTTAACTATGGACAACCATGCAATTAATTGTGATTAAATATTTTAAATGATTGGCAGCCCTAATATATAGACACATTGCAGATAAATGTGGTATTGGATTTGATTTTCCAGGTCTTATATTCTGCCTGTTCTGCTGTCTGCCTTTAAGGATCTTGATTTATCTGGGTGTTCTGTAATTCCCAGTGTTTGTACAGTGGTTTGTGACTAATCACATTGTCTTCAGCCAGTTATGTGTACTGCTATGAGTCAGTCGTCTATCCTGCCACAGAGGACAATCCTTCCTGAGCACACCAACTCTCATTTTGAATAGTTACTGTTCAAGAAACTAAGACAGGATAACATGGGGAATCCCTCCCTCCTCCTTCTTAGTATGGACACAGACACACATTGACACAGAATTTCTTTTGACAACTCTTTGTGAATGAGACTTTGAGACTGATAAGCTGTGCTAACATCTAGCAATTTAAGTGAAGATTGATGGCACTGGAGTCAAATATTATCCTTGCATGAAAAAACCACCCTATCAGCAGACAAGAACATCGGCTTTTAATTATTCTGTAAAGCCTTAGATTGTGCTCAGGGACAGTTATCTAATGCCCATAATGATGAACTTAGCAGCTAAACTGATAATCTTAAAGCATTTCAAAACAAAGTCCTATGATGCGGCTTTGGCTCAGAGGTAGAGCGGGTCGTCTTCCATTCGAGAGATCGGCGATTCGATCCCCGGCTTCTCCGGTCCCAAGTGTACTTGGGCAAGACATTGAACCCCGAATTGCTGCCCGCGCTGCTCATGGGTGTGTGAATATGGTGTGATTGGTTAGATGAGATTAGATGGTATGTAGATGTCCACTAACCTGACTATCGCCAGATGACTGTCGTTCCTCCTTGACTCCGCCTAGCTCCACTTATCCATCTGGGATTGATCCATAGGAAAGTGATTTCAGGTGGTTGAGCCAATCAGGGCCACCGAATGGGGTTTTATAGATGGGACATAGTCATAGTCCGGGTTTGGCTTTTCCCTGCGTCGCTCTCATCAGCGTCATGGGTTGGTTTCGATGTGAGTGGTTAAAGTAGCATGTCAATAAAGATGACAGACAAGTGGTTTATCCAATCATATGCAAGGATTTTTGATAAGGCCCAACCACCTGAAATTACTTTCCTATGGAGAGATCCCAGATTGACGAGTGAAGCAAGGAGGAATGAAATTAATCTGGTGATAGTCAGGTTAGATGTCCACTGCCATCTGTGTAAATATCTGTGTGAATGGGTGAATGTGACAAGTAGTGTGAAAGCGCCTTGAGTAGTCAGGAGACTAGAAAGGTGCCATTTATGCATATTTTAAGTGTTGATCATTTGAAGTACTTTCCATTAGGGAATCAACCGATTACGATTTTTTAGGGCCGATGCCGAAACCAATTTTTTTTCATCAGCCTTATCCAATGACCGATACGGACTGCTGTTTTTCTTGAGTTGATATTTGGAGCCAATACCACTTTTGCTTCCTTTAATTTACATCATAAAAATTACACAATGATGATGACAAATTTTACGAGTCTCTTAAAAATAGGAACCTTTATTTGACTTAAAAAAGGTGTCTCCAGCAACACGGAGCTTCCTGTGGACGCCTGTTTCTAAAAAATGCCAGGAAAAAAACTATCGGCAAACGCAGCAGGCGGCCCAATACATGTAAAAAACGCAAATATCGGCAGATGTATCGGCCTATCACTACTTTCCATCTATAACTATGTATTCTCATCTTTTGTGTTAATCATAGTTTGAGATACTTTCCACTTGGCTATGATTCGTTATGTGAAACCTCCGACCTGGCCCTAACCAGCTCAGTTGAACTTTTCAACTGTTCCATTTCCTGTTCTTACAAGCATAATTTGCTGTGTCTAGACAAATCATGTGCGAGTCTGATCGACGAATGAGTTGCCTTATAAATACTCCATGATTTCATCTGTTTGGGGTCAGTCAGTTTGCACACTGATGTGATCCAGTGTGACTCTGTATTGGCTTTAAAAACCTTTTGTAAAATAACCCTTAAATGAATATCTTTGTCTACAGTTTATTTCTTCTCACCAGTTAAATTTCGCCCACAGGGAGACAAGTGGATAGGTCAACTTTATTAACTAGATATCACCATGCAACATCCTCAGTTGATTACTTACATTAAGAAAAATACTTGTATTACAAGTTTTCTGAAATGTTATGTTTAAATATGCAAATGAGGCATTATCTAATGCTAACTCTTGGTTAATTAAGGATAAATCTACAGACACAAATAGACGTGTAGTAAAATAACCACCTAAATGTGTATTTTGAATGCTTTAATTTCTCTGCATTTCTCAGTCTAAAAGAGTGCATGTTAAAGTGAAATTCCAGCGTAAAATCATCCCAGGCTTTTCTTCGGTAAATACACTCGTCAAATAAGGCATCGAGACAATTTTTTTCATCTACGAACTATTAACGGAGATATCCTGGAGAGTCACTAACCGTTGCTACCAGTAATTAATGTAATGTAATGCAGCTAATACGGATTACCTCGGGGCAGCACGGTGAAGGCATTCAAACGGCTTCTTAACCACTAATACTGCTCAAAATAACATCAAACCTCTGCAGTAGCATTAGAAGAGTCCTTACACAGAAAACAAAGCGCCAACAACGTAGTTAGAGAACCCAGAGTCTATTAAAAGAGTGTCCCCAAAGGAATTTAAGTCAAAAGCAACTGGACTTGGTTGTTTGTCTTGGAAGACATTTCACCTCTCATCTAAGAGGCTTCCTCAGTTCATGTACGCATCTGACCAGGCTGGGACTGGTCTAACTATCTAGTGTGGAGATCCAGTTATTTAACCTTGAGCGAGGGCGTGCACAATGCCGATGATGTCACTGGAACCTTTGTGCATCAAGTGCCAACGACAGTCGTTGGAGTCACAGTCGTTGGAGGGAAGTTGGTTTCAACTTTGTTAGTGCTCTATAGATATACATAGATATTTTACTCCTCTTTCAAAATCTAATCAACAACATACAGTAGTCATCCCATATGTGTCTGGGGTATCAGAGAAACTCAGGAGGATCTTCAACAAACACTGCATCCCTGTGTATTTCAAACCCAGTAACACACTCAAAAAGAAACTAGTACATCCCAAAGACACCACACATCCACAAAAGGTTTATGCTGTCCAATGCAACAAGGAATGCAAAGATCTATACAATGGAAAAACAAAACAACCACTGCATAAATGCATGGCCCAACACAGGAGAGCTAAGTCCCCAGGCCTGGACTCTGCTGTCCACTTACATCTCAAGGAGAAAGCCCACTCCTGTGATGACAACAATGCCCACATCCTGGACAAAGAGGACAGATGGTTTGAAGGACGAGTAAAAGAAGCCATCTATGCAAAAGTAGAGAAACCATCACTAAACAGAGGAGGAGGTCTGAGACACCACTTATCTCCAATTTAAAATGCTGCCCTTTCATCCCTTTCCAGGAGATTCAACAATCTAACTTTAAAGCACAACTGTTCACAAATGGCCACTCTAATGACGGTCGTTTGCACTTGGAGCACAAAGGGTTCCAGTGACATCATCGGCCTTGTGAAAGGTTAAATACCTGGATCGCCACACCATTTAGTTCGACCAGTCCCAGCCTGGTCAGTTGCGCACACAAACTGATGAAGCTTCTTGGATAAGAGGTGAAACGTCTTCCTAAACAAATAACCAAGTCCAGTTGCTTTTGAATAAAATTGCTTAGGGGATAACAATGAACTAGACAAATAAGAACATTCACAGGCTCTTGAAGGGGAAGAAGCAAAATCCATTTCAATGCCATTCCAAGTCAACAGTGAGTGGGTTCTTAAAAATTAACTTATTGGAGCAAGAGCATTAACGGAGAGAGGGAGCAGCGCTCGTAAGAACAAAGCCAAGAATCAGAGAAATAAACTTTATTCTTCAGGTCTCACAGTAGTTATGTTCTGCACAAAAATAAACCCTTCTACACTTCCTCTAACCCTGAGGAAAGCTGCTATACTGACGGATTTTGTGTGAATGGAGAACTTCTGTGACAGAGAAAATATATACTTCAACATGGGTGTAAAATTTGTGTGAATATGATCACTCAATCGGCTATGGGCTAGTGTATGCCTCCATTTCTATATTAGTAGGTCTAGTGCTTCACATAATAATATATAGACTTTCATGGGTTATTGTGTGTGTGTTTGTTTAATTTGCCATCTGTACATTGATGTCATATTATACCACACTGTTAATTGAATTAAAATACATTAAATGTATAACAAGGAAGATGTTTATAATGTTATGTTCCTCTGACAGAGATAATAACATACTGCTGTGTGTAGGTGCAACCGGCATCCCAAAGATGATTGTTCATTTCTGGATTAACGTGAACTTTCAGTTTGATTATGAGAAGGCCTCAGCCTGATCAAACAAAGGGCAGCCTTTGTCTCTGAGGGCATGGTCACAGACAAAGGCCTGCCATGCAACCTTCCCCCCACAACAAACCTCAAACTGTCAGTCCATTGGCTGACCTGACCTTTGGTGATGACATCATCAGCGTCTATAAAACTGTAGGACACTTCCTGCTCTCTTTTTCTCTTGGTCTCTTCCTTGGACTCTTTCTTCGAATCTCCACACTCAACTCGACGCTGTCCTGCTGGATCCACCGACCAGCTGCCCGCTGTCCCTAGGCCCTCAACATGGCCTGTATGGAGTAGGATCACCAGCCAGGTTAACTAACCGGTTACCAACTCAACTGAGCAGAACCAAGAGCGATCTGAGTCCTCTTTTGTCTAAAAACCAAAACCATGACATCTCCCATCTCATGGACTGGTAACTAATCACCAACTGGGCATAACTACATGTTATAAGACTGTATGAACGGCTAAGCATAGAACTGTGACTTTGGTATAATCTGAATAAGAACTCCTGAGATCTTCACACCTTTTCTGCAGGGGTCCAAGCCCACACCCTTCCTCCCTCTCTCTTTGTCTCATTCACACACACACACACACACACACACACACACACACACACACACACACACACACACACACACACACACACACACACACACACACACACACACACACACACACACACACACACATTTGTTGTTAGCTTTAGTTAGTTTATTGTGTGTTTTGTTTGTTGCATTGATTAATTTGTCAATAAATGTTTGTGTTTACCATATGACTGTTTATTTAATATTACACAAAGATGAATGAGCCAGCCTCTACTAAGAAAATAACTTTTAAGTCCTTCAACTGATTAAACTATTACTGTGCATCTGCGTGTGTTTCTGGTGTGCATGTAAACGCATTCAGTGAACGTGTTTACATACACAACAGTATCCCGAAAATGGCCTTACCCCGGTTGAGGGAAAAATGGGATTATTGAAGTTCCCCATATATACATGAAAGGGGGTTGATTGGGAAAATGATGGAGTAACTCTTCCTCCGGTACAGTAGGTGGTGCTCCGCCAACATACAGCTGGTCAGAATACGGCTTTCTTTCCGGTTCACCTTTGTCAAAATCACAAGCAGGGGGAAAATGGACGACTTTTGGACAGAATTACGACAGAAACGGCTCTTCTTGGTAGTGATGTTACTTTCCATGGCAAAGTCCTCCCTCGGTTTAAAAGGAATGCTCTATTATTGTTGTTTTTTTTCACATTGGTTTCGGTGCTGTTGCTTCCTAGTTTATTCTATTTCCGGGTCAAAAGCCACTGCTGCGGAGTGGGGAGGGGGGAGTTAATACCAACGGAGCATGTGCAGACAAGAAACCCGACAGTAATCTGGAAATGCTGTACTGAAGGAGATATCTAGGTCTGCTAACCAGGGTATGAGAACTCCGATTTTACGTGGGATACGGTGTTTACATAGTGTTGTCTGGTGACTGTGACAGGAGTAATGGATTCCATTTCAAGTTAAGTGCTTTTTTTCCTCCTTATCCCTTTCCTTCAAATAATAGGTTAATCTGAACCCAATCTGTGTGACAACTATGATATTGTGCCTTGTTTCGCCTCCCCTTTGCAAACCGTATTACATGTAACCTTAATAGATGTCAGCCCTGCAACAAACATACCATATATGTGATTATACTAAACTCTGACACAGTGTCAATTTGAATATTAGAAATATTTTACAGCACGTTGTCAAATGTGCATAAATCTCTGTATAATCAAAGGATTTGGACAAAGCTCAGGTCTAACAATGTAAACAACCAAAAAAAAAAGAAAAAGTACAGTACAAGAATGTAATATATACAGGTATTCAGGTTTTGGAGCAACAAATGCTGCCAAGTAGACAATGTCTTTTTCAGAGAAGGCCTTGTTTATTTCATCAAGACAATGCCAAACCACATTCTGCACGGGTTCCAACAGCACGGCTCCAAACTAAAATAGTCCAGGTTCTAAACTGACCTGCCTGCAGTCCTGACATTGAAAATGTTTGGAGCATTATGACACATAAAAAATACAACAAAGAAGACCCTGAACTGTTGAGCAGCTGAAATCCTACGCCAAGCAAGACTAGGAAAACATTCTACTTCCAAAATGACAGCAATTGCTATTCTCAATTCACAATTGTTTACAGCGGGTTGTTTCAAAGAAGAGGTGATGCAACAGAGTGGTAAACATGAATCTGTCCAACTGTTTTAAACTTGTTGCTGGCATCAAATTCTAAACAAGGATATCCTTTTCAAAAACAATTCAAATGTTCTGTCTCAACATTTGAAATGTTGTTTTTGCGCTATATTCAATTACATATGGAGCTTAAAAGTCATGCAGATGTTACTTTCCCAAGTAACACATTTTTTTCAATTAATTAATTACTTCTGAGACAATTTACTAGTAACTGTCATTTTTACCAATTTTCAGTAACTTGCCTAACACTGCGCATGAATGACTTGACAGGTAAATTGACTGCAGTTCAATTTTATTAACAATAATTTGGCAACAACCCATAAGCAACAGATCAACTCAAGTAGAATTCAATTCAATTCAATTCAATTTTATTTACAGAGCCAAATCATAACAAAAGTTTTCTCAGGACACTCTAAAGAGTAGGTATAGACCGCACTCTTATTTTAATTTACAAAAATCATCAACTTTTATTACTATTACTATTATATTGGCAAGGATAATCATGATATTAATTTTTGGATATATTCCCATGCCTACATGTAATTAAGATAAGTTTGGAGTTACCAAAAAGTGCGTTCTTCCTCTCTTTCTGGAGGCTAGCCACCTCTCCCCATCTCCGTCCCATATGCAAAGCTAACACATCCCAGACCAGTCTCTACACCATCTCTACACAACGAACAAGTCAACCCATCGAAATGTCAGCATAAAAGAACATGACTGGGAATACAGTAATAAATTACAACCCAACACTTCTGACTATCTATTTGATGCTCTGAGTTAATGTTACACATCCGTATGCATAAATGTTAAAGTAGTCCTGCAAGATCTTACCTGTGGGGAAAGTCCATTGCTGCCATGGTTGACGTGGTTGCTCGGTGCTGCAGAGTTCATAAAGGAGTCAGAGTAGCTGGAGAAGCCATGGCGGTTGGAGGTCAGACCGTAGACAGAGCTGCTATCAGCACTGGATAGACCACTCTGATGCATGGTGGATGGAGGTAGTGGCTGGGGACGGTGAACGGTACCACCGCCATCTGAAGGGCAAAAAACAACAGCATATAGCTAAGCACCTAAATAAACACCATCTCAAATTGTCCTGTAGCCAGGTCTGCTGTTATTTACAGATGTAATTCTTCAATTTCCCAATTTTAAAAATAGATCAGGAGCTTGCAGTTTTTTTCTCTACTACTAGTATATGTGCTAAACAGGACTAAACCCATGCTGGATATATCTATGAACAGCTGCAGTAGCAGCAGGTGACAGCATAGCTTTCAGCTGAACAGTGTGCCAGGGGACATGACATTACATTACATTTTCATTTAGCTGACCTTTTTGTCCAAAGCGACTTCCAATAAATGCATTCAACAATTAGGGTACAAACCAGAACCAAAAGCCAAACTACAGAGTGCACAAGTACAGGACGAAAGTGCAGCATTTTTTCTATTCATTTTCATTTTTTTTAATTTAAATTAATCATCATCTGCTTAGCCAAGCAGTGGAAAGAGATGCATTTTTAGCCTGTGGTGGAAGATGTGTAGACTTTTATGTTATTCCGGATGTCGATGTGGAGCTCTTTCCACCATTTGGGAGCAGTACAGCAAACAGTTGGGACTTAGTTGAGAGTTCCTCTCAGAGAGGGAGCACCAAGTCAATTGGCAGATGCAGAGCGGAGTGGACTGGCTGGGGTTTACGGTTTAACCATGTCCTGGATGTGATCTGGGCCTGATTTGTTAGTAGCACGATAAGCAAGTGCTAGTTTTTTTGAAGCAGATGTAAGCAGCTACAGGAAGCCAGTAAAAGGAGCAGTGGAGCAGTGTAGTGTGAGAGAACTGGAAGGTTGAAGACCAGTCGAGCCGCTGCATTCTGGATGAACTGCAGAGGTCAGAAGGCACAGACAGGCAGACCAGCCAGGACGGAGTTACAGTAGTCAAGGCGTGAGATGACAAGAGCCTGGCTGCCTTCTGGGTCAGAAGAGGACGTATCCTCCTGAAGTTGTGCACCATGTATCTCCACGATCAGGTTGTTGCAGCAATGTTGGCGGTGAGGGAGATTTTTCTACAACTTCAACATCATGGATCCTGTGTAAAATCAGGCTATTATTGTTGTATGAGTCATACTAGAGATGAGAGTGTCTGACAATTTCTTGCTGTATTCCTTAAAAAAATAAAGGTAGTAGTGGTATAAATACTAGAAATTAATTAGGCTGCACAAGAACACATTCTTTCTCCCTGCCGGTCGTCTGAGTTTTTTTTAAAACTATCATCTCTTCTCTCTCATTCATTGTTGTAAACTTGTGTAAATAGTTTGCTGTCATGATTAAAACCATTGATTTGAATCTCAATGCTGATGCTGTGCTGGAAATAAATTTCTAATCAGCAATAAATATAACAATTTCCGATCAACCCATATCAATTGCATGCTTAAAATAACATACTGGTTAAAGCCCTGGCCATTTTAAGACAACTCGACCCACTTCCGGGTTAAACCCCATTCACTTCCGGGTTAGGATACAGATACTGATAATTCATATCGTAAACGGATACAGATACAGATGCAGATAATGCTGTAATCGCTCATCCCTAATTCATACATTCACATTCATGCATATTGCAGTTATTCTAGCTGCTCATCTGCATGTGATGGGTAACTTTAACTGTTGTTGATTAGTACTTGATCCCTTGTTGGCAGCCTGAAGTTTTTATTTAATGCTCATACATTCGTGTGTTTATAAGCTGTCTTAATATTTTAATCCACCTGTGTCTTATTTGTGCCAATAAACTACAAAATGTAGTAAGCCTGCATCACTTTGCAGTGTATACTGGTCACTCCTTCAGTTGGCCATATTGTATCATACTGAATGTGTGAGCCCAAGAGGGACCTTCTCCAGAGTAAGACAAAGTGGGCCTGACCTGACCAGCGGGTTGTGGTTGTTAAAAGTGTCTGTGTTCAGCTCTTAGTACTTTTGTAGCTTCTGACTGAATCTCTGTGGTTTGAAGTTTAGTGTATCTCCTGTTTGTACCTGCCGCTGTGGCTCGAATGGTAGTCCTTTAACCACAAAGTTTGTGGTTTGATAGTTGGTTCCTCCTGTCTATATGTTGGAAAGTTCTTGAGTGAGACACTGAACCACTAATTGCTCCCCGGGCATTTTTCAGCAGTCAACGACTCCTTAGGATGGGTTAAATGCATGGACGGTATAAAAAATGGACCTAGGATGCCCGTCAGGGTCTGTTCTCTCAACTTGATCCAATCATATTCACCTATGGGAGTCACCATCTTGTCTAGCTGTCACTGAAGAGACCACGCCCCTAATTATTCATAAACTTTAACCTCCAATAAAATAAAAACTATCCTGGAACAAATATTTGAAAAGAATATGCAAAAGCTGAATATCTGTAAAAGGCAAAAGAGTGCAAATCAGAGGCCACCTCTATGAGAGCCAATAAGAGGCTAGCTCTTTGATAGCCAATCGGGGGCCAGCTTTATAAGAACTGATCAGAGGCCAGCTCTGTGAGAGTCGATAAGATTGCAACTCTGAGAGACAATCAGAGGCCAATGTACTATGATGACTGACTTTGTTGTTCTAACTTCGGAATGTGCATGTGAGTTCAATTTACTAGATAGATAGATAAATAGACAGACAGACACACAGATAGACGGACAGAGAGAAAGATAGATAGATTGATAGATCAACAGACAGACAGACAGATAAATAGATAGACAGATAGATAGACGGACAGATAAATAGATAGATAGATAGATAGACAGATAGATAGATAGACGGATAGATAGATGGATGGATAGATAGATAGATCAAGACAGATGGCCGTCCTCCACAGAGCTGGGTCTGTCAGACGTTCCTGCCTGTTAAAGGGAAGGTTTTCGTTGCCACCGTACTCTACAGAGGAATTGTTGGGTCTATGTAAATCATAAATAAGTCATTGAGTGTGTTCTTTACCTACTCTGTAAAGTGTCCTGAGATAACTTTTGTTATGATTCGACACTATAAATAAAATTGAATTGAATTAAATTGAGTAGATAGATAGATAGATAGATAGATAGATAGATAGATAGATAGATAGATAGATTTTGACTTCATCACCCAGCTGCGAACAATCAACGGTTGCCATGGCGAAGGCAGTACAGTCAATGTAGGTCAAACTAAAGCTTGCTTCGAAAACAACTTCTCACAGAAATACTATGGCTTGTATTGTTAAAATGTCTTCACTTTCAGCACTATGAGGGTTTCAGTCAACATGGAGGCATTTTTCTGTGTGGAAAAAGTAAAAATTGACTGATAAATCACAAGTTATCTCTCTCTCATTGTTCGGTTGAATTGTTTTTAACATTGCAGTCAATGAGGGCAGAAAGGGATTTCTAGGTGGTTTGAGCTAAAGTGAACGTTGTGGAAGCTAGAAGAGAAAGTTTGATCTATGGACTTAGACTTAAACCTAGACTTCTCTTTATTGATCCCTTTGGGATGACTCCCGCAAGGAAATTTAATTTCCAGTAGCTTACAAAAACACAAGGGAGTTATATTAAAAAAAAACAGTATAAAAAAACAATAAACCTTTGGCTAAATAATTACAGAAAGTAAAAGTAAGAGTTAAATATATATGAAGTAGATGTAGGAATCAGTGGCAGCTGCTGGTCTTTCAAGGAGGGGAAGCTAATTTTTCCCGCCTACATCATAAATGTGTTTGTTTATGTAAATTCTACCCTTTGTTCCTTTTCAAGAAAATGATCTGTGACCTTGTCGTACCCACTAGGCGTCTTTTCCAGGGACTTGAACACTGTCCTCTCAATGGCAGCAGAGCTCGGCTGCTTAAACGGCCTTGGCCCAGCTGGAGCTGCTGCGCCAGGCTACTGTGAATTGTGACCGCCTGTGAGTGTGAGTGATCATGACAGGGGTAGAAGCTCTGCAGCTGCCACTGCTCGTTGGGGAAAGAAACTGCAGAGTCACAGAACAGAGTCGCCAAACACAACGCTAGTCGTTTTTAACAAGACAAAGTCGCTGGGGATTGGTAAAGTCTCAAAGTTCAGTTCAGAACATAGGAATGGAAAAACTTGGAAAATGCTCCACTGGATGTTTATTCTTCAAGAACGCTGATTCGCTCATTTAGCTGTCAATCAAAAAAGGATTCCGCCTCAGACAGCTCATCCAATCATCATGCAGAAGCCGAGCGCCCGGGCCAGCCCACTGTCCCATAGACCCCCAGAGACGCCGAGCGTCCGATGGGCGGCACAAAGTCCATCATTTATTCAATGACCATCTAGTTTAGCTGCAGTGGAACAACCCTCTCTACGCTTCCCCATTGAAGTCAGTAGAAGCTGAGAGTCCGACTGTGTAAAGCACTGTGGCGCTGTGGGGATGAATGGGAAAGAAGTTGCACCTGTTACCTGTGATAAGTAGCTGATTCTGAACAAAAGATGAAGGCTTTATAGAGCATTTTTATTCAATGAAATGTACACAGCAGTACATATTTCACCCCTTTTTTTTCTTGTTTGGTGACATTTTAGGGGAAGCTGAGCTTCCCTTACAGTCTTAGGGTAATCGACACTGGTAAGAATACAGGTAAAATAAAATTCATAGAAAATGAAATCAGATAAGTTAAATGTAGAGGAAATGTATAAGAAAAATTTGTACTACTGTATTTGACAGAAATGAGCAGTAAGATTCATTATTGCATATTGTATCGATGAGTTATTGCACGAAAAAAGAAGAAGATAAGTGTTCAGGTATGTAAGGGGAGATTATTAATTGCACAGTGAGTGGCTCCGACTCCTTACCTTCTGTCCTCTATATTTCGTCCTCCCCCCGAGTGAGGAGTTGTAGAGGATGATGGCCTGAGGGACATAGGAGTTCTTGAGCCTCTTGGTCCTACACTTGGGCAGGAGCAGCCTTCCACTGAACAGGCTCCTCTGGTTGCTGATGAAGGTGTGCAGGGGGTGGCTGGCATTGTCCATAATGTCCAGCAGTTTGTCCAGTGTACTCCTCTCTGCCACCGTCACCAGCGAGTCCACTTTCATGCAGACAACAGAGCCGGCCTGCTCGGTCAGTTTATCCAGTCTGGAGGTGTTCTTCTTGGATAAGCTGCCCCCCAGACACACCACAGTGTAGAAGAGGACACTGGTGACCACAGACTGGTAAAACATCCACAGCAGTTTGCTGCAGATGTTGAAGGACCGCAGTCTCCTCAGGAAGTACAACCTGCTTTGTGTCTTCCTGTACAGGGGGCCAGTTTGTGTTGTCCAGTCCAGTTTATTGTCCAGCCACAGCCCAGGGTATTTGTAGGATTCCACCGCCTCCACCTCAGCTCCCTCTAGCAGGACTGGTCTTGGTCTGGACCTCCCAAAATCAATGACCAGCTCCTTCGTCTTGGAAGTGTTGAGCTGTGGAACCAGAGAGCAAAGTCCTGTGGTGTACAGGGTAAAAAGAAGAGGGGCAAGCACTGTTCCCTGAGAGGCTCCAGGCATGGTGTCCTTCAGCCTGAAGTACTGTGGCCTGTCAGGGAGGTAGTCTCTTACCCAGTCCACCAGATAGGGATCCACTCTCATCCTGTTCAGTTTGTCCTGAAGTATGGGAATGGTATTAAAGGCACTGGTGAAGTCCAAGAAGGGAATCCATCCATTCCCTTGTCCAGATGGGAGTGGACTCTTGCAGCATGTAGAGGATGGCATCATCCACACCAACATCTTGCTGGGTGTGTTGTACCCCGGGTTTGAGGAGGCTCAGGAAGAGCCGCTCCAACATCTTCATCAGGTGTGAAGTGAGTGCCACCGGTCGGAAGTCATTCAGCTCGCTGGGCCTGTTCTTCTTGGGAACCGGAACGATGCAGGAGGGGGGCAAGGGCTGGTTAAACCTGTTGAAGAAGTCATTCAGCTCGTTGGCCCTCTCCTCCCCCCTGTAGCTCTGGTCTTTGTGTTGTGACCTGTGATGGTCCTCACACCTTCCCAGACCTCCCTCATGTTGTTCTCCCTCAACTTCTGCTCCTTTCTCCTGTAGGTGTCCTTAGCTTCCCTCAGACAGTGTTTCACCTCCTGCTGTACTGGCTTCATGGCCTCCCTGTCCCTGCTCCTGAAGGCAGCCTTCTTCTCATTGAGGACAGCCTTCACTTCCCGCGTTACCCAAGGCTTGTTATTAGGGTAACAGTGGACAGTCTTGACAGGGGAAACCACGTCTGCGCAGAAGTTCAGGTACTCCGTCAGACAATGTTTCATGCCCTCTATGTCCTCACCATGAGTTTTTTGGACCAGGGGGGTATACAGTGGCTGTAGGTCAGGTGTCTCAAACTAATCCAGTAAAGGGCAGTTTTGGCTGCAGGTTTTCATTCCAACCAAGCAAGAACACACCTGATCCAACAACTGTGTGAAGGCGATTCAGTTGGTTGAATAAGTCTAGTACGGTGTGTTCTTGCTTGAGAACTAATAAATACCCGTGGAGGAGTCCCATGTGTTGTTTCTGCTGCTGAGTGAAATGACGGAGGTTAGCTCCAGAGACTCCGGCCAGAGGACAAAATAAAAGTGTCTCCTCCTGAACACTGAACTTGTAACATATTGAGTTTCCTTTTAGTGAAATGCTCTAAATGAATTTGAGTTCCCTCTAGGTAAACAGTTTACTACGTACTGTGAGTCTAGAGCTTTTATTGTAAGGTTTAATGAGTACAATTTTTCCATCTGATCCATGGATGTATGTAGTCTAGCAGCAGACCTCTGTGTTGTTGTCGTATAATTGGTTGTCTATTTGAGGTGCGAAAGCTTTAAAAAAAATCAACCTTGATCAGAAAAAATGAAGACACTTTTTCGCAGTGTTATATTCACGTTCTATGTAGTGTATTCATGAGAATCCCCCCGTGTGTAAAGATCTCAGTTGACTCAAGTCAAGTAGAAGCACATCATTTGTGTGCTCCAGTAGTAAAAAAACCTACACCACCAAATAGAGGCTGAGTCAAACGGAGCCGAGCCATTTGTCAGGATCCCAGTCCTGTCAGTCCTTCCCTTCTCCCTTTTGTGTGTTTGTCTCCCTCTGTCTGTTTGTCCCTGCATGTGTCTCCTCTCTCTGTGTTTGTATGTCTGGAGCTGCTAGGCATGGCTCTGCCCAGCTGTAGCTGATTCCACTAATCACCTCCCCTGCAGTATAAAGATCCGGATGTGGGACACATTCGGCGCAAGACCGTTTCCTCATTTATGTGGTACCGTGTCTCGTTGGTTGGCTCCCGGTTTTTCTGATTGCTTATTCGCTCCGTGTTTGTTTGTTTGTTGCTAATTGTTTCTTTGTTTCTCCCTACCGAGATCCATTTCCCTTGTCTACATTCCCCATCTGCTACCCGTTCCTGTGTTCCCGTGATCATCTCATCGTCTTTTGTTTTGTACCCTTTCCCTAGACCCTACACCGTTTCCCCCTGTTTACTGGACACTCTTGTTTGTCTTTTGTTTATGAAATACTTGTTTAAATCGTATCCTTTTCTCGTTACTGCATTTGGGTCCCGTTTCTCTGTGTTACTCCCTGTAACGTACATGACACGTGTCATTTGCCTGAAAAAACGCCATTCCAGGCATGTGTAAGCATACCTGATCACAACTACAAGTAGTCATACCCAGTAGTCATACTCTTTAGGACCTGTCACAAGTTAAATTGTCAAAATTAGGCTTGTCTTTTTCTAATTTTTGAATTTAACCAATTCACAATCCGTATGAACAGATTGGTAATCTAATTGGGGATTTCAAATCTGAGGGGACGGATTACCAAGCCATTCATACACACCTGGATAATCTATGATAAGCAGCCCTGAAGGTATGGTGGAGGCTTATGGTACCTTTCCAAGACACTGTATGTTGAAGTAAACTATAATTTGTCACACATCTGTATAGTAACAGTGTAAAAGTGTTATCTTCTCTACCTTGAGACAGAGGGTTGGTTGGGTAGCTGGACTCTGACAGCTGGTACGTGGGAAGTGTTGGCATCCCTGTGGGAGGAAACCCACCCGGCAACAGGTGGTTGAAAGCTGCTAGCTGATTGGCTCCTGCTTGTTTTCGCCACCTGGCCCTTCTATTGCTGAACCAAACCTGGAAAAACAGTGCAAAAACCATATTGATCAGTTTCAGAAGTCATTCAACTTTATCTCAGAGTCAGAGCGAGTTCTCCTGTTTCATTTTAAGAACCTGTAAATAAGCTACCTGCGGAAATGTTCTAGGGAGACCTGACCAAGAAAGACAGCAGTAGGGTTACAACACATACTTACATATAGAAAGGTCAAAATATATAGAATAAAAAAATAAGCAACAGAATTTACAATACATCATATCAATTAGAACTAAAGGTAAATGAGCCATTTTTGTAACCAAGAACAGTCAAAAACATTGACATGTTGAGGAGTTTGTCTCAATGTCTTTCATTTTCAAATTTTATAAGAAATGAATGCAGGGCTCCAGACTAACTTTTTAGGGGCACACACGGTCAATCAACATACCAACCAAATATTCACATTTCTACTCATTTTCACTGTATTACTTATAAATAATTTGAGAATAGATGCAGAAATAACAATGTGCTGTTTTAAATTCAGTGTCACATTTTTATTGTGCACCTAATAATATAATATGCAACATAGAAGGTAAACCGCCATACAACATTAAAAAATACACCATACATTCAGAATAAGTGATTGTAGATTCATTTTTATTTTTTAGTAGTCCACAGTGAAAAGTTATGTAAGTTTGTGAAAAGACACCAGAGGTCATCTAGAATGCACCTGAAGTAAAATTAGTCATTGGAAACAGAGTTTTATTTTAATTCATTTTTAATATAATGTAATATTTTACTTTACATGTGTATATCCAAATGTGTTTTATTCAATAACTCCAAAGTGAAAAGTTCTGTAAACATCATGCAATTAATCTTATTTCCATATTTATCCTGTATATGGAACAATTTATCCTGAAAACTGAAAACCAGACGACGACACAACAAATACATTTTCGACGTGACACAATTTGATTATATGATGTGGTGTGTTTGTGTTAAGTTAATACTCCATCTCCTCTCTGCAGGTCAGAGTTTTATACTTCAGAGTGAGACAGAATGACAGTAAAGTGTTGACCTTGATGTCAAAGTTTTATACTGCAGAGTGAGACAGAATGACAGTAAAGTGTTTACCTTCATGTCAGTTTTATACTGCAGAGTGAGACAGAATGACAATAAAGTGTTTACCTTCATGTCAGAGTTTTATACTGCAGAGTGAGACAGAATGACAGTAAATTGTTTACCTTCATGTCAGAGTTTTATAATGCAGAGTGAGACAGAATGACAATAAAGTGTTTACCTTCCTTTCAGTTTTATACTGCAGAGTGAGACAGAATGACAGTAAAGTGTTTGCCTTCATGTCAGCTCGCTCTGAGCAGTTTCAATGAATTTACCATAAATATCACAATACGGGCACACTACAAAGATCGGGGCAGCTGGTTTGACTACGGAGAAACGAATGATGGCTCACTTGACCGCAGTGATTATCTGACTGCGAACACAGAGTAGGCCCAGCACTTTTTTTGAGAGAACATAAATAAGAGGGAAGCATACCAATAATTGCCTTACACAGTATATAAGGTACAGTACATATACAGGTACATATAGGTACAGTATACCAATGACAGAGCCTATGTGTGGCCAAGAAAGAAAGAAATGCACTGTTACTGGTGTGAATTTCACACAGAAAACACAAGATTTTCCCCTGGGCGAGTGGGGTTCGTTGGGCGCACTGTAGTAAATGTTTGGTAAGCAAGTGATAATGGAAATAAACTATAAAAGTTCCTTACAGCCTCAAATGTAGTATTGTGAGTTGTCTAGAAGTAGCAGAACTTCCCAAAATGACAAGGGATGGATGTCAAACATGAGAACCTGTCAAACACACACACCTACTTTCTAGTTCAGTAAAATGAGCCAAATCAAACAGATTGTGAAACGACAAAGGGGTGTGTATTGCCAAAAGCTAAACTGTCTTCTTTTTCAACTCAGCAGTTACTAATTTCCAAGTTCTTAATTAAATTTTTAAAAAGACAGAAGCTCAGGGCATGTATCAACCTGTCGCTCTGCAGAAAACACATTCACAGAGCCTTGATCTGTCTCTTCCAACACACACCGCCACATCAGGACAGACTACAGTTTTATCATTTGCATCATTTGAATCAAACCATACAATACCACTCACATGATTATTCTTCTCTCTCTCTCTCTCTCTCTCTCTCTCTCTCTCTCTCTCTCTCTCTCTCTCTCTCTCTCTCTCTCTCTCTCTCTCTCTCTCTCTCTCTCTCTCTCTCTCTCTCCCTCCCTCACACACACACACACACACACACACACACACACACACACACACACACACACACATCCAGAGCAGTAGCAGGAATACAGTATATGTATTGCCTCCAGCTTTCCACCCACCCCTTTTCTCCAGGAATCCTCCTTTTTCATTTGGAGCAAATGGAAACATGCCTTTCAAGTGGAGAAGATCATTTGGAGTCCTATTTCTGAAGAGGAGACTCAAATAATTACAACAGGTGTTGGCACCCTGAGGCTCTAATGCAAGAGAAGCAGTAGAGGTACCGTCCGACTGATCAACTCAACAGTCCAAGGAAATGACGGTGGAGGGGAACAGAATATCACCTCTCATCAGTCACCTCTTTCTGACCATAGCTACAACTAAAAACTCTATCATATTAATGGTTTAATATGTAGAATCTTTATTAAAAGCTATACTTAAAAAAAATAGCACACCCATAGGGCATTTTAAGGGGTACAGAATGAACGTATTGCTTTTCCATAAAAAAATATATTTAGTCTGATTTATTTATTTATTTATTTTTTGATGGGTTTGACAATGGCTTTCTGTCCCGTTCTGTTTCCATTGTAGCAGCCAATAGCGTTGGGCGTTGCTGGTTGCCAGGGTTGTCTGTTGTTGGGTGCAGCTACTGTAGGGGCACTGGGTGAAATGGAGTTTGCCAATCCTGCATCTGCTTCGGAGCCTCAGTGAAGGGGGCGTTATTTGTCCCAGCAGCTGAGTAAGCGGAGATGGGCAAAAACCAGAGTAAATATAGGCCAAGCATTCACTCCATGGACTGAGAGAAAGGAGTTCAATGACATTAGAACGCATGCCCAAATGGCTACGTTTCTCCTTGATCGTTAACATCACTTTCATCTTTACTTAGCTGGAACGGCTAACGCTAACTGTCAGTCAAACTCCTCTAATCCTTGTTTTTATGGTGCGATTTGCTGGAGTGGATGGGTTCAAACAGGCTCAAACAGACTCTGGTCTCCTGTAGCAACTGGGCTGGGTCTGATCAACCTGGCAACTTGACTGCTGGAATTATTTTTTGTTGTTGTGATTACGATCTTGAAACATAGATGGCGGTGTTCTGCTCATTCCCTATATTCAACCTTTAAAATCCTTTTCATTTTAATATATTCGTCTGTTTCAGAAATGATGATGCAAAAACAATGATTTGACGGATTCATCAATCCACAGAAAATAATCACAAAGGATTTTGATCATTGATTAATTGATGTCATACATCAAACAAAAACACCAAACATTCTGTTTCTGTTAGGTTCAGCTTTAGTCTTTAGATGACTGGTAAAGCAGTGTTGTAGTATGTACACTAACTCTATCCCTACACATCCACACAAACACTTATTGATTGACATTTACATTGTGCAATATGCTTTCCTCAGTATAAGCCTTCCTCCATTGCTCTATTAAACAATTTTTACTAAATCCTTTTGTCTACAAATTTCTGGCTCTGCATTGATACCACGCCTGCCATTAGTTATGTTGACAAGGAAACAAAATCCCTCAAATACCTGCATTGTATAAAGAAGACGACTGCCTTACCTGACACTAACATCAGCATGATTCATTATAACTCCACCAAAATCTACTATTAAACAGGTTTATTGTAAATACTACCGAATGAGGGGGAAGTAGTATCTGTCAATCAAAAGTGTCATTTCAAATGTGAGCGGTATGACTTTAAGCCTGTCAAAGATTCCTGTCATATGCCCCTGAAACAACAGTATTGTACACATTAAACATAATTTGTAGTTTACTTGAATAGTAACTACTCTGTTACAGTTTTTATTTTTATTATTGTTATCATTATTGTTATTATTGTTTTTGTTATTGTTGTTATTTTTGTTATAGCTGTCATTATTTTTACAGCAGAATTAAAAAATAAGTCAAAAGTAAAAATGTAAATACTGTAATACAGATGGGTACGACAGCTTATCAGGGCCAAGTAAGGGAAAAAAACAAGTACAAACTCTGGGAAGGGAGGTTATATTTCGAGAAAGTAGTGGCAAATTTTCTAGAAAAAACTACAGATTCATGCAAAAAAAAAAGTCGGAAAAAGCTTTTGACAAAGTCTTTTATTTTACACCTCTAGCGTTTTGTTTTACACTCCCTAATGAACTACATGGTTCAGCACAGGCACTGCTGTATGCTGTGTACTAAAGAATCAAGAATGTTAACATGGTCCAGTGACGTCATGCATGATAAGTAGCCACCTTTGGTAGAGACGGCTGGTTTATGTAAAATAGTGGTGGTGGATGAGAGACTGCATGTTGACAGAGCAGATTTTAATATGGCTTTTTCTGCATTTTTATGCCAGTTGAACAGAGAGATAAAGTATTGGCTTTTTCTCCCAAAGGTTTTACAGGGAGTCTGGTTGCGACAGCTCCACCCTGTGGTTAGATGTGTGGTATGTTGATCTGTAACAGCAGAGTCAGACAGACGAAATAATGGGGAAGAAGAGACACTTTTCTCGTTTTATGTGCATAGTTTCGATTTTGTGTTAACAAGATCTGCCCAACTCTTCCTCTGATTGGCTTACCATAAAATGTTACTCTACCTCAGCCAATCATCATCATTTATGCGGTTGTCTTGTCCCCCCTCATCAAGGAGGAACAGTCTTCGCTGCTCAGCTTAGATATCTAGTTGTTCGGATAAAAACAGCATCAATAAGTTAATAATTATAGTAACGAGCCGCAGTTTTTGGCAGTAACAGTAAGGGGAGCAGTAGTAACGGCATTATGTTTTAACGCCATTATTCCCATCACGGCCAATCAACACACCTGCATAAACATGCAGAAAAGGGATATTTCATTATGCTGTGTCTAATTGCAGTTTCTCATTCACTGCCAATGTTTTGCACAAACACAGTGCCCTACTCTGCAAACAGCGAGTTCAAACGCTGTCTGTATCTATTCTTACTGTTTTTCTTAGTTTGCCACCAAATTTTGGCCAAGTCTTGTAAAGGGGCTGCTGGAGGAAACAAACCAGCACCTGTCTCTACCAAAGGAGGCTACTTATTATGCATGACGTCATTGAACTTGTACGCATTCTTCATTCTACCTAAACTTCAAAACGGTATTTTTCAGTTTGCTGCAGACAAAGTACATGGCATGCAAACAAAACATTATTTTCCCGACTTTTTTTTCTCATAAACTTGCTACTTTTTTTTGAAGATTTACCACTTCTTTCTCGAAATATTACATACCTCCCCTGGGTCCGTATTTTAATTGATTTTTTTCATACTTGGCCCTAAAACACTAACGTAGTTGGGCGTCAAATGAAAGGGAAAGTATGAATAAATTAGTGTAGAATGCTTTCTAGTGTTTCCCCTATATCGAGTAGCAGAGGTGCGCCTCTCCAGGAATTTGATCACTGCTGCTGAATTATTTCAATTATAAATATAACTTTGTTTAAACCTGTAGCCAGCTGTCCAAAAACCAAGCAAAAGTGGATGCCATCATATGCTTCACAATCACCTAGGTCAGGAGCCACATGTTAGACAGTGCTCTCTATCACCTTAGCTGTACTTGTTTTTACTATTCTACTATATTAACTACCATAATATATAAGTCATAATCGCATGTGTCTGTTTTTGTCATGATGGCATCATGGCAGCCCTTCTCTTTCCCCTTATTTCTGGCTATTCCTGGCAGACTGCACCAGGTGTATACCATCTTCTCTAATCATCTCCTCTTCTGTATAAGAAAACCTGGCCTGAGACTCATTTGTTGCCAGATCATTTCATCAGCTAGAGCGGTAGTGAGCTGTGAACCAAGGCTACGTTGTTGTGCTAAGTTTTCTCAGTGTCATTGTGAATTGTTTTTAATTGTTCCTGTGATCTTTTGCTGTAGTTTACTGCTAGCTTGCCCGCTTACCTGCATGTGCATTCCCTGTGGCCTTCACTATCCACCTCACTAATTGTTCGCTACCCGAAGGACAGTATTACTATATGGAGAGACGCCCCATCTGGAATTGAGAACCTTCACCGACACTAGGCACACTCAGGAGACTCAGGAGATTCACTAAGCCCCACTCCTTTTTCCCTAGTGCACTGTGCACTTTGTATATAGTATTTCACTAATTAAATCTCTTAACCTTGACTCTGCGTTTGTGTCAGCATTTGGGTCCAAGTTTCCCCAGTGTGCGTTCCTGACATTCTTTGTCTCTCTCTGTCCATCTGTCTGTCTCTTCTCTATTTCTCTCTCCTTTTCTTCCTCCCCAACCAGTCAAGACAGATGTCCATCCTCCATAGAGCTGGCTCTGTTCGTTCCTGCCTGTTAAAGGGAAGGTTTTCGTTGCCACCTTGTACTCAAGGGGGAATTATTGGATCTATGTAAATCATAAATAAGTCAAGAGTGTGTTCTATGCCTACTAAGTGTCCTGAGATACCTTTTCTACATAAAATTGAATTGAATCACTACTATCATTCAAAGACCAAGTACGACAAGGCTATTCATCCCTCCAGTAGAGTTACACACACTCTCCAGTAAAGAGACCCTACACACTTTGTGTAAAAAAAATAAATAAAAAAAGGTTTAAAAATGGTAAAAGAAACATGCTGAATTCTTTGCTGTCATTCCTAAACAGTGCCCTTCGATAAGATTAGTACTTTGCTCAGGTGATTGTAGATTTGGTGAATTAAAACAGCTTGTATTCAAATTCTGTCAGAAATATAGAACCAAAATCACACAATGCAGCTCAAAAATGACACACCAACCTAATCAAAATGCAGAACTGAATGGTGCAGAATACACTGAAGTAGCATAATGCTACTGACAATGCACTTGCACACACTGTCCTCTCCTCCTCTTTCAATGATTTCTGATGCACACTCTGACCAAGGATTGCTTTATCATTTGTTACAATTACAAAACATGAGTGGTGCCGATAGATGACGGAAGTTGATGTCATGTCTATGCTTTATCATCCATAAGTTTGAACCATCGGCCATGCTTCAAAATGGAAATAGTACAGTTCACACAGACTTTATTAGACCTATTTTGCACAGAGTTTTTTGTTTAGGCAATATAAATGCCACAGAGCACTGAAGCTCCTGGTTCTTCTGGCCATTTGTCCTCCATCTGTATATTGATTATTACATACAATCTGCCAAACTGTGACCTTCAAGACATGTACCTTGAGCAACCCTGATCACCAACTGATTAATTTCAACTACTTTCATAGGACATATCTAACTCCAGGAAAAGCTTCTCATGAAAACGACTGTCATCCCCAAACTGCACATTGTGCACAGAAAGTCTTGCTGGTTCCTTCATGCGTATGTATTGGGCATGCAAGGATTTTTTGGGGTGAGGTTTTTGCTATTCTATATGGAGTACTGGGTGTAACTGTGCAATTCTCACCTGCTCTGATGCTCCTGAATTACACAACCTCATTAAAAGAGGAGAGAGAGCAGAGGGAGAGGACGCTGGCACTGTCTGTTGCCGCTTCTCCTCTCTGCACGTTTGTCATTTTGTCTTCACTGTAGCAACATACTTTGCAACATTTTTATATCGTCTGATATACTTTGTAGCATTTTTCCCTTTCTGTACGGATTGTACGTCCTCCACTCTTGCCCATCCTTCCCTGACCCATCACCCATCCTGACCGGGCACCTCACTGGCATGAGATTAAAATACTCCAACCTGCAACTGCTCAAGCTACGAAACTTCACCACTCCAACATGTATCCCAGCCATTAAACAACTCGGACTTCTACGTCAACCCCGTTACATCCATAGAAGCTGCCGTAGAAAGTTTGTTTATTCCCAATCCGGTCACTCCATCCCATCCCTCTGGTCAGGCGAACGCACTGTCGCACCTCTCCCACGTCATCAGGAGGCTGCCGCAATGGGAACTAGTAACGGAAAAAACGTGATATCACACATGAAGCTGGACAGAAAACGTGGAGTGGATTTCAGTCTACTCCGACCTTTACAGTCTAGCACTCCATCTACACTCAAAATAGAACTGCTCAACACACAATCTCTCACAAACAAATCCTGCCTCATACAAGACCACATCTTATATAAGAATATTGATTTAATGTGTCTTACTGAGCCCTGGAATCGGCCTGAGGCCTTGTTTTTGTTTTAAATGAAGCCTGTCCCCCTGGCTACAGTTAGACTAGCGGTTATACACCCCAGTGACCTGAAACAGACTCCCCATGTCTCTGCCTAAACCATCCTCCTTCGAATGCCTTGCATTCAAATTCAACCCCCCTTTCCCTGTGACTGTTATTCTCATTTACACCCAAACCAAACCCAGCTTTCATCTCAGAGATAAATTACCTCCTCACCTCACACTGTACTACGTCTTCCAATATCATCATCCTCTGTGATATGACCATTCATGTTGAAACCCCCTCCTTCCACCCTGCAGGTGAATTTCTACACTTACTGGACTGTGTCAACCTCAAACAGCATGTTGACGTCCCCACACACAACAGAGGTCACACACTTGACCTGGTCATTACGGACTCTGCCCCCATCACAAATCTCTCGGTGTATGATATGAGAGTGTCGGATCATAAAATAATTACACTGGAGCTAAAACTGTCCCACTACACCAAGCCGAAACGCCAAATTAACTTCAGAAACAGGAATCACCTCAGGAACATTGCCAAAGTCTGTCCCACACTCAGTCTGTCAGATGCAACAAAACTGCTCCACGCCTTTGGTTTCTCAGGGCTGGACTACTGCAACGCACTCCTCATCCGGACACCTAGCAAGGGCCTACGAAATGCCCCTCCCTACCTCTGAAAGTTACTCACACCACAAACCTTCACACTAGCCTCCGCTCTTGGAACAAAATCGTCCTTCAGCCCTCCAGGACCAAGCTCTGCACCAAGGGGGACCGGGCCTTCTGATCAGCTGCTCCTCGCCTGTGAAATTCTCTCCCAGACCACCTGAGGGCTCCACAAACCACTGACTCTTTTAAGAAGGGCCTGAAAACCTTTCTTTCTAAAAAAGCTTTCTCTTTACTGTGTCTATTCCTGATCTTAGTTTTAACCTTGTACCTTACGTAATAATGAAAAAATGCTTTAAAGATAAAATGTATTATTGTTATAAAATTATCAGGTATTAATACATGTATTCTTTTAACAGGCATCACTGCAGCCAAAAAGATGTTAACCTGACTCTGGAAACCCCCTCATGCAGTAACAAAAATCCAGTGGATTAACACACACAGTATATTGATATCAGCCTGTGAATATTCTCATTTGTCCAGGTCATCGTTATCCCCAAAGCAATTTCAGTCACAAGCAACTGGACTGGGATATTTGCCTAGGAAGACGTTTCACCTCTCATCCAAGAGGCTGCATCTGTCCGTGTACGCTACTGACCAGGCTGGGACTGGTCCAACTAACTGGTGTGGAGATCCAGGTATTTAACCTCTGACGGACCGATGTCACTGGAAACCTTTGTGCTCCAATGGCCAACGACCGTCGTTAGAGTGAAAGTCGTTGGTGGGAAGTAGGTTTCAACTTCGTTAGTGCTCTATTGAGTCTTAACGACAGTCGTTGGAGTCAAAGGAGGCCATTTGTGAACAGTTGTTTTTTGAGGTTAGATTGCTGAATCTCCTGGGAAGGGAGGAAAAGGCCGCATTGTAAATTGGAGATAAGTGGTGTCGCATATCTCGTTGCATTGGACAGCATGAACCAGATTGCTTTTGTGGGCGTCTGGTGTTCTGTCCTTGGGATTTACTAGTCTCTGTCTGAGTGTGTTACTGGGTTTGAAATACACAGGGATGCAGTGTTTGTTGAAGATCCTCCTGAGTTATCCTGATACCCCAGCCACATACAGAATGAATATGTTCATTCTCTTGTCTTCTTTTTCTTTTTCAACCACTTTGGTTTTCGTTCTGGAAGCAGCTGCCGTTTTCACAAAGGTCCAGCTGGGGTAGCCTCAAGCTTGTGTTCCAGAGGGTGGTGGGAGTCAAACAGTAGATATTGATCTGTGTGAGTGGGTTTTCTGTATATACCAGTGTGGAGGCTCCTGTCATTCTCCATATGGACATCACAGTCTAAGAAAGGCAAACTATTGTCCTTGACTTCTGCTCTGGTGAACTTGATGTTTCTGTCCACTGAGTTTATATGTTCGTTAAAAGTTTGCACCTCTTTGGATTTGATTTTAACCCATGTGTCATCCACATATCTGAACCAGTGGCTCAGGGTTACTCCTGTAAAAAAGTGCTATTAAACTGGAAATATGTGGTGTTCAGGCACAAATCCAACAGTTGGCAAATGTGGTCTGGTTTGAGATTTGTTGGGTTATGTAAGGACTTGACCTGTGTGAGCCGCTCTCTTACTATGATCAAAGCCTCCATGGTTGGAATACAGGTGAACAAGGAAGTCACGTCGTAGGATACCATGGTTTCATCTTGATCCATTTTTAAGTCTCAGACTTTGTTCACAAAGTCTATGAAGTTTTGGATGTGGTGTGGGGTGTTGCCCACCAGTGGAGCCAAGATATTGACTACGTGCTTGGCAATGTTGTAAGTGACTGAGTTTATGCTGCTGACAATGGGCCCCTTCTTTGTGGATTTTTTGGAGTCCATATAAGTTGAGTCCTGGGAATAGAGCCTGTAATATTGTGATTTGTCAATGACCCCTTCTTTTTGTAGTTGCTGTAGACACTCTATAACATTATTTTTGTAACCGCTGTTAGGATCTCTTTTCAGAGTTTCATAAGTGTTGGAGTCACTGAGTAGTGCAGAGATCTTTGCCAGGTAGTCAGTTGTATTGAGAACAACTGTACATCTACCCTTGTCTGCTGAAAGGATTGTGATGTTGTTGGTGCAACCGGTATCCCAAAGATAATTGTTCATTTCTAGATTAATGTGAACTTTCATTTTGATTATGAGAAAGCCTCAGCCTGATCAAACAAAGGAAAAGTCTAGGTCCAAAAGCCTGGTAGCCTTTGTCCCTGAGCGCATGGTCACAGACAAAGGCCTGCCATGCAAGTCTGCCCCAACAGGTCACACCCAGGTGTGAACTCTCCAAGGGACCCCCAAACTGTCAGTCCATTGGCTGAACTGACCTCTGGTGATGACATCACTATTGAGTCTATAAAACTGTAGGATACCTCCTGCTCACTCTCTTTCTTGGACTCTCTTTCTTCAAACACTTGATTCGACTCTCTCCTGCTGGATCCAGGGACCAGCTGCCAGCTGTCCCTAAGTCCTGAACATGGCCTATATGGAGTAGGATCATCAGCCAGGTTAACCAACCGGTTACAAACTCAACTGAGCAGAATAAAGAGCGATCTGATTCCTCTTTTGTCTAAGAGCAAACAACCAGGACAAGAACCTTGTCAACGTAACTCATCTTTCCCATCTCATGGACTGGTAACTAATCACCAACCCGGCATTACTACATGTTAAAAGACTGTATGAACGGCTAAGTAGAACTGTAACTTTGTTGTAGCCTGAATTATAACTTCTGAGATCTTCAGCCTGCTGGCTTTTGTGTGACTTAAATGTTCACTCCATCTCTGCAGGGGTCCAAGCCCCATACCTCTCCTCACACAAACCAAACAGATTTGCTGTTAGCTTTAGTTAGTTTATTGTGTTTTGTTTGTTGCATTTATTAATTTGTTAATAAATGTTTGTGTTTACAATATGTCTGTTTATTTAATATTACACAAAGATGAATGAGCCTAAGAGAAGAACTTTTAAATCCTTCAACTGAGTAAACTATTACATTTATTGGTGTTCAACCCTTAATTAGTAGTTTACAGTTTTTCTCAATAGCTAAAACCCTAAACCCTGTTGTCTGAACCAATTTCTCTGTTGCCTGAACTCACTGATTGAATCAATCACTCTTTTGGCAAAACCATGAGCACTTTTCACCTGTTTAGACACAACTTCCCAACACATTTTCATTGTGATGCACCTGTGCTGCAAAAGTCAAACACAATTAAAGCATGGTTGTTACTACTTGAACACAACAACTCAAAATTGATCACACTTGTCGCTAATGATGTGAGGGAATTTATAAAGCCAGTTCAGAGAGCACTGATTTGTGAGGCACTACAATGGATAGAAATCTGAGAGGAAGAGTTCGTGTGAGAGGAGGTCGAGGAGGTCAAGGTGGTCAGCGAAGACAAAGAACAGTAATATCTGGTGAAATCAGAGCTACTGTGATTGACCATGTTCTTGTCCATGGTATGAGCATGACGGAGGCTGGACAAAGGGTACAACCAAACATCGGTAGATTCACTGTGTCCACCATAATCCGAAGTTTAGAGAAGATAATAGGTAATTGTCTTTTTTGACATTATAGTACAGTATGTAAATGTTGAGAGCAAATTACTGTATGACATATTACAGTAAATACTGTACCACAGTATACTGTAAGTAAATATATGTTTCAGTACATCACTAAGCTAATGTGCTGTAGTATTGTAATGGAGGGTTAGTCTAACTGTCTGTAGGCCTAGTATTCCATGTATATTTTTTGTAACTGCATGTTCTCTTTTTGTAGAATTGAAAGACTGCCACATGGGGGTGGGAGGACAGGTGGCACATGTACACAAGTGGCAAATGCATACGATTTCTGTTTGTTTTGTACAAGTGCTGCGTGTAAATGCACAAGATTTCTGTTTTTTGTCTTTGTGTACAAGTGCTAAATGCACATGTTTTTTGTTTTGCAACATGCATTCAGCTTCATGTCCTGAGCATTGTGTTTTCTATTTTTCTATGTAGTGTTTAGTGACTGCTCAGTAGTGTTTTTATTGACTTGGGGCACGATTTGACAACAAAGTTCAGTTTTGGGCACATATTGAACTGTTTTGAGGTGAAAGTTTGGTTTTGCAAGAAGAGTCTGAGGTTTTGTGAATGTAGCTTGAAAGTGGGGTTTGCGTTCACAGTTTAGAGAAAAGGAGAGAAGCTTTCAAGAAATGTGTCTTAGCAATTGAGAAAAAATGCAATATATTTAATGAGACTTCTATATTAGTTGTCACTCCGTCTATGACGGTGGTGCCCCGAGGAACTCTGGTTTAACTAGAGTCATTTTTATTATTATCTTTGATAATTATTGGTGATAGCTAATATTTACTTGACTAACAATCAATCTCAATCTGAACGTGAGTCAAGACCCTACATTCAATTGGTTCTTAATAAAGTAATGTTATTCATTTGTAGTAATTTTTCTTTATTAATTTTCTTTTTCAAATATTTCATTTGATAGTCTTTGCTCAGTGCTGTTACTGCTTTTCTCTCCTCAATGGTGGGGTTGGATAGGGGGAACTTAGCTTTGGACAACGCTGCTGACACCTTTAACCTTAGCTGTTCAGTCTCAGTTCCAGTAAGGTTGTTTTTTTTTATAGCAGATTCTGTAGCTGTGATCAACTCCACTATGGGTACCTCTTTTTTTGCCATGGCAAAGTTCAAGCCCTTGGCTAAGACCTCCTTCTCTGGGTGAGTAAGATCTCTGTCTGACAAATTCTTAACCCATCTGTCATGTGTTTTTTTCTGTGTTGGAGAGTCAGTTTTTTGCCTCCAAGTGTGTTTTTGAAACACACAACACAAATTTTTTTTTGTCTTTCTTTGCTCTTGTTGTGTTGAGATAGTTGGGCTTTCTGGGTGAAATCCACAACTTTCTTCAAATCCCACTCATTTAATGACAACAATGTCCACATCCTGGACAGAGAGGACAGATGGGTTTAAAGATGAGTAAAAGAAGCCATCTATGCAAAAGTAGAGAAACCATGGCTTAACAGAGGAGGAGGTCTGAGACACCACTTATCTCCAAGTGATGTCTCAACAAACTATCCTCAAGGAACAACTGTTCACAAATGGCCGCCTGTGACTCCAAAGACTGTCCTTAAGACTCAATAGAGCACTAACAAAGTTGAAACCTACTGTGACTCTAACAACAGTCGTTGGCATTTGGATCACAAAGAATTCCAGTGACATCATCGGCCTTGTGAGAGGTTAAATACCTGGATCTCCACACCAGTTAGTTGGACCAGTCCCAGCCCGGTCAGTAGCGTACACGAACTGATGAAGCCTCTTGGTTGAGAGGTGAAACGTCTTCCTAGACAAATAACCAAGTCCAGTTGCTTTTTACTGAACTTGCTTTGGGGAGTGTATTGATAGCATTAGTGTGGAGCTGTCAGTGAGGAGAGTGCATGGTCTGTCGCCATGCATGGGAATTGAATTTAGGAGGTTACTGTTGTAAGTACTATCCTATTTATTTGTATTATTTCTCTGGAAGCTTGAATCTGCTTTCCCTGCAAATAGTATTTATTTATAATAGAGACCCAGGGGATGGGGAGGGAGGGAACTGCACAGGGTGTTTCACCTTTTTTGTCTTCTTAATTTTTGTTTTTACTGATTTATTGTCTGTATTTTTATGTTTTTTTTTTTATGATTGTTAAAAACAGACAAAATTACGTCTGTTTTAAAAGGAAATTAAAAATTTGATCACAAAAAAAGACATGCACTTGACTTGGAAACAGTAGCTGACTATACTGGTTAACATTACCTTCTTGAAAGTCTGGCTGAAACCTGTGTCAGTGAATGTTGTATGACCAGTGTCAAGTAGGTATCTCTACTTGACAAATAAATAAATAATTCTAAGGTCTGCAGCTAGAGGAGCTAGGGGACAGATGTGGAATGGTTTCCATGCCATACTATTTTCTCACTCTCAGTTTTCCTGGGTCTTGATTGATCCACGTTGCTGTTGTGGATTAAAGCTCCTGTGAGACAGCCCAGACCCTTCAGTGATGTTCTGTGAATTTTACGAGTGGTGGGCTTGAAAGTGGTGGGAAATACAGATTCCAGCCAAGATGGCAGGGAGTGAGACATACATTAGGAATGCAGCCCCCACTGCAATGCTGAATACCTTACAGCTGTTGTTAGAGCTCTACAGTATTTTCTCCAGCAATACTGGGACACTGTGGAGCTGTCAAAACTGAGACCAAAGAAAGGTTTCTTAGCTGAGATGTGAACAGCTGGCAAAGTCACTTGCGTTATACTAGTATTATATACAGTTATGCTAAAGCATTGAAGTATCAATACTTTTTAATCTGATACAATATCCACATTTAATAGTATTGAAAGCATTGGATCTATAAAAAGAGCAGATCTACAATCAGGTTTCCATCCCAAAGCTGCACAGATGAAACAACAGGAAAGTAAGTTAAGTGTGTATCGGTGTGTGTTCAGTGATTTCTTCTCTACTAGCACTGTGCAGGATGTGAATAAAAAGTAGGAAGAAAAAAGGGAAAAAAAGATCCTATTTTGTGTGCCAATTAGTCTTTTTTTCTGGTGTCCTGACAACCCTAGTTAAAGTCCCCTCCACTCAAAAATGTATTTTCTTCTGTTTGTGTCCTCTAAAATGTCTGACACTGACTATAGTCACTTGTATCAGAGCAAAGTTTGTCACTAGAGAGGTGAATGGATGAATGGATGGTGGAAGAAGAAGAAGAAGAAGAAGAAGAAGAAGAAGAAGAAGAAGAAGAAGAATTACTTTTATTTAGAAATTCAATTTTTTCACCCTATTATAATTATACAGGTTACACACACAGGCCCGAAATACACACCTGGATGGATGAATGGGTGGATTGATGGATGGGTGGATGGATAAATGTTGGATGGATGGATGAATTAATTAATTAATTAATTAATTAATGAATAAATGGATGGATGGATGGATGAATGAATAAATGGATGGATGGATGGATGGATGGATGGATGGGGGGGGGGGGGGTATTACCTGGACTCTGGCCTCGGTGAGTTTGGTCCTTTGAGCCAGCTCCTCTCTGGTGTAGATATCAGGGTAGTGGGTTCTTTCAAAAGCCTTCTCCAGCTCCTCCAGCTGCTCTGCTGTGAACGTGGTCCGACTCCTGCGCTGCTTCCTCTTCAGGGGGAGGTCAGGCTCTGACTCCACATCTGATACTTCATCCATCCGGCTGCCTAGACAAACAGAGAGAAGGGACAAATTCATGCCATTGTGTCTGCAAATATGTAATAATTAGGGATGTGATTTTAACGCGTCAATTAATTAATTACAGAAAAAATAACAACAACAAAAATTACACAATTAATCGCAATTTATTTTTGCACTCAGTCCGGAACGTTGCTCATTGCATGAGCTCCCGCCCGGCCCATATTTACTGACGCATAGGACGAAACATGAGAGAAATGAAACCGATGAGAAGCTAGATGAGTTGTTGCTGGGTTCAGTGGGCGGACATTTGAGTTCTAAAAAACAACAAAGTGGAAACATGGACAAGGGCACGGCTGTGTAAAAATTGTGGTAGAAAGAATTTACCTCCCACCGGGGCTCTTCAGCCTCTGCTCCCACCCCAATGCTGAATGTGTTGCAGCTAACGTTAGCACAGACGACGCTCCTAGTAGGGACTGTCATTAGTTGATGGATCATTTTTGTGCCATGTCAAGGATATTAGGTTAGGTTTCCACTTTTCTTGAATGTACCGCACTGAGCACTGTTTTATTTATTATAGTATATTAAGTCATATACAAAAATACATTACAATTTTTAAAATGTTGCTACTTTGTTCAAATATTGATATGCAATTAATCACGATTAATTACAAAGCCCCTAATTAATAAAAAAATTTTTTAATTGTGTCCCACCACTTGTAATAATGTAATGATTACAAGACTAGATAAGACTGAGCTGTACAGTCTACCTCCCTTCTGCATTCTGAACCCTTGCAACAGTAGAACAACATCTACATCAGCTACATATACTGCTATTTACTGCTGCAGTGTGACCACGTTGTAAGTCACACTGTCATTGTCTCAAAACTGTCAGTGGCAAACATCTATATCATTAGACAAAATGCATTCACAATATAATAATATACTGTACATTTGGTTATTCAATTCTGCACATACAATTCAGCTCAGCAATCAAATGGAGGTCTGCCAAAAGTTATAATAAGTCCATAGTAATCAAATAAATCAACAGAAAACGGGACAAATATCAATATTATATTTGAACTATATTTATTAAAAGTCATTAAACCTGTCAACACATAATGCTTTGTTATCCAAAAGGGACACTTGCCCAAAAACATGTCTGTGTCATACTTCTAGTGTTCGCTGTTGAAGGTCTTTCATTTGTTGTTTCACTCTATCCACAGCTACAGTATGATTAATTTCTTATAATCGTGTTTTATTGTGATTTGATTGAATACTGGAACAGGCAACATTGATTAGAATCATGAGACAGGGCGTATTAATTTTTCAGATGATCTTAAAGGTCAGACATTGACACTGTTCCCTGCAAACTGACAGACCACCTAAAGAAGAGCCAGGGTTCTTGATGATTGTGGGACCCAGAGTCATACGTATTTCTCTCAATCACTGATCACTGTCAATTTTACTCCCGTCATGAACCTCCCTTCAGAGCCACCAACACTTCTCCTGGACATCCAAGAATCTAACTCAGGTCACAAGGGGTGTAAACAGCTACTGTAATAGTCCTTGACCAGGGACCATGTGGAGACCAAGAGAAGTTTAATGCCATCTCACAACATCTATATCATGTCTTTGTCTAGTTGCCTTGTGGTTTTATTATATATAAGTAACACATTCAGTGGGCCACTGGTTCAGTGGCAGTGATGAAGAATGATGCAAAAATAGGCATGGTCACATCTTCCTACAAGTAGAGAGGCTGGCAGAGGAAGGACGGACACATGATGCTTCAAACTACACAATCTACAGTGATTTCTCTTTGGTTATTTATATGACAAAACATTTTTTTGTGCTTGGTACAATTCTATATCAAAACCTGCATATCCTAGCATCCCCAAGGGCACGGTACTGAGAGTTGGAGTGGAATGAGGGGTGCTAATCTCTCCAGACCACTTTGGTGATGTGCACCATTCTTCCACTATTGGCCTCAGGGCAGCCAAGACAAAGACACTGGGAGACTGAAAATAGTCCCAAAATATTTATAATGCATCTGATTTCACTCGCACACACAATGGCCCTCATTTATCAAACGAATGTACGGCAGAAAAACGTGCGTACGACCATTTCCTGGCAAACTTCGGCATTTATCAATTTGGACGTGAGCGGGAGCTACGATCAAATCTCACGTCTGGTCTGAGGTCGTGTACGCAAATTTCAGCCTGTGTATTTGCGGTGCAGCACAGCAAAATTTGGCTGAAAATAATTAACAAACCTCAGCTGTCATTAAGCATAAGCAGTCACATATTAAGAACAGATCAAAATGGATTCTTAAAACAAATAAAAAAAAAAACAATTTTGTGTGGAGCAATTGATTGTACTCATGTGCGTCTGAAGGCACCATCCATGAATGATTACGCATTCATCAATCGCCAAAACTACCACTCGATAAATGTAAAGGTAATTTGTAATGCCAAGCTATCGCTTTTAAACGTGGTGGCCAGGTGGCCAGGGGGGACACACGGTTCTTTTATATTTCAAAACAGCTCGGCTCCAGCCCCCCGCAACCCCGACAGGGACAAGCGATTGAAGATGAATTAATGAATTAATGTGTTGCCGTGCGGGTGCAGCAAGACGCACTGCAGAGCCAAAGTCATCTCCTTGGTTAGTGGCTACCCTCGATAAATTGCATTAAATCAAACAAGGTATCAGATGATTAACATCTTGGTATGGTTCTTCTAGGTGACAAAGGTATCCTCTAACAGAATACCTAGTAACCCCGCTGGCAAACCCCGCTACAGAGCAAGAGCGCCGGTGTTGTGCCGTATTCAGCACCCCTGCCGTGAAGTGCACCCCCTCGCATTATAGGTGATATTCGGGATCAGAAGGCTGTTGTTTCGATCTATAGGAGTAGTTTATATACAGGTAACCCACAACTGTCAGAACATTGGTTACTTACAGTCTTTAAACTATTTTAAAGAGTTTAAAATCACAAACTTGGGTAGAAGCGAACACAAAAACAACACCTTTTGTATGTTCTGTGTAAATATACCGCATTCATAATTACAAAATGAAATAAATGGATCTTTTGAGCAAGTTGAATGTATTTGACTTAGCATTTCCTACATATAATCCCAGTTTTTCTTGCAACTAATAGGTTCAAAAGTGTTTGCTTTTAATGTGGTTAGCTGTATATAAACTACTCCTATAGGTGGAAACAACAGCCTTCTGATCCAGTATATCCCCTCTAATGCCAGGGGTTGCATTTCACGGCAGAGGTGCTGAATACGGCACAACACCTGGGCGACAGTGCGCACACACGCACTCGGGTCACAGTGGAGCGCTGCTTCGGGTTGACTGCCTCCGTTATTCTTTTCCATACAGCGTTTCTATGGGCCCCTTTTATTCCACTCTTAAAACTGCCAAAAAGCACATCTTTATTTTGATCCATGTCGGATGTCAGGATGCCGATCTGTGTGTCGGAAAAGTTTCTTTTCGTACCAGCGTTTCTCCTCTGCATGTTTGACCTCAGTGGGCGAGGCCTCCGAACCAGGAATATTTAAGGGCGTAACATGTTAATGACGATCGAATTCAGCCGCCGCATTTATCAAGGCCTGCTCATTCGTACGCCGAGATTGGTCCGATACGAATGTTTCATAAATCACACATGAGGCCTTCCATACGACCAATTCTGCGCCCGTTTTCAAGCAAGATTGATAAATGAGGCCCAATGTGTCCATGCCACTGTTAAGAAGGAGCCCTGGAAGATTATCTCAGGCATGCAGATATCCATTTCAAATGAGGCTGCCTACTGCCTTTTAATGACACATGTAGAAGACTATGGTATGACATTACAGTTCAGGTGAAAACAGATCAGAGGGCATATGGGGAGGTTGGCAAAAAAGTGTTTTCTTTTGTGTCTGTCCTGTAGGAGCAGATGTCTTTGCACTTCTGCAGTCATGGATTCATACCATAGACTGTATGACAAATGGACGTAGCCTCCCCGTCCAGGGGCCTGTTTCACAAAGCAGGTTCAAAAAACTCTGAGTTTAACCCTGAAATCTGAGTTGATCTACTCTGAGATAGGAAACTCTGAGTTTTCGGTTCCAGAACAGCAGATTTGCGTTAGGTTGATCAACTCAGGGTAGTTTGACCTGGAGTTAAGCGCGTGCACCACAAGTAAAAAAAGACAGCATTAATGGAGCCCTGATTCGACGAGTCACCATGGCAATGGGGAAGCGAAGGGCTACGCTACAACTGGAATTGGAAATATTAATGCGGACATACGGAGAGTTTGAGCAGGTTTACACCGCTGCAGCAGCAAAAGAGAGGGAGACGGTGCAGGAGAACATTGCGGCTCGGGTCAGTGCGTAAGTTTTAATGTTGTCCTGTTGTAATCACAGTAATATCACAGGGGGAACTGCTTGAGTGGGAGCCTATTAATTTATTTCATTTAAGTGCAACCCCGCAGGGGAGAAGCGCACTTGGCAGCAGCTTAAGATGAAACATAAAAACATTGTTCAAACAGGTAAAACATCGGCACACTCTCATGATGACGCCTCATTTTGAGCATGTTTTACATTGTAAAGTAAATATTACCGTAAGTGGCTGTTTTATATGTTGCAGCGCAACACACAATATCTGCTGTGATATAAGAGCATTACTGGTTGTTAATGTTGTAAATGTAAGGAGGGATGAGATGGACTGTGACATGAAACGGTGTTTCCCTGCCGTGAAATGCACCCCCTCGCATTATAGGTGATATTCTGGATCAGAAGGCTATATAGGAGTAGTTTATATACCAGTAACCCAACTAAAAGCACACACTTTTGAACCTTTGAATGGCAAGAAAAGCTGGGATTATATTTAGGAAACGCTGTTGTTTCACTGTTAGCTGCTCTCGCTAAATTCAACTGTTTTTGCTATAATATTCACCACAGCGGCTAACTACCGCTTAACATTTAAACATCCACTAGTTCTACTCAAGCACTCACAGCTCTCCTTCTTTCAGCCGCTTTCTGGCTAATTAATCGTTACACGCTGTTAGCCACTTTAGCTTAGCAGTTAGCTTCACGGCTGGTGATGGCTTCCCCCGTTCTCTCTCCTGCTCTCTCTTGCTCGGAGTGTCGTATGTTTAGCTACTCCTCTGCCTCCTTTAGTGATAATGGTAAGTGTAATAGGTGTAGTGTATTTGTAGCGCTGGAGGCGAGGCTCAGTGAGTTAGAGGCACGGCTCCGCACCATGGAAGCTCAGTCTTACGCTACAGTAGCTAGCCAGCCACCTACAACTTTAGCCGGTGCGAAGCCACATAGCTCCGCGTTAGCTCCTGCTAGCCCTCCCCCGGCAATCCCTGAGCAGCCAGGGTCCTCCTGGGTGACTGTGAGAGGAAAGCATAGTTCTAAATCGAAGCCCATGGTTAACCATCCGCACGTTCACGTTTCAAACAAGTTCTCTCCACTCAGTGACACGCCTGCTGAGAAAACAACACTGGTTATTGGCAGCTCCATTTTGAGAAACGTGTGACACCAGGGACAATAGTACCTAGTGCCCAGGAAGCAGAGTGGCAGTCTTTAACACCTCTCTGCGCTCCCTGTGGAGCATTTTCCAGCTCAGTTTAGTATACAAACACTGTCTGCCCCACGATCATTTAAATTAAACAGATCAAAAATGAACAGAAGAGGAGCTATAAAGAAAAACTTGATACAAATCAACGCAACAATATCAGAAAATAAAATGTGGACTTTTAAACATTAGATCTCTCTCATCTGAAGCTGTATTAGTAAACGATCTGATATCAGACAACCATATTGATTTACTCTGTCTGACCGAAACCTGGCTGCGTCCCGAAGAATATGTTAGCCTAAATGAATCCACTCCTCCCAGTCATATTAATACTCATATTTCTCGAGGCAGTGGTCGAGGAGGAGGCGTTGCAGCTATTTATAATTCAGGCCTATTAATAAACCCTAAACCTAAACTAAATTATAATTCATTTGAAAGTCTTGTTCTTAGTCTTTCACATTCAACCTGGAAAACTGTGCAGTCAATTATATTTGTTATAGTGTACCGTGCTCCCGGTCCCTACTCTGAATTTTTGTCCGAATTCTCAGAGTTTCTGTCAAATTAAGTCCTTAAATCTGACAAAGTAATAATTGTAGGTGATTTTAATATTCATGTGGACAGCGATAATAATAGTCTCAGTATCGCGTTTATCTCTCTATTAGATTCGATTGGTTTTAGTCAGAGTATACATAGACCTACTCACTGTTTTAATCACACCCTCGACCTTGTTTTGGTTTATGGTGTGGAAATTGATGACTTAATAGTCTTTCCACAGAATCCTATTTTATCAGACCATTATTTAATAACTTTTGAATTCATATTACAGGACTACTCACCACTGGGTAAAAGTGTCTACACCAGATGTTTATCTGATAGTGCTATAACTAAATTTAAGGAAGCGATTCCATCTGCATTTACTTTAATGCCTCATCCTAATATTCAAGACTCCTGCACTAACGTTAGTTTCTCTGAAATTGATCACCTTGTTGAAAGTGTTGCAGGCTCTCTAAGAACAACACTTGACTCTGTTGCTCCTTTAAAAAAGAAGATAATAAAACAGAGGAAGTTAGCTCCGTGGTATAACTCACAAACCCGTGAATTAAAACAAATATCGCGAAAGTTGGAAAGTAAATGGCGCTCCACTAAACTGGAGGAATCTCACTTAGTTTGGCAAGAAAGTCTTAAAACCTATAGGAAGGACCTCCGTAATGCCAGAGCAGCCTATTACTCATCTTTAATAGAGGAGAATAAGAACAATCCTAGATTTCTTTTTAGCACTGTAGCCAGGCTGACAGAGAGCCACAGCTCTATTGAGCCATGTATTCCTATAACCCTCAGTAGTAACGACTTCATGACCTTCTTTAATGACAAAATTATAACTATTAGAGACAAAATCAACTCGCTTGGCACTATTTGTTCATCAAACCCAGGAACCTTACAAACTGTACGACCTGAAATATTCTTGGACTGCTTTTCTACAGTCGACCTTAACAAATTAAACTCTACTATTTCAGCATCAAAACCTTCTACTTGTCTTCTAGACTCTATTCCAACTAGGTTACTTAAAGAAGTGTTACCTTTAATTAGCACTCCTGTATTAGATATTATTAACATGTCTTTGTCAGCAGGTTATGTACCACAGTCTTTTAAAGTAGCTGTAATTAAACCTCTTCTTAAAAAGTCCAGTCTTGATCCTGAGGTACTGGCCAACTATAGACCTATATCTAACCTTCCTTTTCTCTCTAAGATCCTCGAGAAATTAGTTGCCAATCAGTTGTGTGACTTTTTACATAATAATGAGTTATTTGAGGATTTCCAGTCAGGATTTAGAGCAAATCATAGCACTGAGACAGCACTGGTGAAAATTACTAACGACCTTCTAATAGCTATAGACAAAGGACTTGTCTCTGTACTTGTCTTACTAGATCTTAGTGCTGCCTTCGACACTATTGACCATCACATCCTGCTACACAGACTAGAGCATCTGATCGGCATTAAAGGAACCGCACTGAGCTGGTTTAAGTCATATTTATCAGATAGATCTCAGTTTGTACATGTTAATGACAAATCCTCCATGCACACTAAAGTTAGTCACGGAGTCCCACAGGGTTCTGTCCTTGGACCGATTCTTTTCACCTTATATATGCTTCCCTTAGGAATTATTATAAGGAAGCACTCCATAAATTTTCATTGTTATGCTGATGATACACAATTATATTTGTCGATCAAACCAGAAGAAACCCATCAGTTAGATAAACTTCAAATGTGCATTAAGGAAATAAAAAGCTGGATGACCTGCAATTTCCTGATGTTAAACTCAGACAAAACTGAAATTATTGTACTTGGCCCCAAAGGCCTCCGAAATTCAATAGCTAAAGATATTGTTACTCTGGATGATGTAGTGTTGTCCTCCAGCACCACAGTAAGGAATCTGGGTGTTATTTTTGATCAGGATATGTCCTTCGATTCTCACATAAAACTAACAACAAGGACTGCATATTTTCACCTGCGTAATATTGTTAAAATTAGGAACATTGTGTCTCAGAAAGATGCAGAGAAACTTGTTCATGCATTTGTTACTTCTAGGCTGGACTATTGCAATTCCTTATTATCAGGCTGCTCCAATAAGTCTGTTAAGAGTCTCCAGTTGGTCCAAAATGCTGCAGCTCGTGTACTAACTAAAACAAATAGAAGAGAACATATTTCTCCTGTATTAGCTTCTCTGCACTGGCTACCTGTAAAATCTAGAATAGAATTTAAAATCCTTCTCCTTACGTACAAAGCTCTTATTGGTCAGGCTCCGTCGTATCTTAAAGAGCTCATAGTACCGTATCACCCAACTAGATCTCTGCGCTCTGAGAATGCAGGGCTACTCGTCGTTCCTAGAGTCTCCAAAAGTAGAATGGGAGGCAGAGCCTTCAGCTACCAAGCTCCTCTCCTGTGGAACAAACTCCCAAATGTTATTCGGGAGGCAGACACTGTCCCCTTATTTAAAAGTGAACTTAAAACTTTCCTTTTTGATAAAGCTTACAGCTAGGGCTTACGATAAGACTTTATTCTGCTTAATGATGCTGCTATAGGCCTAGTCTGCCGGGGGATAATACTTTTCCTGATACTCTGAGCTTCTCTCCTCTCTGTCTGAATCATTCATGTCCCATCAATGCATGTTACTGATTCAGCTTCTTCCCCGGAGCTGTTTGTGCTTTGTCGTCTCGCAGGTCTCTGCTGATCGTGGTGGTGCTTGCTGCCGTGGTCCTACATGACGCTTCCTGCTGCTATTGTCACTGTTACTCATATATACTATCACTAGTTTAATAAACTATAAAATTTGTAGCTGTATTGTAGCTGCTATTGCCACTACTCATCATTGATCATGTTTGCCACCATAATTATTATCATTTTCATATTCTGTCACCTTAGCTGTGCTTGTTTCTACTATTCTGTTGTATTAACTGCCTTAACATATACGTCATATTCACATTACTATAAATATTATAGTTACTGTTAGGCTTTGCTTGCATCTCTGGAAGTGTGTCTGTCTGTCTCTCCCTGTCCATCTGTGTGTCTTTTCTCTCTTTCTCTCTACTTTTCTTCCTCCCCAACCGGTCAAGACAGATGGCCGTCCTCCACAGAGCTGGGTCTGTCTGACGTTCCTGCCTGTTATAGGGAAGGTTTTCGTTGCCACTGTACTCTACAGAGGAATTGTTGGGTCTATGTAAATCATAAATAAGTCATTGAGTGTGGTCTTTACCTACTCTGTAAAGTGTCCTGAGATAACTTTTGTTATGATTTGACACTATAAATAAAATTGAATTGAATTGAATTGAGTCAAATACATTCAACTTGCTCAAAAGTTCTATTTCATTCATTTTGTAATTATGGCTGCAGTATATTAAGGACGTCTATGCGCGGTCTGATAATCATCTCCCGACGAATATTTAATTCTCTGCGCAGTAATGCGTCACCTTCATCCACGGGATAGTTATCAAAAGGACATGCCATCGTAGTGAAATAGTCACCACCTAATATAACTTCTAATGTAGGCCTACTGAATGATTTTTTTATACGTTGTTTAAAAAAAACTCCCTTTTGCAAAAAAAAGCAGCGCAACACAGAATATCTGCTGGGACATTAAACGGTACCGCTCAAAAAGAGAATTGCCTGGAAATACAAGCACATCTATAATCAATAGTTTGATAATCATCTCCCGACAAATATTTAATTCTCTGCGTAGTAATTCTGCACATTCATCCACGGGATTGTTATCAAAAGGACACGCCATGGTAGTGAAATAGTTGCGACCTAATATAACTTCTAATGTCTGATTTTTGCAGTGATTTTCTGAAAAAACAGACGGAACTATGCAACGCCAAAACTCCACTGCTGACTGAATGAATGAGGAAATCAAACACCGTGTGTGGCTGAAAGAGGGCGGAGACAGAGAGAAACTCAAGGTTTTCTGAGAAAAACCTGGTCCCGACCAGGTTAGTTTCAGAGAGCATGTTACCATGGTAACTGACCGAGAGGTTAAGTTACCTCTCTTTGTGAAACAGGCCAGAGTTACCCCTCTGTCTCTGGTTTGAGTTACCTCCCTTTGTGAAACGGAAAACTCAGAGTTTCCCTCATTTCAGGGTTAACAGACTCAGAGTTTTCACTAAACCTGCTTTGTGAAACAGGCCCCAGGTCTGTTCTTTAAACTTGATCCAATCGTACTTACCTACAAAAGTCGCCATCTTTTTAGACTTTGACCAGACTTTGGCAATGATGTTACATTGGGGGGAGGGACATAGGTTCATCTGGCTGACGTATACCTCCGAGGAGAAGTGGGGGCCAGCGGCTGGCTGTCACTCAAGAAGCTGCACCCCTAATTATTCATAAACTTTAACCTCCAATAAAATAAAAAATAGCCTGGTACAAAAATATTCCCCCACCTCAGTGTTGTCATGGAGATATTACTTAAAAGTTTTTTTTGTCCCAGCCCTAAAAAGGGTTAATTATGCTGTGAAAATCATCAATCATAGCACTGAGACAGCACTGGTGAAAATTACTAACGACCTTCTTATAGCTTCAGACAAAGGGCTTGTCTCTGTACTTGTTTAACTAGATCTTACTGCGGCCTTCGACACTATTGACCATCACATCCTGCTACAGAGACTGGAGCATCTGATCTGCATTAAAGGAACCGCACTGAGCTGGTTTAAGTCATATTTATCAGATAGATCTCAGTTTGTACATGTTAATGACAAATCCTCCATGCACACTAAAGTCAGTCACGGAGTCCCACAGGGTTCTGTCCTTGGACCGAATCTATTCACCTTATATATGCTTCTCTTAGGAAATATTATAAGGAAGCACGCCATAAATTTTCATTGTTATGCTGATGATACACAATTATATTTGTCGATCAAACCAGAAGAAACCCATCAGTTAGATAAACTTCAAATGTGCATTAAGGAAATAAAAAGCTGGATTACCTGCTATTTTCTCATGTTAAACTCAGATAAAAGATGAAGTTATTGTACTTGGCCCCAAAGGCCTCCGAAACTCAATAGCTAAAGACATTGTTACTCTGGATGATGTTGTGTTGTCCTCCAGCACCACAAGCAGGAAATCTGGGAGTTATTTTTGACCAGGATATGTCCTTCGATTCTCACATAAAACTAACAACAAGGACTGCATATTTTCACCTGCGTAATATTGCGAAAATACGGAACATTGTGTCTCAGAAAGATGCAAAAAACTAGTCCATGCATTTGTTACTTCTAGGCTGGACTATTGCAACTCCTTATTATCAGGCTGCTCCAATAAGTCTGTTAAGAGTCTCCAGTTGGTCCAAAATGCTGCAGCTCGTGTACTGAATAAAACAAATAGAAGATAACATATTTCTCCTGTATTAGCTTCTCTGCACTGGCTACCTGTAAAATCTAGAATTCAATTTAAAATCCTTCTCCTTACGTACAAAGCTCTTATTGGTCAGGCTCCGTCGTATCTTAAAGAGCTCATAGTACCGTATCACCCGACAAGATCTCTGCACTCTGAGAATGCAGGGCTACTCGTCGTTCCTAAAGTCTCCAAAAGTAGAAATGGAGGCAGAGCCTTCAGCTACCAAGCTCCTCTCCTGTGGAACAAACTCCCAAATGTCATTCGGGAGGCAGACACTGTCCCCATATTTAAGAGTAAACTTAAAACTTTCCTTTTTGATAAAGCTTACAGCTAGGACTTACGATAAGATTTTCTTCTGCTTAATTATGCTGCTATAGGCCTAGTTTACCGGGGGATAATACTTTTCCTGATCCTCTGAGCTTCTCTCCTCTCTGTCTGTACAGTTCATGTCTCATCAATGCATGTTACTAATTCAACTTCTTCCCCGGAGTAGTTTGTGCTTTGTCGTCTCGCAGGTCTCTGCTGATCTTGGTGGTGCCTGCTGCCGTGGTCCTACATGATGCTTCCTGCTGCTATTATCACTGTTACTCATATATACTATCACTAGTTTAATAAACTATACAATTTGTAGCCATAAAAACACCACCAGTGGTATGTCTCGCTGTATCGTAGCTGCTATTGCCACTACTCATCATTGATCATGTTTGCCACCATAATTATTATCATTGTCATATTCTATCACCTTAGCTGTGCTTGTTTCTACTATTCTGTTGTATTAACTGTCTTAACATATACGTCATATTCACATTACTATAGATATTATTATAGTTACTGTTAGGCTTTGCTTGCTTGCATCTCTGGAAGTGTGTCTGTCTGTCTCTCTCTGTCCATCTGTGTGTCTTTTTTCTCTTTCTTTCTCCTTTTCTTCCTTCCCAACCGGTCAAGACAGATGGCCGTCCTCCACCGACCTGGGTCTGTCCGACGTTCCTGCCTGTTAAAGGGAAGGTTTTCGTTGCCACCGTACTCTACAGAGGAATTGTTGGGTCTATGTAAATCATAAATAAGTCATTGAGTGTGGTCTTTACCTACTCTGTAAAGTGTCCTGGGATAACTTTTGTTATGATTCGACACTATAAATAAAATTGAATACAATTGAATTGAATTGAAAACAGCCTGTTTAACATGGGGGTCAATGAGAAACTGCTCTATTATGAATCATGCCCCTAGTGGACAGTCAGAGAACTGTAGTTTTTGGCACTTCCTTTTTTGATCAACCAGGAAGTCGCTGTGGTGGGGACTTGAATCATACATGTTCTGAGATGTACTCCGGGGAAACAGCTTCTACAGCTCAGACTGGACTGTCAGTGCAGAGAGAAAACACACTGTCATCGTAGTGGTCAGCCACTGACAGTTACAGGCTAACAAGCTTACAAACAACAGAAACTAAAAAAAGATGCTAACTACATTCTTACCATTCTGATACGTCTGTTAGTCCCCCATTTTAGTGACAACATCAATTACCTGGGTTCAGAACGCCAAAACTATAGTTGCAGCTCTCAAGCTTGCTGGTCCAGATGCAGTATTGTTATCGTTGTTACTGTTACTGTTGTCAGGCACCTGGCCTGGTTAAAGATTGTCCAAACAAACATGATAATAAAGCAAAAGATAAGGTATGTCATTTCCGTCATAGTGGCAAAAAGAAGTTTCAGTCAAATAAAAAGGTATTTCTGCAGATCAAAGGGACTGGGTGGCTTTAATGTGTCCCACATAAATATATACAAGTATAGCCTAATAGATGTCTTAATCACATAAATGTCAGCCCCATCATGCTATCAAATGGAAACGTAATTATTCAGTTCCAAGAAACATTGAAGTTTAAAAAAAGACATATCTTTGCTATACCCACAGACATATATTTATGTATATTTGCATATTATGATTCAGATAAAAACAGTTCACATATCTTTTGTCAGAGCCTCTACAGGGGAGAAGTCAGAGCCCCTGCCCCTCAAGAGGTCTCCGTAAGGCCCTGCACCACACATTGCTACCCGGTCTGTGGGAAACACTGCGTTTTAATGCGTCTAACGCGCCTCCCCGAGCTTAAACAAACCGAACCGAAGCAAGTTTGTTTGTTTTGGTCCGTCCCTATTGCATTTGCTGTGTTCAAACCTGCCTAAATGAACCACACCAAGGGGGTAAACGCTCCAGGGTTCCATTTAACTAAACTAAACTAGGCAGAAGTGAAAACATTCATACATTGTAAGTGTATGAATCACCAAGCATCATTTCACAGACCAAGATGTAAAATACATCTCAGACAGTGTGCCTCACAAGGGACTTGAAGAGGTCTTCACTAGAGCAGAGGTTTGCAAACGTACAGGTCTATATTTGGTGTAAGTGTTCGTCATATAATCCTGCATTCACACCAAAAGCAATGGAGGCTATGAAAGCGTCAAACTTCCATTCAAAATCAATGTTAATCACGCGATAATACGCTAAGCTGCTTCAGGCAATAATAGTGACGGAATGAAGCGATGAAGTGTCCATTGCCTCACCAGGTGTGTCACTCGAAGTTCAAAAAATTGTTTTACTTTTCAAGCGACATCACGTGACACTGAGCCCCGACAGCCAATCAGAGTTGAGATTGCGGTAAGCATCATCGAAGTTCTCCATGAAACATCCAGGGGATTACAAAAGTTTACATTGTTGCACACCTTGATTACATCAAGGCCACTAGACTGTTCCTATGGATATAATATAATGGGTATAACTATGACCTGTGGGTGGCAGCGACATGCCTTTGGGCATCTAGTCTGCCAGAAATCCAGAAGAAAAAGGAAAAAGCAGAAGAAAAGAAGAAAGTCAGTGCAGAGTGAACCATCGGGCCTGTGGTTGCCTCTGATCACACCGGAAACTAAAACAAGGAAGTCGTGATGGTGAATCGCAGTAGTGAGGCACCACTTTTTAAAGAACTTCTTAAACTCAGAAGGATCTAAAAGCAACTGGTGAAGTGGGCTTCCTGCCAAGGAGTGAAGAAGGTCTCCCTGGACATTTCGGCTCCAGGGCTAGAATTAAACTCACCTGTGGTGGTTCTGTGTCCCGGGGTGACGGATCCCCAGCACAAAACTGCGACATGATGGCTGTGTGCGAGTCCTGTCTCCCCACCCTCTCAAAACTGAGAGAGAACGTTTCTGGCCTGAAGGCTGACCTCAAGGAGAGGGACAAAATCCTCCCGGATCCCTCCATCATCGCCACGACCCAGGCAAAGCTATTCGCCCATCGTATGGCTCCCCACTCGGGAGCCAAGCCCAAGTCATAGGCACCCTTCATCTCCTGCCTTTGCCCCACGGAGTGGCAGTGCTCCATCAGAAAGGATGGAGCGGTGGCTCGGGTTCTGGTGAGCTCAACTCAACTCAAGCCGAGTGAACCCTGGTCAGTGGTGAACAGCGGCACTCTCTCCCTCCTTTGCCTCCAGATCTACCACTGGATAACAGGTATGACGTCCTAAGCCTGCAGGATTTCCCTCCACTGGGTGTGTGCTTCAGCTCGTCCCCGGGATGCGCTGACCAAGGAGCTGGGGTCCGCTCGTCCAACCTGATCCCTCGCCTCCATCTTGGTTAGGAGCAGCCGCGGGCCGGCACGCCTCCAGGCAGCCTGTGGAACAGCACAATCCCGCCGTGCTGGTTGTCGGGACCTCAATGGTCAGGCACGTGAGGGTACGCGGCCAGACCTGGCTGCCGCCTGGAGCCCGCATCAGGGAGGTTGAGTCCTCCGGTTCCAGCTGTGTTCACAGCATAGCTCAGCCTCCACGCTAGTCCTGCAGGCCCATACCAACGATTTAAAGAACCGCCTGTCCGAGGTCCTCAAGCAGGACATCAGGTCCATGGTGAACTGCCTGCTAGACACGTGGAAGCAACTAATTATTTCCGGCCTGCTTCTGATGTCATGACCAATCTCTTCCACCAGCTACACCTGTGGCTTAAAGGATACTGCCTGGGGAAAAGTATTGCATTTGTGGACAACTTTACAGCTTTTTTAAACAGACACAGGCTTTTTAAACACAACGGCCAGCACCCTAACCAGGAGGGGTCAAGACTTTTATCTGTCAACATTAACCTGCCTGTCCGGTACTGCAACACTACTACCTCCCGACAACAATCCAATGTTGGGATAAGGAAGCACAGTTGCAGTCTTACACGCTCCCGGTGCAGCACTTTTCAGCTCAGTATCCTATACAAATGCTGTGTGTGTCACATACATCTAAATTAATTAAATCAAAAATTAACAGAAGAGGAGCTATACAGAAAAAAACGTGATACAAATTAACACCAAATCTGCGATAATGCAACACAGTTGTAAAATAAAATGTGGACTTTTAAACATCAGATCCCTGCCATCCAAAGCTGTATTAGTAAATGATCTGATATCAGATAACCATATGGATTTACTCTGTCTGACTGAAACCTGGCTTTGTCATGAAGAATATGATAGCCTAAATCAATCCCCTCCTCAAAATCATATTGATACTCATATTCCTCGAGGCAGTGGTCAAGGAGGAGGCATTGCAGCTATTTAAGACACGGGCCTAATAATCATCCCTAAACCTAAACTAAACTACAATTTATTTGAAAGTCTTTTTCTTTATCTTTCACATTAAACCTGGAAAACCATGCAGCCAATTATACTTGTTATAGTGTACCATTCTCCTGGTCCATACTTCTATATGAAATATCAGCGTTTCTGTCAAATTTAGTCATTAATCATTGTAGGAGATTTTAAAAATCATGTGAACGTTGATAATAATAGCCTTAGTACTGCGTTTATCCCTCTATTAGATTTTTAGGTTAGGTTTTAGTCAGACTGTACATAAACCTACTCACTGTTTTAATCACACCCTCAACCTTGTTTTGGCTTAAGGTGTGGAAATAAAAGACTTAATCTTCTTTCCACAGAATTCTATCTTATCAGACCATTATTTAATAACTTTTGAATTTGTATTACAGGACTACTAACCTCTGGGCAAAAGTTTATACACTAGAAGCTTATCTGATAGTGCTACTACTAAATACTTAATAACGTGATTCCATCTGCATTTAATTTAATGCCCTATCCTAATATTCAAGATTCCTGTACTAACGTCAGTTTCTCTGAAATTGATCACCTTGTTGACAGTGTTGCAGGCTTACTACGAACAACATTTGACTCTGTTATGAAACAGAGGAAGTTAGTTCCATGGTATAACTCACAAACCCAGGAATTAAAACAAGTATTGTGAAAATTGTAAAGTAAATGGCATTCCACTAAACTGATAGAATCTCGCTTAGTTTGGCAATAAAGTCTTAAAACATATAGGAAGGTCAGTTTGGCAATAAAGTCTTAAAACATAAAGGAAGGCCCTCCGTAATGCCAGAGCAGCCTATTAATCATCTTTAATAGAGAAGATCCAAAAAAAATTTTCAGCACTGTAGCCAGGCTGACAGAGAGCCACAGCTCTATTGAGCCATGTATTCCTATAACTCTCAGGAGGAACGACTTCAGGTCCTTCTTTAATGACAAAATTATAAGTCATTTCATCTCATCTTCAACTGCTTATCTGGGGTCAGGTGACGGGGGCAGCAGCTTTTAGCAGGGGACCCCAAACTTCCCTTTCCCGGGCCACATTAACCAGCTCTAACTGGGGGATCCCGAAGCGTTCCCAGGCCAGTGTGGAGATATAATCTCTCCACCTAGTCGTGGGTCTTCCCCGAGATAATTATAGCTATTAGAGACAAAATCAACTCGCTTGGAACTACTTTTTCTTCAAACCCAGGAACCTTAGAAACAACTGTACGGCCTGATATATTCTTAGACAGCTTTTCTACAGTTGACCTTAACAAATAAACCTCCACTATTTCGGCATCAAAACCTTCTACTTTTCTCCTAGACCCTATTCCAACTAGGTTACTGAAAGAAGTTTTACCTTTAGTTAGCACTCCAGTACTAGATATGATTAATATGTCTTTATCAGCTGGTTATGTACCACAGTCTTTTAAAATAGCTGTAATTAAACCTCTTCTTAAAAAGCCCAGTATTGATCCAGAGGTAGTAGCAAACTATAGACCTATATCTATCTCTCTAAGATCCTCGAGAAATTAGTCGCCAATCAGCTGTGTGACTTTTTACATAATAATGAATTATATGAGGATTTCCAGTCAGGATTTAGAATCAATCAAAGCATGTCCTTCAATTCTCACACGAAAACTTATGACAAGGACTGTATATTTTCACCTGCGTAATATTGCAAAAATTAGGAACATTGTGTAGAAAAGATGCAGAAAACTAGTCCATGCATGTGTTACTTCTAGGCTGGACTATTGTAACTCCTTACTATCAGGCTGCTCCTATAAATCTGTTAAAAGCCTCCAATTGGTCCAAAATGCTGCTGACTAAAACAAATCGAAGAGAACATATTTTTCCTGTACTAGCTTCTTTGCACTGGCTACCTGTAAAAAGTTAGAACAGAATTTATCTTAAAGAGCTCATAGTACCATATTACCCGACTAGATCGCTGCGCTCTGAGAATGCAGTGCTACTTGTCGTTACTAGAGTCTCCAAAAGTAGAATGGGAGGCAGAGCCTTCAGCTACCAAGCTCCTCTCCTGTGGCACCAACTCCCAAGTGTTGCTGCACTCATCCTGACTCCTGAGAAAAAAACACTGTTCCTCTTGATTAGCTTGCCTGCTAGCTTCCTTTTCATTTTTTTACAACACAACAAATTGGCGACGAGGATGGCTCTGCTTGGGATTTCACCACCTCATGCATTTTTACAAAGCCTAGGTGAGCCTATGGTGCCTTTTAAAGCATGGTTCTGCATGTTTGATAACTATGTGCTTGGCCGACAAAGTGGAGAATAAGAGTAAGGGTGCTTTGCTAATACACGTGGGCGGTGCAGAGGCTCAGCGGATCTTCTGCACGCTGCCAACGATTGCTGTTTCCTACGAAGACTCATTAAAAGCTTTAAAGACATTTTTATTGTACCTAAATTGAGTGTCGTTGTGGAGGGGAATAAGTTTCGCCAGAGAGCTCAACGAGCTGGTGAGTCCACAGCTCAGTATGCAGCTGCCCTGCGGAAGCTAATTGTTACATGTGAGTTTGGTACATTATCTGAGGACATATTAAATGGTGGCGAAAACGTCCAATGCACGGTTCTGAGAGTGCTTGCTGCTTGAGGATAAACTTAATCTTAGATTGAAAATGCAGTTGCTGAAGCTGAAACAATAGATTCTTCAAGAGGAGCAGCTGAGGCTGTTCACAGGACTACTTTTCGTGGCGGGAAGCAAAAGCAGCAAAAACCACCCAACTTGCCTTGAACGGACATGCTACAGATGTGGCTCTTCAACACACGTTGCAAATTACGCATTAAGTGTCCAGCCAAATCAGTCACATACAGGCTTTGTAATAAGCCTGGACATTTTGCCAGAGTGTGCAGGAGCAGGACTGCTTCATGCGATATGGCAGAAGTTTCCGGTGACTCCGTCACAGTGCTATTAGTTGATGAAGATGATGCAAGTACACTGAGCAGTAAATTAATGTGCAGTGTCTACCTGAAGGCTTCAGGTGGCCCTACAATTACTGCTGATCTAATGGTGGATACCAGGTCTGGTGTCTCTATTCTCCCAGAGCACAGGTACAAGAGTCACTTCAGCCACACCCCTCTCCTGAAGCCCAGAAAAACACTGACCACGTACACAAAGAAACCTACACTATACCTGTGCTAGGTTGTCTGGAACTGACGGTGACAAACATGACAGAATGCATGTCCCAGTATATTCATATTGCCCCAGCAGGTACGCCCATTTTAGGTATGTTACTTGAGATCAGAGAGGGTCATGTCACTACCAACACACCCCCTGCCATCCCTGTACAATACACAGCTGCTGAAACTGACGCTTCAAAGACTGGAACAGTTACTGGATTTGTTCACAAATTCACTTTGAGGCCTGAAATACAGCCTGTGCAGCAAAAGCTACTTCATCTGCCTTTTGCCATTCATGATGCAGTGTCCCAGGAGCTGCAGAGACAAGAAAAGGACAAGGTGTCATTGAATGCACCAACTCCTCAACATGGGTTTCACCCATAGTAGTGGTGCACTGCAAGTGGGGTCGGCTCAGGATATGTCCAGATCTACATGAGCCCAACAAGGCTGTGGTTGTTGACAGCCATCCACTGCCTCATATTGAGGAGGTGTTTCATGAGCAACGAGGAGCACAAATATTCACCTCTATTGACCTGCAAAATGCATATCATAAGGTACCTCTGCACCCTGAGAGCCGAGACATTACTGGTTTTATCACTTATGATGGACTTTTTCGGTTCACCAAGTTCCCCTTTGGTCTTGCATCAGCCCCAAGTGCATTCCAGAAGATGTCACAGATTCTGGCACGTTTGGATGGTGTACAGTGTTACTTAGACCATATTATTGTGTATGCTGATAGTCCTTGAGACACGACTGAAAGCTGTACTGCACCAACTGAACAACAGTGGACTGAAACTAAATGTGGAGAAGTGCCTCTTCAGGAAAAATTAACTTTGTTTTTGGGCCACATTGTCTCTGCTTCAGGCATCTGTCCCAACCCAGATCATGTTACTGCTATGACAGAGGCTCCTTCCCCTCGTGATGTCATGGCCCTACAGTCCTTCTTAGGCCTCAAAGGGTGGATATTCAAAGTTCATTCCCTTCTATGCTTCTGTGGTGGAACCCCTTTGTGCTCTGCTGAGGAAAAATGCAGAATTTAAATGAACTGATGCTGCTCAGGAGGCTTTTTCTCACCTCCAAGATCTGATTGCTACAAGCCCTTGTGTGCAGTCAGCTGAGAGTTGGCGCACTTACCTCTTGGGGAGACACTTTACCCTACGCACAGACCATAGCCCACCAACTGCCCTGCTGTCCACCAAAGGCTTTGGAAAAGCTTCCTTTTAATTTTCTTTTTTTTTCTTTTTCAACACAACAATTTTGTTATGCCTAATGATGCCGCTTTAGGCCTAGTCTGCCGGGGGATAATACTGTTCCTGATAGTCTGAGCTTTTATCCTCTCCCTCTGTATCATTCATGTCTCATCAGTCCTGCCTGGTTTTCGTTGCCACTGTACTCAACGGGGCAATTGTTGGGTCTATGTAAATCATAAATAAGTCATAGTGTGGTCTATACCTATTCTGTAAAGTGTCCTGGGATAACTTTTGTTATAATTTGGCACTGTAAATAAAATAAAATTTGATTGAATTCAAATTAAAATCCCGGTCTGATCCAACGGAGAGCGGGCAGTAGCCTGTACCGCTTCAGAGGTTAAATCACTGACGGGCTGATCTCACTACAACACAACAGTTCTTTTAAAAGCCACACACTTAATCTGAGAGCGCAATTCTTATCTTTTAAAAGCATTCACTTTCCATTTAGCACAACAGCAGTGTAGGCTGAGCCGGGGGTTAGCTTCAGTTAGCTAGCCACCTCGACTGCTTTCTGCGATTGATGTGATGAAGCGATGATCAAAAATGTTGTTTGCATAAGTGCATTCATTGTGTGCAGAAGTTGGTCATGGGCTGGTGAAGTAAGAAACAAAAAAGGCCCATCAAACAGGCTTAGACAACTATAGGGTTGGCTCTGTAGTTTAATTAAACAAGGAATTATGGGATTAGTGTGAGTCTCCCATTACAGGCCACTAGAAGAGTTTCAGGGAGAATATCTTTTTGTATTCCCCCTAGCTGCCCCCCCTTGAAAGCTCCCGCTAGAGAATTCTCGACGGATTACATGTGGCCGCAGGACATGCTGCTGCATTAATTAAATCAATTCTTTCACCATTGAGTCCCTGCAAAGATTTGTTTTCCTAAAAACAGGACTGAAAAAAACATATATTTATACATGTGCACATCTCTAGAGAGAGCGTACATGTACAGTATATGTCTTGTTTGTCGCTGGGGGGGAGGGGGGGCTGCAAAGCAATTTGGCACTAACTCAGCATGACAGCACTTGAGGCCACTGCAGTGGGCTGGGATCACTTTCTAAAAGGCACCTCCGAGTCCTGGGGTGCTGCTGCGACAGGATGGACTCTATTTGTTTTCCCTCCACATGCTGCTGGATTTAGGGGTAGAGTTGGGAGAGAGGGAGGAATTTGAGTGAAAATTAGGCTTTCTCATCTCACAGTATTTTGTCTTTGACTCTTCCACTCTGTCAGCCCACACTGCATGGATTTGGAACCAGAGTGAGAAAATGGCCTTAGGCTTGTTGTTTCTAATTTAACTATTTTTTTCTCTTTTGGATCACCTTTTACCTAATCTGTCACACTATTTTTACTACCAGAGTTTTAGGAGGGATATTAACAGTCAACATATTCACAGAATGGGAGGAAGATTGTGTATACAGCCAACACAATTCTGGAACAGGTGCAGAATTTTACAAGCTCTCAACTATATACTGAGACAATATTAGGACCAGCATTTCTAACATGATTTCTAACATGATTAACATTAAAGACAACAACACATTAAAGAAAAGTGGACAATACAGTACAATACAGTCTCAGGAAACAACAGTTGTATATTTTATCAGTTTTATTTAACTGAATTTCTACTAATTATTGTTTGTTGATGTGTGAAATTCATGTAATGCTGATCACTATATTTTCCACTAACTCTGGTTTGAATATATCCTCTGAAAATTATTCAATCCAGTTTTTACGTTTGCCCTAAATACTGTGAGACCATTACCTCAGTGTGTTGAAAGCTTTTCAAACAGTTACTATAGACTTTTTTAATTTTTATAATGCACATAAAAACATACATGTGAATGTGCATACATAAGACGTATTTACCACAGTCCAAAGACATGCAGGTGTTAGGTTAATTGATGACTCTTAATTGGCCGTAGGTGTGATTGATTGTCTGTTTCTGTTTGTCTCTATGTGTCCTCCGGTAGACTGGCGTCCTGTCCAGGGTGTACCCCACCTCACGCCCAATGTTAACTGGGATCAGCTCCAGTGGTCAATGATGATAGATGGACATTGTAGAATGAATTATGTAAAAGCATATAAAAGTGTGTAAATGTTATGTACGTAAGGCTTCACAGAGAGGAGGACACTGGACAAACTGCTGGGCATTATGGGCAATGCCAGCCACCCCTGCACACCCTCATCAGCAAATAAAGAAATAAAGAGGACAGAAGAGAAGGAGTGGTAGCCACTCACTGTGCAATTAATAATCTACTCTTACATACCTGGACACTTATCTTCTATTCTTTGTGCAATAATTTTATCCACCACTTAAGTGCAATAATTTAATCTTACTGCTAAATTCTGTCATATACAGTCATACATATTTTATCTTATACATTTCCTCTACATTTAACAAATCTGATTTCATTTTCCATTAATTTTATTTGACCTTAATTCTTACATCTATCTCATATATATTTGACAAAGAGTTTACTGTTTACTGTATATACTCTATACTTTCTGTATTTATTTAGCTAAGAGTTTATTGGTTATCCTATACTGTATTTTTTTATACGTCCCTTGTGTTTTTGTAAGCTTCCGGAAACTCAATTTCCTTGCGGGAGTCATCCCAAAGCGATCAATAAAGAGAAGTCTAAGTCTTTAAGTCTCTAAATCACCTCATGTGACCAAAACGGCTCATCACAATGGGTTAGGTCCTGTTATTTTCACATATTCCAGCAAAGTTCTAAAATTACTTTTTATCTACCATTTCCACCATTTTGATCATTGACTAGTTGTAGTTTTTTTAAAGTACATTCATGAAAAACATACTACCAGATGTTATTGTTGCTGAACCTGTGTTAAATACGACTTTGAAAATATTGCTTACATTTGTTCAAACTCACAACATAAAAGAATGCCGAAAGAGTGTCTGAAAACACCCAGAGAGGTGTTCATAACATTTCTTTAAAATAGGCCAAAGTTAGAGGGAAAGCCTCATTTCCATTTGTTCTCCAAGCAGGCAATGGTTAAAAGCAAAGACATTAAGAGTAAAAGCACTGAAAATACAATCATTTATAAATTGTGGCATTCACAGCGCTGAAATATGATAACATTGACAACATTAGCAAGACCTCACTGTGAATTTTTTCTTTTAATAAAAATAATAATAGCTAATGAATATACATTGTCAAGCCCGTGAAAATGTTTGAAAATATTAATTGAGACTAAATACACAGCCGTTCAAAAGTTTGGGGTCACTTAGAAATGCCCTTATTTTTAAGAGAAAAGCACTGTTTTTTTAAACAGTGCTTTAAACTAATCTAAGTTTAAACTAATCTATACATTGCTAATGTGGTAAATGACTATTCTAGATGCAAATGGCTGTTTTTTGGTGCAATATCTACATAGGTGTATAGAGGCCCATTTCCAGCAACTATCACTCCAGTGTTCTAATGGTACAATGTGTTTGCTCATTGGGTCAGAAGGCTAATGGATGATTAGAAAACCCTTGTGCAATTATGTTCGCACAGCTGTAAGCTATAAAACTGACCTTCCTTTGGGCTAGTTGAGTATCTGGAGCATCACATTTGTGGGGACGATTAAACGCTCAAAATGGCCAGAAAAAGAGAACTTTCATGTGAAACTCGACAATCTATTCTTGTTCTTAGAAATGAAGGCTATTCCATGCGAGAAATTGCCAAGAAACTGAAGATTTCCTATAACGGTGTGTACTACTCCCTTCAGAAAACAGCACAAACAGGCTCTTACCAGAGTAGAAAGAGAAGTGGGAGGCCCCGCTGCACAACTCAGCAAGAAGATAAGTACATTATCGCGCCAGTGTCAACATCTACAGTGAAGAGGCGACTCCGGGATGCTGGCCTTCAGGGCAGAGTGGCAAAGAAAAAGCCATATCTGAGACTGGCCAATAAAAGAAAAAGATTAATATGGGCAAAAGAATACAGACATTGGACAGAGGAAGATTGGAAAAAAGTGTTATGGACGGACGAATCAAAGTTTGAGGTGTTTGGATCACACAGAAGAACATTTGTGAGACGCAGAACAACTGAAGAGATGCTGGAAGAGTGCCTGACGCCATTTGTCAAGCATGGTGGGGGTAACGTGATGGTCTGGGGTTGCTTTGGTGCTGGTAAGGTGGGAGATTTGTTCAGGGTTAAAGGGATTCTGAATAAGGAAGGCTATCACTCCATTTTGCAACGCCATGCCATACCCTGTGGACAGCGCTTGATTGGAGCCAATTTCATCCTACAACAGGACATGACCCAAAGCACACTTCCAAGTTGTGCAAGAACTATTTAGAGAAGAAGCAGGCAGCTGGTATTCTATCTGTAATGGAGTGGCCAGCGCAGTCACCAGATCTAAACCCCATTGAGCTGTTGTGGGAGCAGCTTGACCGTATGGTACGCAAGAAGTGCCCATCCAGCCAATCCAACTTGTGGGAGGGGCTTCCAGAAGCATGGGGTGAAATTTCTCCTGATTACCTCAACAAATTAACAGCTAGAATGCCCAAGGTCTGCAATGCTGTAATTGCTGCAAATGGAGGATTCTTTGAAGAAAGCAAAGTTTGAAGGAAAAAAAATATTATTTCAAATAAAAATCATTATTTCTAACCTTGTCAATGTCTTGACTATATTTTCTATTCATTTTACAACTCATGGTGGTAAATAAGTGTGACTTTTCATGGAAGACACAAAATTTTCTGGGTGACCCCTAAAACACCCCGTGGGTGTATTTTTTTTTTTTTTAAATATAGCTTTTAATAAAGATATTACATATTCAACCTTTAAGTCTGTCTTTCAGAGACTTTATAAAACTAGGTCACCTGAGAGCAGATTGGAAAAGAAGAGCTGAGAATGAAGCTCAAAGTAATTGGACAAGTAAATGTCACAGTGTGGCCAGCAGTGAGCAGGCAGCCACTATGACAAAAATCAACAGCATTGGTGCTTTGGTACTGCATGTTTGCAGAAGCTCCGCGCTCATTTTGGACGGCAGTACAATAAGGATCCCCAGGATGGAGGGGAATAAAGTTTGACAGGCCGGTGGATCAGGAGGGTCAGCTCCTCTCTTCAGCTGATAATGGAAAGTAGAGATTATGCTAATGAGACAGACGCCTAGAGCCGATAGAGGGGCTAAACCTGGACTTCATCTTTGTCTCCACCAGATCCCCGATTGGCATGCTATGTCTTATCGGGAGAATGTGAGCATGGTGCAGCTCGTCACACACACACACACACACACATACGCACACTCACAGGGTTTGCAATTGTGCTGCAGTATAAATAACAGCTTGGTTTTGTTACAGAGAGAATAAGATTACTATGAAAAACACATCCCTGCTTTAATTTTTTTATGATCACTGGCATCAGCAAAGACAAACACGCATCACTCTCTCTTTCTCTCTCTCTCTCTCTCTCTCTCTCTCTCTCTCTGTCTCTCTCTCTCTTTTTAATTATTATTTCTCTCTTTCTCCCTCTTTCTCCCTCTTTTTCTCTTTCCCTCTCTCTCTGTCTTCCTCTCTAATTAAACAATTAAGGTCCAATACCATCCAAAGCCAGTTATTCATTGTTGCAGTAAAATGGGGACATTCTGATTAATTAATGATGATAGCTGTAATTCCATAGTTATGTATTAGGGAGAATGATTTATCACAAAATTAATACCCAATTATGTTTTTGTAGTTGTGATCAAGTAAGTACGTTAGTACTGATTCAATGCAATGCCTCCCAAATGAGATCATTGTTACAGCAGGAAACAAACTCATTAAACTGGTTAGCATTGATGCTAACAGTCTTAGTTTCTTAAACCGTACACTAAATAAATCAATGTGCATTATTATACCCTCAGAGGGAAAACATTCAGTAGATTGTATTAAAAAACCATCCCGAATCCCTTTCACAAAGAAATTCTGCAGTAGTGCCACAATGAAGGTCTGCCATTATGCTGTTAGAGCAGCTTTGCTTTTTCACACTGAATCAAGCAAAAGCAGTGTATGTTCACCTGTGTGTGATTTCTTAGAGCAAAGGAGGCGTGATGTGTAAGACCACAGCTTTCTCAATCTGCACCTTTAATCAAACACCGAACACCAACCCACAAACTACTAACTTTATACATTAGCAAAATTGTCCATAGAGACAGGGACATAGGTCTCTTCCCCCGTCCCCCAAACACATCATTACGGTATGGAGTCCTGGCCTACTGGCTGTCCACAGAGGTTGGTTTGGCTTTGTTACATCTCTGTGACTACATCTGTTCCCGGCTGAAACGTAACAACTCTGTCCCTCCCATTTCATGTTCGTACCTTTTATACAGACAGCAGGGTGTAATGAAGGTGCAACAGCCCTGCCTTGAGCTGGATGTGTGAAAGGGGCTTTGTAGTAACAAGCACACATGCATTTGAGCATACAAGATTGTTTGGATGGTGTTCTTTAAGTGTGGATAGGACGGGGATCCTAAAACCTCTGCTCATCGAGCTTCTCAATAAACAGATAACTGACAGAAGGCCTGTGCTCATTAAATGTCAGTTAGACCCCAGTGGGTAAACAGTGGGTTCCGGTGGAGAATACTGACAATACTGTTCGTTCCCCATTTTGACCAAGACATTGGGACAAAGACAGACAGAGCTCTGAAGAGCTGCATGAAGCTAATTATGGCTCATTTTGAAAATCATATTAGTTCCACTATAATTACACTCAGGATCTGCTTTCAGTTTGGCTCCATAGCCTCTGACCAGTGAAACAGACTACATTGGCTCAACAACTGATGAATTTATTAGTGCAAAAGCATTTCTTGCAAAACGGCGTTTTGATGCTTCACTTTTATCCACAGCTATTGTGTCTGTATGTGTGAGAGATGAAAGAAGGGGAAAGTTGCAGTAAAAGTCTTTTCTAGTGTGCTGTCTCTGATAACAATCTCTTTCTTTACTATCTCTTCAGCCTTGGGGCAGGATTTCACCCACCTGCCTGCTCTCCTCACTGCCAACACCCAACATTTTCACACTATGACGAGCTGTCACACACCTCCCTTCAACATGAATAATCCTGAAGTGAAGTCACTGTTATTTCGGGGGGGGGCAAAACAATTCTACAATTTTATGAAAAACAATTCCCCCTTATTAAAAATACCCTTAATTATTCAAAATTGATGGACAAACTTCACATTATTCACATTTTAGATTCACACCGAAACAGAAATGATGGAAATGGTAGAACAAATAATATTTGACAAATATATTTCTGACTCCACGTTCAACTCTGCTCTCCTCCACTACAACACAAATGAACAGGGAGTTTCTTACACAGACGCTGATGATCAGCAGGCTTTAAAAAAAGGGCTTCATATTTTCACATTCATCCATATCAGTTAAACATCCCCGAGACCCTAATATAACAGTTCAGTAAGCAGTGATACTCTGTTGGCTGTCTAGGACAAATAAACAAGAAAGGTAAGCACAGTCAATAATTCCATGTGCAGTACTTGAATGATATGATGAGCCTCTTTGAAGTTGTGATTTATGGTGGCATGGTATGGTAAGAAAAAAAATCACTTTGTGCCATTTGGATAAAATTTGCCATTTTGTGTCATTTGGATAAATGGACACTTAATCAACATGCTAGCTGATTATTCCAACAGGTTTACCATCCATTCCAAAGATTACATCTAACAGACCTAACAAACAGAGATGATACAAACTCCCAGCAGTAGGACTACAATCACAATGTCCACTGCTGGGTTCTTAGCTGTTCTTTACTTTGAGCTTTGGCTGGAGGCATGTGAATAGATGGGGGCAGAGTAAAGGGGAGAGGTGCAGTCTGTGGCTCTTTTAGTCGTCTTGTCTCGGCTATGAAGGCTCTTTGGACACCTCTTTCTGGTCAGCTGCCTCGGTGACAAAGTGGGTTCACCTAAACAACAGAGGCCTGGGAGCCTCCCAGTGCCTTTCAGGGCCAATAGCAGCACCTCAGGGGGCTGCTGTCATGAAAGCCCACAAGCAGCCCTGCGGCACTCAGAAGGACTTCAGTAAATACTTCCAGACTGAGTCACTGAAGCTGAGCAGCCGAGCAAAGTGCCTGCTGCATATTTAAGAGTTAAAGAGGTCAGAAGGTGCTGAGGCATGACATGGAATACATAGATGGAGGAGGTTGTTGGAGCATGAACCAAATTTATTTTATCACTGCACTTTTATCACTTTTTAGGTATCCCTGCATTTTAACATATGGAAGTTTCAAATTCCTGGCCAACAGCATTTATCAGCAAGGTTCAAATACAGGGTTGAAATGACGCTCATATTTCAGAATAATTGCATCTGCTATAGTTTTACATTTCTCAAAACCTTAAAATGTATTTGTAATTAATTCCCTATGTGCATGCCAATGTAAATCACCTATTTTAGAACATGTATGCTACATATTGACAGTGGAATTTAATTAAATTCTTCTACAAAGCTCTACAAAATGGTAGAGGTTTTTATTTTATATATATATATTTATATATATATATATATATATATATCCACAGTATATGATATTTCACTGTAGAGATTAGTGAAATATAAACTGCAGGTTCATTTATTGTTTACTGCAATTACATATTTTCAGTTGACTTGGAAATGTTTATGCCTGTACTAACAATACAGGGAATTGAAGGTATGAATATTTGTCTAATTGAGGCCAAAACCAAAGTTTTCAAATGTATTCAAAGAACACAAAAGAAAGTAAAATATAATCTGCCAGTTGGCACCAGGAGCGGTTCCACCAACAAAGGCCTCGAATTAAAGCCCAAGTGAGCAAAACTGAGCTGAAGCGGAGACCAGTGCTGCAACACCGCCGCTGCCTCCGCACATGCTCCCATTCACACAGTTCAGCATTGTTCCTGCCTTTGTTCCAATACAACTCCAACACAATAGTATTTAGTCACAACAAATGCAGCAAAAGTGTATTGCAAGCAGCAGAAGTGGAGTTTGTGCAACATAGGCAGTTTTACAATGATGAGTAAAATATTTGCTTAGGGAGATTTAAGGAGTCTGCACACTCTCTATGCTGAGAAAAAAAAAATCCAAACTTTTGTTATTTTACTATGAAAACATACATACTTGACTGCAGCCACATACATCTGGTCTCAGAAAGCAATAGGATCTGGAACAGGCGAGCAGTGTGCTCCTATAAACACTACATAGAACTGAAACTGAACTCAATCCAGCCGACACAAATATGTTGGCTTTATCAGGGCATTATGTCTTAGGAAACTGCTATTAATGCAAAGTCTTTATCTTCGTTCATCCCCAGGCCCTTGCATGCAAGTGTCTTTATTTAGTTGATGAAAAAAATAGCCATAAACAAAAATTGCCGACTGTCAATATAAACACTGATTAAGATTAGAGCTGGGAGCAAATATAATAATAAAAGGCACTCTTAAGATATATTCGACACAGCAAAGCCCTCAGTGGACAGCTGCAGGCTTTAAGAAAGCAATTGCAGAAAGTTTTAAAAAGCAATAGAATAATCGTATTTTGGAATATAGTAGATTAACAATCAGAGAAGTGCAAAGAAGTGATTAATGTTTGTTGACTCTCTTCACAGATTCTAGTTACAAATCTTTGAAATGCATTCTGACACATTTGTACGAGATGGAGGAATAGGTGAGTTTGTCACTCCAGGGGGGAAAAGCTATGCCTCTGCTGATGTCACTTTTCAGACCAATCTAGGCCAGCCTCAAGCCTTTATTGGGCTCTTCATATACTGTATGTGTCCTACACTGGGAATTATGTGGTCACAGACCAATCTTAATCACCTGTGCAAAAACTAGGGCCGGACACGAATAGTTGAGTACTTGGAGATTCGTTCATCGGGTTGGTATTAGGTTTCCAATTTTGGGATTGGGATATTCATTTATTTTTTATAGACTGTAGAATAACAGAATCCTTAAAATGAATGCCTTAATAAAACAGAGACATGTGTTGCAGTGCAGTGTGTGAGTCTTTATTGGGTTTTGCTGTTATTAAGGGTGCACTCACACTTGGTTCAGATGATCCGGGGCGTGCTTTATTGTAATTTTCCCCCCTCCCTCTAACCCACGGCTCTCAAATGCACTCACATTTAGTTGAAACGATCTGGGCCGCAGCACGATTGCTTCTGAGTTATATGTCATCACCCCTCAGAGTTTTAATTTTTGTCCAACTGTTTTTGAATATTTTCATCTGATAAAATCTGCAGTAAACACTCCACCTCCGCATCAGAACACTGCAAACCCTTCGGCGGCATCTTGTTAAATGTCCGTTGTGGGGAAAAGACGCATATAAATAGTCTAGCACAAGCATCGGCTTGTGTACACGTGCAATCATGTTTTACCTCTCTTAGAGAGGTGGGCTTTAGTTAAAAGAGAGAGGTTGTTTTCCGTCGATTTAACGAAGGTAAACATAGTGAACGGCCATTGGTAATGCCACGGCACACGACACTAGCTGAGTCCTAGCCTGCTGCTCAGCAGACATATATATATTTTTAAACACCTTTAACTAATATGCAGTTTCATTTCTTTAAAAAGGGTTCAAGACCATGTCCTTAAAGCTGGGTTAGGTAGTTTAATTTTGGCATTGCTGGGCAAAAAATCCCTAAAAACCTTTCACAAGTTATAACTAAAATGTAACCTGGAACCTTAAATCTGAACTTTCTATGAAATATATGTTTTTTGTTCCTATTTGCTGAAACTGTCACTATATCCTGACAGCACAATCTGTTAAAGAGACATGCAGCTCTACTTCCACCTTCTGCTCCCAGAGTGCTTCTAATGGCATCTGCAAGATTCCACTGTGACCGACCTAAAACAATCAATCAGATGCAGATACTCTGACGCAGCATAATTGACTACTCTGAACTCCAATTAAAGTGTAAAACTAGACATTGCTGATCAAATGGGAAAGTTTGTGACCAAGTCACGCCTAAACCAAGCCCTGCCTACCAGCCGGACAAACAACCTAATTTTACAGCTAAACACTAACTCACTAACTCACTACTCGAGAAACAGGAAATACAGTAACACGATACTGATTCATATGGTGTGGTGGTTATTTTAGGTTGGCCGCAGTGGACACTAGCAGATACCATTAGGAGCAGACAGGGAGCAGAAGGTGGAGGTGGAACTAGATGCCTTTTATATCATGACAGTTTCAGCAAATATGAAAACTCTTTCTTTTCTTTTTTTTTTTACAGTTACTGACTTCAACTTTAACAAAATTTACAGAAACTACCACTGCTGACTGAAATGTCAAAAGTGAAAAGTTATTCCCAAGAATTTAAAGATCTAAAATTGGGCTCAGTCTATTTGAGGCTGAGAAACTTTTTTTTTTTTTTTTAGGGGAAAATAAATAAATTGAGTTACAAAAAAGGTTTCAGTGGTAGAAACAGAGAATCAGCTTGCTGTAACCCAAGGGCAACAACAAGCAGCACACTGACACCTCAGACCTTTTGATCCAACTGCAGAATACTTCATAGATATCCACTCTATTGTCGTCAAATGAAAGTGAAAGCTTGGCCTATATTGACTCTGGTTTTTGCCCGTCTCCACTCACTCAGCTGCTGGGACAAATAACGCCCCCTTCACTGAGGCTCCGAGGCAGCTGCAGGATTGGCAAACTCCTTTTCACCCAGTGCCATCCTACAGTGGCTGCACCCAACAACAGACAACCCTGGCAACCAGCAACGCCCAACGCTATTAGCTGCTACCATGGAAACAGAACAGGACAGAAAGTCATTGTCAAACCCTTCAAAATGTTTTAAAATATTCATTCAGACTAAATATATATTTTTAGGGAAAGCAATACGTTCATTCTGTACCCCTCTAAACGCCCTGGGGGTGTTTTTTTTTTTTTTTTTTTAAATATAGCTTTTCATAAAGATTCTACATATTCAGCCTTTCAACATCAGGAAACAATATGCTACACTCGGTTCAGAAAAGAACTAAAGATTGAGTAGTCTGTGGTCTTAGTTTGTCCTTCCTGTTGGCTTATTTCCCTAATAGTATGAAGACACCTGCTGGTTGGAGAGGCTGTAGGAGGCACAATGTTTTACTTCCACCCAAACAGCACTAAAAATGCGTAGGGTGGACTACAGCAAACCCTCCCACTGCAGATGGACATTCATTCAAACCAGCAACATTAGAAATGCCGATCAGCTTGGCAGCGCAGAGTAGAAACTTTCCTTTCAGCGTTTTGCTGTTGTCTAGCTCAATCGTGTCACTTTGAGGGAGTCTATTCAGAGGTATTCATGCATTTGCCTTCAGGCTACAATGGCCACCACTTTATGAACTGTCAGCCTGCTTGCCACAAGTCTTTGGTTCATATTATTTCCTCTTCTTTAATAAACTTGGAGGAGTTCATCAACTCCTTCAATAGAAAATGCAGTGACAAAATAACAGATGGGCCTCCTAGTCCACTTTAGTTTTTTTCTTCTTTTTTTCTTGTTAGCAAATGTGTGTGTATCAGCAGACCACACATGGACATAGACTTAATGGCTGTTGCTCAACATCTACAGCAGCTTGAACATGACTAGAAATGGTACACAATGCTGACTTTAAAGCCAGCCTATGTTAATTCTTCATACCAAATCTTGTTTTCAGTTCATTGATTCCACAGTGATGGCACTGTTGCCTCACAGCAAGATGGTTCCTGGTTTAAATCCTCCTGTGTGGAGTTTGCATGTTCTCCCCGTGTCTGTGTGGGTTTTCTCCGGGTTATCCGGTTTCCTCCCACAGTCCAAAGACACGCTCGTGTTAGATTAATTGATGACTCTAAATTGCCCGTAGGCAGACATCCTGTCCAGGGCGTACCGTGCCTCATGCCTGATGTCAGCTGGGATAGGCTCCAGCCTATAACTCATATTTTCAACCTTTCAATTTCCTCTGGTATAGTACCCAGAACTTGGAATATTGGCTCATGTTGTACCCTTAAATAAGGAAGAGGGCAATCTAAAAAAAAACATAGACTGATATCCAAACTGTCTAGCCTAGCAAAGGTCCTGGTCTGATAAATGACTGAAGATATTTCTGAGATATATGTTATGGTATTTCAGAGCTCCCATTTTGACCCCATTTCAGTATGGTTTTAGAGCGAGCACAGTACTGCAGATGTTACTTTGGTTGTAAATTACATTGTTTCAGCTTTAGATTTTAAAAAAGCTCTGTGCAGCACTTTTTCTTGATCTTTCAAAAGCATTTGATACTGAAACTTTTTTTCAACAATGTACCGGCTTTTAATAGTTTTTCAGCCAAGTACCCCGTTAACGAAAAAACATTTTTGGTATAAAGAAACATATAAAGAGGTTCAATAGAACGCGCGTCATCTGTAACTGAAGGATACTTACATGTTCAATTTCAAATTTGAATTTATTTAGAATCCTCACTGAATTCATGGCAAAACAGTTTTTGCACTTACAGTTTAGTGATAAGTGGTTGAAGATGAATGAATGATGAGTTTAGTGAGAAGCATTGTTTTTAGTGAGCAATTGTGCTTCACTGACCTGCTTCAACCACAAATCCATTTTCTTGATTTTCGTCTGTCATTCAATATCGGAAGTGACTTCCTCTTTACAAACAATTGTAGTTGTGAATGTGATTGCTATTTTGAAAAAATGTTTTATTTTGTCAATGTTTACGTTTTTTATTGCTCTTTTAATCCTATAATTATAATGTCTAATTTATCAAATCAACTTTAACGAACACAATGCCATATACAGTCCTACACATTTTATCTTTATTTATCTATATTTATCCTCTATACAGTTCTCTACACTTCACTTATTTGATTTAATTTTCTGTGAATTTTATTTTACTTGAATTCTTATCTGTACTTTATATATATTCAACTAAAAGTTTATTGTTTACTGTTTGTTTTACTTTCCATATTTATTTAGCTAAGCGTTTATTGATTATATTATACTGTATTTTTTTTACCTCCTTATTTTTGACACAAGTGTCTAATAAGCTGCTGGAAATCCAATATCCTTGCAGGAGTCATCCCAAAGGGATCAATAAAGAGAAGTCTAAGTCTAATTCTGATATTCTGATAATTGATATTTTTAAAATTTAAAGAGTACTGGATTTGATATTAATTCATGTAATTGGTTCAGGAACTACCTATCATAGAAACAACAGTCTGATAAATTGGAAAGCCACCATTCTGAGTTCAGTTTTCATCAGTAACAAAAGGTGTTCCACAGGGACCAATTTTAGGTCCAGTGCTTTATATTATATTATTTCATCTCTGGCAAAACTGCCATGCCCATCTATACACAGATGACACAGCTTTTTTATATTGATCATTCAGTTAAACTGACAATTGTATATTTACAGATTCCCTTTAACATTCTGCAAGATGCTCTTAAAGACCTGACATTAAATGGTGATAATAAAAATGCTATTTTCATGCTATTTTCCAGAAACAGAGCTATAGACTATATTGAGCTTAGTGTTTCCACTTCAAACAAATATAAATATCTTGGCAGCCGGATGGATTGTCTTTAAATTTTTTGACATCGATATTCTTATGTGCCAACCGAAAGATGGGAGATAAAGAGATGTTAAGGTAGTTTTCATGTGTGTGTGTGTGTGTGTGGGGGGGGGGGGGGGGGGTAAGCAGACAATGAACAGCATCACCACTAACAAAGCCTTTTGCTTCATGTTCCACAGGCCGGGTCTGAACTTGCTCTTTGAAAGGGATTTTAATTTTAGTGCACCTGACTCATGGAAGAAAATGCATCACCTGCTTAAAATCCACTTACTCATACATTTTAGATATTTTAGAAATCAGTTTTTAAACTTCCCAGTCGTTAATTTTTAAGAAATCTTTTTTCATAATCAATTTCTCTGTAATTGGCTAAATGCTTATAACCTTTAAGGATTAAACATAGAGCTGGGAGGTTAATGAAAATACTACTCATACTGTTATTTCAGATCAGTTATATCGTATGAGTTTGTGTTTTCCTAATCCTACAGATTGCATTATTATTAAAGCAATATACAGATGGGTGCCAAAAAAATAAAAACCTGGTGGAAGTGGTTTCTCCGTGGATTTCAACGCCCCGCACCGATGTGAAGCACCATGACCACTAAATGAGGGGGGATGTTTTGTTCCACACATCTGAAGAACCTATGAGAAGAGAGCAACACCTACCACACTGTATGTTGGGTCTTACTTTCATTTGTCACCTATCTGTATATTTATATCAAGGTATATGCTTCAAATATTAATTCATAGTCAATTTCAAACACTCAAGGCCAAATAAACATGCATTCTCATAATTCCAAACAATTACATGAAATAAAAATAGGAAATATAACAAAAAACCAACCCAATTCTATCAGATCTGCTCACTCTACAGAGAGTAGTCTCCAATCTATTTCCATGAGGATGCAGTGTGAAAAATGCTCAGTTCCGATCAGGAGCGTGTTAAATATGCGGCTCAAATCATTTTATTGCAGTGATGGAGAAATGGCTATTAATCCACTTTCATACCTTTCAGCAGCGTGAACATTTACTCTACCCCCATCCCACCCAAAAATTTCCAGGCTTTTATGCCCCTGTAATCTCTGTATATTTAAGGTCACTTTCTAGCCAATTACACTTGATGGTTGCATTTGGAGAATGTGATTTCCTCCGCAGATTGAAGGAGAAATCCATAAATAAGCCATCTAATACTGTAGACCCAAGCACACAGCCCTCTGTCTGGAAATTTCAAACAGGATTTTAGAGATGCATTAGTCACTTGCTTAAATAATTCCTTCATCCATTTCCACAGGATCATTATACTGTCTGATAAAATGAATACTCTTATATTTATACACATTGTTACACTCTTTCTCTACAGCTATATTTGTTTATTTTTTTAATGGAATTTAAATGAAAAAGCAGCTAATGATAAGATTTTTTTTAAAAAATACAATGTCCAGCTGTCTTTTTCAAAATACAAATAATATTTTAATTTATACCACTAATATAATAATTTGGCTGCTTGTAAATTCATTATTCTTTTGATACTTAGTGTTGGCTATATTTATCAGGTCCATGACTATGGTACACTGAGGTCATACCCTAATTATTATTTCTGAAAAATTGTTGTATTATTTATTGACATTTACTAAATTAAATTATTTTTTTCAAGGATCAAAGGTTGTACTGACATCATGATCATGATAATCCACTTGGCTGTTGTTTTAGACTACCTAAACCTAGGACAAATGCACTAAAAAGAACTGTACTGTACAAAGCTATTGTATACTGGAATGGACTTCCGTACTGCCCCAGTCTTAAGTGTATTCTTAACTGTGTATGTGTGGGCATATGTGTGCGTACGTATGTGCAGGTGCTTGTACTATGTATGTATATTCTTGTACTGCGTATGTATGGTGCATGTGAATATATACAGTATATGCAAACTATATATGTGCCTGTAGGAATTTGATGTGTGTGAGTGGGTGTGTGTATGCACACGTTATGGATGTATACATATACTCATATTTGCCTAGTTATCAAAGTATTTTTATTACATGATCTGAGTTTTTATGGGAATGATCTAATTCCTTGTTTTTTCATTTTATTTCATATTTTGTGATTTCTATTCGAACTGTTATTTGTCTTGCTTTTTAGGGACCACAGGAAGAATAGCCCTCACCAAGGTGACAACTAATGGGGATCCAATAAACAATAAACAATAAAGAAGCATGTTAGCAATTGGCAGATGGTGTAATGCAGTATTGGATTTAGGTAACAGATACTTTTTCTCGTGTAAAAACGAAAGAATAAACCTAAAATACAGTCTTCCAAACAGCACAGTGTTTTTCGACGGACTAGTTTTGTGAGGCAGCTGTGTCTCTAAAGCGGCTGTGTTATATCCTACAGCCAGCTGTGAGGAGGAAACCTCTCTGAATGGTTTGTCTAGTGGGCTCTGGGGCCATGTTTTGCTGGACAGCCAAATTACTTGGATAAAAGCAGATGTGTTCATGCCAAGTCCTGACACAGTGGCAGACAAACCAATCAAGCACAACATACCATGTCAACCTCTTAATCCATTGATCCCCCCCCCCCTTAAAACGTTCCTTGAGTGAAATATAGAAACCCCAGAATGTGTTTTATCATTGCTCCATTCCAGCCAATGAAATATTAACTTTGGGATCTCCAGTAACTTGAAATATACCTGCTCAAGCACCCCTAAATTATAGTTGTTGTTTTAAAACTTAACAATGGTCAAAACCATAAAGAATATTTTAGAATATTTTAACCACCAAAATACATCTGACTCCCCAACCCTGTCATTGTATGATCCACTTTTTCTCTCCCACCTGCTCCGCTCACCTGAAGTCAGCGTGAGCGTGCACACACAGACGTGTAGTTTCCGTCTGTGGTGCAGCCGTTCCAGTAAGCAGTTCAATCAACGATGTGGTACACATTTCTTTACTTTTACCACTCAGTACCAACACATTATAATCATTGCCAGTCCTCATTTTTGCTGCACACTGAATCACAGATCACTCTTTATGTTTAAAGTTAGGAGTTAGTTAGCTGACTTTTTTCTAGCTCGCCAATGTTGGGTTGTCGATCAACCACTGTCCACTGTTTGAACTGTAGTCAGAGAAGCTAGGTGTTGTGCAATGTGGTGTGTGCTGATATTAAAGCCAAGGTACTGCTGTCTGTATTAGTCACGAGCTAACTAACCAACAGGAAGCCAGGGAAGCCCATAACTTTATAGAATGATATAAGATATGATGAGATAGATGATAGATGTGTGTGTGTGTGTGTGTGTGTGTGTGTGTGTTTGTGTGTGTGTGTGCGTGTGTGCGTGTGTGTAGGAGAGTGCAAAAGCAGGAAGAAATGTAAGAATGATCGTTTAAAATTACACAGTTTGGGGTTTCAGAAAATAGACATCTTTGTTGGCTGCTCAGCACCCCTACAGCTCTAAACCTACAAACGTCCCTGTTTTTCGAACAAAGACTGAGCATTAAATTGGTTTATTAAAAATATTTATATATAATGTATATGTAATTTGACTGTAGAATAACAGCATGTGTGATTGAACATCAGACTGGCGCTGCACAGCTGCACATAAGCTCTCCAACTCTGGGGGTTCTCCACAAGACTCAACAAGGGCTCAGTTAAAGACCGACCAAGGTGTTGACATTTTATTAATTTGTTGTTGTCATATTGTTTGTGTTGTGCTTTGTGATTTCTCTGTTCTCCATTGTCTTGTGTGTAGCCATTGTAAATGAGCTGCTAATGGGATGCCCAAGGCCTCTGACTGCCCTCAACCCTGTTTTGCCTGTTTGCTCTTTGTGCATCGCTCCTCTTTTGTTGGCTGATCAGCTTCCCATTGGGTCTCCAGACAAGATTCTTGGCATTTGTCGGCAAAATGAAAGGAGGATTAAGGGATGGCTACTGAACACTCCATGGCAAAGAAGTCGGCTGCTATTCTCCTATTCAAAGACCCCTCTCAGTTCAACAGCTCCCCTTTATTATATATATATATATATATATATATATATATATATATATATATTGGTTTTCTCAAAGACACCGCTGAAAAGTCCAAAGTGTTACTCCAAAAAAGGAAAAATCAACAAGTAGGTCATCCCCAACGAAATGCTAATGGATGTTGAAAAAGAGAAGGAACCGGGAAATTAGCTGCATTATAGGTTCTAACAAGGTTCTACAACAATGATGAAAATATTTCCATTAAAACTTATTTCATTGGATCAATATATCAATTACTTAAAAAAATAGTGACAAATAGGAATTAATGAGATGTTGTGGAATTGATAGTTTGTCGGTTTGATTAGCAAATGTTAGTTGTTTTTATTTTGTAAATGATAGCTGATTTTGAAAACTAGGCTATTCATTATGGATGGATGTTTTTTTAAAGATAGCATGGATGTTTCTAATGTGGTTGGGTTTAATTCCATTTTCCTCTACATTTGATACGTTAACATTATTCTTATTCTTTTTGAGACAGTTTCGCCTGTGATTAATTGATGTGTAAAAGGTTTTTTCCTATATGAAATCACAAATTAAATGTTGGGTTTCACATGGAATGTCTTCTAAATTCTGAATCTAAAAATGTGACATTTTCAAATGGGAAATGGTTGTCCTAAATTAATATGTGGGTGATATGTAGAATGTGGTCCTCATTTACATATTAAAGAAACAGAAACCCACCAAGTCCTACACTGAAATTAATTGATGGCCTTATTAATATATAATATAATATATTGATATTTGCTGCTGAAGTAACACTAAAATAACCTAAACCTGTAGAGTAAATATTGGTATTAGCTATTTTTAACTTACATCGACTGTCATTTTCACTAAGGCAATCACTGGGTGTTACACCTGCCCACCTTATTTATGTATACAAATGTATTAAAAAACGTTGTCATCCTTACATAGTGTATATCAAATGAGTAATATAAGAGAAGATACCATGAAAATAAAGTATTAAAAAAAAATAACGCTAAAATTCTGTATATTGCACATATTACCGAATTAAGCATTCTACCTCACTTGTTTCAAGGTTGCTACTCCTTTGTGAGTTTTTTCCCTCATTTTTCTTATTTCCTGTTTATGTCTTTTTTCACTTTGCTTCATCCAGTTTTTCTCTGCCGTCACAGTGACCCAGTTCCCTCCTGGGGATTGGTGTGTGATCTTTGAATACCTCCTGATCCAACCATGAACCGCTTCTTTCTAAATAAGGAGATGGGGGGAGAACTGGGAGCATTCAGACTGGATTCTATTAATAATGTGATGTGTTGGCTAAGGACGAGTAGGGCTTCACAATATGGATAAAGCAACATCACTTGGATACTCATTTTAGGCATATCAAAATTTGAACTCATTAGTTGTCTAAAATGTCGTTTCCAATATTCCAGGAAGAGAATGTGTCCCTCTGAACAGAAACAGAAATACAGCAGTAGTGTTGGGGGGATACAGGTCCTGTCTCATGCAGCGAATGGGCTTTAATTAGCAGACAGGCAAGCTTGAAAGCAGCACTGGCATCAGCTAATATGATGAACTCTCATTGTGGCAGTGTCACTGCGAATGTTTCTGATGAGCAAAAGCAGCAGAGGATCAAAGCCTCTAAGCTGCTCACTTTGCTCAGCTTTAAAAGTGTGAAACACAGTTGATGAATTCTGTCCTCAGGTCTGCATCAGGTCAGCACGCCACCACAGCAGCTGCAGTCAACAGCAGCAGGAACATTAGCTTTGACTGGCGGTAAATACAAATCCCGCACTAATCTGTCCTGATTTTGCCTATTTTACGTTAACCCACCTGCAAACCTCCTGCAACGGCTAACGTTAGTCAGGCAGACAGCTATATTAAGTCGTTACCTAATATGGAAAATCAAAGTGTTAGGGAATGCTTGTCCATACAGCTGACCGGAGGAGAAGTGGGTAACGGAGCCCACTCAGTGTCCAGAAGTGACATCCCCACACATTTATTCCTACCTCGCTGAATCACCAGGTAATGCAGAACTATGACAACCATCCCTTTCTCTGTCCTTAATATCCTGTCGTTGTAGTTTAGCTCTGTGAAACGACACAAACAGCCATGGCTGAGGTTAAATGAGGGTGGAAATGGACTGTCTTTCTCTCTCTGACATACACACACACACACACACACACAAACACACACACACACACACACACACACACACACACTCACTGCATCTTTTTGACATCATTCTGTCATCTTTCTGCCATATTTCTATCAATGAATATGGAAATATTACTTGTATTTCCTCAAATGTTATCAAATGTATTTTTATAAACTCAGTGCTCACTCCTGTTTTTCGTATTGTTGCCTATAGAACACTGAGGTCTCCTTTGTTTTCTACATCGAGGGGGCGTGGCCTTTTATGTGACGTAGGATTACTGTCTTCTATACACCAATGACAACATACTGTATTTCTGTACATTAATCAGCCACACAGGCACTGCTGTAATATTTACACAATATTCCTAAGAGAGTAAAATTTCATGGTCATTCCAACGAAGCCTTTTCACCTGAAGGGAAAAAATCCCATTGACTTAACATGTGTAGCCATTCGTGCAAACGACCAAAACCTGCCGACTATGTGTCTGCCTGATACCTTATTAATAATAAATGCTTAAACTAACTAACTGGATGTTACAAACAATATTTGGATACATAATTTAGTAGAGTAGCAGTTAAGTGGGAGTTAAGAAGACATTCGTATTGGGATGTCATGACTAATTTAAGATATAACTGGCTACAACGTATTATTTGGTCCTCCTGAAGAATTATCAGTTGTGAGAACTTAATCAATGATAACTACATAAATAATAATTGAAGGTGAATTTAATGGTGGACTTTAGGATGAGATACATATCAGGAGTTGACATGAATTTGTCTATTGGCACTGATATTTCCATATCATTGAATATTTCTGATTGCATCAGGCCATTGTGACATATGTTCCAAATCAATGATCAGGACTGATTTACAGCAGTACTGGATATTGCATCAATGTGATGAAGTACCTTGACTTTACATGCCATATTTTTCAGAGCTTTTACCACAGCCTCTCACTATACTTTGTTATTAAAATATAAAATGACACAGTATGTGAGTATATTATCCAAATCACCAACTCCAGATGTTTTATATGTTCCGGCCGGATTCGTGGATGCTATGGATAATATGACTTCTCTGTGTTGAAATAAATGTTTCTGAAGAAGTTAAAATGGATATCAAATACGGATTAATCATGTTTATATTTTTTTAGTCTTTATAATCATAGTCATTATCATTTCAAAGACAAACATCCATCTGCAGTTTTTTTCTGCAATGACTTCAAACTGCCCATAGAGTCTGCCCCACATAGGGAATCAACCGATATGGATTATTTAGAACCGATGACCGATACAGATTTTTTACAGATTTTCTTGAGCCGATATTTGGAGCTCATTCTACTTTTGCACCCTCAATTTACATCATAAAATTCACACATGATGATAACAAATGTTACGAGTCTTAATTTATTTTAAAAAGAAGGAACATTTTTTTAACTTGAAAAAGTATCCAGCAACAGAGAAGTTTTGGACGCCTGTCTGTAAATAATTCCAGGAAAAAACTATTGGCAAACGCATCAGCCCGCATCAGCCCAATCGGCCGATAGACGGATACACCTAAAAAACACAAACATCGGTATACCACTAGTCCCAAAACCCAAAGCTGTTCCATTTAAAGGGAGAAAAGCAGCAGATGCTCAGATTGGAGGAAATGGAATCAGGAAACAGGGCTTTTTACTTGACAAATGACTTAAATAATGAATTGGTTATAATTGTTAATGAGAGCATTTCAAGACAATGATGATGATCTTCATCATTATTACTTTTGATACCATTCCTCTATGTTGCACATTGGCTTGCAGTCCTCTTGTATGTTTTTAATATACAGTATCTCTTAAAAATGTGAATTTTTGGTGCGAGGCAGCGGGGGAGAAAGGCGAGGTTAATCCCAGTTTAATACACTGATGCACAGCCCGGGACCGAGGCTGTGATGATTGTGTTATCTCCAGCCAACATTTGGGTCTCCATCAATTTCAACCCGGCAAAATAGCTGGGAGAAAGTGCAGATGAGTGGAGTAAACGCAGATGCCCGGGGAAAAGTGTTATTAATAGCTGCAATAGAACTTCACACAGCCTGTGCTCTCTGTAAATCTGCCTCTCGTCACTTCCACTGGATTTGTTTGAAGTGTTCCCTCCATCCTTACTGTCAACCTTTTTTCTGCAGGCTTATTCCACAATTGATGGATTTTTTTTTTCCTACAGTAGGTGATGTACATCTTGAGAAACCACATATAAACATAATGCTGCCTTCAAGTACATCAGTCCTTTTTCGGCAGCTGGCCCATAGAGGGCGCTGGGGCGCCTCCTCCTCGAAATTAATACATTTTTTAATTGATTTTATGTATGCATTATTTTCATCCTATGATTACAATTATGTGGTCAATGAGTAGTTTATAATGCATTTTCTGCAAAAAATAAAGTAACTAAAAGCATCGACTGCATTGAAATATTTATCTGATCTCTCATCTCTCTCTGCCTAGCTGAGTTGAGCTGAGCCGAGCTGCTTCTGAAGCCATAGCTGCTCTTGGGCGAGATTGAGGGAGATTTCCGGAGCGTCCATCGGTTCCACATACACACTCATTTAGAGCTAGCGCACGCAGTTTGCTGTATTCTATGGACAAATACACGGGACCTCGGGCGATATTTCTATCACCCCAAACCTCTCCCCTAATCTCTCCCCCGTTGTGTTTCTGATGGTGACCGACAGCCTACATGTGACCAGAAACAGATCAAGCCTGGATAAACACTGGAGCAAATGACCTGAAGCATCTTTCTGAAAAAAACAACAACATATATACAGTATATAGTTATGTTTAGTTCAGCAACATGTCATGTCATGTCTCTTAAAACGATGTTTTTGAGGTTACTGATAGGAACCAAATTGGGACAATACGAACTGAGTCTGGAGTCTCCCTTAGAGATAGGGTGAGAAGTTCAGCCATCCTGTGAGGAACTCAGAGTAGAGCAGCTGCTCCTTTGCGTTGAAAGGAGCCAGTTGAGGTGGTTCGGGCATCTAGTAAGGATGTCCCCTGGGCGCCTCCCTAGGGAGGTGTTCCAGGCACGTCCAGCTGGGAGGAGGCCTCGGGGAAGACCCAGGACTAGGTGGAGAGATTATATCTCCACACTGGCCTGGGAACGCCTCGGGATCCCCCAGTTAGAGCTGGTTAATGTGGCTCGGGAAAGGGAAGTTTGGGGTTCCCTGCTAAAGCTGCTGCCCCCGCGACCCGACCCCGGATAAGCGAATGAAGATGAGATAAGATGATGAACTGTGTCTGTGTTCATTATATTGACACTCAATCTTCTCACTGTTTTTTGCCAGGACAGATAACTTTTTCTGAGATAAAGTCTGCTTTATTTATGGCAAAGCCCCTCCTGAAATACATTTCCCCAGCCGCCACTGTAAATTACCTGTATTTTCCTACTGTATGAACAAACATTTTGCAACATGCTTACATTGTATCCTGGAACCTATCATACATGTGTATTTTGTAGCAATCTTTTGAATATGGTCATTGATATTTTGTCACGGTGTCTTGAGATGATGATGGTGATATGCAGAATGCACTACTGTATGTTGAGTCATTTATTATATGCGAATGTCAGATCTGTAAGATAATGCAGATTGAAGAGTAGAAAAGCATACTATGCACTAATTCATTCTGATTGAATTCTGAATCTCATCGTAATCCATTATCTTGTAAAGTTTTCACCTGTATTTGTAAAACATTTTTTGACTGTCTTTAACAGTACAGAGCTAAAGTTGAGTCATTTGCAGGTGCTTCCTATTCTATGTGTGACATGTGTTTGTGTCAGTGACAGGAGCACACATTCACACCTCCTTCCTTCAGTCTAATACTGCTGCTAAAATACACTCTGGCTCTCCATGAGATTCTGCCACCATGCCAGCAAAAACAATCCCATAAAAGCAGATGAAATGAATATTTAAAAATACAATCTAAACAACACAAGTGGAAACCTTAAAATCTCATGAATTTGCGCCATGGGCACCGCACCATGAAGTGAGCTGCTGAAAGATGAAAGTGAAAAAAATAAAAGGCTCAATTTAATCTGCTTTAAAGCCCTTCAACAGAAAGCATGTGCCTGGAACTGTGAGAGTGAGGGCTGATAGGGGATAAATATATTTCTTACCATGCCTTCGAGCTATTACACCCATCTCCAACACAGACGCCTATTCAACAGACACTGGTTTCATTACCAGCTGTAATAGGCTAAGTCTTCAAATTATTAAATGCCAGGCTGGATGACAGAGAGACACTAGCTAGGCTGATCTTTTGAAGAACATGAAAAGGAGGACAGTTGATAGCATTGAAAAAAAAACATGTCACCAGTGGAACTAGTGGTCAGGAAACACTAGGAGCTACAGGCCTTATGTGTAATTAACGAACAGCTGATCCTGGCAAAACGCTCCAATCAAACAGGCCGTCAAGACAAACAACAGCGGGAGGACCTTCTCCAGCTGCTGTTCTCTCAGTGAGAGACCAGAACAGCTCAACGCAGTGATGACAACGGACCCAGCACAGACCTTATCCCTGCAGTCTTTGACAAAACAACATCCCTTCGGCCTATCACTTATCAAATTAGTTTTGCTCCATGGAATTTATAACTATTATTATTATTATTATTATTATTATTAATTTTATTATTGTTGTTGTTGTTGTTGTTGTTGTTGTTGTTGTTGTGCAGGTGGTTAGTAGGCTAACACCTTGCTATAAAACGTGAAATCAGATTATATTGTGGATGTCTTTTTGCTCCTGGTGCATGGGTGCAGATCCTGGGGGGGGTTTCTGAATCCCAGTTTCTGAAAAACATGAATTTTCCGCCCCAGTAAAAAATACCATGAATTATTCAAAAATTGAACAAATGTATTTTCTGACTTCACGTTCTTCACATTTTAGATTCACACCTAAACAGAAATAATTGAAATGGTGGAACAAATAATGTTTGACAAACATATTCTCCACGTTCACCTCTGCTCTCCTCCACTACAACACAAATGAACTGGGAGTTTCTTAAACAGACGCTGATGATCAGCAGGCTTTAAAAAAAGGGCTTCATATTTTCATATTCATCCATATCAGTGAATCATGCATAAAGTAGTCCCATACACTGGGAGAAAAGGGAGATGGTGAGAAGAACTGGGGCGTAGACATAAGATGACCCTTAAAATGATGATTTACTAATATAACAGTTCAGTAAATGATGATTTACTAATATAACAGTTCAGTAAATGATGATTTACTAATATAACAGTTAAGTAAAATGATGATTTACTAATATAACAGTTAAATAAGCAGTGATACTCTGTTGGCTGTTTAGGACAAATAAACAAGAACGGTAAGAACAGTAAAGGATTCCATGTGCATTTTTTGAATGATATGATGAGCCTCTACCAAGGTGTGATTTATGGTATGAGTTGCATATATTTGGGGGGGTGGTCACATTTGTGTCCCCCCAATCCTGACATCAGATCTGCAACCCTGACCTGTTCATTCATCAAATTGAACGGGGCCTACTCTGTTTATATCAGCAGGTTATCGCGTTCGTTTTCTTTTATTTTAAGGTTCAGTGCCGCCGCAACCAATCAAAGACTTTTGGGAAAACTTCAAGTGCACACAATAGGGCCGCTGTGAGCCCGCTGGCCCCTGGCCCCCGGGTGTGAGGGGTGTTCGTGTCACACCGCCTCTAATTGATAATGACTGGCACATCGGTCATCTGTCAGCAGCGCTTTCAAGGGAGCGTTTAAGCAGCTCCGCGGGAGCCCGCTCCACTCCACCGCTCCCCGTCATAAATAATGAAGCGGCCCCTGAGTCTGCTGGGAGAACGCTTTAAAGGAGGGAAACCGAAGCGACAAAACGATCATTTAGGTCCAATTTGTAGACAACGTATCGCGTAGAGACAGCAGTCCAACCCGCAGCTGTCCGCACGCTTTCTGACCGCACCGACGGGCCCGGGTGTGCTCTCCTGTGGGCCTACCTTTGTCGCCGAGGATTCCGTCGATGCTGTGTTTGGTTTTCTTTTCTCCGTCTTCATCCTTTTTATCACACTCGTCCTCATCGTCCTTTTTTCCAAATCGAGCTCGGAGCACACGGCTGATGGAACTCACTGCGAACACATGCAGAGGCAGCGTCAGCAGACTAATAATAACAACAACAATAATAATAATAATAATAATAAGAAGAAGAATTAATATCATTGATTAAAAATTATAATAATAATAATAACAACAACAACAATAATAATAATAATAATAATAATAATAATAATAATAATAATAATAATAATAATATAATAATAATAATGGCCTAAATGTTTAACACGATTGAAAATCGCGGAGAATGAAAGATTTAATTAAATGCGGCTTACCAGAGGAGGCCTCACCTGAAGGGACTGTGCTTCTGTCACACACCCCGTCCTTCAGCAGCTTATCCCGGATCTCCCAGCTGAACATGCCGGGGTTTTCCCGCTTGTACTCCTCAATCCGCTTCTCCACGTCCGGCGTGGCTACCTGCTGCAGGTGGGACAGCACGACAGAGAGAGACGGACACAGTGTAATGAGCAGGCTGCAGAAATATTTAGGGCCGTAAATGTGAAAACGTAAAAATAAAATGAAATCAAATGAAATAAAAGGACAGTTAATGTGTAAGAATGGCCTAGCTTTCTCAGACAGCATTAAGGCCTATAATAAATAAAAAAGCCTGCACTAATTAAGCCTACAATCCTCATAAAGGCAAATGCAACATTTATATATTATTATGCCTTATTGGGCTATGGTTATTATTATTATAATTATTATAATTATTATTATTATTATTATTATGATCAGGTTCTTCTCACCCTGGGCTTACTGCCCCCTATCGCCCCGGGCCGGATGGAGCCGGTCTCCTGGTAACGGCAGAGGATCTTGGAGACGCAGCCGTGAGAGACCCGCAGCTGTCGGGAGATGACGCAGGGCCGGATGCCATGGTGGGCCATCTCCACTATCTTGTGTCGGATGTGGTTGGGCAGCGGTCGGCCGTTAATGAACACTCCTCCGAGCTGGTTGACCCGTCCCTGGCCCAGGGGAGTGGACACTGCGGGTGACACAAGGTCACACTCAGCCAGGAGCTTTACTCAACATTTAACCATGAGACGATTAAAAAAAAAAAATCCGAAAGGAATGACGTGTTTTCGCTGCATGTGGACTAAATATCCAGTGGACTGTGCAATACCGGCCTATTGTAGGCCCGTTAGTTATTCACTAATCGGAACGTCTATTATTCAAAATTGAACATATGTATTTTCTGACTTCACATTCTTCACATTTTTGATTCACACCTAAAAGGACATGATTAAAATGGTGAAAAAATAATTTTGTTGGGTCAACTTGGGTTTTATTTTTGTATTTATTTGAGTTAATTGTGCTCTTCGAACTGTGTTTTTTTTAGAACTGTTTACCACCATAACTGGCATTGTAAAAACATGATCAGTTAGTTTACCCAACTTGGATAGGTCTTCATATTTTGATATGCATCCATATCAATTCATATTTAATAATAAAGTAGCCCCATACACTGGGAGAAAAGGAAAATGGTGAGAATAACTGGGGGTAAGTAGACTTTACATGAAGACCCTTAAAGACCCTTAACATGATGTTTTACTAATATAACAGTTCAGTAAATGATGATTTACTAATATAACAGTTAAAATGATGATTTACTAATATAACAGTTCAGTAAAATTATGATTTACTAATATAACAGTTAAAATGATGATTCACTAATATAAAAGTTCAGTAAAATGATGATTTACTAATATAACAGTTAAAATGATGATTTACTAATATAACAGTTCAGTAAATGATGAATTACTAATATAACAGTTCAGTACAATCATGATTTACTAATAAAACAGTTCAGTAAAATGATGATTTACTAATATAACAGTTCAGTAAAATGGTGATTTACTAATATAACAGTTCTGTAAACTGGTGATTTACTAATATAACAGTTAAAATGATGATTTACTAATATAACAGTTCAGTAAACATTGAACTCTGTTGGCTGTTTAGGACAAATAAACAAGAAAGGTAAGAACAGTCAGTGGTTCCATGTGCAGTACCATGTGTATATTATGAGCCTCTACCAAGGTGGGATTTATGGAGGCATGTTATGGTAAAAAAAAAAAAAAAAATCACTTTTGTGTCCCCCTCAATCCTGACATCAGATCTACACCCCTGGAAGAGCCCCTTTTGTCCACCTGCATTATTCACTATCACGCTTTCATCCTCTGCCTCTCCCTGTTGTTTTCTATTTGATTGGTCTGATTTCCAGGTGCACTTTAAGAAATCCCACGTTTTTTTTGTTTATATTTGTCTGCGTTTTCTTTGACATTCACTCATTTTAAATATGTTGACAAAGGACCTTTTCATATTTAGCCATATAAGCCAATATATATTCAAAATAAAAACAGAAACAAACAATATAGATAACCTAGATCAAAACTCAAGGCCAACCACAGAAACAGACCCGCTTCATGGGGAAAAAGGAGGAGAAAAAAGAATGCATAATGAAAACAATTCAAATAAATAAAAACTCGCAATAAAGATAATACGGACAAACTCAATGATCTCCAAGAACAACCAGGCCGATGGGGACAAAAACAAAACAATCTCCATTAAAAACAATAAGACAGAGCCAGAACTGAGAAACCTATGAGCCAATATTGACATTGTTTTGAATTTTTACCACGATAACAAAGCCATTTAATGTGTGTGGAAAAACGTTTTTGATGGCAGTCATTCACGGCAAAAAAAGAAGAGTAGACTATAGAATTTAGGATATTAAAGGAGCCGAGCCTAGGCCTCGTTAGAGTCTACTGAAGTAAAGCTCAAGTCTAACATATTTACATTACACTGAGCTCGCAAGTGTTCGGTCTCCTCACAGAGTTTCCTCTAAAGGCCTAGATCAGCTGCTCCGGCTGCTGTGGAGCCGTGTCCCGCACATACTCCTACCTTCCAGAGGGAATCCGGTGCGGGTATAGTTCTGTCCGGGAGCCGGGCGCATCATCCGCTGTACCGTTCCTGGCAAAGACGACATTAAAAAAACAAAATACAAAAGGAAAACAGAGGCAAAAAAAGACGGACACGTTTTAGATGTCCAGTTCAGGTGCAGACTTGTTGGTCAAAAGAGTTTTGAAGGTGGGAATGTCTGACGGATCCAGTGTGTGAAAAGGAGATTGGATATGAGTGTGAAAACAGCCCCAGAGGAGTCCAGGTGACGGGACTTTTGTGGAGCAAGCTGAGGATATTCGGAAGCAAAGTGAAGCGCAGTGTGGAGCGGCGGGAAATCCTCCACTGTTAATGTCCTCACAGTATACAAGTGTTCTGTCTGTGACACACTGATGTCTTTATTTAACGGTGTGAAGGCTGGACTAGCCTACCGTGACGGTCTCTCCAGAACAAGTCTGGACCGGGCGGGCTCCAAAAAGAGGGGATGGGTCCGCAAACACCGATAGGTTCTTACAGCTTTCTCTTTTTCCACAGAGATAAGCTCTAACAAGTTTCAGCAGCCAATGGGAACGCAGGGATCAAAATTCACACACACACACACACACACACACACACACACACACACACACACACACACACACACACACACACACACACACACACACACACACACGCACACACACAAACGCAAACACGGCCTACACATTAAGTCTATAGGAACAAGAAGGTGTCACCTGTCAAATATAACAAATGCAATCCAATGCAATTCGTAAAGTGGAGAGCTCCAGGCCCCTGGTCAGTGCTTGCTGAGGCGGCAGTGTGTGCTGTGTTTTATTTGGGCAATATTGTCTAGAGCTGGAGACGACCAAAGGCGCCTTACAATATTGCAATGCTGTAGCTATAATATACAAACTCTAATGCAATCTACTATTAACATCACTGCCATGGATGCAGGTGTGTGTGTGTGTGTGTGTGTGTGTGTGTGTGTGTGTGTGTGTGTGTGTGTGTGTGTGTGTGTGTGTGTGTGTGTGTGTGTGTGTGTGTGTGTGTGTGTGTGTGTGTGTGCGTGTGTGTGTGTGCGCGCGCGTGTGTATGTGTTTATTATTCAATATTGAACAAATATATTTCCAGACTTCACATATTTGATTTACTAATATAACAGTTCAGTAAAATGGTAATTTAAAATATAACAGTTCAGTAAAATTATGTTTTACTAATATAACAGTTCAGTATATGATGATTTACTAATATAACAGTGAAAATGATGATTTACTAATATAACAGTTCAGTAAATGATGATTTACTAATATAACAGTTTAGTAAAATGAGGATTTACTAATATAACAGTTCAGTAAATGATGATTTACTAATATAACAGTTCAGTAAAATGATGATTTACTAATATAACACTTCAGTAAAATGACGTTTTACTAATATAACACTTCAGTAAATGATGATTTACTAATATAACAGTTCAGTAAAATAATGATTTACTAATATTACAGTTCAGTAAAATGATGATTTATTAATATAACAGTTCAGTCAAATGATGATTTACTAATATAACAATTGAGTAATATGATGATTACTAACATAACAGTTCAGTAAAATGATGATGATTTACTAATATAACAGTTCATTAATATGATGATTTACTAATATAACAGTTCAGTAAATGATGAATTACTAATATAACAGTTCAGTAAAATGATGATTTACTCATTTAACAGTTCAGTCAAATGATGATTTACTAATATAACAGTTAAAATGATGATTTACTAATATAACAGTTCAGTAAAATGATGATTTACTAATATAACAGTTAAAATGATGATTTACTAATATAACATTTCAGTAAATGATGATTTCCTAATATAATAGTTAAGTAAAACAAATGATTTACTAATATAACAGTTAAAATGATGATTTTATAATATAATAGTTCTGTAAAATGATGGTTTACTAATATAAATGATGATTTATCATATAAATGATGATTTACTAATATAACAGTTCAGTAAAATGATGATTTACTAATATAACTGTCAAGACTCGGCTCTGATAGTATCCTCTTCTCTTCCTTTTGTGTGAGTTTGTCTCCCTCTGTCTGTTTTTCCCTGCATGTTTGTGTCCCTCTTTTTTTCTGTCGTCTAGGTCCAGGCGTTCCCCCAAGCTGCAGTCTGTCACGCTGATCACCTGGTAGACTACTTATACCCTGAGCGGACATGCATGCAGCGCCGGACCGTTGTATTCCTTCATTAGTAAAACTATTCCCCCCGGATTGGGATTCCTTTTCTCGTTGTGGTTATCACGCTCCCCGTTGTTAAGTATATTCTAATCGTGTTTTGTTTTCTGTTTTCTCCGTAGTTTCCCGTGTTCCTGTTTCCTAGTCCTTCTCCCTGATTTCCGTCGTCTCCTCGTTCCTGTTTTTCCCTCGACCGTCTCGTCATTTGTATTTCCTGTTTACTAGGTAGTGTTTGCGTTTTGTTTGTAGTTATTAAATATTTGTTTGTACTTTAACTCCGTGTCCGTGTCTGCATTGGGTCCATCCGTTTTTGTGTGTTATCTCTGTACTGTTCTTGACAGAATGGTGCGGCCATAACCTTGCCCCTGCGGATATGGAAATCGATCCCCCAGGTTTTTCTGTTCGCCACGCGGTTACTTCCCAGGGAGTACTGCTCGGTAAACATTCACAGAGGCTGCAAGGAATCCTGGAGAACCTCAGTCAGTTGACCGCCTGCGTTGCTCGTTTGGACAGGTAGGACCTCTTCTTGCCGCTCCTGTGAATGCTGAGTCACCCGCTACTACCCTGAGTACTCTCCTCCCTCGTGAGCCCTATGTTCCGGCACCAGAGCGCTATTGTGGTACACTGGGTGAATGCAAGATTTTTTTGTTTCAATGCTCTCTGGTTTTCGGTCTGCAGCCTCCCACATACGCTAACGATAGCACCAAGATAGCCTATGTGCTAGGTATGTTGTCCGGTAGGGCTCGAGTCTGGGGAACTGCGTTTTGGAATAACCCCCTGACTTGGCAGGCTACTTTCCAACAGTTCTCCAGTGAGATTATGTCGGTTTTCGATCATCCTGTCTCTAATTGCGATTCTAGCAATCACTTGCTGGATCTTCGCCAGGGGTCCGCTTGCGCTGCAGATTACTCTGTTGAGTTTCACACACTAGCGGCATAATTAGGATGGGATGATCGGGCTCTTCAGTAATTTTATTTAAGGGGCTTAATGAGGAGGTTAAGGACAGTTTAGTGGGTAGGTCTGAGACTGCTAACCTCCAGGAGCTCATCAGCCTCGCTATTATGATAGAAAACCGTCTATGTGAGAGACGTCGTGAGAGACGTTTGTGAGAGACGTCGTGAGAGACGTCGTGAGAGTCGGTCAGCTGTCCCCATAACTCCAGGTCCCATTACCAGTTTCCCCGAGCATACACCCTGTGTACCCGTGAGCAACCGGGTTCCCCTGTCCTCCGCTCCAGACCAGGAGGAACCCATGCAGCTAGGTTGTAGCCACTTGACTCCAGCTGAAAGTGAGCGGCGCTTTAGAGAGCGATTATGTTTTTACTGTGGAGCTCCCAATCATTAGATAGCCAACTGTCGCAGACGGTTAAACTGTCAGACTCACCAGTCACAGGCGGGGTCCTGGTGAGTCATTCGGTTGTTCCAAATTGTTCCCGTCAACATATTAACTTGGATGTTGTTTTGTGTTGTGAGGGTAGGGAATTTTCCCTTCAGGCACTAATTGACTCTGGGGCTGACACGAATATTATTGATTTTGAGTTTGTTAAGGCTAATGCTATTCCTGTGAACCAGCTAGAGACTCCCTTAATGGTTAATAGTCTCAGTGGGAGCGAACTCACTCAGATCTCCGTGGAGACCTCACCTTTAACCATGTCTCTTGCTGGTAACCACTCGGAGTCCATTGCCTTCCACGTTATGCCTTCCACCAATGCACCCGTAGTTCTTGGTCTCCCCTGGCTTTTCACTGACATTCAGTTATTGATTGGTAAACGGGTAGAGTAGTGAGTTGGAGTAGCAATTGCCATTCCTCTTGTCTTCGCTCAGCTCCTCCTAGATGTCCTGTTGCCCCCAGTTCCTCTCTACCCGATCCACCTGACTTGTCTTCCGTGCCTCCCGTGTACCACGATATCGCCAAGGTGTTTAGCAAGGCTAAGGCGTTATCCTTACCTCCTCACCATCCTTACGATTGTTCCATTGAGTTGTTGCCCGGGTCAACGTTTGGATAGGTTAGGGCTGATCCTGCTAAAGTCACTGCTGTGACCGACTGGCTGACACCCACCTCCAGGAAGCAACTTCAGCAATTTTTGGGCTTCGCTAATTTCTATCATCATTTTATCCGTAACTACAGCCAGGTAGTTTCACCGATGACCAGGGGCCTGTTTCACAAAGCAGGTTCAAAAAACTCTGAGTTTAACCCTAAACTCTGAGTTGATCTACTCTGAGATAGGAAACTCTGAGTTTTCGGTTCCAGAACAGCTGATTTGCGTTAGGTTGATCAACTCAGAGTAGTTTGACCTGGAGTTAAGCGCGTGCACCACAAGTATAAAAAGACAGCATCAATGGAGCCCTGATTCGACGAGTCACCATGGCAACGGATAAGCGGAGGGCTACGTTTTTCACCCCACTAGAACTGGAAATATTAATGCACTCGTACGGTGAGTATGAGCATGTTTTTCGCCATAAGTGTAACACCGCTGCAGCAGCTAAAGAGAGGGAGACGACGTGGGAGAACATTGCTGCTCGTGTCAATGCGTAAGTTTAAATGTAGTCCTGTTGCAATCACAGAAATATCACGGAGGGAACTGCTTGAGTGGTAGTCTATTAATTTATTTCATTTAGGTGCAACCCCGCGGGGCAGAAACGCACTTGGCAGCAGCTTAAGATGAAACATAAAAACATTGTTCAAACAGGTAAGAACTCGGCATAATCTCATGGCGGTACCTAATTTTGATCATGTTTTACATTATAAAGTAAATAATCAGAATCAGAAAACCTTTAATGTACCGCAGACGGGGAAATTCGTTTGTCACAGCAGCAACAGAATATTACAAGCAGAAACCTATTACAAAATAAGATAAGAAATAGAAATGGCTGTTTGACTGTACAGTTGTTTTATCCCCAACATAATGCTAATTTCACATACATAAAAGTCTTCTCATCTATATCATGTTCTGTTAAATAATTAACCATATTTAAACTAACACAGACTTCTACTCAGCCAACAGAAAGAAAGCTGACGCCCGTAAAACGGGTGGTGGCCCTGCACCTCAACCTTTAACGCAGGCAGAGGAGCTGGCCAAAATTTAGGAAGGCCAGTGGCTGAGGGAATTCCTGGAGGAAGCTCATCCTCTGAGCTCACACCCCAAGACTCAAGTGCATTTATAAAATGTAATATGCCTAGACCTATATCTCTCTATCTATCTAACAAGCCTATTCATAAAAAAATATTTATTTCCCTCTCATGACTTTTTTTTTTTTACTTTTGTTCCAACAGATTCTGATGGTGCTGTCTCCCTGGTGGAGCCCCCTCCCGCCACAACAGACTTTTTTATTGTAAGTAGGCGATACATCAAAGATTTTGTCAAATGGTAGTTATACTGAAAAGTATCACTCATCTAGGATGAAGAGTACGAGGAAACTGTATCTGCTGCCTTTACAGAGGGGGATCCAGAAAGGCCTACAGAGGTAACATCTTGATATGTTACTGATAGCTCTCTTTCGATTTACAATTCTTAACATTCTGGTAGAATATAGAGTGACATGTAGCCTACACTGAAGTATTAACACATTCTCATCCTTTAACAGGGCATGGCTTGGCAGCAGCAGGAGGGTCCCTCAACTTCAACTGCACAGATTGACACAGTGAGATGGATGTTCAGTAGAAATCAGAGATTTGTTCTGTGGAATTCATGTGCAACTGTATAATGTCCTCCTTGTATGTATTCCCAGTTACCAGTCAAAGACATATACAAAATTTACCTCATGAAAAAAAATGAAAAAACAGACAAAGAAAAGCATTTCTTGGACCTGCAGATTAGGAAGGCAGACCTCGAAATTAAAATACTGGAGCACAAGTTAGAGGTAGGTGCATGGTCACATGTGAATCATGTTAAGTATGTTAACTATATTGGAACATTAATTAAACTAGCTCTTGTATTTGCAGGAAATAAAGAAAACCAAATGAAATGTGTAGTATATCTTTATTTGAGTGCTGTGGTGGTAGTGATGGTGGTAGTGATGATGGTGGTGGTGGTGGTGAAGGTGGTGACGGTGATTCAATCCCTAAAGTGATGACGGCATATGATGTCTCTGAATGCTCTGCCGTCCTGCATAGCAGACAGGTGGATGGGGTCATCATCAGGGTCTTCAATTTGTAGGGCAGGGTGTTGCTCTCCTCTAATAGTGGCAATATTATGAAGAACAACACATGCCACAATAATATCACAGGCCCTCTCAGGGGTCACCCTGAGGTGACGTAGGCACTGGAAACGGGCTTTCAGCAGGCCTATTGTCATCTCAACCCGGGCTCTAGTCCTGCAGTGAGCCCGGTTGAAGTTCTGTTGGGGGCCTGGTTCAGGGTCAGGGTAAGGGGTCAGCAGCCTTGGTAAGCATGGGTAACCCCTGTCACTCAGCAGATGGCCATCAAACTCTCCTGTAATGTATAGTGGATTCATTAGATTATATTAAGAGGAGGAAGACAAGTGAAGTATTATGCAAATCTTAAGGCTGCTTACCACGTTGCAGTCTGTTACTCAGGTTAGACTACCGATACATCCTTGCGTCATGAACAGACCCAGGCCACTTGGCCTCCACATTGGAAATGATGTGTGCAGCATCACTTACAATCTTGACAGTGCAGAGAATGACAGATGTTGAACTATGATGCAGTCTTTAACATTTTGAAACAGTAGTCAGTCCACATGTACCTGCACATTTATGCTGTGAATGGACTTCCTATTCACATAATCTGATTCATTTTGTGATGGAGCTGTGATGGGGATGTGTGTGCCATCAATGCAGCCTATCACACTGGGGAATCCTGAAAGAAATTAAAATGAAGAATCCCAGTCTAAGGTTGCAGCACAACGTCATTAACAGAATATCATTTGATATTAATTTAATAGATCTCTACGTCATTCACCTGCAATCCTGTGGAACTCCTCCTTGATGGCTCTGACAGGTTTATGTCCAGGGAACGTTACAAAAATTGGAAGTAGCCTTTTCAGGGCGAGGCACACTTTTCTGACCGCTCGGCACACAGTTGCCTTACTCAAGTGCTCTGCATCTCCGACGTTGTACAAAAAACTCCCATTTGCAAAAAAACGCAGCGCAACACATAATATCTGCTGGGATGTGAGAGAATGACTGCGGCTGGTAATGTTTGAAATGTAAGGATGGATAAGGTTATGTATGTAAATGATGGACTGTGATGTGAAACGGTACCGCTCAAAAAGATAAACGTCTGGAAATGCAAGAACATCAGTGCGCGGTCTGATAATCATCTCCCGACGAATATCTAATTCTCTGCGCAGTATTGCTGCACCTTCATCTACGGGATCATTATCAAAAGGACACGCCATAGTGGAAATAGTCGCCACCTAATATGACTTCTAATGTCTGATTTTTACAATGATTTTCTGAAAACCAGACGACAGAACTACGCTACGCCAAAACTCGCCCGCTGACTGAATGAATGAGGAAATCAAACACCGTGTGTGGCTGAAAGAGGGCGGAGACAGAGAGAAACTCAAGGTTTTCTGAGAAAAACCTGGTCCCGACCAGGTTAGTTTCAGAGAGCATGTTACCATGGTAACTGACCGAGAGGTTAAGTAACCTCTCTTTGTGAAACAGGCTAGAGTTACCCCTCTGTCTCTGGTTTGAGTTACCTCCATTTGTGAAACGGAAAACTCAGAGTTTCCCTCATTTCAGGGTTAACAGACTCAGAGTTTTCACTAAACCTGCTTTGTGAAACAGGCCCCAGGTTGACATCCCCCTCTACTCCGTTTGACTGGTCTCCTGCCGCCAACAACGCTTTTCTGACCTTAAAGAAGCGTTTCTCGTCCGCTCCCATGCTAGTCCAACCTGATACTGCCCTTCAGTTCATTGTCAAGGTGGACGCCTCGGATCTGGGATTAGGGGCGGTTCTGTCCCAGCGGGCAGTATCTGCCAATAAGGTTCATCCTTGTGCATTCTTTTCCAAGAAGCTGTCGCCCGCTGAAAGGAACTACGACGTCGGAAACTGTGAGCTACTAGCGGTTAAGCTAGCTTTGGAGGAGTGGCGACGTTGGCTTCAGGGGGCAGAAGTTCCATTTGTGGTCTGGACTGACCACAAGAACTTGGCATATATCATCCAGACCGCCAAGAGACTGAATTCTCGTCAAGCCCGGTGGGCTTTGTTTTTTGGGCGATTTAACTTCACTTTGACTTATATTCCTGGCAGTAAGAACATCAAGCCAGAAGCCCTTTGTCGGCAGTTTGGAACAGCCGAGGAGGAAGAATGCGGAGTGGACAACATCGTTCAGTAAAATGATGATTTACTAATATAACAGTTCAGTAAAATGATGATGATTTACTAATATAAAAGTTAAGTAAAATGATGATTTACTAATATAACAGTTAAAATGATGATTTTCTAATATAACAATTCAGTAAAATTATGATTTACTAATTTAACAGTTAAGTAAAATGATGATGATTTACTAATATAACAGTTCAGTAAAATGATGATTTACTAATATAACAATTTAGTAAAATGATGATTTACTAATATAACAGTTAAGTAAAATGATGATTTACTAATATAACATTTCAGTAAAAAAATGATTGACTAATATAACAGTTACATAAAATTATGATTCCCTAATATAACAGTTAAAATGATGATTTACTAATATAACAGTTCAGTCAAATGATGATTTTCCAATATAACAGTTCAGTAAATTCAATTCAATTTTATTTAGTGTCGAATCATAACCAAAGTTATCTCAGGACACTTTACAGAGTATGTAAAGACCACACTCAATGACTTATTTATGATTTACATAGACCCAACAATTCCTCTGTAGAGTACGGTGGCAACGAAAACCTTCCCTTAAAAGGCAGGAATGTCAGACAGACCCAGCTCGGCCATCTGTCTTGGCCGGTTGGGGAGGAAGAAAAGGAGAGAGAAAGAGAGAAAAGACACACAGATGGACAGAGAGAGACAGACAGACACACTTCCAGAGATGCAAGCAAAGCCTAACAGTAACTATAATATTATTTATAGTAATGTGAATATAACGTATATGTTAAGACAGTTAATACAACAGAATAGTAGAAACAAGCACAGCTAAGGTGACTATGAAAATGATAATAATTATGGTGGCAAACATGATCAATGATGAGTAGTGGCAATAGCAGCTACGATACAGCTACAAATTTTATAGTTTATAAAACTAGTGATAGTATATATGAGTAACAGTGATAATAGCAGCAGGAAGCGTCATGTAGGACCACGGCAGCAGGCACCACCACGATCAGCAGAGACCTGCGAGACGACAAAGCACAAACAGCTCCGGGGAAGAAGCTGAATTAGTAACATAAATTGATGAGACAGGAATGGTACAGACGGAGAGGAGAGAAGCTCAGAGTATCAGGAAAAGTATTATCCCCCGGCAGACTAGGCCTATAGTAGCATAATTAAGCAGAATAAAGTCTTATCGTAAGCCCTAGCTGTAAGCTTTATCAAAAAGGAAAGTTTTAAGTTTACTCTTAAATAAGGGGACAGTGTCTGCCTCCCGAATAACATTTGGGAGTTTGTTCCACAGGAGAGGAGCTTGGTAGCTGAAGACTCTGCCTCCACTTCTACTTTTGGAGACTCTAGGAACGACGAGTAGCCCTGCATTCTCAGAGCGCAGAGATCTAGTTGGGTGATGCGGTACTATGAGCTCTTTAAGATACGATGGAGCCTGACCAATAAATGTACGTGAGGAGAAGGATTTTAAATTCTATTCTAGATATTACAGGTAGCCAGTGCAGAGAAGCTAATACAGGAGAAATATGTTCTCTTCTATTTGTTTTAGTTAGTACAGGAGCTGCAGCATTTTGGACCAACTGGAGACTCTTAACAGACTTATTGCAGCAGCCTGATAATAAGGAGTTGCAATAGTCCAGCCTAGAAGTAACAAATGCATGGACAAGTTTCTCTGCATCTTTCTGAGACACAATGTTCCTAATTTTTACAATATTACGCAGGTGAAAATATGCAGTCCTTGTTGTTAGTTTTATGTGAGAATCGAAGGACATATCCGAATCAAAAATAACACCCAGATTCCTTACTGTGGTGCTGGAGGACAACACAACATTATCCAGAGTAACAATGTCTTTAGCTATTGAGTTTCGGAGGCCTTTGGGGCCAAGTACAATGACCTCAGTTTTGTCTGAGTTTAACATCAGAAAATTGCAGGTCATCCAGCTTTTTATTTCCTTAATGCACATTTGAAGTTTATCTAACTGATGGGTTTCTTCTGGTTTGATCGACAAATATAATTGTGTATCATCAGCATAACAATGAAAATTTATGGAGTGCTTCCTTATAATATTTCCTAAGGGAAGCATGTGTAAGGTAAAAAGAATCGGTCCAAGGACAGAACCCTGTGGGACTCCGTGACTAACTTTACTGTGCATGGAGGATTTGTCATTAACATGTACAAACTGAGATCTATCTGATAAATATGATTTAAACCAGCTCAGTAAGGTTCCTTTAATGCCAATTAGATGCTCCAGTCTCTGTAGCAGGATGTGATGGTCAATAGTGTCGAAGGCCGCACTAAGATCTAGTAAAACAAGCACAGAGACAAGTCCTTTGTCTGAAGCTATTAGAAGGTCGTTAGTAATTTTCACCAGTGCTGTCTCAGTGCTATGATTTAATCTAAATCCTGACTGGAAATCCTCAAATATCTCATTATTATGTAAAAAGTCACACAACTGATTGGCAACTAATTTCTCGAGGATCTTAGAGAGAAAAGGAGTGTTTGATATAGGTCTATAGTTGGCTAGTACATCAGGATCAACACTGGGCTTTTTAAGAAGAGGTTTAATTACAGCTACTTTAAAAGACTGTGGTACATAACCTGCTGATAAAGACATGTTAATCATATCTAATACAGGAGTGCTAATTAAAGGTAACACTTCTTTAAGTAACCTAGTTGGAATAGAGTCTAGGAGACAAGTAGAAGGTTTTGATGCTGAAATAGTAGAGGTTAATTTGTTAAGGTCGACTGTAGAAAAGCAGTCCAAGAATATATTAGGTCGTACAGTTTGTAAGGTTCCTGGGTTTGATGAAAAATTGGTGCCAAGCGAGTTGATTTTGTCTCTAATAGTTATTATTTTGTCATTAAAGAAGGTCATAAAGTCGTTACTACTGAGGGTTATAGGAATACATGGCTCAATAGAGCTGTGGCTCTCTGACAGCCTGGCTACAGTGCTGAAAAGAAATCTAGGATTGTTCTTATTCTCCTCTATTAAAGATGAGTAATAGGCTGCTCTGGCATTATGGAGGTCCTTCCTATAGGTTTTAAGACTTTCTTGCCAAACTAAGTGAGATTCCTCCAGTTTAGTGGAGCGCCATTCACTTTCCAACTTTCGCGATGTTTGTTTTAATTCACGGGTTTGTGAGTTATACCACGGAGCTAACTTCCTCTGTTTTATTATCTTCTTTTTTAAAGGAGAAACAGAGTCGAGTGTTGTTCTTAGAGAGCCTGCAACACTGTCAACAATGTGATCAATTTCAGAGAAACTAACGTTAGTGCAGGAGTCTTGAATATTAGGATAAGGCATTAAAGTAAATGCAGATGGAATCGCTTCCTTAAATTTAGTTATAGCACTATCAGATAAACATCTAGTGTAGACACTTTTACCCAGAGGTGAGTAGTCCTGTAATATGAATTCAAAAGTTATTAAATAATGGTCTGATAAAATAGGATTCTGTGGAAAGACTATTAAGTCATTAATTTCCACACCATAAGCCAAAACAAGGTCGAGGGTGTGATTAAAACAGTGAGTAGGTTTATGTACACTCTGACTAAAACCAATCGAATCTAATAGAGAGATAAACGCGATACTGAGACTATTATTATCGCTGTCCACATGAATATTAAAATCCCCTACAATGATTACTTTGTCAGATTTAAGGACTAAATTTGACAGAAACTCTGAGAATTCAGACAGAAATTCAGAGTACGGACCAGGAGCACGGTACACTATAACAAATATAATTGGCTCTCCTAATAAGACCAGGTTTTCCCAAGAAAGACTGCCAATTATCTACGAAGCCCACATTATTTACCGGGCACCATCCAGACAGCCAGCGACGGAATGATGACATGCGACTATACATGTCATCGCAAGTCAAGTTGGGCAGGGGACCAGAGAAAATTACGGAGTCCGACATAGTTTTTGCATAAGCACACACCGACTCCACATTAATTTTAGTGACCTCCGATTGACGTAATCCGGTGTCATTACCGCCGACGTGAATAACAATCCTACCATATTTACGTTTATACGAAGTTTAAAATGGGTCTCAATGTCTCCCGCTATTGCCCCTGGGATGCATGTTACTATGGTTCTCTGGTTTCACTAAGTTCACGTTTCTCAAAATGGAGCTGCCAATAACCAGTGTTGTTTCCTCAGCAGGCGTGTCACTGAGTGGAGAAAACTTGTTTGAAACGTGAGCGGGCGGATGGTTAACCATGGGCTTCGATTTAGAACTATGCTTTCCTCTCACAGTCACCCAGGAGGACCCTGGCTGCTCAGGGATTGCCGAGGGAGGGCTAGCAGGAGCTAACGCTACACTATGTGGCTTCGCACCGGCTAAAGTTATAGGTGGCCGGCTAGCTACTGTAGCGTAAGACTGACCTTCATGGTGCTGAGCCGTGCCTCTAACTCACTGAGCCTCGCCTCCAGCGCTACAAATACACTACACCTATTACACTTACCATTATCACTAAAGGAGGCAGAGGAGTAGCTAAACATACGACACTCCGAGCAAGAGAGAGCAGGAGAGAGAGCGGCGGAAGCCATCACAAGCCGTGAAGCTAACTGCTAAGCTAAAGTGGCTAACAGCGTGTAACGATTAATTAGCAAGAAAGCGGCTGAAAGAAGGAGAGCTGTGAGTGCTTGAGTAGAACTAGTTGACAGCTCTTGTGATGATTTACGAATATAACAGTTCAGTAAAATGATGATTCACTAATATAACTGTTAAGTAAAATGATGATGATTTACTAATATAACAGTTCAGTAAAATGATGATTCACTAATATTACTATTAAGTAAAATGATGCTGATTTACTTATATAACAGTTAAGTAAAATGATGCTGATTTACTAATATAACTGTTCAGTATACTTATGATTTACTAATATAACAGTTCAGTAAATGATGATTTACTAATATAACAGTAAAAATGATGATTTACTGATAAAACAGTTCAGTAAAATGATGATTTACTAATGTAACACTTCAGTAAAATCACGTTTTACTAATAAAACAGTTCAGTAAATGATGATTTACTAATATAACAGTTAAGGAAAAAGATGATTTACTAATATAACAGTTCAGTATATGATGATTCACTAATATAACAGTTAAAATGATGATTTACTAATACAACAGTTCAGTAAAATGATGATTTACTAACATAACAGTTCAGTAAAGTGGCGATTTACTAATATAACTATTAGGTAAATTATGTTTTACTAATGTAACGGTTCAGTAAAATGATGATTTATTAATATAACAGTTCAGTAAAATGATGATTTACTAATTTAACAGTTCAATAAATTGATGATTTACTAATATAACAGTTAAAATGATGATTTACTAATATAACAGTTCAGTAAATGATGATTTACTAATATAACAGTTCAGTAAAATGATCATTTACTAATATAACAGTTCAGTAAATGATGATTTACTAATTTAACAGTTCAGTAAATGATGATTTCCCTAATATAACAGTTAAATAAAATGATGATGATTTACTAATATAACAGTTAAATAAAATGATGATTTACTAATATAACAGTTAAAATGATGATTTACTAAAAAAACAATTCAGTAAAATTATGATTTACTAATATAACAGTTTAGTAAAATGATGATGATTTACTTATATAACAGTTCAGTAAAATGATGATTTACTAATATAACAATTTAGTAAAATGATGATTTACTAATATAACAGTTCAGTAAAATGATGATTTACTAATTTAACGGTTCAGTAAAATGATGATTTACTAATATAACAGTTCAGTAAAATTATGATTTCTAATCTAACAGTTCAGTAAAATGACGATTTACTAATATAACAGTTCAGTAAAATGGTGATTTACTAATATATTAGTTCAGTAAATGAAGATTTACTAAAATAACAATTCAGTAAAATTATGATTTACTAATATAACAGTTCAGTAAATGAAGATTTACTACAATAACAATTCAGTAAGATTATGATTTACTAATATAACAGTTCAGTAAAATGATGATTTACTAATTTAACGGTTCAGTAAAATGATGATTTACTAATATAACAGTTCAATAAAATGATGATTTCTAATCTAACAGTTCAGTAAAATGACGATTTACTAATATAACAGTTCAGTAAAATGGTGATTTACTAATATATTAGTTCAGTAAATGAAGATTTACTAAAATAACAATTCAGTAAAATTATGATTTACTAATATAACAGTTCAGTAAATGAAGATTTACTACAATAACAATTCAGTAAAATTATGATTTACTAATATAACAGTTAAGTAAAATGATGATGATTTACTAATATAACAGTTCAGTAAAATGATGATGATTTACTAATATAACAATTTAGTAAAATTACGATTTACTAATATAACAGTTCAGTAAATGATGATTTACTAATATAACAGTTCAGTAAAATGATGATTCACTAATATAACTGTTAAAATGATGATTTACTAATGAAACAGTTCAGTAAAATGATGATTTACTAATATAACAGTTCAGTAAAATGATGATTTACTCATATTAGTTCAGTAAATGATGATTTACTAAAATAACAATTCAGTAAAATTATGATTTACTAATATAACAGTTAAGTAAAATGATGGTGATTTACTAATATAACAGTTCAGTAAAATGATGATTTACTAATATAACAATTTAGTAAAATGATGATTTACTAATATAACAGTTAAGTAAATGATGATTTACTAATATAACAGTTCATTAAAATGATGATTTACTAATTTAACGGTTCAGTAAAATGATGATTTACTAATATAACAGTTAAAATGATGATTTTCTAATGAAACACTTCAGTAAAATGATGATTTCCTAATTTAACGGTTCAGTAAAATGATGATTTACTAATACAACAGTTAAAATTAAGATTTACTAATATAACAGTTCAGTAAATGATGATTTACTAATATAACAGTTCAGTAAAATGATCATCTATTAATATAACAGTTAAGTAAATGATGATTTACTAATTTAACAGTTCAGTAAAATGATTATTTACTAATATAACAGTTAAAATGATGATTTACTATTATAACAGTTCAGTAAATGATGATTTACTAATATAACAGTTAAGTAAAATGATGATTTACTAATATAACAGTTAAAATGATGATTTTCTAATATAACAGTTCAGTAAATGATGATTTACTAAAATAACAATTTAGTAAAATTATGATTTACTTATACAACAGTTAAGTAAAATGATGATGATTTACTAATAAAACAGTTCAGTCAAATGATGATTTACTAATATAACAATTTAGTAAAATGATGATTTACTAATATAACAGTTCAGTAAAATGATGATTTACTAATATAACAGTTCAGTAAAGTGGCGATTTACTGATATAACAGGTTGGTAAATTATGTTTTACTAAAGTAACAGTTCAGCAAAATGATGATATACTAATATAACAGTTCAGTAAAATGATGATTTACTAATTTAACAGTTCAGTAAAATGATTATTTACTAATATAACAGTTAAAATGATGATGTACTAATATAACAGTTACGTAAATGATGATTTACCAATATAACAGTTCAGAAAAAAAATTAGTTACTAATATAACATTTAAGTAAAATGATGATTAACTAATATAACAGTTAAAATTATGATTTTCTAATAAAACAGTTATGTAAAATGATGGTTTACTAATAAAAAAGTTCGGTAAAATGATGATTTACTAATATAACAGTTAAGGCAAGGCAAGGCAACTTTATTTGTATAGCACTTTTCATACACAAGGCAGACTCAAAGTGCTTCACAGCACAACATGTCATGAATTAAAATGCATTACAGAAAGACAAAGATAATAAAAACATAGACAATAATAAAAACAGTGCGGACGTTAAAAGTGCCAAGATTTAGCAGAAAGCTAAGGTGAACATAAAAGTTTTCAGTCTAGTTTTAAAAGTGGTCAGAGTGGGTGAAAGTCTTACATCTTCAGGAAGTTTATTCCAGCTGTTTGTTGCATAATGACTGAAAGATGCTTTCCCTTGATTTGAGTTTACTCTGCGAACCACTAACAGATTGGTCTCAGAGGATTTAAGTGATCTAGAAGGCTTATGTAGTGGGAGCATATCAGTGATATACCTTGGACCTAGACCATGTAGTTATTTATATGTGAGCAGGAGAATTTTGAAATCAATTCACTGACGTACAGGAAGCCAGTGTAATGATTTAGGAATTGGTGTAATGTGCTCACATTTTCTGGTCTTTGTGAGAACTCTAGCAGCAGCGTTCTGAACAAGCTGTAGCTGTCTGACAGTTTTTTTGGGAAGACCTGCAAGGAGACCATTACAGTAGTCTAGCCTACTGGTAATGAAGGCATGGACAAGTTTTTCTAAGTCTTGAGCTGACATGAGCCCTCTTAGTCTTGTTACATTTTTAAGGTGATAGTAGGCCGATTTTGTTACTGATTTGATGTGACTGTCGAAATGTAAATCAGAATCCATAATAACCCCAAGATTTCTGGCTTTATTTGAGGTTTTCAGGGACAGTGATTGAAGGTGTTGGATGACTTTAAACCTTTCTTTCTTAGCACCAAAAACAATTATCTCAGTTTTATCCTCATTTAGTTGAAGGAAATTTTGGCACATCCAGTGTTTGACTTGCTCAATGCACTGGCACAGTAGATTTATGGGGCGATAGTCATTTGGTGATAGCGCTACATAGATTTGGGTGTCATCGGCATAGCAATGGTGGTCAATGTTATTATTTGGCATGGTTTGTCCTAGTGGGAGCATATAGATGTTAAATAAAGTCGGCCCCAAGATGGAACCCTGGGGGACTCCACACGTTACGTTGGTTTGTTCTGATACAAAGTCGCCAATGGAAACAAAATAGTTCCTATCTTGTAGATATGACTTGAACCAGTTTAAGACTGTGCCTGAGAGCCCCACCCAGTTTTCCAACCTGTCCAAAAGTATTGAGTGGTCGACAGTGTCAAATGCAGCACTGAGGTCCAATAGCATTAATACTGAAGTTTTGCCAGAGTTCGTGTTAAGACGGATGTCATTTATAACTTTAATAAGGGCCGTCTCGGTGCTATGAAAAGGTCGAAATCCTGACTGGAGGTTTTTGTGGCAGCCAGTAGAATCCAAGAAGCGATTTAGTTGTTGGAGTACAACTTTCTCAATTATTTTACTTATGAATGGTAGATTTGAAATTGGTCTGTAGTTGTTGATAATAGAGGCATCTAGGCTCCGCTTTTTTAGAAGAGGTTTAATGACTGCAGTTTTGAAGGCCTTTGGGAAATTGCCCGATTGAATAGAGTTATTAACTATTTGCAATACGTCTGTTGATAGGCAGTCAAAAACATTCTTAAAGAAGTTGGTAGATAAAGCATCAAGACAGCAGGTGGTTGGCTTTAGATCGTTTACTGTTTCCACTAGAGTTTTAGAGTCTATGGCATTAAAGCTCACCATCATTGCTATGTTATTTTGGCCTAAACAGGGTGGTGATCCAACTTTTTTGTTTGAGATATTGATGGCACGTCTGATGCCTTCAATTTTATCAGTATAAAAGAATGCAAACTCATTGCATTTCTGTGTGGAATGGAGTTCGGCTGGTATTTGTGTTGGGGGGTTGGTCAGTCTGTCGACAGTTGCAAATAGGGTTTTGGCCTTATTAGTGTTGCTGTTTATGATATTGGAGAAGAATGTTTCTCTAGCACTTTTTAAAACTAAATTGTAGGCCTGGAGCCTCTCTTTATAGATGTCATGGTGAATATCAAGTTTTGTATTTCGCCAGATTCGTTCAGCCTTCCTGCACTCTCTTTTCTGGGCTGTTACAACAGCAGCTTTTCTCCAGGGTGCCTTTTGCTTACCAGAAATCGTTTTAACTGTAACAGGTGCAATGACATCTATGATATTCACAATTTTGGAATTAAAGTTGTTTACAAGATCATCAGCATGGCATGGGTTTAGAGGTGGTAGCGAGGAGATGGCATTTTTAAAGAGTACATAAGCATGTTCATTGATGTAGCGCTTTTTGACATTCTTTGATTCTGTTTGTGTCTCCGGAATTAAAGAAATATAAAAGAAAACACAATAGTCACAAGAACATCAGAAACATTGAGACCTTTTGTGATAATCAGGTCCAGGGTGTGTCCTTTACAATGAGTAGCCTCTTTCACATGTTGAGACAGTTCAAATGTATCTAAAATAGTAAAAAGTTCCTTTGCACCCTTGCCATTCAAATCGTCAATATGAAAACTAAAGTCACCAGTTATAACTAGGCAGTCAAAGTCAGTGGAGATACTAGACAATAATTTGGTAAAATCATCGAAAAAATTTGCTGAGTATTTAGGTGGCCTGTAAATAATTAACAGAAGAATTTTGGGAGAGCATTTCAACACAGCACACAGGTATTCGAATGATGTAAAATCACCAAGTGACATCTGTTTCCCCTGAAATATGTTTTTAAATATAGCAGCAACCCCCCCCCCCCCCTTTTCCCAGATCTACATACATCAATAAAGTTATAGTTGGGGGGTGCTGTCTCGATCAGAATGCTTGCACTGTTATATTGCTCCAGCCATGTTTCAGTTAAAAACATAAAATTAAGTTTGGAAGTGGTAATTAAATCGTTGACTAAAAATGATTTGTTATTCAGAGACCTAACATTGAGCAGACCCATCCTGATGGTGTTATTGACAGGCTTCGATATTGACTTTGAATGGAGAGGATAGGAATGAGATTGTTTAGGTTAGCAGGGTGTCTACGTTTCCCATTGTTCACTCTCTCGGTAGTCACAACAGGAATGTAGAAGGTACCAAGCTTTGATGTAGGCAGTCTTGGGCCCAGCTGATAATGTGGTCTACTGCTGAACCCTTTTATGTATCAGTAATATTCAGGACTGCTGTCAGGGCAGGGCGGGGGTGGCCATTAGGGGGAGGAGGAGTGAGCAGCGTCAGAGCTGGAACGAACTACTGAAGGTGGACGTTGAGGGAGTAGAGGGGGTATTACGTGAGAGGGGCGAAGTAGGGCTGAGGGTTTGTGAAGCACGCCTTCGTGGAGGGGGGCGGGGGGTGGGAGGAAGGTGCCACTGAGATGACGCTGAGGGGGGAATCGCTGAGGTTGGTCAAGGGGGGTAAAAATAGAAGTAGGGCGGGGAGTGGGTGGGGGTAGCTCCCGGAACTCCAATGGGGAGAAGGGGGGAGAAAGGCTTACTTGAGGAAGGGAGAAGGATGGAGACCTGGATGGAGGCTTGGGGGGTGTGGGGGAGGGATCTTCACGCGCATTCAAAATGAAAGGGGTGGTAGAGGAGGATGGACACGTCTCCTCTTTGCTCCGGTGTCTCTCATGGTCAGCGCTCTCCTTTTGCAATGGCGATCCTCCTTCAACGTTCATGATAAGCTGTGTTGTGTCTGTCTTTTTCGTTGGTTCATCTTGTCTCTTGTCCTTGGCAGTGATGATAGATGGATGACGCAGGAAGTAAGACATGTTGGTCATGAAAAGCTTTACTCCCAGCTTATTTAGACAAAGTCCGTCTGCCTTAAAAAGATGCCTGCGGTCCCAGAAAAAGCTAAAATTGTCAATAAAATGCATTGAACGAGCAGGAAAAGCGCTGGAGAGCCACTCATTCAGCGAGTAAAGTCGACTGAATCTCTCAGCTCCTCTCCCGATCGGGGGTAGAGGACCACTGATAAACACCTCAAAGAGTTTCAAAGAGTTTATTGAAGTGCTCTCTCAGCTCCCTTGATCAGTTGTTTTAATGTCATTAAAACCAATGTGCAGAATGATATTTTTCACATTTGGGTGTGCAGCCACAATATCCAGGATTCTTTTTTCCAAGTCAGACACTGTATCCTTCGGAAAGCAGAGTACTTTGGTGCTATTATTGCTTTTCATATCTTTTACAGAAATGTCCCTCACAATCTGATTTTCAGGCCCACTTGTTAGCTTTCTCTGTGGTTTTAAGATAGCAGGTCTTACCCTTCTGCCTGGTGATGGTGGGTTATTCAGGCAATATGAGGGGGATCCATTGTCGGGCAACAGTTGAGCAAACCTGTTCTTTAGTTGAACACTTGCTTGCTGGGGAGGTTTCTTGGTACTTTTCCTCTTCTCAGCTGTCCCCTGCTGTGTCCTACGTGTCAGGGGAGTTGATGAAGTGCTATGCCTGGGTAGAGATGGTAGCGCAGGCCAACCGGTCAGATCAGAGATATCGGGGCGCTGGACCTCCCGGTTATCCGTTCTCCCTTGTCGCAGGGAGGTGGTCTTTTCTTTGGCTTTGCACCAATTGTGTTCCAGGGAGGATTATCGCTGGTAGATTTATTACCCTGTACAGGGACCTCCCGTTTCCTCGTAGCTTGATCATTGTTAGTTTGCTGGGTTCTGGCATACCCCTGTCCACTGTTTTCAGTCAGTGCTAAAGTGGTATTGTTGTCACAATATCCATTCACTTCTATAAATACTTCTAACCGAATAATTTTTGTTTCCAACAGCAAAATCTTCTGTAATAGTTTGTGGTAATCTTCCGTAGAGAAGGGAGGCATCTTCTGCTGATTACCTTTAGCACTGTAGCACAGGCTCAGGCTTATCTTGAATGGTAGGCCTCCCTGCCTAGCGTTGAGGAAGTCGTAAAAATATTGAAAAATGCCTCAGTTATCTAAAAGAAATATAATCCCACTGGTTTTGTAAGTATCCAGGAGCTGTTGCTCTTTGTTTCTTATTTAGGAGAAGCAAATAGTAGCAGATAGTAGCAGAAAATGCAAGCAAAGGCGAGAGCAAGCAGAAAAGCGTCCACACTGTAGCAAAGCAGGAAGTTAAGAAAGTAAAATGATGATGATTTACTAATCTAACAGTTAAGTAAAATGATGATTTACTAATATAACAGTTAAAATGATGATTTTCTAATATAACAGTTCAGTAAATGATGATTTTCTAATATAACAGTTCAGTAATTAATGATTTACTAATATAACAGTTCAGTAAAGTGGTGATTTACTAATATAACAGTTCAGTAAATGATGATTTACTAATGTAACAGTTCTGTAAAATGATGATTTACTAATATAACAGTTCAGTAAAATAATTATTTACTAATTTAACAGTTCAGTAAATGATGATTTAATAGTATAACAGTTAAAATGATGATTTACTAATATAACAGTTCAGTAAATCATCATATACTAATATAACAGTTCAGTAAAATGATCATTTACTAATATAACAGTTAAAATGATCATTTACTAATATAACAGTTCAGTAAATGATGATTTACATATATAACAGTTCAGTAAAAAAATGATTTACTAAAATAACAGTTCAGTAAAGTGGCGATTAACTTATATTACAGTTCAGTAAATGATGATTTACTAATATAACAGTTCATTAAAATGATGATTTACTAATATAACAGTTCAGTAAATGATGATTTACTAATTTAACAGTTAAGTAAAATGATTATTTACTTATGTAACAGTTAAAATGATGATTTACTAATACAACAGTTCAGTAAAGTGGCGATTTACTAATATTACAGTTCAGTAAATGATGATTTACTAATGTAACAGTTCAGTAAAATGATGATTTACTAATTTAACAGTTCAGTAAAATTATTATTTACTAATATAACAGTTAAAATGATGATTTACTAATATAACAGTTCAGTAAAATGATGATTTACTAGTATAACAGTTAAAATGATGATGTACTAATATAACAGTTACGTAAATGATGATTTACCAATATAACAGTTCAGTAAAAAAATGATTACTAATATAACAATTAAGTAAAATGATGATTTACTAATATAACCGTTAAAATGATAATGTACTAATATAACAGTTAAAATTATGATTTTCTTATATAACAGTTCAGTAAAATAATGATTTACTAATATAACAGTGAAAATGATGATTTTCTAATATAACAGTTCTGTAAAATGATGGTTTACTAATAAAAAAGTTCAGTAAAATGATGATTTACTAATATAACAGTTAAGTAAAATGATGATGATTTACTAATATAACAGTTAAGTAAAATGATGATTTACTATTATAACAGTTAAAATGATGATTTTCTAATATAACAGTTGAGTAATTGATGATTTTCTAATATAGCAGTTCAGTAAAGTGGCGACTTACTAATATAACAGTTCAGTAAATTATGATTTACTAATGTAACAGTTCAGTAAAATGATGATTTACTAATACAACAGTTCAGTAAAATTATTATTTACTAATTTACTATCCTATACTATACTACTATACTACTATTTACTTTAATAACCCTCGAACACCTCTGCTGTGTCAGAGGCAAAGCAGCGGGTGTGGGAGGAGTTCGGAGAAGCCATGGAGAAGGACTTTCGGGCGGCACCAAGGTGCTTCTGGAAAACCATTCGACATCTCAGGAGGGGGAAACGAGGAACCATCCAAGCTGTTTACAGTAAGGACGGGACGATGGTGACCTCAGCCGATGAGGTAATCGGGCGGTGGAAGGAGCACTTTGAGGAACTCCTTAATCCGACTAACACGCCCTCTTTTGTAGAGGCAGAGCTGGAGGCTGATGGGGAATCATTGTCAATATCCCTGGCGGAAGTCACTGAGGTAGTCAAACAACTCCACAGTGGCAAAGCCCCAGGGGTCGATGAGATTCGTCCAGAAATGCTGAAAGCTTTGGGTTTGGAGGGGCTGTCTTGGTTGACACGCCTCAACATTGCGTGGAAGTCTGGGACAGTGCCAAGGGAGTGGCAGACCTGGGTGGTGGTTCCTCTTTTTAAAAAGGGGGACCAGAGGGTGTGTGCCAATTACAGGGGTATCACACTACTCAGCCTCCCTGGTAAAGTCTACTCCAAGGTTCTGGAAAGGAGGGTTCGTCCTATAGTCGAACCTCAGATTGAAGAGGAACAATTTGGATTCTGTCCTGGACGTGGAACAACGGACCAGCTCTTCATTCTCGCAAGGATCCTGGAGGGGGCCTGGGAGTATGCTCATCCAGTCGCATGTGTTTTGTGGATCTGGAGAAGGCATATGACCGGGTTCCTCTGGAGATACTGTGGGAAGTGCTGCGGGAGTATGGGGTGAGGGGTCACTTCTGTGGGCCATCCAATCTCTGTACACCCAAAGCGAGAGCTGTGTCCGGATACTCGGCAGTAAGTCGGATTCGTTCCCGGTGGGCGTTGGCCTCCGCCAGGAGTGCGCTTTGTCACCAATCCTGTTCGTGATTTTCATGGACAGGATATCGAGGCGTAGTCGTGGTGGGCAGGTGTTGCAGTTTGGTGGGCTGAGGATCTCGTCTCTGCTTTTCGCAGATGATGTGGTCCTGATGGCATCGTCGGTGAGTGACCCTCAGCACTCACTGGATCGGTTCGCAGCCGAGTGTGAAACGGCTGGGATGAGGATCAGCACCTCTAAATCTGAGGCCATGGCTCTTAGCAGGAAACCGGTGGATTGCTTACTCCAGGTAGGGAATGAGTCCTTACCCCAAGTGAAGGAGTTCAAATACCTCAGGATCATGTTCACAAGTGCGGGGACGATGGAGCGTGAGTTTGGCCGGAGAATCAGAGCAGCGGGGGCGATGTTGCAGTTGCTCTACCGCACCGTTGTGATGAAAAGAGAGCTGAGCCCGAAGGCAAAGCCTAGATCTACCGGTCAATCTTCGTTCCTACCCTCACCTATGGTCATGAAAGCTGGGTCATGACCTAAAGAACGAGGTCCTGGGTACAAGCGGCCGAAATGGGTTTTCTCAGGAGGGTGGCTGGAGTCTCCCTTAGAGATAGGGTGAGAAGTTCAGCCATCCGTGAGGAACTCGGAGTAGAGCCGCTGCTCCTTAGCGTTGAAAGGAGCCTGTTGAGGTGGTTTGGGCATCTAGTAAGGATGCCCCCTGGGCACCTCTCTAGGGAGGTGTTCCAGGCACGTCCAGCTGGGAGGAGGCCTCGGGGAAGACCCAGGACTAGGTGGAGAGATTATATCTCCACACTGGCCTGGGAACGCCTCGGGATCCCCCAGTTAGAGCTGGTTAATGTGGCCCGGGAAAGGGAAGTTTGGGGTCCCCTGCTAAAGCTGCTGCCCCCGCGATGAGATGAGATGAGATGAGATGAGATGATTTACTACTATAACAGTTCAGTAAAATGATGATGTACTAATATAACAGTTCAGTAAAGTGAGTATTTACTAATATAACAGTTCAGTAAAATGATGATTTACTAATATAACAGTTCAGTAAATGATGATTTACTAATATAACAGTTCAGTAAAATGATTATTTACTAATATAAAAGTTAATACACAGTGATACTCTGTTGGCTGTTTAGGACAAAAAAAAGGCAAGAACAGTCAATGATTCCATGTGCAGTACTTTTTGAATAATATGATGAGCTGTGTGAGTTGCAATTTATGGTGGTATGGTATGGTAAAAAAAATGTGTCACTTTTGTGTCCCCCCAATCCTGACATCAGATCTGCACCCCTGACCCCTGCTCTGAGTTTTACATATTGACGTCGTAAATTCTGACTGCAACCTCACCTAATACACAAAAGATATGGATAAAATAAAAATAAATGAAAGAAAATGCTGTACAGACTAATTTTAACAATAAGTACGATAGTAAATGGAAATGGGGCATGCATGAAATATGATGTTATAGGGGGCATGAAAATGCATAACCAAATGTCAATATGGACGTTAATATAATTAAATACAGAAAATTAGGGATGGGTCAAAATTTGAATCACTGTAGTATCGATAGGCTCTGGCGTTAATCGCTTCTGTTTAACAATATTGGACAATTGAAATGATTTTTATTCAAAATGAATCCTCCTGTGCAGGGGGCTTGGTTTGGTGCAGCGGAGCTGTTACTCTCTCACACACAGGTAGAGGCAATGGTGGAGGGAACCATTGGGGCCTCAATGGGAGGCAGACGACTATGGATATGGTTATTCCCACTAGCCCAGGGTGCAACACAACACACTACAAAAAAACATGCACTAATGGTGCCCCAGTGCCTACCTGCATGCAACAGGAGTGAGGGTTTCACCACAGTGCCTACACAGTAAGTTTTGCAGTGTTAAATATGCAGTGTCAACGTTCATTGACTCTTTCAGGGATATTACAACAACAGATTGAGTAGAATGCCCCCTAGTGTTGGTGAAAATTTCCAGAGTTATATGGCGTGTCGATTTGACCTCGTCCTTGTTGTTCAAAGGGAAAGATTTTTTCTGGAGGCCATTTTCTTCCCGTCCAACGACTGCGATAAGTTTCTTGTTTTCACATACTAACACAATTTTACGTTGGCATTGTGTTGGTGGTCCCAAATTAAAGACGGCTAACATTACATCAGCCGTGGAAACCTACAGCCGTGATGTTGTTACAGTAGGCTGTTCAGTTTATTCGTTAAATAATGTTACACATTAGTTTAAGCTTTAACTCTCGCTAACCAAACTTAGCATGTCAGCTAATAACACAGTTAACATGGATTTCACATTGTTCACCAAGGTAGTGCTAATGTTTACCTAACTTTAGCCTCGTCATTTATTTGCTATTAGCTACTTCTCTGTAACTCTTGCATAGTTTTGCTATTTCTCTGAGTACGCGCTGTTGTTTATGTTTTGCAAATTAACATGAGTATATAGCTGAATCTGTCACATCTAGGTATATGATGTATTCAAGTGCTTAAACAAATGTATATGAATTTTCACGTCTTAAAAAAAAGTAAACAAGTTCAGTTTAAGATGTAGTAAGTTGTTAGTTTATACAGTTTGTTTGCAAATCATTTTGTGATATGCAACTGTCATAAGCAATCCTCACATTCATTGCAGATGCATATTGCAGATGTGGTCACATGTTAGTGGGAAAAACCTAATGTGAATATACACGTTATACTATAATGAAGAGTCTGAACGCACAACAGTAAAGATGTTTTTTAAAACAGATTTCCTTCAGGTGATTGTAACGGGTTTGGTTGGGACCCAATAGCAGCACAAATACAGGCAGGTATCGTTGGTAACAAACTTTATTGGCTTGATGCAGGGAATAATCAGTCTCGGCGCTGCAGGTAGCCACAGAGGAGACTTGGGTTACACTCACTCTGAAGAGCTGAACCAGGTAACCGCCAGTTAGCCACAGGAGCCGACAGGCAGAATCCAGAAGGGGACAGGCGAGGATCGTGGTCAGGGACGGAAGGCTGAGGTGGTTTCCAGGAGATCGGTCAGGCAGGATAGTCAGAGGTGGTTTCCAGGAGATCGGTCCGGCAGGATAGTCAGAGGCAGGCTGGGTCGAAACCGGGAGATCAGGCAGAGTAACGCTGGAGAGTCTGGTGCAAGCATCGAGAACAATCTGGCAATGAGTGAGTGTGGAGTTGGGGCTTAAATGCAGCCAGAGCAGAGAGCACAGGTGAGTGGAGTTGGCTTGATGAGAGGGGTGTGTCTGATTGCCTCACACTCTGCACCTGCTTCAATCTGCCAGAGAGGAACTGTGACAGAACCCCCCCTTAAGGGGCGACTCCTGGCGACCCAAACAAACCAATGCAGAGCCGGGTGGGTGGAGGGGGTCCGGAGGAGGGTTAATATTCGTCAGAGACGTCCACCTCCATCCCCTCATTCCTGACTGTAGGGAATGCGTCATCTGCATCCGAGGGTGGGTTATCGGACTCATCATCCAATTGTTCAGATCGATGGAGTGGCCGGGAAGGTGGAGTCCGTGGTCTGGGGATGTAACTGGTTCTGGCCAATGAAGCGAGGAGCCAGCTTCTTTGACTCCACCCTCAGGGGAAGGTCACGGGTGGAGAGCCAAACCCTTTGACCAAGCTGATATTCTGGAGCCTGGGAGCAGTGGCGGTTAGAGGCAGAGGCATAGCGTCCAGCGGCTTTGAGGAGGGCAGCTCGAGCTCGGATCCAGGTCCTGCGGCAGCGGTGGATGAAGGCCTGGACGGACGGACAAGAAGTCTCTCTCTCCAGGGTCGGGAACAGAGGTGGTTGGTAGCCATAGACGCACTGGAAGGGAGAGAGGCCTGTGGCGGAACTGGTCAGGTCGTTGTGCGAGTATTCCTCCCACAGGAGCTGTTCGGACCAAGATGAGGGGGTTTGGGATGACATGCAGCGGAGTGCCGTCTCCATCTCCTGATTTTTGCGTTCCGTCTGACCGTTAGACTGGGGATGGTATCCTGATGAGAGAATGACAGTGGCCCCCAGGAGTGAGCAGAATTCTCTCCAGAAAACAGAGGCGAACTGGTGGCCCCGATCAGAAACCACGTCTACTGGGATGCCAGAGAGGCGGACAACATGTTTAAGCAACAGTCTTGCAGTCTCTTTGGCAGAAGGGAGTTTGGGCAGGGGCACAAAGTGGGCCATCTTGCTGAACCGGTCCACCACCGTCAAAATGGTGGTGTTGCCGTTGGACGGTGGTAGACCGGTGACGAAGTCCACGGAGATGTGTGACCATGGACGATGAGGTATCGGTAGTGGGTGCAGAAGACCAGCAGGAGCTTGGAGTGTGGGTTTATGTTGGTTGCAGGTGGGGCAGGTGTTGACGAAGCTCCGTGTATCTTCAGCCAGAGTGGACCACCAGAAGCGACGCTGCACAACTTCCTTCGGCCGCTGGATCCCAGGGTGACAGGTGAGGTTGGAGCTGTGTGCCCACTGGAGGACCTCGGACCGGAGGTCAGGTGGAACATACAGACGTTCTGGTGGACAGGAACTGGGTCCAGGCTGGTCCTGGACGGCAGCTCTGACCCTCTCTTCCACCTCCCAGGTAAGTGTGGCGATGAGGCGTGAAGCTGGGAGAATGGTTTCAGGCTCTCGAGCCTCCTTCTCCTCCTCCTGAAACTGCCGAGACAAGGCATCAGGTTTGACGTTGCGGGACCCCGGCCGATATGAGAGGGAGAAGTTGAATCTGGTGAGGAAGAGAGACCACCGGGCCTGGCGGGAGTTCAGTCTCTTGGCTGACTGGATGTACTCCAGGTTCTTGTGGTCCGTCCACACCAGGAACGGCAGTTTGGTCCCCTCTAACCAGTGACGCCACTCCTCCAGAGCCAACTTCACTGCTAGTAGCTCCCTGTTACCAATATCATAGTTTCTTTCAGCCGGGGTCAACCGCCTGGAGAAGAAGGCACAGGGGTGAAGCTTCTGGTCGATGGCGGCCCTCTGAGACAGGACAGCCCCTACTCCCACGTCGGAGGCGTCCACCTCAACCCCGAATTGTCGTTCGGTGTCAGGCATTACGAGGATGGGGGCTGTTGTAAAACGTGTCTTCAGGGACCGGAAAGCCTCATGGGCGGCCGAAGACCACTGGAAGGGCACCTTGGAGGAGGTGAGGGCTGTGAGAGGGGCTGCCACCGTGCTGTACCCTCTGATGAACCTCCGGTAAAAGTTGGCAAAGCCCAGAAATCGTTGAAGCTGCTTACGGGAGTCTGGAGTGGGCCAGGAGGTGACAGCAGAGACCTCGGCAGAGTCCATCTGGATGGTCCCCTTCCCTATGACGTACCCCAGGAAGGAGACGGACGTAGCGTGGAATTCACACTTCTCAGCCTTTACAAAGAGAGAATTCTCCAGAAGGCGTTGGAGAACCCTCTGGACATGGTGGATGTGTTCGTCTATGGAACGGGAGAAGATCAGGATGTCGTCGAGGTAGACGAAGACAAACTTATTGAGCATGTCCCTGAGTACGTCATTCACCAGGGCCTGGAAGACAGCAGGAGCATTTGTGAGGCCAAAAGGCATCACCAGGTACTCGTAGTGGCCGGTAGGGGTGTTGAATGCCGTCTTCCATTCGTCTCCCTCTCAGACCCGGACCAGGTGGTAGGCGTTGCGTAGGTCGAGCATTGTGAAGATGGTGGCTCCCTCCAGGAGCTCGAACGCTGAGGCGATGAGGGGCAGGGGATAACGGTTCTTCACCGTAATGTCATTTAGTCCTCGATAATCAATACAGGGGCGGATCGTCTTGTCCTTCTTAGCCACAAAGAAGAAACCCGCCCCTGCTGGAGATGATGAGGGTCGGATGATGCCTGCAGCCAAGGAGTCATTGATGTAAGTGTCCATGGCTTCTCTCTCAGAGGCGGATATAGAGTACAGGCGACCCCTGGGTGGAACAGAACCAGGCTGGAGGTCGATGCCGCAGTCGTAGGGTCTATGCGGGGGAAGAGAGATTGCCTTTGCTTTGCTGAAGACCTCTCGGAAGTCTAGGTATTCAGCGGGGACCCCCGACATATCTGGAGCAGGGCTGGAGCAGGTAGATGACTGAGGAGCGGTGGCTTGTTTAAGGCAGACTTGACACGTAGAACTCCAACCTAGGATCGCCCCTGTGGTCCAGTCAATGTGTGGATTATGACGCCGGAGCCAAGGAAATCCCAGGAGGAGTGGATGACGAGGAGAGGGCAGGATATGGAACTGGATAGTCTCATGGTGGTTGCCAGACAGGAGCATGTGGATGGGCACTGTCTGGTGGGTGACAGTTCCCAGGAGGTGACCGTCCAGGGCATTGGCGGGAGCAGGAACTGGCAGGCGAATTCGACCAACGTCTAGCTGAAGTGCTAGGTTGTTATCGATGATGTTAGCGTCTGAACCAGAGTCTATGAGTGTGGCAAGAGTCTGAGAGCCTTGGGGTAGCAGTAGTTGAACCTGGCACAGGGGACGTGAAGCGAAGGAGGGTTTAGAGGTGTGACTCACCAGGACCTCCTTCCTCACTGGTGAGCCTGACCTTTTACTGGACAGCTGGAAACGAAGTGTCCGGGCTGCCCACAGTAGAGGCAGAGGTTTCCTATTCGGCGCCTCTCTCTCTTGTGGGGTTAGGCTGGCCCGGCCAATCTGCATGGGTTCAGAATCCCTCCCCAGTGTGCTGGTGGGCGGAGTTATTGACCTGGCAGGAGCTGGAGAACGAGGAGTCGGAAGCCCCTCCCCTCGTCCCTGACGTCTCTCTCGGTGTCTGGCTTGAATCCGTCTGTCCACACGGGAAGCCAGATCGATGATATTGTCGAGAGAGGCAGGAAGGTCATAGGACACCAGCTCATCTTTGATGTAGTCGGCCAGTCCAAGCAGGAAAGCGCCCACCTGAGCCGCCTGGTTCCACTCGCTCCGCCGAGCCCGGATGCGGAAGTCAATGGCGTAGTCAGTCACCGGGCAACCTCCCTGTCTGAGATCCAGAAGACCCCCAGAAGCGTCGGGACCTCTGGATGCTACACCAAACACCTTGCGGAGCTCGGTGGAGAAGGCGTTGAAGGACAGGCAAGCAGGTGTGTGGCGTCAGGTTATTTATCGTGAACGCCACCCTTGCTTCCTCGGAGGCGAAGGTGTGAGGTTGCAGAGCAAAGAGGATTGAACAGTTTGTGATGAATGGATTGCAACCCTCTGGATCTGGATTTGTAGCTGTATTGTAGCTGCTATTGCCACTACTCATCATTGATCATGTTTGCCACCATAATTATTATCATTTCCATATTCTGTCACTTTAGCTGTGCTTGTTTCTACTATTCTGTTGTATTAACTGCCTTAACATATACGTCATATTCACATTACTATAAATATTATAGTTACTGTTAGGCTTTGCTTGCATCTCTGGAAGTGTGTCTGTCTGTCTCTCCCTGTCCATCTGTGTGTCTTTTCTCTCTTTCTCTCTCCTTTTCTTCCTCCCCAACCGGTCAAGACAGATGGCCGTCCTCCACAGAGCTGGGTCTGTCTGACGTTCCTGCCTGTTATAGGGAAGGTTTTTGTTGCCACTGTACTCTACAGAGGAATTGTTGGGTCTATGTAAATCATAAATAAGTCATTGAGTGTGGTCTTTACCTACTCTGTAAAGTGTCCTGAGATAACTTTTGTTATGATTTGACACTATAAATAAAATTGAATTGAATTGGATCCCCGGCGTAGCGTTCTGGGACTCCCTGTCAAGGCTCAAGGACGGGACCAGGATATACCGGAGCTGGTGGAGGAGGATGACTCGCGGGAGCTTGCAGAGGGATGGACTGGGCGAGTGTAACGGTGAGTTGTTGAACCTGGGCGGATAGCGTGGCTAGCGCTTGCTCTTGGTTAGCTGCTGCTACCTGAATGTTAGCCGTGGTGGAGGCTAACATCACCTCTTGGTGCTGGAGCTGGGTCTCCACCCGGTCTAGGCGAGCCAGTGGATCCGGGTTGTGCGCTGGGTCCACACTCATGGCCAGATTGTACTGTAACGGGTTTGGTTGGGACCCAATAGCAGCAGAAATACAGGCAGGTATCGTTGGTAACAAACTTTATTGGCTTGATGCAGGGAATAATCAGAGTCACGCCGCTGCAGGTAGCCACAGAGGAGACTTGAGTTACACTCACTCTGAAGAGCTGTACCAGGTAACCGCCAGTTAGCCACAGGAGCCGACAGGCAGAATCCAGAAGGGGACAGGCGAGGATCGTGGTCAGGGACGGAAGGCTGAGGTGGTTTCCAGGAGATCGGTCAGGCAGGATAGTCAGAGGCAGGCTGGGTCGAAACCGGGAGATCAGGCAGAGTAACGCTGGAGAGTCTGGTGCAAGCATCGAGAACAATCTGGCAATGAGTGTGGAGTTGGGGCTTAAATGCAGCCAGAGCAGAGAGCACAGGTGGGTGGAGTTGGCTTGATGAGAGGGGTGTGTCTGATTGGCAGATTGAAGCAGGTGCAGAGTGTGAGGCAGAGAGGAACTGTGAAAGTGATAGTGGCAGGCTGATGCAGTGGTTGGTGAACATGACCCATAACTGGACCCATCAGCCACGTCAGGTCTATGCAGTACACACTCTGAGGAGGATCAGTTCTTCTTAGACAAGAAGGTAGACGGATGCATTATGATGCACTGATCACACTGTAAATGTATCAATACTTAGTGGTGAATGTAAAAACTAAAATCCAGTAACGTTTGAAGTATCTCTTTATTTTATATGGTATAATTTATTGATTTGATGTTGTTTTTTCTTTTTGCCACATCTGTAAAGGGTCTCCACACAGAAAAAAGTTACCGACCGGTGCCAACAGAAGGAAGAGCTCATCTGTGGAGGGGCATATTTGGTATCATTCATCTGGTTGTTGAGAAGGGTGACTGCATGGACAACATTTTTAGTTCTCAAATGTGTGGTGATGATGAATGGATGGATTTATACGTGATTCTACAACACAGTGTTACACAATTAAATGCAAGTTGTATTCACTTTATGCTTCACAAGAGAAAATATTTTTATTGTGGAGGATCATCACTAAATCACTTATGCTCACTAGGCTCTGTTAATGTTGTGAGCTCTTTAAATCACCCGCTGCAGTTTTTGTAATTTATTTTTGTTATTTATTTATGCACAATACTTTTATTCATATCCACAGTTATTGTAATTGAAAATGTAATAAATGATGATCCTAGTTTTCTGTTTTCCTGCTGCAGATTTTACTACAGAATACTCTTGCTTGGTTAATCACAATTTCTATAATGTTGACAACAGCTAACATTCTGTATAAAGAGCATTGTAACTGATTACAAGTTCAATTCAATTCAATTCATTTTATTTATAGTGCCAAATCATAACAAAAGTTATCTCTGGACACTTTACAAACTAGGTAAAAACCACACTCTATGACTTATTTATGATATAGTAGAGTACGGTGGCAAAGAAAACCTTCCCTATTACAGGCAGGAATGTCAGACAGACCCAGCTCTGTGGAGGACGGCCATCCAAGTTGTGACAAAAACTTATCAATGCGATCTTTTCTGATTACTACACTGAAAAATGTTGCTTATGTTAAAATTCACACCAGATCTGCACAATAAAAACCTCAACAAACTTTTGGCAAGACCTTCATAAGAACTTTTTTTGCGCATTAAAATCTGAATTAATTTCAACAATTACAGTATACAGTATTATCAATGTAAACCCTATAAAAATAATACTTAAATGTGTACAGAAGAATGTAATAAATAATAAATTCAGTGCAAAATTTACATTCAAGTGTATCTATGTAAAAATACATACAGTAAATACAAAATCCAGTATGTCAGCTCCCTTAGTGCCAAGGCTGTTCCCTTGTTCTCTGTAGCTCTGTCAGCCCATCACCGGACATAGTCTCCTATAATCCACACACTGGCTGGGTGGACAGAAAACATTGTAATTGTGAGAAATGGATCATATTGTAGGCTGTCGAGGAAAAGCCTTAGTTATAAAAAAATAAAATGTCTGCTGTTCTGTTTTACATTAAATAGCAATAGAAAAGTAACGTATTACTCACATAGCACAGGTTTACATGCCATTGTGACATGACCTGAAACAGAAAAGATTAATATCAATGGCTTCTTAGTTACTTATGTTTAACATTGTTAACAATATTAATAATTCAGTTAAAAAGGACTAGTTAAAACTAGTTAAGAAGAAGAAGAAGAATTACTTTATTTTTATCCCACACGGGGAAATTCAATTTTCACTCTTATTATCATACATGTTACACACACAGGCCCGAAATACACACATGCACAACCAGGACCTATACATGCAATTGAGGAGAGATGTTAGAGCGAGGGGGCAGCCAGTGACCAGCGCCCCGAGCAGTTGGGGGTTCGGTGCCTTGCTCAACAGCACCTCGGCAGTGCCCAGGAGATGAACTGGCACCTCTCCAGCCACCAGTCCACGCTCCATATATGGTCCACACAGGGACTTGAACCAGCGACCCTACGGTTCCCAGCCAAGTCACCTATGGACTGAGCTACTGCCGCTTAAATAAGCTCATGTCCATCTGCTGATAGCCTGAGTCTTGAACAAACAGCACGTCATTAACAAACTGTAGGTAATATTATAATAATGTAATATAATACTGTTATCATTCCATTATTCACGTTATCTACCGTCAAGTAACGACAGTGACAGCTTACAACGTGTAACTTCAGCTACAATAACAATACAAGTTTAAAGGTTATTTTTCATGTTTAACAAACGTAGTACTGCTACAAAGCAATTTCAGTCAAAAGCAAGTGGACTTGGTTATTTGTCTAGAAAGACTTTTCACCTCTCATCCAAGAGGCTTCATCAGTTCATGTACGCATCTGACCAGTCCCAGCCTGGGAACAATTGACCGTGTACCTCCCGTTCAGCAGCATGGGACCATTGGAAGGCTGCTCTCTGGGAGATGAGGGTTGTTAGGTGAGCTGCCACAGAACTATAGTTGCGGATAAACCTAGGATAGAAGTTGGCAAACCCCAGGAACTGTTGGCTGAAGGGAAGAGCCCAATCCCCCACTGCGTTAACCTTGGCGGGATCCATGTGAATACACCAAACTGAAATGATGTATCCTTGGAACGATATCTCTTGGTTTAAGGGAGGAGGTCAATGGCACAATCGTACGGACGGTGTGGAGGAAGCGAGGAAGCCCGTACCTTGTTAAACACCTCCTTTAAGTCATAGAACTCAGACAGGACATCTAGGAGATCTAGGGTTCGATTCCCACTTGGAGCCCTACGAACACCAACAACATCCAGTGTGGGCCCTTGGGCAAGACCCTTAATGCTATACTGCCCACCTCATACCACGATGAGAGACAACAAACGCAATGAGATGCCGGCTCAGAAGTCGCCCGGCCAAACAAGGTCTGCGTCAGGTGCCGAGGAACCAATGGGCTACTGGAACAAGTCAGAAATGGGCGAGATGCGAGAACAAGGCTCTGTTGGAATGCTTCTGGAAGAGCATATGGGAGAAGGAGGCAGCACATAACAACAGTGCACAATGGCTGGTCTCTCTGAGAGAGGAGCACAGAAACCTTCCTGAACAGAACCCAGTGATCATCACAGAGGCAGACATCCAAGAACGAGTCTCAGGTATGAAAAACTGGACAGCACCCAGCCCGGACATGATCCATGCCTACTGGCTAAGGAGACTCACAGCACTCCATGAGCGTATTGCAGTAACTTTGCTGCTGAGAGACGGGACCCCATAAAGGGTGCAGTCCCCTCCAACTATCGGCGAATAACATGTCTCTCCACAACATGGAAGCTCATGTCTGGCATCATATCAGCAAAGCAAAGAAGGGCATTGGTAGAGACACCAGAGGAGCCAAACACCAGCTCCTGGTTGACAGCTCCTGGTCGCCCAAGACTGCAAGTCCCGACACACCAACCTGTGCACAGCCTGGATTGATTACCAGAAAGCCTACGATTCGATGCCACACACATGGAAAACGGAATGCTTGAAGTTGTATAACATCAACAGGACTCTAAGGGCCTTCATTGCAAACTTCACGCAGGGTCTCTTCCTGCTTTGCTACAGTGCGGACGCTTTTCTGCTTGCTCTCGCCTTTGCTTGCATTTTTTGCTACTATCTGCTACTATTTGCTTCTCCTCAATAAGAAACAAAGAGCAACAGCTCCTGGATACTTACAAAACCAGTGGGATTATATTTCTTTTAGATAACAGAGGCATTTTTCAATATTTTTACGACTTCCTCAACGCTAGGCAGGGAGGCCTACCATTCAAGATAAGCCTGAGCCTGTGCTACAGTGCTAAAGGTTATCACCAGAAGATGCCTCCCTTCTCTATGGAAGATTACCACAAACTACTACAGAAGATTTTGCTGTTGGAAACAAAAATTAATCGGCTAGAAGTATTTATAGAAGTGAATGGATATTGTGACAACAATACCACTCTAGCACTGACTGAAAACAGTGGACAGGGGCAGGCCAGAGCCCAGCTAACTAGCAATGATGAAGCTACGAGGAAACGGGAGGTCCCTGCACAGGGTAATAAATCTACCAGCGATAATCCTCCCTGGAACACACTTGGGGCAAAGCCAAAGAGAATACCACCTCCCTGCGACAAGGGAGAACGGATAACCGGGAGGACCCAGCGCCCCGATATCTCTGATCTGACCGGTTGGCCTACGCTACCATCTCTATCCAGGCATAGCGCTTCATCAACTCCCCTGCCACGTAGGACACAGCAGCGGACAGCTGAGAAGAGGAAAAGTACCAAGAAACTTCCCCAGCAAGCAAGTGTTCAACTAAAGAACAGGTTTGCTCCACTGTTGCCCGACAATGGATCCCCCTCTGATAGCCTGAATAACCCACCATCACCACGCAGAAGGGTAAGACCTGCTAACTTAAAACCACAGAGAAAGCTTACAAGTGGGCCTGAAAATCTGATTGTGGGTGACTTTTCTGTAAAAGATATGAAAAGCAATAATAGCACCAAAGTACTGTGCTTTCCGAAGGATACGGTGTCTGACTTGGAAAAAAGAATCCTGGATATTGTGGCTGCACACCCAAATGTGAAAAATATCATTCTGCACATTGGTTTTAATGACATTGAAAAACAAAAATAAAGGGAGCTGAGAGAGCACTTCAATAAACTCTTTGAAACAGTCAGCGCTGTGAATGCTGAGGTGTTTATCAGTGGTCCTCTACCTCCGATCAGGAGAGGAGCTGAGAGATTCAGTCCAGTTTACTCGCTGAATGAGTGGCTCTCCAGCGTTTTTCTTGCTCGTTCGATGCATTTTATTGACAATTTTAGCTTTTTCTGGGACCGCAGGCATCTTTTTAAGGCAGACGGACTTTGTCTAAATAAGCTGGGAGTAAAGCTTTTCATGACCAACATGTCTTACTTCCTGCGTCATCCATCTATCATCACTGCCAAGGACAACAGACAAGAGGAACCAACGGAAAAGACAGACACAACACAGCTTATCATGAACGTCGAAGGAGGACCGCCATTGCAAAAGGAGAGCGCTGACCATGAGAGACACCGGCGCAAAGAGGAGACGTGTCAATCCCCCTCTACCTCCCCTTTCATTTCAAGAGGGCGTGAAGATCCCTCCCCCACACCCCCCAAGACTAAATCCAGGTCTCCATCCTTCTCCCTTCCTCAAGTAAGCCTTTCTCCCCCCTTCTCCCCCTTGGAGTTCCGGGAGCTACCCCCACCCACTCCCCGCCCTACTCCTATTTTTACCCCCCTTGACCGACCTCAGCGATCCCCCCCTCAGCGTCATCTCAGTGACACCTCCCTCCCACCTCCTCCCCCCCTCCACGAAGGCGTGCTTCACAAACCCTCAGCCCTACTCCGCCCCTCTTACGTAAACCCCCTCTACGCCCTCAACGTCCACCTCCAGTAGTTCATTCCAGCTCTGACGCTGCCCACTCCTCCTCCCCCTCATGGCCATCCCTGCCCCGCCCCGACAGCAGTCCTGAATACTACTGATACAGAAAAGGGTTCAGCAGTAGACCACATTATCAGCTGGGCCCAAGGCTGCCTACGTCAAAGCTTGGCACCTTCTACATTCCTGTTGTGACTACCAAGTGAACATTGGGAAACGTAGACACCCTGCTAACCTAAACAATCTCATTCCTATCCTCTCCAAATCAAAGTCAACATCGAAGCCTGTCAATAACACCATTAGGATGGGTCTGCTCAATGTTAGGTCTCTGAATAACAAATCATTTTTAGTCAACAATTTCATTACTACTTCCAAACTTGATTTTATGTTTTTAACTGAAACATGGCTGGAGCAATATAACAGTGCAAGCATTCTGATCGAGACAGCACCCCCCAACTATAACTTTATTGATGTATGTAGATCTGGGAAAAGGGGGGGAGGGGTTGCTGCTATATTTAAAAACATATTTCAGGGGAAACAGATGTCACTTGGTGATTTTACATCATTCGAATACCTGTGTGCTGTGTTGAAATGCTCTCCCAAAATTCTTCTGTTAATTATTTACAGGCCACCTAAATACTCAGCAAATTTTTTCGAGGATTTTACCGAATTATTGTCTAGTATCTCCACTGACTTTGACTGCCTAGTTATAACTGGTGACTTTAGTTTTCATATTGACGATTTGAATGGCAAGGGTGCAAAGGAACTTTTTACTATTTTAGATACATTTGACCTGTCTCAACATGTGAAAGAGGCTACTCATTGTAAAGGACACACCCTGGACCTGATTATCACAAAAGGTCTCAATGTTTCTGATGTTCTTGTGACTGATCTTTCATTGTCTGATCACTTCTGTGTTTTCTTTAATATTTCTTTAATTCCGGAGACACAAACAGAATCAAAGAATGTCAAAAAGCGCTACATCAGTGAACATGCTAATGTACTCTTTAAAAATGCCATCTCCTCGCTACCACCTCTAAACCCATGCCGTGCTGATGATCTTGTAAACAACTTTAATTCCAAAATTGTGAATATCATAGATGTCATTGCACCGGTTACAGTTAAAACGATTTCTGGTAAGCAAAAGGCACCCTGGAAAAAAGCTGCTGTTGTAACAGCCCAGAGAAGAGAGTGCAGGAAGGCTGAACGAATCTGGCGAAATACAAAACTTGATATTCACCATGACATCTATAAAGAGAGGCTCCAGGCCTACAATTTAGTCTTAAAAAGTGCTAGAGAAACATTCTTCTCCAATATCATAAACAGCAACACTAATAAGGCCAAAACCCTATTTGCAACTGTCGACAGACTGACCAAACCCCCGACACAAATACCAGCCGAACTCCATTCCACACAGAAATGCAATGAGTTTGCATTCTTTTATACTGATAAAATTGAAGGCATCAGACGTGCCATCAATATCTCAAACAAAAAAGTTGGATCACCACCCTGTTTAGGCCAAAATAACATAGCAATGATGGTGAGCTTTAATGCCATAGACTCTAAAACTCTAGTGGAAACAGTAAACGATCTAAAGCCAACCACCTGCTGTCTTGATGCTTTATCTACCAACTTCTTTAAGAATGTTTTTGACTGCCTATCAACAGACGTATTGCAAATAGTTAATAACTCTATTCAATCGGGCAATTTCCCAAAGGCCTTCAAAACTGCAGTCATTAAACCTCTTCTAAAAAAGCGGAGCCTAGATGCCTCTATTATCAACAACTACAGACCAATTTCAAATCTACCATTCATAAGTAAAATAATTGAGAAAGTTGTACTCCAACAACTAAATCGCTTCTTGGATTCTACTGGCTGCCACAAAAACCTCCAGTCAGGATTTCGACCTTTTCATAGCACCGAGACGGCCCTTATTAAAGTTATAAATGACATCCGTCTTAACACAGACTCTGGCAAAACTTCAGTATTAATGCTATTGGACCTCAGTGCTGCATTTGACACTGTCGACCACTCAATACTTTTGGACAGGTTGGAAAACTGGGTGGGGCTCTCAGGCACAGTCTTAAACTGGTTCAAGTCATATCTACAAGATAGGAACTATTTTGTTTCCATTGGCGACTTTGTATCAGAACAAACCAACGTAACGTGGGGAGTCCCCCAGGGTTCCATCTTGGGGCCGACTTTATTTAACATCTATATGCTCCCACTAGGACAAACCATGCAAAATAATAACATTGACCACCATTGCTATGCCGATGACACCCAAATCTATGTAGCGCTATCTACAAAAGATTATCGCCCCATAAATCTACTGTGCCAGTGCATTGAGCAAGTCAAACACTGGATGTGCCAAAATTTCCTTCAACTAAATGAGGATAAAACTGAGATAATTGTTTTTGGTGCTAAGAAAGAAAGGTTTAAAGTCATCCAACACCTTCAATCACTGTCCCTGAAAACCTCAAATAAAGCCAGAAATCTTGGGGTTATTATGGATTCTGATTTACATTTCAACAGTCACATCAAATCAGTAACAAAATCGGCCTATTATCACCTTAAAAATGTAACAAGACAAGAGGGCTCATGTCAGCTCAAGACTTAGAAAAACTTGTCCATGCCTTTATAACCAGTAGGCTAGACTACTGTAACGGTCTCCTTGCAGGTCTTCCCAAAAAAACTGTCAGGCAGCTACAGCTTGTTCAGAACGCTGCTGCTCGAGTTCTAACAAAGACCAAAAAATGTGAGCACATTACACCAATTCTTAAATCATTACACTGGCTTCCTGTACGTCAGAGAATTGATTTCAAAATCCTCCTGCTCACATATAAATCACTACATGGTCTAGGGCCGAGGTATATCACTGATATGCTCCCACTACATAAGCCTTCTAGATCACTAAGATCCTCTGAGACCAATCTGTTAGTGGTTCGCAGAGTAAACTCAAATCAAGGGAAAGCATCTTTCAGTCATTATGCAACAAACAGCTGGAATAAACTTCCTGAAGATGTAAGACTTTCACCCACTCTGACCACTTTTAAAACTAGACTGAAAACTTTTATGTTCACCTTAGCTTTCTGCTAAATCTTCACACTTTTAACGTCCGCACTGTTTTGATTATTGTCTATGTTTTTATTCTCTTTGTCTTTCTGTAAAGCATTTGAATTCATGATATGTTGTGCTGTGAAGCACTTTGAGTCTGCCTTGTGTATGAAAAGTGCTATACAAATAAAGCTGCCTTGCCTTGCCTTGCCTCAAATGGGGATATGGAAAACCACACTTGAGGCCAATGGTAAGCCACTTGCACAAGTATCCATCCAATTTGGCATCTACCCAGGAGATGCTCTGTCCCCCCAAAGCTGTTCTGCATAGGTCTGAACCCCCTAAGCCAAATAATCAAGAAGACTGGCTATGGATACCGCATCAAGAATGGAGCTTCGATCAGTCACCTCCTCTACATGGATGACATCAAGCTGTACGCTAAGAGCGAACAGGACATCGATTCCCTGATCCACACCACCAGGATCTACAGCAATGACATTGGGATGTAATTCAGGCTCGAGATATGTGGTATGACGGTGACACGGAGAGGCAAGGTAGTCCAAACCAAAGGGGTCCCACTTCCAGAAGGAACAATAGCAGACGTGGAGGAAGGTTAAAAGTACCTTGGAATACCAACTGCCAAATACCTCCAGCAAGTCCTAAGAAGCCAGCTCAATGGCAAGAACAAGTCTCGGGTAATAAACAGCTACGGCCTAGAATAATCAGGTGGCCAAAGGACGAGATACAGACCACAGATGTTAAGACCCAGAAGCTCCTCACCATGCATGGCGGGTTCCATCCCAAATCCAGCACCCTGAGACTGTATGCAAGCCGTAAGGAAGGAGGTCGTGGACTAGTGAGCGTGAGAGCCACTATCCAGGATGAAACATCCAAGCTCCATGAATATATCAAGGAAAGGCCCCACGGATGACGTACTCAGTGAATGTCTCAGACAATGGCGAGCAAATGAGGAGGTGCTTGAGGAGGAGCCAACATGGGAGGACAAGCCCCTACACAGCATGTACCACCAGAACATCACTGAAGTTGTTGATCTCAAGAAGTCCTACCAATGGCTAGAGAGGGCTGGCCTACAGGACAGCACTGAGGCACTCATCATGGCTGCACAGGAGCAGGCCCTGTGCACCAGAGTGATATAGGCCCAAATATACCACACCAGACAAGACCCAAGGTGTAGCTTGTGCAAAGAGGCACCTGAAACAATCCAACACATAACCGCAGGGTGCAAGATGCTGGCAGGAAAAGCATACATAGAACGGCATAACCAAGTGGCTGGCATAGTGTACAGAAACATATGTGCAGAGTATGGACTGGAAACCCCAAGATCCAAATAGGAAACTCCTCCAAAGGTGGGAGAGAATGAGCAAGCAAAGATCCTGTGGGACTTCCAGATACAGACTGACAGGATGGTAATGGCAAACCAAGCAGATCGTGGTGGTGGATAAAGGACAGAGGAAAGCTGTGGTGGTGGATGTGGCGATACCAAGCGATGGGAACATCCGCAAAAAGGAACACGAGAAACTTGAAAAATACCAAGGGCTCAGAGAGGAGCTGGAGAGAGCCTGGAAGGTAAAGGTGACAGTAGTGCCCGTGGTTATCAGAGCACTAGGGGCAGTGACCCCCAAGCTGGAGGAGTGGTTACAGAAGATTCCCGGAACAATCTCTGACATCTCGGTCCAGAAAAGTGCTGTGTTCGGAACAGCAAAGATACTGCGCAGAACCCTCTAGCTCCCTGGCCACTGGTAGAGGACCCGAGCTTAGAGAAAGGGTCAACCACCTGCGCACCTGCAGAGGGTGAGGAGGATATATATATATATATATATATATATATTTGGGGTTGAACGGTTTATTAAAAAAATCTGTCCTGTTCGGTATGCATGTCACGGTTCGGTACACACGGTTTATGAGGTGCAACGTGGCGTAAGCCTTCATGACCACTGTCATCTCTTTTATCCATCTCAGCACTACGTCTCAGCGCTACGTCTCAGCACTACATCTCAGCGCGTCAAATCCCGGCGCGCTGGGAGACTTGCTCCATGCGCTCCCTGTAGGCACACGGCCACAACGCTACGCAAGCTCCCGCTTCATAGGTTTTTTTGAATCCTCTTGGCAACAGCTTGCTAAGCTCCGCTCTGTTTGTTCATTTCAGTCTGGTCAAATCCATGGTTAAATCACCTCATCAATGTTTCTTTCTACTCTAAAAGAAAAGTTGTCACAGAAAACCGCAAGGTAACTAGAGAATGGACAGAGAAGTTTTTGTTTCTGTCACTGGGAAGCCTGTGTTTACTCTGCAGCCATATTGGAGTGTAAAGAGGATAAGTAGAGAAGGCATTTTCAGAAAAATCCTGCTACTCAGTATTTATGTTACGTTCATTTGTGACAGTCCAGTTTTTGATGAATAAACTAATGTTTCATATGTACTTGTAAGCCTGGTAAAGTAACTAGTAACTAAAGTAATCAGATAAATGCAGTGGAGTAAAAAGTAGAATATTTCCACTGATTTGTAGAGGAGCAGAAGTATAAAGTAGCATGGAAATAAAATACTCAAGTTACAAGTACCTTGGAATACCAACTGCTAAATACCTCCAGCGAGTCCTAAGAAGCCAGCTCAACGCCAAGAACAAGTCTTGGGCAATAAACAGCTACGCCCTGCCAGTGATCAGATACCCTGCGGGAATAATCAGGTGGCCAAAGGACGAGATGTTACGTACATTTGTGTCAGTCCAGTTTTTGATGAATAAACTAATGTTTCATATTTACTTGTAAGCCTGGTAAAGTAACTAGTAACTAAAGTAATCAGATAAATGCAGTGGAGTAAAAAGTAGAATATTTCCACTGATTTGTAGAGGAGCAGAAGTTCAAAGTAGCATGGAAATAAAATACTCAAGTAAAAGTAAAAGAGCCTCAAACTTTACTTTAGTCCAATAATTGGTTAAACTGGTTCGAGGTTTTATCGTTTAACAAGGATTGTTTTTGACGAGCTTGTTGCACTTTGAGGTCATGACTAATATTTATATTGATAAAATGAAGACATTATATGCACTCCTATGTCGCTGCATTGTTTTACAATATCCATTAATGTGATGCTCATATTTTTACAGCCCCTCATTTTTTATCATTTTCGTCAACCGGCCCCAATTCCAAATTAATAACATAACCCTAGCCTTTATTCAGTAAGTTCAGTGATTGCTGCTTGTGCGTATTTAAGTGAAAGAAAACCTATTTTCTTCATTTTTTCTAAGATTTGATAATGTAAAAGTGTTTATCTTCTTACCTAGAAGGCAAACAATTGTTTACCTTTTTGCCAACTAAATATATAAACGCGTAAATGTAGCAATGTGTATCCTACTGTTTCAAAATCTCACTTCACTTTCATTGTAAGATTGTAATCCCTAAACAAGCTGCCTCATTATTTCAGTTTTTGCATGATTGCATGACATGTCCTTAAGAATATCTGATTAAAAAATATTTTTAATTATTAGACTATGGATTTGATACATGGTATTTTTAGAATCTAAAACAAAAAGATAAAAACAACCGAACCGAACCAAACCGAAAAACCGTGACCCGAAAACCGTGATATGAACAGGGGATTTTGTGAACCTTTCCACCCCTAATATATATATATATATATATATATATATATGAGAGAGAGAGAGAGACTCCTCGGAGAAGGAGACGAGGCACATTTAGATGCTGAAGGATTAAAAATCATGTGTTAGTGTGTGTATTAGTAATAATTCAATTATTAATCACGTGTTAGTGTGTGTATTAGTAATGATTAATAAGAGTGTGATAATCAATGATTGAAGAATTAATAATCATATGTTAGCAAGTTTATTAGTAATGATTAATCAGAATGTGATAAGTGTGATTATTAGGTATGATCATTTAAAGTGTGATAGTAATTATAAGTTCAAGCTCAAACTTTTCTGTTCCCAGCAAAGCACACAAACTTTTGACTCAATCTTTTTCTGCTTTCTCCAAAAGCACAGGAACAGTAAGTTGGTCAAGGTCACAAAGACAATGAACTAGCCATGTTGCAAATATGCACCTGGCAAAGTTAGTTGAGATTAGGGAAATTGCTGTACGTGTTGTGCTTTCTTCACAGATAAAGAAGAAGACTCCTGCTATACAGAGGCTACTCCTACGCGCAGGGAGGAAGATGGAGGCTGGAGGACTGCTACTTCTGAAATACACATATGCACGCACAAGCGCACACATAACCACGCCTTTGTAACAAGTTTATATGCTGGAGTAGTTAGAATAGATATCAGAACTTCTTGACTCTGATCACGGGTACTGTGTGTTCACAGCTACTCTAGATAGAGACTAGAACATTTCTCCAGACGTCTGTAGAATCCGATGTCATCCTGCTAATAAATGCCTGCTGGCGCACTAAACTACCAGCGACTCTGCTGACTCCAGGAAGCCTCCTGTAGAATTTGAATTACGCAATATATACTCTGTTAGGTCCTTTTGATTTGACTTAAGTTTTTTGTGTAAAATTCCTTCAGAGAAACTTGGTGACCCCGGACGTGATTCTAAAAAGGAGGCTAAGCTAAAAGGAGCTGCAGAGGTTGGACCGGTGACCAAGCGGAGTCACTGGGAACCTCCTGGGGCCGACTGAAATTCTCCACAAGGGCGCCCACCACTAAGAAAGGTAAGCAGTCACCTATTCTTCTTAAGAAGTAAAGACTGTGATTCGGCCTATAATCTAAATTGGTGGAGAAAGTCAGTATGTTTCCTAGAGGTTAATTTGATCCAAATTTAGCCGGGGGACTGACGATTTGAAAAAAGGCCTGTTAAACTGATTTGGAATCAGTATAAGTAAAAGGTAAAGGAGTGTTGGGATCATAAATCCTGACAGGTCCTAGGCGCATAAACAGTGCTCAGTAAGACGTTCAGGGAACGCAGAAAGGCCGGAGGCTGTAGAGACCCTTGAATATACATTAGGCATTAAGGACTAAAAGCGCCACAGGGGGATAGCCCCTAGGTGAGCCTAGAAAGCCACCATAGGTCTGGGACCTAAAGGTTCTGGGAACCAAAGAAAAAATTGTAGGTCTGGGACCTAAAGGTTCTGGGAACCAAAGAAAAAATTGTAGGTCTGGGACCTAAAGGTTCTGGGAACCAAAGTGTAAGAAATACTTAAAAACTGTGTTTGTTTGTGGGATTGTTGTATGGGAGGTTTCGAGGATAATAGAGAACACAAACAGATAAAAGTGTGAGTAGGTTTCTGTGATGGTGGATACACCCTGTCTGTAGCCGCTGATGGTGAAACACTGTCAGTAGAAGCTTGTTGCAGACATCACAGAAAAGCCTGACGATTAAACTCACCACTGGTCTTCTCTTATCTGGGGGTACATAAATAACGGGGCTGTGACACTCAGCTTTTGGTCATTAAAACTAGTGATTAACATCGTCTCACTCCGCTCTATCACGGTAGAGTAGAAGCTTGAGTGAGGGGAGGATCACTAGGGACTAGATTCACTGACCAGATAACGAGTGTGTGTGAATAAAGAATAAATAAATACCTGTGAATAGTACTTTAACAGCTGAAATAACTATGGCAGGCCCTGTAGCGTCCCGGCTGATTGATGGTCGGACATCTTAACTGATGGTTCACAAGTGTTTATTTTTGGGCAAAATAGATGATACAGTTGCTCCATTAAATCTTTTGACACCTTGAAGACTCTGAACACACAGTGAACACACCGTGAACAATAAGAGTAAAATCTATGGAATAGAACAAAATAATATAATACCATCTATGTAATATCATGTTCAATAATATCAAAATAGTGTGTTTTTTTATCTTTTACAGAAAATGAATTGTCATTTACAATCATGAATATGATATATAAATAAATTTTATATATATATATATATAATATCCCTTTTAACCTATTATCTTGATTACAAACTCAGAATAGAGTGCAATAAACAAACATATTTAACTTAAAAAATGATATTATAACTGTCAGTTTGCAGCTTTAACTTCCAAAGATTGTTAATGCACACAAAAATAATGATGTATTTATTAAATACTAGCAAGCAGTGTAATGAAATAATTGTCTCCTTCAGAAAGACAGATGCTCTGAATCGCTCCAAAACAGCGTTACTGATTAAATTAAAAGCTTAAAATAGACTTGTATAAAACGATGCAAAACAATACAAGGACATCCCGTTTTGATAAAGCATTAAGCACCACAGTGAAACAAAAAGATGACAAACCTTGTGCCCTTATCAGCCAGGTGCTAAACAAACTTGTCGGTTTACATTTCCTTAAGTTTTTGCACTTTTGATAGACCCGTTTGCCAGACATTTAAAACTGTAAAAATGTTCTTTTTTTCTCTTTTCCGGTTACACTCAAAAAGCACAAGCTTAAAAACAGGAAGTAACGGTAAAAAATAAACACATTTTAAGAGATTTCTCATGAAAATCCAACTACACATTTTGGGAGTATGATGTGCTATATTAAAGGTAATTTACAGGCCGAGGATTAGGTTGGGATGAATACTGGCAGCGAGTAGTAGGACGGGTGAAGCGAGCCAGAGAATATGGTAAAATATGTATGTATATGTATGTAATATATGGTTCAGTTAGAGGAGGAGTTAGAGAAGGACAGAGCACGTGAAGAAGTAGTGGGAAACAGAAATAATGGTCTGAGTAGGCTGTGGCATAAGAGAAAGAAGGAGGAGAAGGAATAGGAGAAGAGGGAGGAGCGAAGAGCAGATTTGCATATGGCCGGACTGGCAGCTGAGAGTGTAGAGACAGCTGAGAAATAGGGCAGAAGAGAAGGAGGCAGAAACAGTACCCCCACCCTATCCACACCCACCCCCGTCACCATCAGCCCCTTCAGCAAGTAGAATTTATCCAGATTTGTCTTTACAGTTACCTACGATTGAGGCAGAAGGAAGTATGAAGGTAAGAATGAGAAGAAACGCAGATTATGAGGATACGAAAAAGAGGGAAGAAAGACTATAGTATAATAACAGGTGAATCTGAGAGGGTGAGACTTCAGACAGAAGAGGAGAGACAGTGGGAGGAGGAAAAACAGTAGGAGAAGGAGAGACAGTGTCAGAGAGGAGCTAGAGAGGAAGGCGCAAGCCACAAACAAGCAGCCAAAGCAAAGACACAAGCACAAAAGAGCCAACAGCAGGCGGAGCCAGCGCCAATGGGAATCCCCAGTTCCAGTTGCCCCAGTTGGAGGCCAATTTTATACAGGACCCCCTCCCCAGGGACCATGGAACCCGTCCGGACCATGGGGCCCACCACAATCACATTATAGAGGAGGAAGAGGACGAGGCTTTAATCCTCGAGGAGGTTATGGAAGGGGCAGGGGCTGATCACCGGGGGCTAGGGACAATGGGTGTTTCGTGTGTGGAGGTCATGTGTGGAGGTCACCAAGAGGGGGACCTCCTCCACAGCAGCAACAACAGCATGTGCCATCGCAACCACAACTGGCCCCAGGTAACCAGTTGCCCCAAGGCACCAGGTATCCAGACCAATACCAGGGGTGCCCAGGGTCAAGGGCAAGGGGAGAGGCTGACCCCTTGCTATGGGGAGAAGTGAACGAACGAAAAGTGAACTTTTTAGTCGATACAGGAGCAACACATTCGACTCTGATACAACCTCGGTTCGGTCAACAGCTCTCCAAATATTCCATAGACCTGGTGGGATTTGGAGGACAGCCAATGCCACTCCCTTTCACAGAACCCCTCACCACTAAAATAGCTGATTACCAGTTTCATCAAAGCTATGTATATTCACCACAATGCCCAATCTCACTACTAGGAAGAGATGTCCTGGTTAGATTGAAAGCATCTATCCTATGTGGCCCACAGGGGGTGCAAGTTCATTTCCCTAATGGGGTAAAAATAGACTGTTCAGAGACAATTACTTCAAGATGTAACAATGGACAATGGATCCTAGGGGAAGATCCTGATCAGCAGCAACAGTCGGCCAACGTTTACTGGGCTCAATTGAAAGAGGACCCAGACCCGCCAATTACCAATGTTTTGAAACTGTATCAACAATGGACACCGTGGATTCACTCAGTGCACCCATATGAATATATATAATAATAAATATATATAGTGTAATAGCGTTAATCTCATCATCCGTTTTTACTCTATCAGACTCTCGACTCAGAAAAGTAGAGGACGGCTTAAATGCAAACATAACGTATACACACAAAGGAGTTAATGCAGCGAGCTGTTTAGCAGTTCCAGAAGACGAAAAACCCAAATGACTGCATTCCACTGACAACGCAAGCCATTAAAGTGAGACCCGACTTGCATGCAAAATCACAGGACCGACCAGACATTGACTTGTATGTATACGGCTGCTGTTTCAGAAAAGATTAGCGCAGGACTAAGCGCAGCATGGGCAGTGGTTATCAAAGATCAGGGAAAGTTTGAGACACTAAGTACAGGAGAAGTGACAGAAAAACCGTCAGCTCAGCGAGAGGAAGTGATGGCAGTGACAGCAGCTTGTAAGCATGGTGAGGGAAAGAGACTGAACATATATGATAGATAGATAGAGGGAAAGATAGATAGATAGATAGATAGATAGATAGATAGATAGATAGATAGATAGATAGATAGATAGATAGATAGATAGATAGGTAACTGTATTTATCCCGAGGGGAAATGAGGTAATCGTAGCAGCGGTACAGAGCAATCGGAAATACTAAAAATAAGATAAAACATAAAATACAAAATATGAACAACAATAAAATAAAATAAAAGTACAGTATCGAAGATAAACACTATATTACAATGTGCTATGTGGATTTTAATGTGCAAGAGAGATAAAGGTGCATTTCAGTGATAGTTCACTTTGAGTAGTGTGAGTTTATTCCCTGAGCGTTGCTCAGCTTTGATGGCAACTACAGGTCTATCATGATTAGACTGTTTGCCTATGGCATTATACTCTAAGAGGGCTAGTGTGAACAGAGAAAAGAAATTTACCCCTTATGAGTTACTTACCGGTTGCACCATCCCTGGACCAAGACAACAGGAACCGCTGCAGCCAGGGGCCACACCAGGACTGGCATGGTCCTACGTGACTCAACTCCAAGGCTGGGTAAAAACATTGTCAGGAAGCCAAGGGGGGTCAGGACCAGTACCGGCCCCATTGATGATTGACCCACATACATCATTAGTAAAAACCCCACAGCATATAGAGTGGATAAATAGGGTAAAAAAGAGAGCACAAAAACAAACAGTGTGTGTGTGGACACTTAGTGTGTTTATTGTAATATTCATTATTTTAGTGGTAATTTATCTCATATGTGCATGGTTTGATAATTGTTGGAGTTATGGAACTTGGCAGGCCACGTCCGTGTTATCCCTTTAGACATCCAGGATTTTGTGGTCTCGGAGGAATGATCACTCTGGTGAGTGATCAACAGGGGGAATTGAAGGATTAAAAATCATGTGTTAGTGTGTGTATTAGTAATAATTCAATTATTAATCACGTGTTAGTGTGTGTATTAGTAATGATTAATAAGAGTGTGATAATCAATGATTGAAGAATTAATAATCATATGTTAGCGAGTTTATTAGTAATGATTAATCAGAATGTGATAAGTGTGATTATTAGGTATGATCATTTAAAGTGTGATAGTAATTATAAGTTCAAGCTCAAACTTTTCTGTTCCCAGCAAAGCACACAAACTTTTGACTCAATCTTTTTCTGCTTTCTCCAAAAGCACAGGAACAGTAAGTTGGTCAAGGTCACAAAGACAATGAACTAGCCATGTTGCAAATATGCACCTGGCAAAGTTAGTTGAGATTAGGGAAATTGCTGTACGTGTTGTGCTTTCTTCACAGATAAAGAAGAAGACTCCTGCTATACAGAGGCTACTCCTACGCGCAGGGAGGAAGATGGAGGCTGGAGGACTGCTACTTCTGAAATACACATATGCACGCACAAGCGCACACATAACCACGCCTTTGTAACAAGTTTATATGCTGGAGTAGTTAGAATAGATATCAGAACTTCTTGACTCTGATCACGGGTACTGTGTGTTCACAGCTACTCTAGATAGAGACTAGAAAATTTCTCCAGACGTCTGTAGAATCCGATGTCATCCTGCTAATAAATGCCTGCTGGCGCACTAAACTACCAGCGACTCTGCTGACTCCAGGAAGCCTCCTGTAGAATTTGAATTACGCAATATATACTCTGTTAGGTCCTTTTGATTTGACTTAAGTTTTTTGTGTAAAATTCCTACAATGCCCAGTCTACAACATGCCACAACCTGAGGGACAGTGAGTGATCGCACATACACACACACACAAACACACACACACAGTGTGAGGGATAATCTACATAATGTATATAACGCGTCTGAATATTTGGACTCCAGTAAAGCCTGTTTGGAATGTTCACCTGTTCATTTAAGAAAATTACGTGTCACATGTGACAGGTGTATATTTTTGAACACTTGCCCGTCACCCCTTTTCTCATTATTCAATAATAGCGGCCGTATTATCTTTTATTACTTTTTATACTATCACTAGTCTAATAAACTATAAAATTTGTAGCCATAAAAACACCATTAGTGATATGTCTCGCTGTATTGTAGCTGCTATTGCCACTACTCATCATTGATCAAGTTTGCCACCATAATTATTATCATTGTCATATTCCATCACCTTAGTTGTGCTTGTTTCTACTATTCTGCTATATTAACCGCCATAACATATAAGTCATATTCACATTACTATAGACATATTTATAGCTTGCATCTCTGGAAGTCTGTCCGTCTCTCTGTCTTCGTGTCTGTCCTTGTTTCTCTCTGTCCATCTGTCCGTCTTTTCTCTCTTTCTCTCTCCCTTTCTTCCTCCCTAACCGGTGTAGACAGAAGGCCGTCCTCCATAGAGCTGGGTCTGTCCGTCGTTCCTGCCTGTTATAGGGAAGGTTTTCGTTGACACCGCACTCTACGGGGGAATTGTTTGGTCTTTGTAAATCATAAATAAGTCATAGAGTGTGGTCTTTACCTACTCTGTGTCCTGAGATAACTTTTTTTAGGATTTGGCACTATAAATAAAATTGAATTGAATTAAATTGAATTATTATTGACATGCTTCAATGGTCTTCCTTTGAAATCCGTGAACGCGCACGCAACAGAATTACTTTCACATGGTTTGACATAGCCGCAGCTTCTCATCCTGGCTTAGTGTATGTGCAACCAATTAAGCCAGAATGATCAGACCAGACAGGTTTAAGGCTGGCTTTTTCATTCATCCCGGATGTCTTAATTCTGCCTTCGTGCAATTTCCCTCAGAAACATAAGCAGTAGGCCTATCAGTTAAAATTACTGCCACAAACTCTGCATGCATTTAAAGAAAAACATTATACAGGAATTTTGACTCACAGTTGTGAATGTGAAATGATGAGATCATAAAACATGTGACATTAAATGACAATGGCCTTTAAAGAGGCAAATATCAGTAATCTATAATGACTCAACGACTCCCATTAGCAACACCACCACCCTTCACATGATGTTGTGATGTTGTGTAAAACATAAATAAAAACAGAATACAAGGATTTGCACTCATTTTGAATTTGATGCCTGTAACATGTTCCAAAAAAGACTGGACTAGGGGCATGTTTACCACTTTTTTACATCACCTTTCCTTTTTAACAACACTCAGTAAGTGTTTGGGAAATGTGGACAGTAATTGTTGAAGCTTTGTAGATGGAATTCTTTCCCATTCTTGATTGATGTACGACTGTTGCTCAACAGTCCAGGACAAGACGCACAAAAACTCAGAGGTCTATGGAAAGATTTGTAAACAAAGCGACGCATCGCGATGACGTCATCAATGCGTGTGACGTGTTACGGCGTGATGACGTATGGACAGGCAAGAAGCATTTGCGCGAGGCCCAGGCAGTGTGAGTACAAACGGGCTGGCCAGGGGGGGTTAGACAAGTACCCTAAGGCCCGGGGCACAGTGCCGTAGGACAGTGTGAGCGCGCCCTAATAGAGGAGAATAAGAACAATCCTAGATTTCTTTTCAGCACTGTAGCCAGGCTGATAGAGAGCCACAGCTCTATTGAGCCATGTATTCCTATAACCCTCATTGGTAACAACTTCATGACCTTCTATAATGACTAAATTAGAACTATCAGAGACAATATCAACTCGCTTGGCCCTAATTTTTCTTCAAACCCAGGAATATTAGAAACAACTGTACGACCTGATATTTTTTTTTGGACTGCTTTTATACAGTTGACCTTAACAAATTAACCTCTACTGTTTCCGCATCAAAGCCTTCTACTTGTCTCGTAGACTCTATTCAAACTAGGTTACTTAAAGAAGTGTTACCTTTAGTTAGCACTGCTGTATTAGATATGATTAATATGTCTTTATCAGCAGGTTATGTACCACAGTCTTTTAAAGTAGCTGTAATGAAACCTCTTCTTAAAAAGCCCAGTCTTGATCCAGAGGTACTAGCCAACTATAGACCCATATCTAGTCGCCAATCAGCTGTGTGACTTTTTACATAATAATGAGTTATTTGAGGACTTCCAGTCCGGATTTAGAGCGAATCATAGTGTACAGTACAGTGTAAAAACGAACTTCTTATAGCTTCAGAGAAAGGGCTTGTTTTACTAGATCTTAGTGCTGCCTTCGACACTATTGACCATAGCATCCTGCTACAGGGACTGGATCATCTAATTGGCATTAAAGGAATGGCATTAAGCATGGGAAAAGGATATGAGGATAGACATTACTGAAGTCCAGTGGAGGGACATTTTCCGGTCCGTTACAGCTTTTTTCTAATCCTAACCAAGTGTTTTTTTTTCGTGCCTAACCCTTACCGTCATCTTTTCTTGGCTAAAATCGTTGTTTTTGGTACATTGTTGCACTTCTGGGTTGGCGACTTTTCGCAGCCATTTTCCGGTCCATTACATTTACATTATTAATATTTGTAATAATAGCAGCAGGAAGTGCCATGCAGGACCACGGCAGCAGGTACCACCGCGATCAGCAGAGACCTGTGAGACGACAAAGCACAAACAACTCCAGGGAAGAAGTTTGCATTAGTAACATGCATTGCTGAGACCTGAATGATACAGAGAGAGGAGAGAAGCTCAGATTATCAGGAACAGTATTATCCCCCAGCTGACTAGGTCTATAGCAGCAGAATTAAGGGCTAGTAGAGGAATGTTTTAAGTCTTAAATATGGGGAATGTGTCTGCCTCCCGAGTGGAGTTTGTTCCACAGGCAGTGTTGTGCCTCAACGCATTCAGTTCATGAATTCATTAATATTTTGGGTGAACCTAAACTGAACATACTGTATTCTGCCTGATGAACGTTACTGTGAACGCGTTCATTCTGGTGTCTGTGAACGACACGCCCTCTCAGCTTAACTTCATTCAGTAGGGTGCCAGATTTCTATAGAGCCTTCCAGGCAAAACCCAGGCTAAAACACACCGTACACAGGCCTCAATATGGAGTGGAAAAAACACCAATCTGGCAACATCAGTCACCAGTGTCGCACCACAGCATGCGTCATCAAAACAAAAAACAGAATGGAGGCAACAGTGAACTGTAGGGGACAAAGCAGCAATGAGGTGTTGTATTATCGGTTAAACAAGTTTTATGACAAGGTCGGTGGGGATAGGAAAACCTTACACCTCTGTGCAAACTTTGCCCCTTGGCTTTCAAAAAAATAAATTCTGCACTTCAGTCACATCCACAGCAAACCAGAAATGGCACATTGAACTGAAGCACCCGGCATTTCAAGGTATGTGCAAGCAAATAAAAAATCAAGAGGCAGTCAAGACAGGTCCTCGACCCAAATCCCATTAACTGAGTACAGTAGCGGCTCCATTGTCATCTCCCAGCCACAGCTGGACAACCTGGTGGTGCAGTATATCATTGGAGACCTGCAGCCCATGAGTAAAGTGGAAAAGTGGGAAAGAATGAAATAATATTAATAAATGACAATTACCAAATGAAAAGCAAACAAAAAAACAGGAAAAGTCTAGAAACTATCTTACAATAATCTTATGATGGGAGCAGACCAGGCACTGATGAGTTTGTGCCAACAGTAGTGTTCCATCTGTCCACAACACCCTCCACTGACATGCATTGTACTGCAGCCTCCATATCATGTGATAGACTGGTTGCTTGTTTTTGTATTAATCAGATACATCAGACGCGCCTTCACAAATGCCAAAGAGAGAAGAGTCTGTGTCAGCCACATGAAAGTAGCAGCCTCCATTTACCATGCAGTTTGTCAATTAGATTCACTTAATCAATCTTGGTGACCGAGCCATGAAAAGAGTCTGATGCCCCACAATGCCCCAGTTCACCAAATGGCAACATTCAGGCCTGCCTGCTCCCAAATATCATTTCCACCTCCTTTAAAAAAACATTTCTGAAATAACTACACCTGAGTCATACCAGAAAACGTATGCTTATATATTTTTATATTCACACAGCATCATTCATCATGGCTCAGTGAGCTGCTGGACCCCCATTAACTCTGCATTCCCCCTCTCTCTGTGTAGAGTGAATGGGATTCTTATGCTGCAATACTACATGGCCTGTTCCTTGTATCCATTTATCCCAGTGTACTTGACAAGATGTTCCATGCTCAGACAGAATTATGCTGCTAAATTGGTTGCTGTCTTTCTTTGTCTCTGCATTAGAAAGCATGGAGGTTTCACTAAACAAGTGAAACCCAAACGTTAGCTTAAAAGCTAATCCAATTTTTGAATGAAGGGAATTATTTCCATACAAATTCAACAGCCTTTTCATGTTGTGGGGGGCACAGGCTGTTTTGGCCACCACAGAAAAAACCTCAGTAATCAAGATTATAAGTCAGCATTTGATACAGAGACATGGTATATAAACATGGGTTTCAGAGTTCCACAGCAGTGAGCCAAACCAAGCCTGATGTGTGGCTGATTTGAAGTTGAAACTTGATTGAACTAATTCAAGTTCACATGGAGTAGTCTTTATGTGGGTCAGGAATTACACTTTGGCCCCACAACCTCCCTGCAAAAGTAATGTACACAGACGACAGCACTGGATCATTCTACTGGTAAATATTGAGCTTATGAGGAACATGTTCCAAGTTGTCTATAGTCAAATTATTAGCAATTAAATTAATGTGGATGAACCTCACTTGATTCAGGTAACTATTGGTCACTACTAAAGAGAAAAGATACAAATCAGTCACACTGTGCCCAGGGGGAAGTCAAAGATTTCCAAAAGTTAAAGTCAGCACTAGACACATAGCTAATTTATTATGGGGTTTTTTTTTAACTGTTTTCTGGCTTATTACGACTCTGTCGAAAGCATCGCTAACTTGTTTTTTCACAGGCGATTACAGCAAGAACAAGACTGGCTCACAGACCAGAAGAGCATGGGACCTTCATGGGTCTCAGAGCCACCTCTGGGATCAATGTTGCCATTTTGTTGATCAAGCAGCACAGATCCACCATGCAAGATGCATTTCGTTTGCTTAATAGCTGTCTGAAGTGCCCATTCATCTAGCAATTTTTCACAGGAGTAAAAGTGGATAGCATGATGATGCTGAGTGGTTGAATAACATCTCCAGTCTGCACGAGATCCATTTGGTACATGTTTTACAAAGTTTGTATTATACTAATGAATGGCTGAAATTGGCCAATGGTTTATTGTGGTTAATTGGTTAATGGCAAGTTGGTCACTTTCTTTGTTACAGAGTAGGTCTGCACCACTGAACGAGCTGGACTTTTCTTTCACATCAACTGATCATTATTAATAATAATGCAAATTACTTATAAATCCCTTTCTATAGGGTTAGGCATACACAGTGTTGCCCCTAAAGTAGAAGGAATAATGACAGTCTAACTGCTAACACAGGAAGGTAAGGAACAAAAATCAACACAATAAAGTCGACAGGATAATGACACAGGCTAATAAGATCCAAAGATAAACTATTAACTACAAAGTTTGAAATAATCTTGTAATTGTAATATAGTGTTCATCTGTGATACTGTACTTTTATTGTAGTTCATATTTTGTATTTTATATTATGTACTTCTGATTGCTTTGTACCGCTGCTACGATTACCTAATTTCCGGGAAAATACCTATTTAGATAAATAAAGTTATCTATCTATCAATCACTCAATCACTCAATCAATCAATCAATCAATCAATCAATCAATCAATCAATCAATCAATCAATCAATCAATCAATCAATCAATCAATCAATCAATCAATCAATCAACCAACCAACCAACCAACCAACCAATCAATCAATCAATCAATCAATCAATCAATCAATCAATCAATCAACCAACCAACCAACCAACCAACCAACCAACCAACCAACCAACCTACCTACCTACCTACCTACCTACCTACCTACCTACCTACCTACCTACCTACCTACCTACCTACCTACCTACCTACCTACCTACCTACCTACCTACCTACCTACCTACCTACCTACCTATCTATCTATCTATCTATCTATCTATCTATCTATCTATCTAACGTTGCATCCACTATGACACAGTGAGATCGTTTATCTTTCTGTCTTTTTAGATGTTTGACTTTAGCTTCTCGTTGAGCTAGCTATAGGGCCTTGGGCCCTGTTCTGCATAATGTGGCTAACTGAGTTAGCTTGATTTGAATGCTGAGTTGATACAAGCCTGGAATGATCAGTTCTAAAAAGCATCTTAATAACGGTCATCAGAGCATCAAGTCCTGTTCATTCACAGTGAGTGAATCATTGACTTCGCCAAGAAGCCTGTTGACCCCCTGAATCAGTAGATGGCTGGAGAAAGATCAAAGAGGATATCAGATAGCATCAGGGTAGAGCATGTTGTCCACTTGATGAAAAGGAATCCTGGGAAAGGGAAATCAAACAGGAGCGATCCCCTGCTCCTCCTGTGAGAGTCCTTGGGTGAGATACTGAACCCCAAACTTCTCCTGATGGTCAGACTGGCATTGCTTTGGATGAAAGCACTAAATTAATCATTCTTTCAACGTTTACATAACAACTAAGCCAGTTTAATTCCCTGATGCAAACTATGACATGCGACATAGTAAGTGGAACTCAAATTGATGCTTTTAGGACAGTAGTCTCCTTTTCAATGGCAAACAGATGTGTGTTAAATCTAGAAAATAATCTACTATATCAAATCATGTTATATTAATTTCTGATACATCAACAAGGGCTAAAAAACAATTGACATGAGAATTTAAACTGAATAAGTGCCGTGACAAAGCTTGTAATGTAAGTGATCTAAGTCATCACACTGTATTCTAATCCCTCAACCTCCCCTATGTGTGTGAATGGGGTTCTTTGTAAAGATATGAATAGAAAGAGGGGAGCATGGAGAACACTGAAAGCCCACATATTGAGGACATTTCGCCTTCTCCTCATTGAAAGTCAGATTGACTACTATAGTCTTTTTGATAAAGGAACATATCATGACAGGGTTGACAAACACTGACTGATTTTCACTGCGTCAGCTTGCAGCAAGTTCATCATAAAGTACACCTACAGTGCAGCAGATATTACCCCTTGAAAAGTGAATGCAGGATTTTTTATGTTTTACAAAACATATGGGCATAAATCTGATGTGGAAGTGGTCGTTTTGAGCAGTGCTTCTAAAACCTCTTTTTTTCAACATCACTCGTCACATGTGTCATATTACGTAAGAATGGGAAGTGATCCTCACTATCCACTGTTCGATCATAGGCAATAGTGGGTGATATTTTTTGTTTTCGGCAATCTGGCTTTATTCAGAATTTTTACATACATTTTCACCATGATGTCATCATTTATTTATTGTATTTGTATCGGACCCCAAACTTCCGCCTGTCAAGATATGGATTCCTTAGAGGACTGGAGCTAGCTTGGTGCCTAAGTATGTTTGTTCAGGGAAGAGACGGTTCTTCACTGCTGTAGCTGTAATAAAAACTCTTATTTTCCTGGGGATATTATGGATTTCAGAGTGAGATATTAAAGCAGACACACATGTGAGGCAGACAGCTGGTACACCTTCATTACAGAAGCTTTGTCCGCCTCAGGTGCTGCTTCCGCCCCCAAGGTCCTTCACCGCCTGCGCAGCGTAAAACCTCTGCGCAGGCTGCTTCCCACGTTTCGCAGTTCAAAATGAGACCGTCCCACCCACCGTGTCTGGTCGGCCCGGCTGGTTTAAGAAGCCCTCGACCCCAGCTACAGCTCTGCCGGCAGCTTGCGTGGGCAACAAGGCGAGAAAGAAGAAGAGTGCGGCCTGACGCGCCCCTCTCTCCACCGGTGTTGCAGTTGGAAGTTCCCCGTTCTCCAGGTCCACCTGTTTGGCTTCTGAGCGTGCATCTAGGGGCCCCCCACACCCCTATCTCCCAGCTGCCACGGACCCTGCCAGAGCAGACCGGGAGAGACAGACATTTGACGGCAGAGGGTTCAGCGGTTGCCCCTCTTTCATGTCCACAAGCACGCACACACACACACACACACACACACACAAAGTTTTCAAAGAAAATAAAATGTGTCCCGCTGTGCTGTCCTCCCGGGCCAAGATGCACAGCACCTCCCGGGGGTCATGTCAGTATTCCACCAGGAGAGGGCGCCACCGCACCGTGGTTGGGCTCTCATGGTGAAGGAGCTGCAGCATGTGTCACCTCTCTGCCGCAGGTGGGAGAGATGGGCCGCGCTCACAGCTCCACCCTGGGTGCTGAGGATGATTTCGAGGGGATACAGGCTGCAGTTTGCCGCTGTTCCCCCTTGATTAGCAGGCATAATATACTCCCAGGCTCAGGGAGAGTCAGCTCTTGTTTTACAGGAGGAAATCCTCTCACTGTTAAACAAAGGAGCAATCTGTGTCGTTCCTCCCACACAGTGTCAGAGCGGTTTTTACTCCAGGTATTTTCTGGTCCCCAAACAGGGGGGAGCGGCATTCGCCCTATCCTGGATCTACGTGCTCTGAACAAATATCTCAGGAAATACAAGTTCAGGATGCTTACACACGCATCCCTGCTGCGCCTGGTGCGACAGAACGATTGGTTCACTTCTGTCGATCTGTTATGTCCGGTCTGTGCAATGCGCACTTACATGGACAGGACTAAGGGTTTCAGGAGGAGCAATCAGCTGTTTGTCTCCTGGGCTAATCCTCAGAAGGGGAAGCCTATCACAAAGCAGAGCCTGTCCCACTGGTTCGTAGAGGCAATTGCTTTGGACTATACGAGTCGGGGTCTGCAGCCGCCTGCGGGCCTGCGGGCTCACTCGACTCGGGGAAGGCCGCATCCTGGGCCTTATTCAGGGGAGTTTCTGTTAAGGACATTTGTGCTGCAGCAAGCTGGTTCTCGCCTCTCACTTTTGTCCGTTTTTATATGCTGGACATCTTGCGGTGTTGCTGTCCTTGGATTGGAACAGAGTGCCTTTCCCTGTGGGTTGGTGGACGCGAGATAAGCCTGTCTGGCAATACGGGAGCAACCATTTCCCATCGTGAGACATCGAACGAAATATTATGAAAGAGAACTTTAGGTTATTTACATAACCCAGGTTCTCTGAGTAATATGAGTGAGATGTCTCACCAGACAACCCTTCTTGCTTGGGCGAGTGAGAAGAGGAGCTTATTTTGAATGAGGTGGTGCCGTTAAGGTAGGTGGAACTACCTGTGGCGGAAGGACACCTTTTAACCAGCCAATCAGGATTGGCGTAAGGAGGCAAGCCCCCGCCTCTTCTGCGCACAATTTCTCCAATCAGCTGTGCATTTCTTTGAAGAGGAAATCCTCCCTCCTCAGGTTACGCTATCTGACTCCCCATTCCTACTTTCACATTCCTGTGTGAGTGTTTCCCTGCGGCTAACTGCACATTCCTTCATTGTGTCATCAGTGTTACATTACTAATTATATAAAAGCATGCTAAATTAATTTTCTATTAATTCTATATGTGCACAATAAACAATAGTAAACTTTAATCAGGTTGTGACAGAAATAAACACTTTATGTATTCAAATATGTGTGCGCAGTGAGCAATAGTAAACCTCAATCATATTGTGACTAGCATTAACATTTTGTTATATTTATGTAGGGGAGTGAGCCTACATTTATTATGACTGGGATATATTAGTCGCTGAATTAATTATGAATTAACTCGACTCGTTAAAATTTAGGATTTAATTTACCTTGAAGTAGGGCACCACACCAAAATAAGACAGGATGTTTATTAAACTTTGGTGAAGGTTTAATACCTGTTAGCACTTAAAGTAATTGATTGTTTAAATTGTATCAGCCTTGTCTCGAACGCGTTAGTTCGTACCACAGCCTTGTCAGTGACCATCACTTTCTGTACAGAACAGAAGACTCTCACAACGACGTAAAGTTATAAACATTTATTTGACTACCTAGCAAGGAGAAAACAGGATAGTGCATTACTGAATAGATGAGTGAAAAGGGTTAAATGTGGATATAAAAAAGTTTAAGACCAGAGTGATTCAGACCTACGGGGCAGGTTTATAATATTACTGGCAGACTTAAACTAGCTCTAATTAGCCTGTCAACAGAACTCAGATCAGAATTTAATTATCACTAACGTTTTCAACCAGGAGTTGTATTAAAATGCCAACCTTACTTTGCCGTTGATATTACAGTTGCCCTGGCGTCTTACAGTACCGATGAAGGTTCCGTAGGTCCGAGTCCCGGTGTTGGGCAGACCTGAGTTCTGGTCTGTAGACTGGGTCAGCTGCGGAGTTGGATCGGCGGGGCTTGTCTGCTCCCGTCCCGGCTTGGATCCAGCTCTTCAGGCGACTGCAGCTCTGCAAGTGGCTTGCCTTTGGCGGTCATTTGTTGGTTGACAAAAAGGTTCTGACCGGTTCGGTGGACTGGTGTCGCGAGTTCGATGCAATTTGCCGGCCGGACAAAAAGGCAAAGACAGCACAAGGGGTTTTACTATACTTATAATAGATAAAAACGTGTCGTAGAAAACTTAGAAAGTCACGCGATAAAAGTAGATGAAAACTAAAATATTTTAACAAGAAAACAAATATAAAGTAATGTCTCTTGCGAACTTTGGGTTAACAAAGTTGAACAAAAGAAACAAAAGAAACCACAACACAGGAAGCGCAGGAGAGAAGAGTTGAAGTAAAAAGAGTGAAGCAGAGTGAAGTGAGACACCTCTGTTTGTAGTTGTTTTTTCTCACGGAGGAGCGAGAAGGGGGGGGGGGGTCAGGGAATATTAAACTATCTCTGGTTGATTTTCCGTTATTAATCTTTCTGATATCCAATTTAACCAAAATCTTTAGGCAGGCAGGAGACTTTGCACTTCTGAAACCACATAAACATCACAACAAGATACAAATAATGCATACACTGTTACACATTTGCAAGAATGTCTTTGAACAGCCAGTTGCGATGAAACATGGAACTCTAACTGTTTTTCAAACTTTTCTAAGTCCTGTTGTTTCACTGAACGTCCCTCTGTCTCCAGAACAGAGACCGACCCTCCAGTCCAAATTGCGGTCAGATTTGACGTTGATTTAGGATAAAAGGTCCTCCGTCCTGAAGTTCTGGGGTTTAATTACCCTAGGAGGGTTTGAGGTTTGTAAAACACACCTTATCTCATATTGAAACAAGTATGAAAAACGTCTTATCTCCCACTCCCTTCCTGTGACGCTGAACAGAAAAACACACAGGACTCACAAAAGAGCGCTTCCTATTGGGGTCCTACAATTCCCCCCTGTTGTCGAGCAAAGGATTAGGAACCTTTGGCCTCGAGAAGTCCTGCAGGTCCATGTGGAAGGGCTCCGCTGGTCATCGATGGCGAGTTCTGCCTGTCGTCGTTGAGGAGGCAAGAATGGTTATGGCACAGCTCATGGTTAAACGTTGGTGATAATTTTGTAAAGGTAAAAGGGGATAAGGAAAGATAGAGGGAGGTTGATGACGATCCCTATCTCTCTCTGTTCTGGATTGACATAAATGGGAACGGTGCTACCTAGCGAATATGCTAAATGGGCCTGCAGAGGGGTGACGTCCCTAGTGGTGGTTGCCAGAATGTTCTGCACCAGAAAAAGGGGAACGAGGTATTGGGGGACCCCACTCATCGCTAAGCTATCTACTGACGATCCTATGTCTCTAAGCATGTCGTTCAGCAGGGTAACTAGTTGAATGTGAGCATAATCAACCGAAACAACTGACAGGAGAGAGTTTAGGGCGCGGATGGTCTTGTTCAGGGCCTCGCTGTGAGTCTTCACCACGAGGATGGTTCCTTTCAATGACTGTCCTACCACTTGTAACTCGCACTGTTGTCGGTTAACCTGTGCTCTGAGGTCTGGGATTTCGGCCTGTAATTCACCCGTTTGGCTTTTTACCGTGGACAAGCTGACAGCGCTGACTGAGGAGAGTCCCAATCCAAAAAGGGAGCCCACGACAGCAGCCGCCGTCAGGAGTGTCAGCAGCCAGGTCATCTCGGCGAGAGGAATACACCTGATTAGATATACAATTTAGTCTGTTGGCTACCCCCCTGAAGTGTCCAGAACTTCAATTGGGTGACTTTGAGATGAACCTACAATCAATTTTCTTTGAATTTGCAAACAACACAACAACAAAAAATGAGATTTCCTATTTTTCTACTTTCTTTTTATGACCTAAATAGAGACGTTGGTGTCCCCTACAAGTCCCATGGGGTTTTTGTGTGGTCTAATCTGGTTTCTATGTACCCATTTAAACGTTGGCTCTTTCTGACCTCTGCTAACCTTGATCTGATAAACCACGACAGAGAGTTTGTCTGTGATTACATAAGGACCAGCCCAGTGAGGGAGAAACTTGCGAGTAAGTTTCCTGGCTCCCTGGTTGTCCTTTCTGTTCAGTGGAGCAAAGATGTAGTACCACATCTTGTCTCCCACCTTGAGTTCGCCGTGGGACACTTTTTGGTCATAGTACGACTTGCGTCCTTCTGCGCTTTTCTCTAAGTGTTCTTGAGCGAAAGCAAAAGTGGCCTTGGGGTGTTTGTTCAAGTCAGCCATGTATTCATGAGTGGTGTGTGCTGTAGCTATGTTTGCCTCGCCTGGTTGATAGAGCAGGTGCAGTGGGAGTATCATCTGTCTGCCAGTCATCATTTCAAAGGGATAAACTCCTGTTGATTTATGGGAGGTGGCTCGGGTAGCCATCAGACCTAAAGGAAGCTTCATGTCCCAATCTCTCTGGTCGAGCGCCACATACTTTCTCAGTATGCTGACGATTGTCTGGTTAGCTCTTTCTACCTGGCCAGAGGACTGAGGGTGGTATCTGATGTGGAGATTGGCTTTCACACCCAGCAGTTGCCATAGCTTCTGCATGACTTCTGCAGTGAAGTGTGTGCCTTTATCTGAGTCCACACGACTTGGGAGACCGAACCGCGAGAAAATGTGGTTCATCAGTAGGTAGGCCGTGGTCTGTGCTGTGTCATTTGGAGCTGGAAGGGCTCACCCATTTGGTGAATGCACAGGTGATGGTAAGAAAATACTTGTTGCCCCTAATTGACTTTGTTAGGGGTCCCAGTCAATTTCATGTTCATGGGGAGTCATGGGCGTGTATAAGCATCACCTGCCTGAGGCTGCTAGGAACCACGAAAGCAGAGGAAGTGAGGTCCTTGGAGACGTGAACAAGTAGCCCCTTGACGACATGCAGGGACGGCCGCACATTGTACGGGTGCCGCAAGCCAGGGATCGCGTCCAAGTCCTCGGCAGAGACGCCATGGGCGGAAGCGTCAGTCACATACAGAAGCCGGGACAATAGCCGGGTCAAGGGACTGAAGGGACACGAGGTCCGAATCAGTGAATTCAGGCGCGACAGAAACAGCCGCCGGCGCCGTACCAGGGGTAGGAGCCGCTGCTTGGGCCCGAGTGACCGCATAGACCAGTGGGTTGGGAGGGCAGGGAAAAGACTCAGCGTCGAATTGCCATTGAGACCCATTTACAGCGCCCTGTTTGCCAAATGTCAGTCAGGTCGTTGAGCACTTTGTCCTGTCCAGGGACACGAGAGTGTCCTCTGACCTTTTTCCAGTAAACCTGCATGTCGTGTTCCTCTACCAGGTGATCGCAAGCCATGAAGAGTTCCCTGTGCTTGACCTCCAACCTTCCTGTTGGAGGTCAGGAAACCATTCCGTTTCCACAAGGGCAGGTGGCATGAAAAGCTCAGACGTGTGTAATTGGAGTCCGTGCAGACGACCAATGTTTTGAGGTTTCCCCACACTGCCAACTGGAGCGTGATCAGAATGCCCGCTATTTCAGCATATTGGGAGGATTGGGAGCCCAGGTCGAACTGTTCTGGTTGAAATGGATTGTCATCGACCCACGCCCCACTTACATCTGCCCGCACCGTTGCTTTGTGGTGAAAAGAACAGCCATCCACGTAAGCTGTGATCATGCCTGCACAGACATTTTGATCAAAGTAGTGGTGACGTGACGGTTCTGTAGGCTGGGGGTCTAAGATTACCGTGCTATCAGGGGAATCATCCCCTGTGCACCTTTGGCAGGCTGCAAGACCGGTGCCAAGGGGTGTTCTATTGTTTTGTGCATAGCGCACCTCCATGTCAAAACTCTGGAGAGCCATCAGCAGTGATACAACTCTGGCGTTGGTCACAACGCCCTCTCTAATCCGTTGGCTGTTGAGGAAGGTCACTGGCTGGTGGTGGATTTCGACGATAATCTTTTGTCCACCCAAGTAGTTGGAGAAGTGCTTAACAGCCCACACCTTCGCCAGCAGTGCCTTTTCACAACCGCTGTATTTGAGTTCGGGGGCCAGTAAGGCTTTGCTGGCATAGGCCAAGACTCGTTTATCGCGGTCATGCAGCTGGTACAGGCCTGCACTCATACAGCCATCAGAGAAGCCCACTCCCAGTCGGAATTCTTTGGTGCAGTCTGGATACGCCAGGCAGGGAGCAGAGCAAAGCCTTTCTTTCAAAGCCTGCATGGCCTGCTCTTGTGGTGCATCTAAGATGAAAGGAGAGTCTTTCTTAAGCAACTCTGTTAGTGGTTTGGCTAAATCTGCATAGTTCTCTATAAACTGGCGAGAATAGTTGCAAACTCCCAAGAAGCTGCGAAGCTCGGATATGTTTGTAGGAGCTTTGATGTTCGAGATGCCTTGAACGCGGTCCGTTTGCGGTTTGACTCCATCTGAAGAAAATGTTGAATTCGGCAGGTGAGTTGGCATAACCAAAGGGGCACCTGGTGAAAGTATACAGTCTGTTTGCAAAGGTAAAAGCCAGCTTGTGCTGGTCATCCGGGTGGACAGAACCCTGATGCTATGTCCATGGATGAAAAATACTTTGCATTCGTGACATTGGGAAGCTCCTGTCCCAGTTGAGTCATTGGCCATCTGGACAACGGCAGCTGCTGGTTGAGCTTGCGATAGTCAATAGTCAGGCGCCACTTGCCATTTGGTTTATCACCGGCCAGAGGGGTGCTGAGTATGTGCTGTTGCATGGACGGATGATGCCTTTTTCCAATCGGTCATCTGTGATTTCCTGTACCGGTTCATAGGAGGCTAGTGGGATTTTGTACTGTCGTACAAAGGTTGGCGGTGCATTAGGTGGGGTTGGGATACACACAGAGTGAATGGTGGTAAGACCACAGTCGAGGGAATCCTTTGCAAATTACGCTTTATACTTGTTAAGTACATTGCAGAGTTTATTGCCTTCATCTGCACAGCTTAGAGCATCTGCTTGTGCCACCACCTGCTCAACCTGAGCTGTGAACACTTCATTTAGATCCCCAATAGAGTCAGTTTCGGCCTCTGAGGGCTCATGTCTGACGCTGTTTGTCTTCAACGGACAGCCCCAGTTCAAAGAACAAAGGGGAATGTTGAAAGAATGCCTGTGAATGATTCAAGCGTTGGCCAGGTTGAATGTACACTTCTACAGCGACATCTTTGGTTCTGGTCGGGACCACCATGTGATGACTGCGAGCCACCTGGCAGACTTCATGTTTTCTGGGTCATAGACAGTGTCATTGTCTTGAACACCTGTCAGGGCCGTTGATATTACAGTCGCCCTGGCATCTTACAGTACCGATGCAGGTTCCGTAGGTCCCAGTCCCGGTGTTTGGCGGATCTGTAGACTGGGTCAGATGCGCAGTTGGATTGGCGGGGCTTGTCTGCTCCTGTCCCGGCTTGGATTTTTGCTCTTCAGGCGACTGCAGCTCTGCACGTGGCTTGCCTCTGGCGGTTGTTTGTTGGTTGACAAAAAGGTTCTGACCGGTTCGGTCGACTGGTGTCGCGAGTTCGATGCAATTTGCCGGCCGGACAAAAAGGTAAAGACAGCACAAGGGGTTTTACTATACTTATAATAGATAAAAACCTGTCGTAGAAAACTTAGAAAGTCGTGCGATAAAAATAGATGAAAACTAAAATATTTTAACAAGAAAACTAATATAAAGTAATGTCTCTTGCGAACTTTGGGTTAACAAAGTTGAACAAAAGAAACAAAAGAAACCAAAACGCAGGAAGCGCAGGAAGGGGGAGAAGAAAGAAGAGTTGAAGTAAAAGAAAAAAGTGAAGCAGAGTGAAGTGAGACACCTCTGTCTGTTGTTGTTCTCTCACGGAGGAGTGAGAAGGGGGGGGGGATCTTTAGGCAGGCAGTTTTACCCTACAGATACCCTACTGAGTGAAGGGAAGTATTATTAAAACACAGAATATTTCAGGAATTAGACAGAGACTTTGCACTTCTGAAACCACATAAACATAATCACAACAAGATACAAATAATGCATACACTGTTACACATTTGCAAGAATGTCTTTGAACAGCCAGTTGCGATGAAACATCAAACTTTTTTTCAAACTTTCCTAAGTCCTGTTGTTTCACAGAATGTCCCTATGTCTCCAGAACAGAGACCGACCCTCCAGTTCAAATTGCGGTCAGATTTGACGTTGATTTAGGATAAAAGGTCCTCCGTCCTGAAGTTCTGGGTTTTTAATTACCCTAGGAGGGTTTGAGGTTGTAAAACACACCTTATCTTATATTGAAACAAGTATAAAAACGTCTTATCTCCCACTCCCTTCCTGTGACGCTGAACAGAAAAACAAACACACAGGACTCACAAAAGAGCACTTCCTATCGAGGTCCAACTTACACTGTATATATATAAATCACCACGATCTTCAAAAGTTGAATCTAAATGTGTCTCTGAGATTGCTAGGATGTGTAGGTAATCAGAAAATAATATTTCACTTATCTTATTCGTATTACTCATCTCATCTCATCTCATCTTCATCCACTTATCCGGGGTCGGGTCGCGGGGGCAGCAGCTTTAGCAGGGGACCCCAAACTTCCCTTTCCCGGGCCACATTAACCAGCTCTAACTGGGGGATCCCGAGGCGTTCCCAGGCCAGTGTGCAGATATAATCTCTCCACCTAGTCCTGGGTCTTCCCCGAGGCCTCCTCCCAGCTGGACGTGCCTGGAACACCTCCCTAGGGAGGCGCCCAGGGGGCATCCTTACTAGATGCCCGAACCACCTCAACTGGCTCCTTTCAACGCTAAGGAGCAGCCAACGCTTGTGTTTCCCGCATTGAGAGTAGCCATGGTCAGTCTGTTCTAGAGTCCTCTGCTAACGCCGAGTCACCCCTTACCCCTTAATCCCCCGCCCTGCGAACCCTATGTACCCGCACCTGAGTGTTATTATGTGAAGTTAGGTGAATGCAGAAATGTTTTGTTTCAGTGTTCACTAGTGTTTGTCCAACAGCCCCTTACTTACGCTAATGACGGCGCTAAGATAGCCTATGTGTTAGGCTTGCTCACTGGTAGGGCCAGTACCTGGGAAGCAGATTTCTGGCATAACCCTCTGACTGAACATAAAACTTTTTGGCAATTTTCACCTGAAATGCTCTCTGTGTTTGATCATCCTGTTGCTGATTGTGACACTAGAAACCAGTTGCTCAACCTGCACAAGGGTTTCTCCAGTGCAGCAGATTATTCGGTGGATTTTCGTACCCTGGCGGCTGAATTGAGAGGGGATGATAGAGCGCTGCAGAGTATTTTCTTCAAGGGCCTTAACAAGGAGGTAAAGGTGGGTAGATCTGAGACCAGTAGCTTTACGGAACTCATCGGGTTAGCTATAAGAATAGACAACCGTCTCCGTGAGAGATGCCATGAGCATCGGTCATTACCTCCTGTTCTACAGATGCCACTTGTGCGCACTTGTGCACAGAACCAGCAGAGGAACTGCTGGTACAAGAGGCACAAAAGAAAAAGCAAGGGTGGGGGACTCATCATGTATGTGAACAACCACTGGTGTAACCCAGGACATATCTCAGTAAAGACAGTCTCATGTTGCCGGGGCCTTGAGCTGCTAGCTGTTAGCCTACGGCCATATTGTCGGCCGAGGGAGTTAAGTCACGTGATCACTTTCTATGTTTAGATCCCTCCCAGAGATGCAGCCACTGCCTGTGGTGGACAGATCCACTCAGTCACTGCAAGGCTGCAGTCACAGCACCCTGAGGCATTTATGATCAGCTCTGGGGACTTTAATCATGCAACTTTGGACTCTACTTTGGCTTTTTCTCACCAGGTTGTAGACTGTACACAACAGGACAATTGATCTCCTGTATGCTAATGTGATGGATGCATACAGAGCGACTGGTGGACTGGATCAGAGACTATCTCACTGACAGGCCACAGTACGTCAGGCTGAAGGACACCACGTCTGACACTATGGTCAGCAGCACTGGAGCCCCTCAGGGCACAGTGCTGGCCCCTCTTCTCTTCACCCTGTACACCTCAGACTGCTGCTACAACTTGGAGCTGTGTCACATACAGAAGTATGCCAATGACACAGCCATCGTGGGATGTATCAGGGACGACAAAGAGGAGGAGTATCAGAGTCTGGTGAGAACTTTGCTCTCTGGTGCCACACTAACCACCTACAGCTCAACACCTCAAAGACCAAGGAGCTGGGGCCTCATGTACTAAGAATTGCGTGGCTTTCTTACTAAAACATGGCGTACGCTAGAATCCAGAAACTGGCGTAAGCACAAAAAAATTCAGATGTATCAATGTGTGCGTACGCATGGATCCAAGGACTTTTCCTTTGTACATCCCAATCAACGTGGAATTGAGCGCACATGCAGAAGTGCTAAACTCCTCCCTGTCCACGCCCCCATTTAAATATGCAAATCAATGTAAATAGGGCCTGCACCGGGGATTCCCTCTCTGCACTATCAGATTTAAACGATGAGTAAAGGTAAGAAGCGCAACTTCAACGAGTCTAAGCTCGAAATTTTATTAAATGAAGTGGAGACCGAAGAGCGGTTTTATTTGGTAGCCTCTTTTCTGGGATAAACACAAAGAAAAAGACATTTCTGGGGAGTGTGTGTGTGAGGCAGTGAACGCTGTTGGGTCGGAGCAGCGCACAACCACTGAAATAAAAAAAAAAATGGTCCGACGTGAAGCGGAGGATTTCGGCCCACCGCCGAAGTATCACCGCAACGGGCGGGGTGACAGGAGGGGAGGAACTGACCCCCTTTTGATCAGAGAGTGGCGGCTATTGTGGAGGGAACAGCTCTAAGCGGAGTTGTGGGGGGCCATGAAGGCGACACAGATCATCCTCAAGGTAAATGTGTTAAACTCAGAAATGTCATTATACTAGGCTGCTCTCATTACACATTCTCGTGCGTTAAGTTGCCAGGATATAAACACATTGACTCATGTTTAATTACTTCATTTTTTTTATTATTATTTCTCAATAGACGATGAGACAGGAGAGGGCTCCTCCCTCTGCACCGTGCGCCCTGTCGTCTCCACTGGCTCCTCCAGCACCACGCGCCCCGGCGACTCCACGCCAGCTGACGTCCGCCCGAATGGCCGTGTCCTTTCACAAGCTGTGCTGGAATCACAGGAGGAAATAGTGAGAGCAATCCGTGGCGTCAGTGATCTTCTAGATCAAATTGTCATTGCACTGGGAGATATTTATCATGCAATGAATGCACGTACAAAGTAAATCGTGTCCTTGCCTCTTTACATCATTGAAATCAGACGCTGACGGGCCCGTATCGCTTTGCGGGGTGGGTCGAGGTTGACGGGTCCGGCATCCGGTTCCTCTGGTGGGGGGGATGTGCTCTGGCAGTGGTATGCCATGGCGGTGTGCCAAGTTGTGCAGGACACCATAGGCCAGCACGATGCGGCACACCTTCTCAGGTGTGTGCAGCAGCACCCCGCCCGACCTGTCTAGACAGCGCCAGCGCCCCTTCAATAGGTCAATTGCCCTCTCAACCACTGCCCGAGTTCGGGAATGGCGGTCGTTGTATCTCCCCTCTTGGTCGGTGCCGGGGTTAGTGAGAGGGGTCAACAGCCACGTTCTCAGGGGGTAACTATATATATATAAATCACACTACTGTTCGCGGGAAAAACAAACAGGACAAAATAACTGCATTACAAGGATTGACAAGACTGATCACACTTATATTAATGACTGCAGAGGTTCCAACTTTACGCACGCGTTTATTGAGACGAATAATGAACACAAGGAGACATTCTTTTTTCACCAGGGAAAAAAACAAATACACATATTTGAATGCGCGTGTCCAAACGGGCATTGTGCTGGTTTAAATTCGGGGCGCATTAAACGGATACATGATTTACTCACCGAGAAGCCACCCATCGCGCACCGTGCCAGCCTCCAACCTGTTACCAACCATGCTATTGTTTAGATTGAACGAGTCATGCGTTGCCAGAAATCCCAGAGTGGTCAGCACCTGTGTGGGAATGGACAACCCCTGGCTCCTGAGCGTGTGTCGTTCTAAGTCTGGCCGCGGCTCCGCGCACAGCTCCAGTAACACTGGCCTCGGCAACCCGAAACGACTCATGAGCCAGTTGTCGTCATTTGCAAACAGATCTTCCCGCTCTCTAAACACCCTCTCACGGCTGACATAACCATTTGCGATGTCTTCTAACAAGGCCAAGGCTGCCATTGTTAATTCCATTTTTTATTAAATTGCGCATGCTTTTATATCCTTCTCCTTATTTTATATCCTTACGATTGCAAACACGTGTGTGTTAATTGTCCATTAATGTGTCTCTGATGCGCACATTACACTGAGGATGAATTGTTTTCACATAACTAACAGTTTCCCAGCATCACCTCTAAGTGTCGCCAACGAAACAATAGCTGTAGAAACGTGCGTACGCCAGCCATGAAGTTTGCGTGGCGCACCGCACATTTCCACGGTCATTTCACTTTTGATACATCCGAACGTTGGCGTGGAAAATGGCGTACGCCACGTTTTTGTGCGTACGCAACATTGATACATGAGGCCCCAGGTCATTGATTTTCGGAGGTCCAGACCAAGACCGCGACCAGCCCTGCTAGAGGGAGCTGAGATGGAGGCTGGTGATAGACAATAAACTGGACTGGACAACACACACCAGCCACCTGTACAGTAAGACTCAAAGCAGGTTGTACTTCCTGAGGAAACTGCAGTCCATCAACAACTGCAGCAAACTGCTGTGGATGTTTTACCAGTCTGTGGTCACCAGTGTCCTCTTCTACACTGTGTTGTGCTGGGTGCTGGAGGGGGGCAGCATATCCAAGAAGGACAACTCCAGACTGGATAAACTGATCAGGCAGACTGGACTGGACTCACTGGTGAAGCCGGCAGAGAGGAGGACACTGGACAAACTGCTGGATATTATGGAAAATGCCAGCCACCCCCTGCACACCGAGTACCCAAGAGTAAGACCAATAGACTCAAGAAATCCTTTGTCCCTCAGGCCATCATCCTCTACAACTCCTCACTCAGGGGGAGGAGGAAATAAAGAGGAAAGAAGGGAAGGAGCCACTTGCTGTAAAATACCGCATACCGCAGTTTGTGAGATTAAAGAACTATGTTTCTGGTTTTCTGAGCAGCAACATTGGGGCCTCAAATTACAGGGTCCTGGTTGACCTCTTTGTGAAGTGGTGTGGGGAGAACCCCCTGCAGCTAAACGTGGAGAAGACGAGGGAGATGGTGGTGGACTTTAGGAAGAACAAGCCCCTGCCCTCTCCAATCAGCATCAGTGTTAAGGATGTGGACTTGGTGGACTGGATATAGGTATCTGGGTGTCACACTGGAAAATAAATTGGACTGGTCCACCAACACATAGGCCATCTACAAAAAGGGCCTGAGCCGGCTTTACTTCCTGAGGAGGCTCTGGTCCTTTAATGTCTGCAACAAGATGCTGCAGATGTGCTCAGTCTGTGGTTGCAAGCACCATCTTCTTTGCCGCGGTGTCCTGGGGTGCGGGCATCAAGGAAAAGTATGTCAACAGACTGAACAAACTGATTAGGAAGGGTCTGTAGTTGGCTCCAAGCTTGTCACCCTGGAGGAGGTGGTAGAGGACAGAATGCTGGCAAAACTGCTACCAATCATGGACAATCCCTCTCATATACATATACTCTAGTATTTTATTTTACCATCATCCTGCCACTGCACCTTACTATTCATTTATCTTGCTTTATCTCATGCTTTTGTCTAAGTGCCCATGTTCCGTTTTGTGTTTCTACTTATTTCTTATAATCAGATATTTCTATTTTTATTTTATCTTATTTTTATTATTTTGTATCGTATCATATTCAGTTGTACCAGATTGCTGCAACAAAATAATTTCACTTCAGGGATGAATAAAGTAATCTATCTCTAAAGTATCTATCTACCTATCTCTAAAGCATTCCCAAACATTTGACTGTTACTGTAGATCTCATTTTTACATTCTTAAATCACCTGAAAACAACAGCAGGCTCTACTCCGAGTTCCTCACGGATGGCTGAACTTCTCACCCTATCTCTAAGGGAGACTCCAGCCACCCTCCTGAGAAAACCCATTTTGGTCGCTTGTACCCACGACCTCGTTCTTTCGGTCATGACCCAGCTTTCATGACCATAGGTGAGGGTAGGAACGAAGATTGACCGTTAGATCGAGAGCTTTGCCTTCCGGCTCAGCTCTCTTTTCATCACAACATTGCGGTAGAGATCCAGTGAGGGCTGAAGGTCACTGACCGACGATATTATCAGGACCACATCATCTGTAAAAAGCAGAGACCAGATCCTCAGCCCACTGAACTGCCAACCCCCACCAGGAACGAATCCAACTTACTGCCGAGGATCCGGACACAGCTCTCGCTTTGGGTGTACAGAGATTGGATGGCCCACAGAAGTGACCCACTCACCCCATATTCCCACAGCACCTCCCACAGTATCTCCCGGGCGACCGGGTCATATGCCTCCTCCAGATTTACAAAGCACATGTAGACTGGATGGGCATACTCCCAGACCCCCTCCAGGATCCTTGCGAGAGTGAAGAGCTGGTCCGTTGTTCCACGTCCCTGGGGCTTTGCCACTGTGGAGTTGTTTGACTACCTCAGTGATCTGCCAGAGATATTGACAATGATTCCCCATCAGCCTCCAGCTCTGCCTCTACAAAAGAGGGTGTGTTAGTCGGATTAAGGAGTTCCTCAAAGTGCTCTTTCCACTGCCCGATTACCTCATCAGCTGAGATCACCAGTGTCCCGTCCTTACTATAAACAGCTTGGATGGTTCCCCATTTCCCCCTCCTGAGGTGTCGAATGGTTTTCCAGAAGCACCTTGGTTCCGCCAGAAAGTCCTGCTCCATGACTTCTCAGAACTACTCCCACACCCGCTGCTTTGCCTCTGACACAGCAGAGGATTTAGCCCTTCTGGCCCGTCGGTACCTTGCAACTGCCTCCGGAGTCCTCTGGGATAACATATCCCGGAAGGCCTCCTTCTTCAGTCAGACAGCTTCCCTGACCACTAGTGTCCACCACGGTGTTTGAGGGTTACTGCCCCTTGAGGCACCTAGGACCTTGAGGCCACAGCTCATTGCTGCAGCTTCAGCAATGGAAGCTTTGAACATTGCCCACTCCGGTTCAATGCCCCCAACCTCCACAGGGATGCCAGAAAAGCTCCGCCGGAGGTGTGACTTGAAGATCTCTCTGACAGGGGCCTCCTCTAGACGTTCCCAGTTAACCCGCACTACCCGTTTGGGCTTACCTGATCCGTCCAGAATCTTCCCCCGTCCTCTGACCCAACTCATCACCGATGGTGATCAGTTGACAGCTCTGCCCCTCTCTTCACTCGAGTGTCCCAAACATACGGCCTCAGATCATCGACCTTTGTAGTAGGGTGCTCTGGTACCACGTACACTCATGAGCATCCTTATGTTCAAACGTGGTGTTAGTTATAGACAATCCATGGCTAGCAGAAATTTAGATCAGGGAGGCCCAATCACGCCTCTCCAGGTGTCTCCATCATTGCCCACGTGGGCGTTGAAGTCTCCCAGCAGAACTATGGAGTCTCCTACTGGAGCCCCATGCAGGACTCCATTCAGGGTCTCCAAGAAGGCCGAATAGTCTGAACTGCTGTTCGGTGCATATGCACAAACAACAGTCAGAGTTTTCCCCCCTACCACCCGCAGGCGTAAGGAAGTGACCCTCTCGTCCACCGGAGTAAACTCCAACACCGCGGCACTCAGCCGGGGGTTTGTGAGTATCCCAAACTGGGCCCTCCTCTTCCTCATTGTTCCATAGAGTCTTTGTGAACCATTCTTTGTCAGGCCCCTCGCCTGAGACCACTCTGCCATGGGAGACCCCACCAGGAGCACTGGCCTCCAGACAACACAGCCCTCAGATTCACAGGGAAACCCAAACCTCCCCACCACAATAAGGTGATGGTTCCCGGAGAGGGGCAATATTTCATATTACTTATATACTAATTCCCTTTTAATTGTTGGCTTTGTATAGTATATTGACTATCTTGAAATAATAAAAAACATAATGGGTCACTAGTAACATTTGGGCATAGAAAGTGGTTATGTTGTTACTAGTCTAATCAGTTTGCAGTACCTTTGCCTTCCAGTGACAGCTTCAATCTCTGCTCAAAGATGACTTAGTTTTACCAAAAATGCCAAAGATATCCTGATTATATCGTTAAAGAATTCCACATTGGCCCCACATTTGCCTTTGCCGCTCCAGCACTTTTTACCATAGCAATGCCATTCAGGCACAGGATCATGGATGTGTGTGTGTGTGTGTGTGTGTGTAGCCCTACATACTCTGGATGTTTGGATATTCTCTCATTTAGTAATGTCATCTGTAAGTTACACTATTTCTGAAGTTTCACCACAATTGTTCTCATCTGGCTTGTAACTACGGCCTGGCATGGCCTGATAGCCTAAAACATGTTCAATACAATACAATAGGTCCTCGCCGATTTCGTCAGTGCTCTGGTCCTATTAATAATAATAATAATCCTTCCAATTACAATACTACATCGGTGCTCGGGCCCTAATAATAATAATAATAATTATTATTATTATAATAATAATAATTCCAATTACAATAGGGTCCTCACCGACTTTGTCAGTGCTCGGGCCCTTATAATAATCATTCCAATTTTTTTATTATTATTAGGGCCCTCGCCGAATTCTGGCTCTAGTATTAATAAAAAAACATTTTATTGTTGGCGCCTTTGTTAACACCCAAGGTCACCCTTACATGTTAAAAAAACAGATATGAAATACAATAGCACATATACAGTAAATACATACACATAAAGGATGGAGGATAAAACCGTTGGGGGACAGATTTTTATTATTATTATTAAAAAAATGTTGTTGTTATTTAAAAAAGTGTGTTTTGAGATGGGACTTGAAGTTGACAATGGAGTCCAAAGTCTGTGTTGTAAGTGTGAGTTCCAGAGCAAAACAGCTACTGTAAAAGCATGAGGGCCCATTGAGGTGAGTGAAAACGAACGGTTGGAAAGCAGTGAGGAACAAAGTGAATGGGGTGGGATATAAGCATGTAGCATATTAGAGAGACATGGGGAGGCCTGGTTATGGAGAGCTTTAAATGTTTGAGCTGTTGGACAGGGAGCCAGTGGAGTTGCATGAGGACTGGTGTAAAATGATCCGAGGAACGCCACCAGGCGCCAAAGATTCGTCTGACCGCAGCGGGCCCGTCCTCCACCTCGGCACCCGGTATCCACTGGTTCTTGAGTTCACACCAAGCAGGTCCCGCTGCATCTGCTGCAGCTGCCAGTGACCAATAGCCACATCACAAACCCTGTCGGACGGTACAACATCCCGTATAGACAGCCTGTTCTCCAGGTTCTCGTTCGCGACCTTAGCAAGTTGCAGGTGGCTTCCTGGTTTGTTGACTTAGTGGGAAAGCCGGCTGGCTTCGCGTTTCGTGCAGTCTCAGGACCAGGGCATTGGTGTATATCTCCAGATAACAATAAACAGTTTGATTACCACCCCTGCTGTATAAAGACATGCGAGCCCTTCTAGCAGTTATGCTGCAAAATGGCATTTTAACTGAAAGTTCTAACCCCTGGGCAGCACCAATAATTATAGTGAGAAAGATGGCAGTTGGAGATTTTTTATGTGGAAAATAGGAAGTTAAATCCTGTGACTCATAAGGATGCTTTTCCACTTCTCAGAATTGAGGAGACCATGAATTCGATGACCCAATGGCCAGCGGCTACTGGCAAGTAGAGGTAGACCCACAGGAACGTGAGAAAACTGCCTTCACAACCCCATTAGGTCTATTCGAGTTCCAACGCATGTCCTTTGGCCTCTGCAATGCTCCAGCGACGTTTCAGCATTTTATGCAGCAGTGCCTCTCGGGTAAAATCACAGACTCTTTATTCGCCTATCTGGAGGACATCAGTGTCTACTCCCCAAAAGAAAGAAAGAAAGAAAGACTCCTGTCAGTAGAACATTACATTAGTCGAGTCTATTGGCGATGAAAGGATGAATCAGCTTCTCCTAATCAGTTTGGGACATAAAAGCCTTAATTCTGGATATGCTCTTAAGTTGAAAAAAGGCTGATTTGGTGACTGATTTGATATGGCTGTTGAAGGTCAGATCTGAGTCTATCAGCACGCCAAGGTTTCGGACTTGGTCTTTAGTTTCTAAAGACAGTGACTCAAGGTGTTTAGTGACAGCAACCCTCTTCTCGTTATTGCCAAAATCAATTATCTCGGTTTTTCCCTGATTTAACTGAAGGGAATTTTGGTTCATCCAAGTCTTGACTTTGGCTCTAAACAGTGACATAATGACTCTATTGGACTGCAGTCATCTGGAGACAGTGCAAAATACCCTCACCAGCTACTTTATTAGGTACACCTGTCCAACTGCTCGTTAAAGCAAATTTCTAATCAGCCAATCACATGGCAGCAGCTCAATGCATTTAGGCATGTAGACATGGTGAAGACGATGTCTTCAGTTCAAAGCGAGCATCAGAATGGGGAAGAAAGGTGAATGAAGTGACTTTGAATGAGGCATGGTTGTTGGTGCCAGACGGGCTGCTCTGAGTATTTCAGAAACTGCTGATCTACTGGGATTGTCACGCACAACCATCTCTAGGGTTTACAGAGAATGGGCCGAAAAACAGAAAATATCCAGTGAGCGGAAGTTCTGTGGGCACAATGTTGATGCCAGAGGTCAGAGGAGAATGGCCAAACTGGTTGGAGCTGATAGAAAGGCAAGTAACTCAAATATACACTGGTTACAAAAGATGAATTCAGGAGAGCATCTGTGCACACCCAACAACACCACCTACTTTCTAGCAGATAGGTAACAGCAGCAGAAGACCACACTGACACTTTATTTAGCACCAGGTATGCCTAATAAAGTGGCTGCTGAGTGTATATATGTGTATGAAAGAGTTTATGAAATAATGTTTTGGGGAGTGATCATAGATTATAAACTTTGTTGGAAGCCACATATAGAATATACCAAAAGGAAATTTTCTAAATCTATTGTTCTTTACAAAACAAGGGATTTGTTGAATAAGAAATGCTTTCATATATTGTCTTGTTCACTTATAATGCCATATATGTAATATTGTCATATAAGAAGGAGCCCATTGATGATTTATTCCAGCAAAATACGTAAACGTTGTGGTTTGTGGCAGTTTGGTGAAATATCTTTACCTCCAGTCTCTCCGTAGTCAGTTGCTGCACTCGTGGGATGGCATTCTTCTTCAAGCATGCCTTCTTTGAGTCAGAAGCTCTTCTAGGAATTATGAAGTCGTCCTTTTTTAAAATCTTTGCTGCTGACACGGTAATCCCTCTGCCTAAGTGTCTCAATGTTCAGATTCAAAACAATGAGCCACTGGTTTATCAGAACACGGTCATCGTACCACAATGGCAGTCAATGAAAAGTTTTTGGGCTGTGAACTTTAATTTTTGTTTCGCAGCCAGGAAAGATACAAACACGAACCATTATGTCTCTCTTCACTTCAAGATACAGGCTACTTGGCTTTACCTGTGCATCCTCCAGCAACACACGCCCCTTGACCCCTGACCCCTGACCACTGACCCACTGACCTCTTGCGTGACATTTCGGCTCTGCAGTAAAGATGCTGTGGGACTTTTCCAAACCTTTTACCGTCTATTATTAACTTATATTTCACTATCACACCAAAACGTTCACATGTTTTGCTAGAATAAATCATCAATGGGCTCCTTCCTGTTGGATTGCATTTGTAATCTACTTGAATGGACTTTACTAAGAGACAAGCTGCTACCGGTCGAGTTGGTAAGTCTTTCCATCACAGTGACTGCAAAGTGTTTTGATGATAGACACTTGGCACATAAATTCCACTGTATTAATCATCTTATGAGCATATGAGATGTACTCTGTGATATTTAATATTTAATCTCACGAATGTAACTTTGTACCAGTGAATGAAAAGTTTTAGGTCAAGACAATAAATCTATTTTTCACAGTGGTCTTAGTTTGTTCATCATAACTTATTATTTGTTATAAGATTCACTTGAGATTTCACTATTATAAATAAATAGAATACATGTAAATATACTGTATATAATGAAAAAGAGAATCTGAGGAAGATTTGAGCCCTTGGAAGAATATTCATTGATTAGGTACATGTTTGTTTCACCTAAAGGCAGACGTTGGGCCCATATGCAGGAGACAGGAGAAGGCTTTACTTGGCAAACATTATATTTCGTTACACAAAATGAATCAATCTTCTCGGGAGTAAAATAAACAGGCAAGGCTCTAAAACTACTTGAGGAACTGAGTAATACAGTGTCACCAAGCAAAATAAAAAACAAGCACTGAGCAACAAAAATCAAGGCTTTAAATACAAGTCGTAACAAGATTGAATTCTCTTGAAATGTCCCCCACCCCTGCTGGCCAGGCCTGGCTTGCACTCACACTGCTTCCGATCCAGGCCATGGCAAGATTGCTTCTTGCTTATACACTATCACCCCTCTAAGGTTTGTGCATTTTGTCCAACTGCTTTTTAATATTTTCATCTGAAAAATGTTTCTACAGTAAACACTAATACCACCACAAACCCTTTGTTGGCATTTTTAATGTTACAGGGAACAATCGCATATTGATGTCATGACCACCTTTTATGCTCATGCTCGTACACGTGACATTGTGCCGTGCCAAAGCCCACCTCTCTCAACCAGGCAAGTGCTGAGAGGCACGGTTGCGCTCACACTGGTCAAAAGAATTAGACTTTAGCCATGAATCATGCTTGGGAACGGTACGAATGCCAAGTGTGAGTGCAGCCTTAGTGTACACACTAAAACATGGGAAAATAGGGTCCAGGTGGAAGCATATCTAAGTTTCCAATATATTCACAATATATATCAGTACCAGTGTACATGCAAATTTAAAAACATAGGTCAGGAAATACTTATGTGTCTGTTTCTGGTTAATTATTTTAAGAATTAATACCTTAAACTGACCATGTCACTTCCATTTCTATTTTTAATTTAATTTTGTTTATCCCCATCAAAAGCTCACCTCAGTAAGAAGTAAAACTTCCCTGAATGACATATAAATCTTTATAGGCAATTTTGAGGAAAGGGGCCCTGAATTGGTCAGTTTGTGTCACTTGAAGTTTGCCAAACTGGTTTCAAGGATTTAAATGAAGGTGATGCTGACAGTTATGTAATGCTGACATCTGCTGGCCACATTCTTAGATACACCAAAGCCTTTAAATGTCTGTGGTAATAACATGTGCTTGGGAGGACATTTACACAATTTTCTGTAATAGGACACACAGATATTAGGATTTTCAAGAAATGTTGGTTTTCATTTCTTTCTATAAGAACATCCAAATCTGAACATATTTGTATAACAAAGATGTCAATGTGACATTTTCATCATTTCATCAAGAAAAACAGTCTAAAAAGAAAAGAAGTCCATATGAAACCAAGTTCTGATTCAAACAGTTCGGAAGCTCCTTTTGACTGTCATTAATTCACGAACAAACACACACACACACACACACACACACACACACACACACACACACATACACACACACACACACACACACACACAATGTCTGTAATTTGTTGTGATTTATTTGTTTCCATCATGTTGTATACCACTGAGGACCACATTGGTTTTTGGGATTATTGTGTTATGATACTTCTTCGAGTTGTTGTGCTTAAATTCCTGATGAAAAGCAAATCAGTGTTTTCACACAAGACAAAAAGATACTGTTGACTTGTTTATAAGCAGTCTCTTTTTCTCAGTAGGTTTGGCCAAGTGTGTAATCAGATGTTCAATATATCTGTGTAGGTTTATAGATGTTTCAACCATATTTTGCCTTCTCTGCTCACTGATTTTTTAACTCTCAGGGCAAAGTTCAGGCGTCACAGATTGGTGGGAGGTGTTTTCCTGTGCTTTTGGCCACTAATCGAATATTGTTACATTAAATAATGAAGATCAACATCCAATTTTAGTATCTGTTTTTTCCCCCCAAGATAATAATTTAATTTAATTAATTCTTTCAAATGATCTAAGCTACTCCACAATCTTTCTAAGTACCCTTTCGTGTGTAGGCCTACACTGCTGTAGTCCATGACCAAAAGCTTTTCATCCATGTCAACCATGCAGTGTGATCAAGTATGTAACTGTCCTCAGATGTGTGCTCAAACACCCAGAGAGCACAGAGGTCAAAGAGATCTTTACCACTCATATGAGATGGCTGATGTGCTGACGTGTTACAATGAGTGAATGGCCTCATTTTTGATGCTTCTGTGTGTTGGTCACTAGCAGCTCACTGTTTGCAGCTCGAGCTTTAAGCTATGATCTATATCCTGATTTTTTTGGTACTTTTTGCTATTCATATTGTGTAGATCGGACTACAGCACCATAATCACCATATAAACGATGTTAATAATAACTACCAATATTCAAAATGGTAGAGCATACCTTAAACTGAGCAATGCCAGCAAAATTGCGGCCAGTCCGGTCGTTATCATGCATGAGTAAAGAAATATCTTTGATTTTCACACCTAAAAAATGGACTCAATACCCAACCATAAACAATTATTGTAGAGAGTTCAAGAGCTAACAATGTCTGACTTTCGCTTTTAGTTTAACAAACTTTTGACTAATGCTAGCTCTAACGAACTAGCTAACCGTTAGATAGTGTAATGATTCACAATTTTGCGGCTACAATGGAGAATACGAGAATGGCTGAAAAAGGAGGAGACGGAGTGACGGAAACAATCTACAAGACCGATAAAAATTTCTTTCATTTTTAAGCACTGAAGTCACAACCATAGATGTACATTCCTCAGCAATTTCCCAGCTTGGATCAATAAAGTATTTCTATTCTATTCTATTCTATTCTATTCTATTCTTACGCACAGCAGAAAGGTCCAGATTGTGTGCTGTTACTGACTCCATGCCCAGTACTCCTCTGTGAAGAAAGAGAAACCAGAGCCAACCCTGGCTGAAATGCAGGACAATATTGTCAGGCTAGTAGTAGATTAAAAACAAACAAACGAGAGAGCAGACGGTCGAGAAAATAAGGCTGATGATCTGGAAAAGTTGATTAAACAAAATACAGGAAGTATCAACGCCTTGAAAGAAAAGTTTTTTTTTTAAAGTACAGGATATGACAATAGATGTCACAACAGTGAAGACTACAACCGCAGACCATGAGCAGAAAATTTCTAAATTTGAAGACAAAGTGAATGAGGCTGAGCGCTACTAACGAAGATGGAACCTGACGCTATATGGATTACAAGTGCAAGAATAAGAGAATGTCAAACAATGTGTGATCGATATATGCCGTACAATCATTCCAAAGGTCGGAGATAATCTTCTCTCCACAATGATGTCCTACTTTCCTTCACATCTCTACTAACATGACAGCTTCTTCACTGGAAATCTGAGCGTGCCCAATCCATCTCTCAATGGCTTCAGCATATCATGTTTTTTTAAAAGTCGAAAAATCTGGAAGGAACAAATGGGTAACTTTGTTTTTAACTGGACTTGTTTTACCAGATCTTAGTGCTGCCTTCGACACTACTGCTGACCATCACATCCTGTTACAGAGACTGGAGCATCTGAATGGCATTAAGGGAACCACATTAAGCTGGTTTACGTATTATTTATCAGATCAATCTCAGTTTATTAAAGACGAATGCACACTAAAGTTAGTCACAGAGTTCTACAGGGTTCTGGCCTTGGATCGATTCTATTCACCATATATATGCTTTCCTTAAGGAAGCACTACAGAAATTTTCATTGTTATACTAATTATACCCCATTGTATTTGTCGATCAAACCAGAAGAAACTGATCAGTTGGATAAACTTCAAATGTGCATTAAGGAAATAAAAAGCTGGATGATCTGCAATTTTCAGATAAAAATGAAGTTATTGTAATTGGCCCCGAAGGCCTCCGAAAACTCACTAGCTAAAAATATTGTTACTCTGGATGATGTTGTGTTGTCCTCCAGCACCACAGTAAGGAATCTGGGTGTTATTTTTGATCAGGATATGTCCTTCAATTCTCACATAAAACTAACCACAAGGACTGCATATTTTCACCTGCGTAATATTGCGAAAATTAGGAACATTGTGTCTCAGAAAGATGCAGAAAAGTCCATGCATTTGTTACTTCTAGGCAACTCCTTATTATCAGGCTGCTCCAATAAGTCTGTTAAGAGTCTCCAGTTGGTCCAAAATGCTGCAGCTCGAGTACTGACTAAAACAGCCGTGGGATAATACTGTTCCTGATACTCTGAGCTTCTCTCCTCTCTGTCTGTATCAATTATGTTTCATCAATGCATGTTACTAATTCAACTTCTTCCCCTGAGTTGTTTGTGCTTTGTCGTCTCGCAGGCCTCTGCTGATCGTGGTAGTGCCTGCTGCCGTGGTCCTGCATGACGCTTCCTGCTAGTATGATTACTATTACTCATATTGTCATATCATTAGTTTTATAAATTATAAAATTTGTAGCCATAAAAACATCATCAGTAATATACAGTATTTCATTGTATCATAGCTGTTATTACCACTACTCATCATTGATCATATTTACCACCATGATTATTATCATTTTCATATCATAGCTGTGCTTGTTTCTACTATTCTACTATATTAACTGCCATAACATATGGGTCATATTCACATTACTATAGATATTATTCTATGGGCTTTGAAAAGCACACAGTCTATTATTGCTCGGGCTTATTGTTCGAAATACTTTGTAAGCATTTCCAATTACTGTTATTCTGTTCGCCATTTTCTTTATTGGTGGAAATGCTTTGAGCATATTGTTAACCTGTTCAGCCATTTTGTTTATCATTATTATTATTATTATTATTATTATTATTATTATTATTATTATTATTCCATATGTTTTTCAGCAGCCTCTAGCTTCTGCATACTTTCAGCTACAGAAACTATACAACTATCAGCTCTTTTGGCTCTCTCTTGGCCATCTTCATCTTTTTTCTGCCATTCATACTTTTTCATATATTCAACCTTTTCCATAATTTTTTATAATGCAAACAAATGGAGATCAGCTTTAAATCCTTTCAAACATGCCTCTCTTTGAACCTCATCTAGTTCGACATATTTCCACGTACAGACTTCATTCCAGCTTTAAACAAGACTTTGGCCTATACGGCTATGTCTTTTCACTTTCATGTCTTTTAAAGTTTTCCTATTATCACAGGTTATGTTTTATGATTTTAGACCTCATCAGAGTTTATAATGAGTGTGTATTGTGTGGCAGAGTGAAGAGAATCTCTTTGATCTCTCCCCCACTGTAGCTCAAGTGTTCAGTTCATTTTCTGACTAAATGTCCTATAGCTTCCACTGTGTTCAAATCTCATATATAATTTATCTATCTCAAAATGTAGGCATTCTTGTCTTCTTTCATAAAATGTGCTCATTGTAGCACTGGGACTTATAGTTTTTTTCATTCTGTAGTTCAAACCACCAAGAAGTTTCTTTCTGCTCCCATTCACTCCAATGTTAAAATTTGTTCAAATGAACGATCAGAGAGAGATAACTTTGTGATTTTAAAACTATAATTTATCAGTCATTTTTTACTTTTTCTACACAAAAAACATGTCTCCATGTCAATCAAACCCTCATAATGCTCAAAGTGAAGACATTTTAACAATACAATTCATAGTTATTCTGTGAGAAGGAGTTGTTTTCGAAGCATGTTTGAGAAGTTTGGTCAAATACATTCTCTATGAGTCCCTGTCTGCCCCAGGGGTCAAAGAGCACTGACCATCGCTATGGCAACATCTCACTGCTGCTGACATGACATCATCACTGCAGTATGACACTCCCTTCAAAATAAAAGCCCAATATGGTATATTATATATTGGCATGGTATATATATTTATACTGATGGGGTCTTTGATACTGTCTGTCTGTCTGTCTGTCTGTCTGTCTGCTTGTCTGTCTGTTTGTCTTACTCTCTCTGTCTGTCTATCTGATCTGTCTGTCTGCCTGTCTTTACCTCTGTCTGTCTATTTGCCTGTCTGTACCTCTGTCTGTCTATCTGCCTGTCTGTCTGTCTGTCTGTCTGTCTGTCTGTCTGTCTAACTGGCATAGAGAGGGTTTTACTGGCATTGAATAGAAGAGTTAACTTTGTCAAAAACAATGACATAAAATAATAAAACAAGCACAAAACCATTAAAATATTAAGCTGCTTATCTTGAGCTTATTTCTACCTTTAATATTATTTTCAAAACGTTATGGTTTTTTTCACATTTGTCAAACTATTTAGCTTCTTTCATACTTTATTAAAAAAATAACTCTATTTAGTGTTTTATACTTTTGCCAATGTTAAACTTTTTTCATATATCTTAACACAGCTTTCAACTGCTTTGACGTGAATATATACTCTTATCTAGTAATTTGTACTCCATTCGATCCTAAAAATGTTCCACACATTAGTGGTATTATTCATCTTTTAAATCCGATCCATACTAATTAGACCCTTTTCAACATTTCCAACGTATCCATTCCTCATCAACTGCTTCTCCATACACACCAGCAATGCAGTTTAGTGTCAGCTTTTAGACAACGCTTCAAATATTCAAAGTGTTTTTAAAAATATATTACGGGTATTATTCATTCTCTAAATGCTTTGCATAACAATTAAACCTGTTCCCCCTTTTTAAACTGTTTCTACTACTTCACCTTTTGGGAGGTCCAGACCAAGACCGCAACCAGTCCTGCTAGAGGGAGCTGAGCTGGAGGCTGTGGACTCATACAAATACCTCGGGCTGTGGCTGGACAACAAACTGGACTGGACAACACACAGCAGCCAACTGTACAGGAAGAAACAAAGCAGGTTGTACTTCCTGAGGAGACTGCGGTCCTCCAACATCTGCAGAAAACTGCTGTGGATGTTTTACCAGTCTGTTGTCACCAGTGTCCTCCTCTACACTGTGTTGTCCTGGGGGGGGCAGCATGTCCCAGAAGGACACCTCCAGACTGGATAAAGTGATCAGGCGGGCCGGCTCTGTGGTTGGCATGAAACTGGACTCACTGGTGACGTGGCAGAGAGGAGGACACTGGACAAACTGCTGGACATTATGGACAATGCCAGCCACCCCCTGCACACCGTCATCAGCAACCAGAGGAGCCTGTTCAGTCGAAGGCTGCTCCTGCCCAAGTGTAGGACCAACAGGCTCAAGAAGTCCTTTGTCCCTCAGGCCATCCCACTCTACAACTCCTCACTCAGGAGGAAATAAAGAGGACAGAAGGGAAGGAGTGGGAGCCTCTCACTGTGCAATTAATAATCCACTCATACACACCTGGGCACTTATGTTCTTTTTTTGTGCAATAACTTTATCCACCACTTAAGTGCAATAATTTAATCTTACTGCTCATTTCTGTCATATACAGTCACACATATTTTATCTTATACATTTCCTCTACATTTAACTTATCTGATTTAACTTTCTGTGAATTTTATTTGATCTGATTCTTACATCTACCTCATATATATTTGACTAAGAGTTTATTGTTTAGTGTTTATTGTTTTTTTATACTTTCTGTATTTATTTAGCTGGGAATTTTTGTTTATCCTATAGTGAATTTCTTTTATACCTCCCTTGTGGTTTTGTAAGCTGCTGGAAACTCAATTTCCTTGCAGGAGTCATCCCAAAGGATCAATAAAGAGAAGTCTAAGTCTAAGACTATTCGGCTTATTACTATTAGTTTCAAATATTCAACTTTTTCATACTTTTTCAAATATTCAGCTTTTTAATATTCTTTTCAAATATTCAGCTTTTTAATACTTCTGTACATATTCAGCTTTTTTAATATTTTCTTCAAATCTGCAGCTTTCCAAATTTTTGCACATATTCAGCTTTTTAATATTCTCTTCAAATCTTCAGCTTTTTTATATTTTTGCAAACATTAAGCTTAACATTAACATTTTAGCATTAAAGCATTTCCACGCTTTTTCCGCAGGAAAGGCATTTTCTAGTTGTTCTTTTTCTGTACGTTTTTGAGTCATTTCTAGCTTCTTTATACTTTCAGCTACAAAACCATTCAACTATCAAAATATTCAGCTCCTTCAGCTGATTTATGCTTCCCTTTCATACTTTTTAATATATTCAGCCTTTTTCATTTTTTGTTTTTAAAAATGCAAATCAATAGAGATCAGCTCAAAATACTCTTGAACATGCCATCTTTGAACCTCATCTAGTCCCACATACTTCCACTTACAGACTTCATTCCAACTTTAAACGATTCAAAACACTGTCATCTATAAAAATATAGTTGTGTATAAAAGTGTTCAGTTCTCTTTCTCAGTAAATTTCCTCTAGCTTCCACTACGTTCATTTCTCAGATATAATTTATATCTCAAAATGTAGGCATTCTTGTCTTCTTTCAGAAAATGATTTCATTGTAGCACCAGGACGTATAGTTTTTTTAAATTATGTAGCTCAAACCACCAAGAAGTCACTTTTTGCTCCCATTCAATCCAATATGACTTTGTGATTTATCAGACATGTTTTACTGTTTTGTACACAAAAAAAATATATATCTCTATGTTGACCAAACCCTCATAATGCTCAAAATGAAGAAATTTTAACAATCTATCTATGTAGCAAATTGAACTACACATGCACATTTCTTAGTTAGAACAACAGAGTCAGTCGTCATAGTACATTGGCCTCTGATTGTCTCGCGGCCTCTGATTGACTCTCAGAGTTGCCAAGTCATCGACTCTCACAGAGCTGGCCTCTGATTGGCTCTCACAGAGCTGGCCTCTGATTGGCTTTCACAGAACTGGTCTCTCATTGCCATTCGGGCATTTGCACAATTTCAGCTTTTTTTAAAATATTCTTTTCAAATATTTAGCTTTTTCATACTTTTCCACTTATTCAGCTATTCTAATGTTCTTTTTCACATACGAAGCTTTTTTAATATTCCTTCCAAATATTCAGCTTTTTCATACTTTTGCACATATTCAACTTTTTTTATATTTTCTTCAAATATTCATCTTTTTATATTCAGCATTAAAGCATTTCCACACATTTTCTGAAGGAAATGCATTATCTAGTTATTAGTGGAAATGGAAATGCTTTGAGCATTTGCAACTATTGTTATCCTGTTCGGCCATTTTGTTTATTGGGAGAAATGCTTATTCAGCATTTCAAACCTATGTTATCCTAATCTTTATTTTTTTTCTCTTCTGTACGTTTTTCATTCGTCTCTAGCTTCTGCATCAAAATGTTTTTTCAGCTCTTTTGTGATGACTTTCAACCCATTTTCTGCCTTTCATACTTTTTCATATATTCAGCCTTTGTCATATTTTTTTTATAATGCAAACCAATGGAGATAAGCAAAAAACTCTCTCAAACCTGCCTCTCTTTGAAATTCATCTAGTTTCACTTCCATGTACAGACTTCCGTTCAACTTTAAACGGTTTGCAAGACTTTGACCTATGTCCTTTTAACTTTCATATCTTTTATAGTTTTTAAATGATCGCAGTTTAAATGTGATGCTGTTTTCAGACTTCTTTTGAGTTTTCAATGGGTGTGTATTGGACAGAATGTTCAGCCACAGAGTGGGGGCTCAATCATTAGAGTGAAGGTGTCAAGACTCGGTTCTGTCAGTATCCTCCTCTCTTCCTTTTGTGTGAGTTTGTCTCCCTCTGTCTGTGTTTCCCTGTATGTGTCTCCCTCTTGTTTTTTTTTGTCGTCTAGGTCCGGTAGGCGTATTTCCCCCAAGCTGCAGCCCGTTACGCTAATCACCTGGTGACTACTTATACCCTGGGCTGACAGGCATGCAGCGCCGGACCGTTGTATTCCTTCATTGGTAAAACTATTGGCATTCCTTTCTCGTTTGTGGTTTTCACGCTCCCCGTAGATAAGTATATTTAATATAATAGTTTGTATTTTGTTTCTTCGTAGTTTCCCGTGTTCCTGTTTCCTCGTCCGTCTCCCTGATCATCCGTCGTCTCCTCGTTCCTGTTTTCCCTCGACCGTCTCGTCCATAGTATTCCTGTTTTCCCTGTAGTGTTTAACGTTTTGTTTGTAGTTTATATTAAACGTTTGTTTTGTACTTTTATCCCGTGTCCGTGTCTGCATTGGGTCCAGTCTTTTGTGTTATCTGTGTACCGTTCATGACAGAAGGGCAACAGAGAGATAATCTCTCTTAAACTGCTATTATGTCAACAATTTTTACTCGTCCTACATCATTTTAGTGTTAACATGTAGGAAAACCTGTGCCCATTCTAAAGATGTAGCTTTGCTAGCAATCAGACTCATATGTGGCACAGTGAGCCTCCAAGTGACAGAAAGTCAACCAACTGCCGCATTGACTCCAATAGTAAAGGAAGGTTTCCGGGTCTTTGTAAAAACTGCTCTGATGCTCACAGTTTTTGGACTAACCACACAAATTTCAAAGATAATTTATACGTCTTTCTGCTATTTCGGCTTCTTCTTATACATTTAAGCGAGCATTGCAGTGTAGCTTCAGCCTTTAAGCATAATTCTGCTTTTATTCAACTTTTTTCTCTCTTTAATATTCTTTTCAAATATTCATCTTTTTATACGTTTGCACATTAAGCTTTTTAAATATTCTTTCTAATATTCATCTTTTTATACTTTTGCACATATTCAGCTTTTTTATACTTTTGCACATATTTACCTTTTTAATGTTCTTTTCAAATATTAAGCATTTTTCATACTTTTGCACATATTTAGCTTTTTTAATATTCTTTTTAAATATTAAGCTGTTTTTATACTTTTGCAAACATTACACCTTTTTCACTTTAGCTTCAGTATTAAAGCATTTCCACAAATTTTCTGCAGGAAAATCTTCCGGTTCCGGGTCGCTGCTCGTGTGGTCGACCAGACGGAGCACAGAGCAACTTTTAGCGTTATTTAGCATTTATTACGTTTTTCCACTTGTTTTATGTATACATTTGTTACTTTTTAGTTTACCTTTTGCATGCCACACACGCCGAGTGTGTTTTCTAACTTTTTAACTACGTTACATAGACGTAGCGGACTTTCTTTTCCTGCCCGTCCCTCGTGACTCTTTGTTTACCTTCCTGTTAACCCCGTGACTGCCGGACAACGCGGAAGTTCTTCTCCTTGTTTTTCTTTTCCTTTTCACCCGGCACTTTAACTCTCCACTCGGCATGGATATACCCGTGTTTTTTATGGCCATTCTTCAAGTGTGGTTTCTCCTGGAGTTTGTGACGGCGAGCAGAAACAACGACCAGCGGAACACGCACTCCAGAGAGACCCTACTGCAGCTCGGACTCCATCCTCTACACGCCTTCGCCGTAGACACGCTACCGAAGGAATTACTGCGGAGTAACTCAACCAGCCATGACAAGTCCACACACAAGAGAAAGAGTGGAATCAGGGCCAGGCTCAAACGAGAGACTTGTAAACAACGGCCGCTTCCATCTATAGTCCTAGCTAATGTTAGATCCCTCCGGAACAAAACGGACGAGCTACAAGCTAACGTTAACCACATGCATGAGTACAGGACTGCCTCAGTTCTTGCTTTCACTGAGACGTGGTTAAATAAGAACGACGATGACAATGCCCTGCACGTTGATGGCTTCGGCCCCCCTCTAAGACTTGATCGAGACAGTGAGCTCACCGGTAAACAACATGGCGGCGGCGTGTGTCTGTATGTAAACACACGCTGGTGCTCAGCGATCGTCGTGAGGGAGAAACTGTGCACCCTGGACATTGAGCTTCTGGCTGTCTCCCTTCGCCCTTTCCCAGAGCCAACGCAGTCACAGCCACTGAACACATCACAGACTCTTTAAACAAACTGGACCACATTTCACCGGACTCTCCCAAATTCATCTTGGGTGATTTCAACCACTGCTCCCTGGACAAATCATTAAAAGGTTATCGACAGTATATCACATGCCACACACGCCATGAGAAGACACTGGACAACTGCTATGGTTCAGTACCCGACGCATACAGATCTGTCGCCCTCCCCCCTCTGGGCTCTGCTGATCACCATGCCATCCTGCTTGCATCTCTGTCATGAGAGGGGTGAAGAAAGTTGTCAAGAACATCAAGCAGTGGACCAACGAAAGCATCATCACACTCCAAGGATGCTTTGAATCCACTGACTGGGACAACCTCCTGGCCCCCTCTGATGACATTAATGAACATGTGGACACTGTGTCATCGTACATTTCCTTCTGTGTGGACAACATCATCCGCTCCAAAACGGTCACTATCTACTCCAACAACAAACCCTGGATCACCAAAGAGCTCAAGGAGATCCTCAACAAGAAGAAATGGGTCGTCTTCACCGGCTCTGAAAGGGAGAAAAAGGAGGTCAACAGAGAGGTCAAGCATGCCTTAAAAACTGCCAAGCTGGAGTACAAGAGCAAAGTGGAGGAGTGCTTCACGCAGGGTAACCTCCGCTCAGCCTGGCAGGGACTCAAGAACATGGCTGCTGTGAACACTGCTGCCAGCAACACAAAAACCATCCAGGTTTCAGGCAGCAGCTCTTCATCTCTCCCCAACAACCTTAACTCTTTCTACACAAGGTTCGAGCAGGACAACACCACCCAGCTTGAAGAAGCGATGTCCAAGCTCAAGCCCAGTGACTCAGCAGCCTTCACCTTCAGCGCAGAGGATGTGGTGAAAGCCCTCAGGAAGACAAGGGAGAACAGCTCACCTGGCCCAGACAACATCAGCCGCCGCGTCCTGAAGCACTGTGCTGAGCAGCTAGGGGTCGTGTTTCAGACCCTGTTTCAAAGATCCATGGACAGCGGCATAGTCCCTCAGCAATGGAAACACTCAACAGTTATCCCCATCCCCAAGAAGAGTGCCGTCAAATGTCTGAATGACCTCCGGCCGGTGGCCCTCACCTCTCTTGTGATGAAGGCCATGGAGAGGATCATAAAACAACACATCATCAGGGAAACCCACTCCCAGATGGACCCGCTCCAATTCGCTTATCGAGCTGGCAGGGGCGTCGATGACCCAACACCGCAGCCAGACTCCTGTTTGCAGACTTCTCCTCTGCATTTAACACCATGCAGCCCCACATCCTGGCTGACAAACTCTCAACCCTCTTTCATCTGGACCAACAGCTAATCCTGTGGATACTGGACTTCCTGACCAACCGTTCACAGAGAGTCCTGGTCAACAGCACCTTCTCCGACCTCCAACACACCTCAACCGGCTCCCCCCAGGGCTGTATGCTCTCACCTCTGCTCTTCATCCTCTACACCGATGACTGCAGAACCACACAGCCTAACTGTCATCTGGTGAAGTACACTGACGACACCGTCCTCCTGTCTCTGCTGTCAGGCCCATCTCTGCACCACGGACCAGCTCTTCAGGAGTTTGTGGAGTGGTGTGACAGCTCCTGCCTGGAGCTGAATGTCAACAAAACCAAAGACATGGTGGTGACCTTCTCCAGCAAGCAGAGGGAACTGGCTGCATCAGCAAACACCGTGATCCACGGGAAGCCTGTTGAAGCAGTTGAGGGGTACAGGTACCTGGGCACAGCCTGCTGAAATTCTCCTCCAACACAGAGGAGATTCTCAGGAAATGTCAGCAGCGGAAATACCTCCTTAGGAAGCTCAATTCCTTTGGAGTCAGCAAGAACATCCTCCTGACCTTTTACTACTCCTTCATCGAGAGCATCATCACGTTTTCCATCACATGCTGGTTCTACTCCACCAGCCTACAGAACAGAAACCGCCTGCAGAGCGTAGCCACGGTCTGCTCTAAGATCATTGGACTTCCTGTTAGAACTCTGTCGACCATCCACCAGCAGCAGACACTCAGGTTAGCTGGTCGGATCATGCAGGACCCCTCTCATGCTCTCTTCTCAGCGTTTGAGTGGCTCCCCTCAGGACGCCGTCTTCGCTGTCCCTGCTGCAGGACACAGAGGAGAAGAGCAACCTTCATCCCCAATGCTGTCCAGCTCCTTAACTCCTGACCCCGCTGACCATCCCCCTCCCCACTTTTGACACCCTCCCCTGGACACTTCACCCCCCCCTCCCTGGACACCATCACCCCCCTCCACTCCAGACACCCTCCCTGAACACCTCACCCCCCTCTCCACCCCGGACACCCCTCCCACCACCCCTCCTCCTCCCCTCTCCAGACACCCTCCCTGGACACCATCACCATCACCCCGCCCTTCCCACCCCTGACACCTTCCCTGGACACCTTCACCCCCTGCACTACAGTTCTGTTCATACCTGTTTCAACAGTCTACTGCATGTTTACATTGTTTACATCATATACACCCGTTCACATGTCTGCTTACATCTGATACATGCATGTCTTTCTACATCCCACGCCGACGATGTTCTCCGTATCTAACCTGCACTAACACACTAATATCCTGACACTTATTCTTCTCTTACACTTTATTCTTGTTGTTAGGTTAAAATGTTTTGTATAGTTGCACTGTCGTTATTTGCTGCTCTGTGTGCCCTGAATTGCCCCACGGGACAAATAAAGTTTTTTGAATTGAATTGAATTGAATTGAATTGGAAATGCATTTTCTGGTTCTGTTTATTCTCATTCTTCCGCCTTCTTCTTTTATTCGATTCAAGTCTGAAAGCATTACCAACATATGTGCAAAACATACACCAAAACGTGCGGAATGATCAAGAAAGGATAAGCTATTATTTTTGTCAAATATTTGTCAAGCTGTTTTTAACAAAAATCACAAATAAACGTGTCAAAATTTCCACATATGATGGATGGACTTTATATTGTATCAGGCTGATGTAAACATTAAAGTCAGCATCTTCAGTGAAGCCTCCTGTCGTTCACAGTTAAATAGGTTTTTAGATACAACTTTTGGATTTTGAGCCGAGAGTGTGTTGTTAATGAAGTGCCACAAATGCTACCACATCCTGCATCTGGATTTCTTAACTGTTAGTGAATTAAAGGGGATGTCCAATCCAACTCCTGCATGTTTTAGGTTTCTCCCTGCTGTAACACACCTGAGTCTAATGTTCTGCTGAGAATTAGACTTGGGTAAAATAGGTCAAAAACTTGAAATGCTCTGCTCGTTATCAAGCAGCTGAAGGTAGATAAGGGAAGCTGTTTTATTAAGCTCATGCGACATGAGGCTACGGTTAATGTGTCGGGTTTTAACGCTAGCTTTAGCGTTAGCCACTGGAGCTGAGAACGTGTTTGTGTGTGTGTGTGTGTGTGTGTGTGTGTACTTATTTGTGAGAGTGTAAGTGTGTTTTTAGTTTCTACCTGACTGACTCACTCTATAAGTGCACTAAACTTCCCCTTGTTGGCCAAATACTTTCACTAGTTTTGTATTTCACAGAGCAAATCACACCGAACCGAATTTGGCATCAACATAAATTGGATTAACTATTCTAGACCTGTACATGCATGTAAACTTAAGATATCTGCATGGGTTTGGCTAAAAGAAAATGTTGGTTTCGTCAATACTACTAGGTACTTTTATTATACTGATTAAATATAATTGCATTACTAAAAAAGAGACTAATGTACAATTTTCTTTGACTAAAACTAGACTAAAATGCTCAGACTTTTAGTCGACTAAAACTAGACTAAAATGCTCAGACTTTTAGTTGACTAAAACTAGACTAGACTAAAAGTAAAACAGACCGCCAAAAACAACACTGGTTGAGTGCTGATTTTTGATCGTTTCATTCATTTCATTTTTTTCTTTGCTTAATTTGAGAAAATTCTGCTCCATCCAGTCGTTTATTTGCTTCATGCATCTACCCAGTGCTTGTATTGGACTATAGTTGCCAGGTAGTTATGTAGATTTGTCTCTCGTCTGCATAGCTGTGGTAACATATGTTGTTTTTCATGATATGAGCCAGTGGCGTGGTCCAGCATGACGCTTCCTGCTACTATTATAACTATAAGTCATATATACTATCACAAGTCTTATAAACTATAAAATTTGTAGCCATAAAAACACCATCGGTGATATGTCTTGCTGTATTGTAGGGGCTATTGCCACTACTCATCATTGATCATGTTTGCCACCATAATTATTATCATTTTCATACTCTATTACCTTAGCTGTGCTTGTTTCTACCATTCTGCTGTATTAACTGCCATAACATATCAGTCATATTCACATGACTATTGATAGTATTATAGTTACGGTTACTTTTTGGTAGCTTGCATCTCTGGAAGTGTGTCTGTCTCTCTGTCTTTGTGTCTGCCTTTGTCTGTCCGTCTTGTCTCTGTTTCTCTCTCCTTTTCTTCCTCCCCAACCAGTCAAGACAGATGTCCGTCCTCCATAGAGCTGGGTCTGTCCGACTTTCCTGCCTGTTAAAGGGAAGGTTTTCGTTCCCACCGTACTCTACTGGGGAATTGTTGGGTCTATGTTGGGATCAGGATGCAGAGTCACAGTTTAATACACCTCTCTGCGCTGCCCTTACCACAGACGTACAGGAAGCAGAGTTGCAGTCTTACACACCTCTCCATGCTCCCTGTGGATCACTTTCCAGCTTAGTATCCTAAACAAATGCTGTGTGCCTCACGGTCATCTAAATTAATTAAATCAAAAATTAACATTAGAGGAGCTATACAGCAAACTTGATACAAATCCACACCAAATCTGCTATAATACAACAAAATCAGAAAATAAAATGTGGAAAAATCAGATCTCTGTCATCTAAAGCTGTATTAATAAATTATCTGATATCAGATAACCATATTGATTTACTCTGCCTGACTGAAACCTGGCTGTCTCATGAAGAATATGTTAGCCTAAATGAATCCACTCTTCCGAGTCATATTAATACTCATATTCCTCGAGGCAGTAGTCGAGGAGCAGGCATTGCAGCTATTTATGACTCAGGCCTATTAATCAACCCTAAACCTAAACTTAATTATAATTCATTTGAAAGTCTTGTTCGTTGTCTTTCACATTCAATCTGAAAACCATGCAACCAGTTGTACCGTGCTCCTGGTCCGTACTCTGAATTTCTATCTGAATTCTCAGAATTTCTGTCAAATTGAATCCTTAAATCCTATAAAGTAATCATTGTAGGAGATTTTAATATTCACGTGGACGTTGATAATAATAGCCTTAGTATTGCGTTTATCACTCTATTAGATTCGATTGGTTTTAGTCAGAGTGTACATAAACCTACTCACTGTTTTAATCACACCCTCGACCTTGTTTTGGCTTATGGAGTGTGTTATAGCCTTAACAGTGTGTCAGTACTTTATTAGAGGTTTGCACCCCGGAACCTTGGTGTCGGGTTTTTGTACCCTGTGGGACTGTTATTGGTGTTACTCCCCACTTGTACACATGGATGGCTGGCTACAACAAAGTTTCAGTAAAGTACACAGAACTACATTGAAAGTGTGGGTCCATTATTACCCTCGGGTTACCACACTTTTTGGCGACGAGGATTAAAACCGAGAGCAGCCGAAAGTGAAGTTAGAGTCGAAGAAGACGTTCATAATGGCTATGGTCGGCTCGCTTAGTGAATTCGTCAAGATGGACGGAGACTGGATTGAATATGTCGAGAGACTTGAGCACTTTTTCCTGGCGAATGACATTTCTGAAGAGGAGAAGAAACGGTCAATTCTTCTGAGTGTGTGCGGTGCTAAGACGTATAAGTTGGTACGCAATTTAGCAACGCCGTGGAAGCCAGGTGACTTGAGCTTCAAGGAGTTGGTGACGCTGTTGCAAAATCATCACAGCCCGAAGCCATCGGTGATAGTGCAGCGCTTCAAGTTCCACACCCATTCACGCAAGCCTGGGGTTTCAGTAGCTGCGTTCGTGGCGGAGAGGAGACAACTGTCGGAGTACTGTGAATTTGGGGCTGTACTGGACGACATGCTGCGGGACAGGTTGGTTTGTGGCATAAATGATGACGGCCTGTTAGGAGAAACCACACTTACCTTCAAGAAAGCGCTGGACATTGCTCAGGCATTGGAAACGGCAGTTAACAACACTAAAGACATTCAAAACGGTAGCACACAGCCAAGCGCCGTTCATCACGTGTACAAGGACAACAAAGGCAGACCATCAAAACCCGTTGAATGTAACCGTTGTGGAGGAGCACATTTTGCCAATGATTGTGGCTTTAAGGACTCTGTGTGTCACAACTGCAAGAAAAAGGGACACATAGCAAAGAAGTGCAGGGGTGCTAAACATAAACAAAACAAAGACTTGGGGAAGATAAGACCCAGGGCAACACATCACCTTCAGAGTGAGGAGCCTGAGGAGCAGTGTTCCTTCAACATGTTCAACCTCAGTGAGCCAAGGGCGGAGCCCATCTATGAAACATTGCAGGTGAATGGAAAAGACCTGAAAATGGAGGTGGACACAGGCACCTCAGCTTCAGTGATAAGTCAAGCAACCTACTGCAGTTTGTGGTGCTCTGGAGAGGCACCTGTGCTTTAAAAGACTGATATCAGACTGAGACAATATACGGGTAAGTGCATTCCACTTCTTTGGGCTATAGAGGTGGAGGTGCTGTATCGAGGCCAGGAGGCTACAGTGAGACTGCTCGTGGTTAAAGGGGCTGGACCAAGTTTGCTGGGACGTGACCTCCTACAGAAAATCCGTCTGAATTGGAGAGAAATCAGGTATGTGGCAGTGATGGGAGAAATCCTAGAAAAATATGCAGATGTTTTTAAAGATGAACTTGGCACCCTACGTGGCACTACAGTGAAGCTGTGTGTGGACCCCAAAGCGCCACCACGCTTTTTCAAACTGCGCACAGTCCCATATGCCATGAAGGCTAAAGTAGAGGCTGAGATGGACAGACTGCAGCAGATGGGTGTCATCGAGCCTATTGAGTTCTCAGACTGGGCAACTCCGATTGTGCCAGTGCTGAAAGTTGATGGTGGGGTACGCATATGTGGTGATTACAAACTAACAATAAACCAAGCCTCACAACTGGACACCTATCCTTTGCCTCGCGTGGAGGACCTGTTTGCTACACTGGCAGGTGGACAAACATTTACCAAGCTGGACATGAGTCATGCATATCAGCAGCTGTTACTGGATGAGGATTCTAAACAATATGTGACCATAAACACCCACAAGGGACTGTTTAAGTACAACCGCCTGGTGTTCGGCGTCGCATCCAGTCCAGCTATCTTCCAACGCACTATAGACAACCTGCTGCAGTCTATTTAGATGACATTTCGGTCACAGGTAAAACAGAAGAGGAGCATCTTAAAAATCTGGACCAGGTGTTAAAAAGACTGGCAGAAGCCGGGCTGCGTTTGAAGCGCAATAAGTGTGTGTTCCAAGCTCCGAGTGTAACCTACCTGGGCCACCAGATTTCGGCTCAGGGCATATCTCCGGTGGAAGAGAAGGTGAGGGCAATAAAGGAGGCTCCAAGTCCAAAGAATGTAGCAGAGCTCAGGTCATTCTTGGGCTTAGTGAACTATTACGGGAAGTTCTTACCCGAGCTCTCCACGGTGCTCGCCCCTCTCTACCAGCTGCTGCACAAAGACAGCTCATGGACGTGGCAGCAGGCTCAAGAGAAAACGTTTGAGCACGTTAAAAAACTGTTACACTCTGCACCGCTACTTGTGCATTTTGATCCAGACAAAGAAGTCATCTTATCCTGTGACGCATCCCCTTATGGCGTGGGAGCTGTTCTGTCGCATTGCATGGAGGATGGAGATGAACAGCCTGTTGGGTATGTGTCACGCACTCTCACAGCAGCAGAAAAAGGGTATTCGCAGTTAGAGAAGGAAGGGCTAGCTGTAGTTTTTGCTGTAAAACGTTTCCATCAGTACCTGTACGGACGCCCTTTTACTATCTTTACGGACCATAAGCCCCTACTAGGTCTGTTCAGTGAATCAAAAGGCATTCCACCCATGGCTGCAGCAAGAGTGCAACGCTGGGCATTAACTTTGTCAGCGTACCAGTATCACATAGTCTACAAAGCAGGCAGAATGCAAATGCTGATGCTTTCAGCCGTCTTCCTCTCCCAGAGACACCAAGCCAAACGAGCCTACCTCCTGAAACTGTATTTTTGTTGGAAAGACTGTCTAACTCTCCTGTGACGGCAAAACAAATCAAACTGTGGACGGAAAGAGACCCAGTGTTGTCGCAGGTGAAGAGAATGCTGATGCAGGGCTGGCCGGCAATGGTTGAGCATGAGGAGCTCAAACCTTATGCGAAGCGGCAGCAGGAGCTGAGTGTTCTTGATGGATGTATCCTATGGGGATCCAGGGTGGTGGTTCCACCCCAAGGACGAGCCCAGATTGTGGACGAACTGCATGAGGCCCACCCCGGAGTCTCCCGGATGAAAAGGCTTGCCAGTTAATTTGTGTGGTGGCCTGGGATGGACTGCGCCTTAGAGGAAAAGGTAAAAGCATGTTCACAGTGTCAAATAATCAAAAGATGCCAGCACCTGCTCCCCTCCACCCATGGGAGTGGCCAAGCCGCCCGTGGACAAGGCTCCACTTGGATTTTTGCCGATCCATTTATGGGTCATATGTTCCTAGTGCTGGTGGACTCACATTCAAAGTGGATGGATGTACATATCATGACAAACATCACAGCTCCAGTCACCACTGACAGGCTCAGAAGCGTGTTTGCTATACATGGACTGCCAGATGCTGTTGTAACTGACAACGGGCCCACTTTCACTAGTGAGGTTTTCAAGGAGTTCATGGAGAGAAACGGTATACGCCACATCCTCACTGCACCTTATCACCCAGCCTCCAACGGCTTAGCAGAACGTGCGGTGGAGACTCTGAAAGAGGGTCTGAGAAAAATGTCTAAGCTTGCACGTTTCCTGTTCCAGTATCGGATTACCCCTCACACAACAATGGGTTTGCCGCCAGCAGACATGTTACTGAGGAGAAAACCTAAATCTCATCTGGATCTTCTCCGACCAGACGTGGCAGCAAGAGTGGCTCGATCACAGGAGGAGCAGAAGGTGAGGCGAGACCAACATGCCAAAGAACGGTCCTTTAAGACAGGGGACGCTGTTTATGTAAAGAACTTTGCCAGGGGCCCGCCCTGGTTACCAGAGGTTATTCAACAACGGGCAGGTCCGGTGTCTTTTGTGGTGGAGTTAAAGGATAGCAGGCAAGTTCGCCACCATCAGGATCACGTGCGACTCTGCCTTGACAGGGGTGGGGAGGTTTCACAGGGTGTTTCACACAAGGACAGTGTGAGCGGCTCTATGGACTGTTGGGTGGAGCCTGCATCACTTCAGCACACTGATGGACTGTCTATTTCATCTGATGGACTGTTAGTTCAAACTCCCCCACCTACTCTTGTCTCAAACTCTGCTCAGGAAGCACAGGCTGCTCCAGAACCTGTGGACACTACAGCAGGGCTGAGGAAATCAAAGAGGCAGCATAAGCCTCCTGATAGGCTGAACTGTTGAAAAGAAATGCTGTGCAATACAGAAGACAATGTTGTTGTCATTGTATGTGAGCATCAGTTTGTCATTGTGCAATATTCTGTTCTGTTGAATTCTAAAGAGGCAGCTAAATGACTAAGTTCTAGTTAATTGTTTACAATGTAGCCTATACTGGGGACTGTAAGTCCAGGTATGTGGTTTTCATTTGTACCTTATATGTTTATATGGGGAGAAGTGTTATAGCCTTAACGGTGTGTCAGTACTTTATTAGAGGTTTGTACCCCGGAACCTTGGTGTCGGGTTTTTGTACCCTGTGGGACTGTTATTGGTGTTACTCCCCACTTGTACACATGGATGGCTGGCTACAACAAAGTTTCAGTAAAGTACACAGAACTACATTGAAAGTGTGCATGCATTATTACCCTCGGGTTACCACAGAGTGGAAATCAATGACTTAATAATCTTTTCACAGAATGCTATTTTATCAGACCATTATTTAATAACTTTTGAATTCGTATTACAGGACTACCCAACTCTGGGCAAAAGTTTCTACACTAGATGTTTACCTAATAGTGCTTTAACTAAATTTAAGGAATCTATTCCATCTGCATTTAATTCAATACCTTATCCTAATAGTCAAGATTCCTGTACTAACGTCAGTTTCTCTGAAAGTGTTGCAGGCTCACTACGAACAACACTCGACTCTGCTGCTCCTTTAAAAAAGAAGATAATGAAACAGAGGAACTCAGCTCCAAGGAATAACTCACACACGAGTGAATTATGTAGGAATTTTACACACAATACGTTAGTCAATACAAAAGACCTCACAGAGTATATATTGCGTAATTCAAATTCTACAGGAGGCTTTCTGGAGTCAGCAGAGTCTAGGTAGTTTAGTGCGCCAGCAGGCATTTATTAGCAGGAGAACATCGGAATGATACAGACGTCTGGAGAAATGTTCTAGTCTCTATCTAGAGTAACTGTGAACACACAGTACCCGTGATCAGAGTCAAGAAGTTCTGATATCTATTCTAAAAACTCCAGCATTTATGCTTGTTACAAAGGCGTGGTTATGTGTCTGCTTGTGCATGCATATGTGTATTTTTGAAACAGCCGTCAGCACGCCTTCATTTCGACACCCACGCGTAGGGGTTCCCTCTGTGTCCACAGGAGTCTTCTTCTTTATCTGTGAAGGAAACAAAACACGGACAGCAATTCTCCTAACTCTTACTCTATCTGCGTAAGTTCTTTGTCTTTGTGACCTTGACATGTTCCTGTGCAGAGAAAGCAGATACAGATTGAGTCAAAAGTTTGTGTGCTTTTCTGGGAGCAGAAAAGTTTGAGCTTGAACTTAGAATCACTATCACACTTTAAATGATCATACCTAATAATCACACTTATCACATTCTTATTAATTATTATTACTAATACACACGCTAACATATGATTATTAATTCTTCACACATTGATTATCACACTCTTATTAATCATTACTAATACACATGCTAACACATGATTATTAATTGAATCATTACTAATACACACACTAACACAAGATTTTTAATTCTTCAATTCCCTTGTTGATCACTCACCAGAGTGATCATTCCTCCGAGACCACAAAATCCTGGATGTCCAAAGGGATGCCACGGACGTGGCCTGCCAGGTTCTATAACTCTAACAATTATCAAACCATGCACATATGAGATAAATTACCACTAAAATAATGAATATTACAATAAACACACTAAGTGTCCACACACACACTGTTTGTTTTTCTGCTCCTTTTTTTTTTACCCTATTTATCAACTCTATATACTGTGGTGTTTTTACTAATGGTGTATGTGGGTCAATCATCAATGGGGCCGGTACTGGTCCTGACCCCCCTTGGCTTCCTGCCAATGTCTTTACCCAGCCTTGGAGTTGAGTCACGTAGGACCGTGCCAGTCCTGGTGTGGCCCCTGGCTGCAGCGGTTCCTGTTGTCTTGGTCCGGGGATGGTGAGACCTGTAAATAACTCATAAGGGGTAAATTTCTTTTCTCTGTTCACACTAGCCCTCTTAGAGTATAATGCCATAGGCAAACAGTCTAATCCTGATAAACCTATAGTTGCCATCATTTTAGCTATTTTCTCTTTCCTCATTTCCTCCTCATGCTTAATAGGCAGACCTGAAGCTGTCACAAAACCTGCTCTCTCTCTCACACTCTTTCAACTCAAAATGCAATGCTGCACTGGCATATACAGAGTCTGCATATGCCAGCCATCAGACTGTACAGCGCTGCACGACAACGCTGAGCGACACTCAGGGAATAAACTCACACTACTCAAAGTGACCTATCACTGAAATGCACCTTTATCTCTCTTGCACATTAAAATCCACATAGCACATTGTAATATAGTGTTTATCTGCGAAACTGTACTTTTATTCTATTTTATTGTTGTTCATATTTTGTATTTTATATTTTATCTTATTGTAAGTACTTACGATTGCTTTGTACCGCTGCTACGATGACCTAATTTCCCCTCGGGGATAAATAAAGTTATCTATCTATCTATCTATCTTTTCCTCTATCTATCTATCATATATGTTCACTCTCTTTCCCTCACCATGCTTACAAGCTGCTGTCACTGCCATCACTTCCGCTCGCTGAGCTGACGTTTTTTTCTGTCACTTCTCCTGTACTTAGTGTCTCAAACTTTCCCTGATCTTTGATAACCACTTCCCATGCTGCGCTTAGTCCTCCATTATCTTTTCTAAAACAGCAGTCGTCTACATACAAGTCCATGTCTGGTCGGCCCTGTGATTTTGCATGCAAGTCAGGTCTCACTTTAATGGCTTGCGCTGTCCGTGGAATGCAGTCATTTGGGTTTTTCGTCATCTGGAACTGCTAAACAGCTCGCTGCATTAACTCCTTTGTGTGTGTACGTTATGTTTGCATTTAAGCCGTCCTCTACTTTTCTGAGTCGAGAGCCTGATAGAGTAAAAACGGATGATGAGATTAACGCCATTACACTATGCCTGGTCAAAATTTTGAGTGGATGCCTGCATTACCTTTTTCTCTAATTCTGATTGTGAGGTGATGTGATGAGTGATCTTGTACACTGGTCCTTCTTTAGAGTATGTGACTGCCTGGATTGTGGTTTGTTCCCAGCCCTGTAACTGAGATGTTGTTTTTACCATGGGCCCTAAATCTTTAGCTTGACTTCCTGCTCCTAATGCTAAGCTAATATGGGGTGCTGCAGTGTCACCCATGTTGTACCACTCTGCCTGTTCTGCATTGAGCAGGACTTGTGCTACTACTTTCTTTGATACATATATACTATGTACTAAGGTCACTTCTGTTTTTGCACTATTTGGTCTTATTAACTCATATTTATTCACTCCATATTATATTATTACAAAACAAACAAAACCAGAACAACTGCACCATATCATGTGAATATTTACATATATCTATTTCTATTTCTTCCCTTTTTAAAATTTAACTTTATTGCTTATTTTTGCTATTTTTAATCTTATTTTGTAATATTCTGTTGCTGCTGTGACAAAAGAATTTCCCCGTCTGCGGGACATTAAAGGTTTTCTGATTCTGATTCTGATATATACAGTCTGAAGTCAGTGTCCAAGGGGAACCCTCCACTTCCCCTCAAATTTTCCTCATTGACTTCTTCAGTTTGGATGCGGTCATAGAGAAGAGTACGGTGGGGAACGTAAGGGACCGGTTCATATGGGTGCACTGAGTGAATCCACGGTTTCCATTGTTGATACAGGTTCAAAACATTGGTAATTGGAGGGTCTGGGTCTTCTTTCAATCGAGCCCAGTAAATGTTGGCCGACTGTTGCTGCTGATCAGGATCTTCCCCTAGGATCCATTGTCCATTGTTACATCTTGAAGTAATTGTCTCTGAACAGTCTATTTTTACCCATTAGGGAAATGAACTTGCACCGCCTCTGGGCCACATAGGATAGATGCTTTCAATCTAACTAGGACATCTCTTCCTAGCAGTGAGATTGGGCATTGTGGCGAATATACATAGCTTTGATGAAACTGGTAACCAGCTATTTTAGTGGGGAGGGGTTCTGTGAAAGGGAGTGGCATTGGCTGTTCTCCAAACCCCACAAGGTCTAGAGCTGTTGACCGAACCGAGGTTGTATCAGAGTCGAATGTGTTGCTCCTGTATCGACTAAAAGGTTCACTTTTCGTTCGTTCACTTCTCCCCGTAGCAAGGGGTCAGCCTCTCCCCTTGCCCTTGACCCTGGGCACCCCTAGTATTGCTCTGGATACCTGGTGCCTTGGGGCAACTGGTTACCTGGGGCCAGTTATGGTTGTGGTGGCACATGCTGTTGTTGCTGCTGTGGTGGTGGTCCCCCTCTTGGTGGCCCTCTCTGGTTTTGTGGACAGCCTCGTGCCCAATGTCCATGACCTCCACACACGAAACACCCATTGTCCCTAGCCCCCGGTGATCCGCCCCTGCCCCTTCCATAACCTCCTCGAGGATTAAAGCCTCGTCCTCTTCCTCCGCTATAATGTGATTGTGGTGGGCCCCATGGTCCGGACGGGTTCCATGGTCCCTGGGGAGGGGGTCCTGTATAAAATTGGCCTGCAACTGGGGCAACTGGAACTGGGGATTCCCATTGGCGCTGGCTCCGCCTGCTGTTGGCTCATTTGTGCTTGTGTCTTTGCTTTAGCTGCTTGTTTGTGGCTTGTGCCCTCCTCTCTTTTGCTTTTGCTAACTGTAATTTGGTCAGTTATATTTTCAAATTCTCTATCTCTGTTTTGCTCGCAGCCTTTCTTTCATCTGCTCTACGCATGTGATGTTGGAGTGTCCTCATCCATATGTGTAATGGCTCTGTGTCTGCTCTGGGGTCATCCTCCATCTTTGCCTGTTCCTCCTTATCTGTTCCTTTCATAAGTGCAGCTTTAAACATTGATCCCTGCAGTGGATCTGACCCTGGGTTTGTTCCTGACCTCTCCTGCCATCTTCTAATTCTCTTCGATTCTTTTCCACTTATTCTTGCATCTCTACTAATTCCTGCATATATACTCCCTCATCCTCCTTTCTTCCTTCATGTCTCGTCTAGTCTTAGTTCCTGGTCCTCTGCTTCCGCATTCTGACCATAGTATCTCCTCTTCCTCCCCCTCTGAGCCAGAACTCATCTTACTGATTTTTTAGACTTACGTGTTTGTTTTTAAATCCCTCTCTCTTTCTCCCGTGTTTGTCGCTTTTCTGGCTTCTACAGTCATAGTCAGAGTGGTCTGAGTCAGTTAAGTCAGTCTCAGGTTTGGGTTTTCCTTCTTTGTGTCGCTGTCGTGTGTGTTGCTGCTCCCTCTATTTCTCCCTCTAACTCTTCTCCTAGTATTCCTGACTTCCCATGTTCCCTTTCATACTTTTTTTTTTCTCATACTGTCTCTCCGAAAGCCCCTCCTTTCTGTTGTGCCCTCTCATGCAATCTCTCTTCCTCCTATCACGCTCCTCTCTGACGCCGTCTCTCCTTCTCCTACTGTTTTTCCTCCTCCCACTGTCTCTCCTCTTCTGTCTACCTCAGCTGCCAGTCCGGCCATATGCAAATCTGCTCTTCGCTCCTCTCTTCTCCTATTCCTTCTCCTCCTTCTTTCTCTTATGCCACAACCTACTCAGACCATTATTTCTGTTTCCCACTACTTCTTCACGTGCTCTGTCCTCCTCTAACTGGATAATTTTAACCATAGGTTAAAATGTTTTTTGTATTATTGCACTGTCGTGATTTGCTGCTCTGTGTGCCTTGAATTGCCCCCCGGGGACAAATAAAGTTTTTTGAATTGAATTGAATTGAATTGAATATTCTCTGGCTCGCTTCACCCCCACCTTTACACGTCTCTAAATATTCCTTCAAATCTGTCAATCTAGTCTTATGTTTCTTTTTATCCTGACCGTGAGTAGGCCTTCCGGAAATGGCCTGTCCTACTACTTGCTGCCAGTATTCATCCCAAACTAATCCTGGGCCTGTAAATTACCTTAAATATAGCACATCATACTCCCAAATTTATGATGTTTTTAGGCTTGTGCTTTTATTTTGATAGAGTATGACCAGAAAAGAGAGAAAAAAAACAAAACAACTTTACAGTTTTTAAATGTATTGCAAACGGGTCTATCAAAAGTGCAAAAACTCAACGAAATGTAAACTGACAAGTTTGTTTAGCACCTGGCTGATAAGGGCACAAGGTTTGTCATCATTTTGTCTTAATGTGGTGCTTAATGCTTTATCAAAGCGGGATGTCCTTGTGTTGCTTTGCATCGTTTTATACAAGTAACACTGTTTTGGAGCGATTCAGAGCATCTGTCTTTCTGAAGGAGTCAATTATTTCATTACACTGCTTGATAGTATTTAATAAATAGAGCATTATTTTTGTGCGCATTAACAATCTTTGGAAGTTAAAGCTGCAAACTGACAGTTATATCATTTTTGAAGTTAAATATGTTTGTTTATTGCACTCTATTCTGAGTTTGTAATCAAGATAATAGGTTAAAAGGGATACTTCATGATTGTAAAAGACAATTCATTTTCTGTAAAAGGTTAAAAACACTATTTTGATATTGTTGAACATGATATTACATAGATGGTATTATTTATTTATTTATTACATATTATTTTTGTTTCATTCCATAGCTCTTACTCTTATTGTTCACTGTGTGTTCAGAGTCTTTAAGGTGTCAAAAGATTTAATGGAGCAACTGTATCATATATTTTGCCCCAAAATAAACACTTGTGAACCATCAGTTAAAGAGTCCGACCATCAATCAGCCGGGGCCACTACAGGGCCTGCCATAGTTATTTCAGCTGTTAAAGTACTATTCACAGGTATTTATTTATTCTTTATTCATACACACTCGTTAGCCGGTCATTGGATCTAGTCCCCAGTGATCCTCCCCTCACTCAAGCTTCTACTCTACCGGGATAGAGCGGAGTGAGACGATATAAATCACCAGTTTTAATGACCAAAAGCCGAGTGTCACAGCCCCGTTATTTATGTACCCCCAGATAAGAGAAGACCAGTAGTGAGTTTAATCGTCAGGCTTTTCTGTGATGTCTGCAACAAGCTTCTACTGACAGTGGCTCCAGACAAGGTGTATCCACCACCACAGAAACCTACTCACACTTTTATCTGTTTGTGTTCTCTATTATCCTCGAAACCTCCCATACAACAATCCCACAAATAAACACAACTTTTAAGTATTTCTTATACTTTGGTTCCCAGAACCTTTAGGTCCCAGACCTATGGTGGCTTTCTAGGCTCACCTAGGGGCTATCCCCCTGTGGCGCTTTTAGTCCCTAATGCCTAATGTATATTCGAGGGTCTCTACAGCCTCCGGCCTTTCTGCATTCCCTGAACGTCTTACTGAGCACCGTTTATGCGCCTAGGACCTGTCGGGATTTATGATCCCAACACTCCTTTACCTTTTACTTATACTGATTCCAAATCAGTTTACCAGGCCTTTTTTCAAATCGTCAGTCCCCCGGCTAAATTTGGATCAAATTAACCTCTAGGAAACATACTGACTCTCTCCACCAATTTAGATTATAGGCCGAATCATAGTCTTTACTTCTTAAGAAGAATAGGTGACTGCTTACCTTTCTTAGTGGTGGGCGCCCTTGTGGAGAAGTTCAGTCGGCCCCAGGAGGTTCCCAGTGACTCCGCTTGGTCACTGGTCCAACCTCTGCAGCTCTTTTTACCTGAACCTCCTTGTTAGAATCACGTCCGGGGTCACCAAGTTTCTCTGTAGGAATTTTACACACAATACGTTAGTCAATACAGAAGGACCTCACAGGGGTATATATTGCGTAATTCAAATTCTACAGGAGGCTTTCTGGAGTCAGCAGAGTCGTTGGTAGTTTAGTCCGACAGCAGGCATTTATTAGCAGGAGAACATCGGAATGATACAGACGTCTGGAGAAATGTTCTAGTCTCTATCTAGAGTAACTGTGAACACACAGTACCCGTGATCAGAGTCAAGAAGTTCTGATATCTATTCTAAAAACTCCAGCATTTATGCTTGTTACAAAGGCGTGGTTATGTGTCTGCTTGTGCATGCATATGTGTATTTTTGAAACAGCCGTCAGCACGTCTTCATTTCGACACCCACGCGTAGGGGTTCCCTCTGTGTCCACAGGAGTCTTCTTCTTTATCTGTGAAGGAAACAAAACACGGACAGCAATTCTCCTAACTCTTACGCTATCTGCCAGATTCCTTGTGTGAGAACCGACTAGTTCTTTGTGACCTTGACTTGGTTCCAGAAAGCAGATACAGATTGAGTCAAAAGTTTGTGTGCTTTGCTGGGAGCAGAAAAGTTTGAGCTTGAACTTATAATGACTATCACACTTTAAATGATCATACCTAATAATCACACTTATCACATTCTTATTAATCATTACTAATACACACGCTAACATATGATTATTAATTCTTCAATCATTGATTATCACACTCTTATTAATCATTACTAATACACATGCTAACACATGATTATTAATTGAATCATTACTAATACACACACTAACACATGATTTTTAATTCTTCAATTATAAATGAAGAGCTCTTTTCCAAAACGAGATAAAAGCCAAATTTAAAAAAAATGAGTTTGATACACTTTGCTGCATACAGAACCTTTTCACTGCTTCATCAATGTGTCATGCCAAATCGCTGTATTTCCTTGTTTAACATGGTCCGCAAGATGCAGTTCCATTCCAAACCGCGACCAGCGCCAAACCTATTTTTAGCCTAAATGCGATACGTCCTCTCGACCAATCAGAATTCAGTGAGCGGTCTATGCGAGCCAACATGGCGGCGCTCTGAAGCGGGAGAGTTTTTTTGTTTTGTCCGTCCGTTCAATATGTTCAGACTGAGCCATAAAAAACATTTTGACAAGATACATTGAATATTAACCAAATGTGTGGGTCTAGGTAAAAAATGTAATTATCCTGAAAACTATTAAAATGGATTTATAGCGTTTTGGAAAAGAGCTCCTCAAATAACGTTCCACTAAATTGGAGGAATCTCACTTAGTTTGGCAAGAAAGTCTAACAAATATATATAACATAAAGGAAGGCCCTCCGTAATGCCAGAGCAGCCTATTACTCATCTTTAATAGAGGAGAATAAGAACAATCCTAGATTTATTTTTAGCGACAGCTCTATTGAGCTATGGATTCCTATAACCCTCAGTAGTAACGACTTCATGACCTTCTTTAATGACAAAATTATAACTATTAGAGACAAAATCAACTCGCTTAGCACCAATCTTAGTGTGAGAATGACCACAATTACAGCTGGATGATACAGCAAAAAATGATCCACAGGCAAGGTTTGAGGTGGGTCATCAAGGCGATTCTTTTATTCATTGCCCTTGGCAAACCGTATAGGCACATCAGGATCACCAAACAAAAGAGAACCCCAGGTTGCCAAAATGGCGACTATTTATAGGGTGTCAACCTATTACCCTGGAAGAATCCATTCTCCGGGATCCCCTGTCTAAAACATTTTTAACCCACCATTGTTTTTTTATTTCTGTATCTGCACCACATCATCTGTGACTTATATACATCCTACTCTACATCCACTGACAGAAAAAATACACCAATACACTTCATATTACCTCCACTAAAATACAATGCACACATTTACCATCCCCACACCAATTTACACTTGGCTGCCCCCGGAACTATATAAGTGGCGTCCGTTTCCTGGGGAAGCGTTTTGCCTGCACACCCGGAAGACAAAAGACTGGTGAGTACACAACACTCTTGATTTATCCACTGCACACTCATTAAGCAACACAATACACATTTTTAACTTAGCTCCTTGTTTGATCAATTAACAACTTAATAGGCACATTTAACCCCATGTCCCTCTGCTCTAGGTAAACTGCGTGGCCTACACAGCACCTATCAGCCAGATCAAGACCCGCCAAACATCAATCAACATGGCTACAAATACTCAATACACACACACACACACACACATCTATATATATCCATACAAATGTGCCAAAAACAGTGTTAAAATGTATTGTGCAAATCTCCAATAAAGTGCTGTTGCTCTTCTTAAAGTGTCTGTGCAATTATTAAAGTGCATCTGTAATCATAGTCTAAAGTGCGTGGTGCCATGTGTGCAAAACTGGTGACGATGTGCTCTTCATCACATTTCCTCCTCCCTCTCCCCAAAGAGAACAGTACCTCATTCCTCTGACACTCTGGACAAACAGTCCGCCACCACATTTGACTTCCCCGACCTGTAGTGCACCGTGAAGTCATAGGGCTGCAGGGCCAGATACCATCCAGCGATGCGCATGTTGGCATCCCTCATGCGATGCAGCCACTGTAGAGCCCGATGATCAGTTTCCAGGAGGAAGTGCCGTCCCAGCAGATAATATCTGAGGGTGTCGATGGCCTACTTCATCGCTAAGCACTCCTTTTCTACTGTAGAGTACCTTGTCTCTCTGTCCAGCAGCTTCCTACTTAGAAACACCACGGGTCTCCTTTCTCCTTCCACCTCCTGCAGCAACACTGCTCCCAGGCCCACTCCGGAAGCGTCCGTCTGCAGGAGGAAAGGCTTCTCAAAATCAGGACTGTGTAGGACTGGGTGAGTGCAGATGGATTCCTTGAGGTCCCTGAAGGCTCTATCACATTCATCAGTCCATTGAATCTTGTTTGGAGCAGAGGCTTTGGTTAGATCATTCAACACAACAGCTTTATCTGCAAAATGAGGCACAAACTTACGATACCAGCCCACCAGACCAAGGAATCCCCTCAATCTCATTTTGGTAGTGGGAACAGGAAAGGATTGGATGGCCTCCATTTTCCCCAGCTGTGGTCTAATTTGTCCAAAACCAATGACGTAACCCAAGTACTCCACTTCTCTTTGGGCAACAGCACACTTGTGAGGGTTAATGGTGAGGCCGGCTGCCCTATTTTCTGCAGCACCTGCTGCAGATGAACCATATGCTCCTCCCATGATTGGCTGAAATAACTACATCATCCAAATATGCAGCCACACAGCTGATTTCATATGGCCCATGCCATTTAGTCAGTAACTTTCTTTCACTGGTTGGCAGCAATAACAGCACTTTTTGACCTGGGTGAAAGACCCGCTCTCTGGCCTTTTGATCATACCACACCTTCTGGTTTCGTTGAGCTGACTCCATGTGTTCATGTGCAAGCGCCGTCATCTCCTCCAGTCTCTCCCTCATTTTTACCACATATGCCACCACATTTTCTCCTTCCGGCTTCGAACTCTCCCAGTAGTCTTTCAGCAGGTCCAGTGGTCCTCTCACCTGGCGCCCATACAACAGTTCAAACGGAGAGAAACCTGTAGATGCCTGTGGGACCTCTCTGTAGGCAAACAGAAGGTATGGCAGCCAGCGGCCCCAATCAGAGCCTGTGTGGGATACAAACTTGCGCAGCTTGTTTTTCAGTGTCTGGTTATAGCGCTCCACCAGTCCATCCGTCTGGGGGTGGTAAGGGGTGGTCTTAATGCCCTTTACTCCTAACACTTGATAAACCTGCTGCAACAGTTTGGACAAAAAATTTGTCCCACAGTCTGTTAAAATCTCCTTGGGTATGCCCACTCTAGAAAAAAGTTGCACAAGGCAATCTGCTACTTGTCGAGCTTTGAAAGATCTGAGTGGGTAGGCTTCAGGGTACCGTGTGGCATAGTCGCAGATAACCAAAATCTAACGGTGGCCTGAGGAACTTGTCTCTATTGGGCCTACAATGTCCATGCCTATCCTCTCAAAGGGTGTATCAATGATGGGTAAAGACTGTAATTGGGCACATACGACTCCTTTAGCAGAGGTTAGTTGGCAGGTTTCACATGAAGCACAGAAATGAGGGACTTGAGTGTACATCCCTGGCCAAACAAAACGGCTTGCAATCCTGTATAGAGTTTTCTGGAAAGCCATGTGGCCTGCCCATGGAATTGAATGACCCATCTCCATAACTCTCTGTCTAAACTGTTGTGGCAGCGCTAAAGTCTCAGTTTTTCCCTTTTTCTGATAGAGAAGACACTCCTTCACCATGTAGGTGGCATCATCTAAACAGCTTGGGTTATTTTGCTGAACACCCTCTACATCTGTCACCCTTTCAAACCAGTGCTTCAGTGTCACATCTTGCTTTTGCAGTGAGCTCAGATCTGGGGGAAACTCAAAATCAAGCAGTTCTGGTGGTTTAGGAGGGCTTTGTGCTCCTTGTCTAAGTGAACCTTTTAGCTTCTCCTGCCTTCTCTGTGCTCTTGACTTGTGAGGTTTCACTGGCCCTGCTTCCCAGTCTACCCCAAAGAAAGGCAGCTCTCTGAGGACTCCCTCTGCACTCTGTGCTCTGGTGGTGACATTACATTGTTTTACAGGCAACGTGACTGAATCACTCAGTGGCCCACTGAAATCGGCTACTGAACTCTGACCATCACTGCTCCTGTCAAGTTTGCATATTGGCTGGGTCATAAGGTCATAGAGTGTGGGTACATCATTGCCTAAAATTACAGCATATGGCAATGTTGGCGCTAATGCCACAGACAACAGAAAAGTCTGTCCCGCCACCGTCAGATAAACTTCAGCTGTAGGATAAACATGCTCATCTCCATGAATACAGCTTATACGTGATCTGTCTTCACTCCATTTATCTCTGGGGACCAAACCTGACAAAACTACAGTCTGAAAACATGCAGAGTCAAGTAATGCAATTTCACGCTTTCCATTGACCAGAACTGGGGCTGTACGGCCTGCATCCCTCACTGTACCCACTGTGGCTGGTCTTGGGGCAGAACAAAGGAAAGATGGTTTAGTGGGGCTCAAGACTGGACAAAATGGTTTTGTGTGCCCTAAACCATTAGTGGTAACACCTGACATCATTTTTAGAGGCTCGGGGGGGGGGGGGGGGGGGGACTTTTTAGCATAGCTTGTGGCCTGGGGAGTAAACTGCCTATCACTTGAAAACCCTCTACCTCGTGGCTGACCAAACCCGTTCATCCCCAGAGGACTTACTCGAATGGTCCTGGTGGTTCTCCCAGCCAAAGGTGGCAGCTCGGCTTCCTTTTCTGGCTGATGTGAAGACGTCGGCCAGTCGTGCAGCTTCCTCTGCTTTCTTGGGGTCATGCTCTCTGATCCAGATCTCCAGCTCTGGATGGACCATCCTGAGGAACTGTTCAAGTATCATAGTCTCTACTAGTTCTTTAACTGTTGATTTCTCTGGCTTAACCCATTTGCAAAAAAGGTCTTTTAGACGCACATACAGCTCTCGGAGTTTCACCAGACTCAATCTTGAGGGATGGGAATCTTCTTCGGTAAGTATCCGGTGCATGCTTTGCCAGTGAGCAGAGGGACCAGACGCACAGCCCATCCATCTTTAGGCCAGTGACAAACCTGGGCCATCCTCTCAAACGTTGTTAAGAAATGCTCAATGTCATCATCTGGAGATAATGGAAGTAGTTTGGGTTCCCTCTGTCTGACAACCCAACTTGCCTGGCTCATCATTTCATCTGGGTCATCAAAATCACCATCATTTTTGTCATCTATTTGTGGGTGCTGACTCCCATCCATAGTGTCCGGCTCTGTTCTTTGTTCTTCTCTCCTCATGTTTACTTGTTGCTGCATTTGGGAGACTTGAGACTGCATGCGTCTCCATCGCTTTTCTTGAAGAGAGGACTCTTTCTCTCTTTGGTGGTCTCTCTCTGTTTGTGCTCGTATGAGTGATTTCACCAGACCTGCTAATTCATCCAACTTGCCTTCTGTCTTAGGATCTGTCATGGTGTATGGCCCGCTTGGCCCCTCATCTGGTTCTTCTTGGCCATCGCTCTTCCCCTTCCTTGGCATCATTTACTGTAACGTGGTATCCCACTTCTGACACCACTTGTGAGAATGACCACAATTACAGCTGGATGATACAGCAAAAAATGATCCACAGGCAAGGTTTGAGGTGGGTCACCTAGGCGATTCTTTTATTCATTGCCCTTGGCAAACCGTATGGTCACATCAGGATCACCAAACAAAAGAGAACCCCAGGTTGCCAAAATGGCGCCTATTTATAGGGTGTCAACCTATTACCCTGGAAGAATCCATTCTCCGGGATCCCCTGCCTAAAACATTTTTAACCCAACATTGTTTTTTATTTCTGTATTTGCACCACATCATCTGTGACTTATATACATCCTACTCTACATCCACTGACAGAAAAAATACACCAAGACACTTCATATTACCTCCACTAAAATAAAATGCACACATTTACCATCCCCACACCAATTTACACTTGGCTGCCCCCGGAACTATATAAGTGGCGTCCGTTTCCTGGGGAAGCCTTTTGCCTGCACACCCGGAAGACAAAAGACTGGTGAGTACACAACACTCTTGATTTATCCACTGCACACTCATTAAGCAACACAATACCAATTTTTTAACTTAGCTCCTTGTTTGATCAATTAACAACTTAATAGGCACATTTAACCCCATGTCCCTCTGCTCTAGGTAAACTGCGTGGCCTACACAGCACCTATCAGCCAGATCAAGACCCGCCAAACATCAATCAACATGGCTACAAATACTCAATACACACACACACACACACACACACATCTATATATATCCATACAATTGTGCCAAAAACAGTGTTAAAATCTATTGTGCAAATCTCCAAGAAAGTGCTGTTGCTCTTTTTAAAGTGTCTGTGCAATTATTAAAGTGCATCTGTAATCATACTCAGTCTAAAGTGCGTGGTGCCATGTGTGCAAAACTGGTGACGATGTGCTCTTCGTCACACTTAGTTAGCACTCCTGTATTAGATTTGTTTAACATGTCTTTATCAGCAGATTATGTACCAAAGTCTTTTAAAGTAGCTGTAATAAAACCTCTTCTAAAAAACAGCTTGATCCTGAGGTGCTAGCCAACTATAGACCTATATCTAACCTTCCTTTTCTCTCTAAGAGAAATTAGTCGCCAATCACCTGTGTGACTTTTTACATAATAATGAGTTATTTGAGGACTGTCCAGTCAGGATTTAGAATGAATCATAGCACTGACATTACTAACGACCTTCTAATAGCTTCTGACAAAGGAATTGTCATTGTCTTGTTTTACTAGATCTTTGTGTGGCCTTCGACACTATTGACCATCGCATCCTGCTACAGAGACTGGAGCATCTAATTGACATTAAAGGAACCGCATTAAGCTGGTTTAAGTCATATTTATCAGATAGGTCTCAGTTTGTACATGTTAACGACAAATCCTCCATGCACACTAAAGTCAGTCACGGAGTCCCACAGGGTTCTGTCCTTGGACCGATTCTATTCACCTTATATGTGCTACCCTTAGGAAATATTTTAAGGAAGCACTCGCTGATGATACACAATTATATTTGTCGATCAAACCAGTGCATGTGAATTAAGGAATTAAAAAGCTAAGATAACTAAGAAAACTAAGATAAAACTGAAGTTACTGTACTTGGCCCCGAAGGCCTCCGAAACTCAATAGCTAAAGATATTGTTACTCTGGATGATGTTGTGTTGTCCTCCAGCACCACAGTAAGGAATCTGGGTGTTAGTTTTGATCAGGATATGTCCTTTGATTCTCATATAAAACTAACGTCAAGGACTGCATATTTTCACCTGCGTAATATTGTGAAAATTAGGAACATTGTGTCCTGGATAGGGGTTGGACCCTATTCTTCTCTGGAGTTGCCCAGGGTTTGGGGGCCGGGCAGGTGTGGGGATACTCACAAACCCCTGGCTAAGCGCCGCGGTGTTGGAGTTCACTCGAGTGGATGAGAGGGTCGCCTCCTTAAGCCCCCCCTACCACCTTAGGTGGTAGGGGGGGAAACTCTGACTGTTGTTTGTGCATATGCACCGAACAGCAGTTCAGAGTTTTTGGCCTTCTTGGAGACCCTGAATGGAGTTCTGCATGGAGCTCCAGTAGGAGACTCCATAGTTCTGCTGGGAGACTTCAACGCTCACGTGGGCAATGATGGAGACACCTGGAGAGGCGTGATTGGGAGGAACGGCCTCCCTGATCTAAATTCGAGCAGTCGTCTGTTATTAGACTTCTGTGCTAGTCACGGATTGCCTATAACTAACACAATGTTCGAACATAAGAATGCTCATAAGTCTACGTGGTACCAGAGCACCCTAGGCCAAAGGTCGATGATAGATTTTGTGATCGTATCATCTGATCTGATCTGAGTTGGGTCAGAGAATGGGGGAAGATTCTGGACGGATCAGGTAAGCCCAAACGATTAGTGTGGGTGAACTGAGAAAGTCTGGAGGAGGCCCCTGTCCGAGAGATCTTCAACTCACACCTCCGGCGGAGCTTTTCTGGCATCCCTGTGGAGGTTGGGGGTAGAACCGGAGTGGGCAATGTTCAAATCTTCCATTGCTGAAGCTGCAGCGGTGAGCTGTGGCCTCAAGGTCTTGGGTGCCTCAAGGGGCGGTAACCCTTGAACACAGTGGTGGACACTGGTGGTCAGGGAAGCTATCCGACTGAAGGAGGAGGCCTTCCTGGATATGTTATCCCAGAAGACTCCGGAGGCAGTTGCAAGGTACCGACGGGCCAGAAGGGCTGCAGCCAAGGCTGTGTCAGAGGCAAAGCAGTGGGTGTGGGAGGAGTTTGGAGAAGTCACGGAGAAGGACATTCTGGCAGCACCAAGGTGCATCTGGAAAACCATTCGACACCTCAGGAAGGGAAAACGGGGAACCGTCCAAGCCGTTTACAATAAGGACAGGACGCTGGTGACCTCAGCTGATGAGGTAATCGGGCGGTGGAAGGAGCACTTTGAGGAACTCCTTAATCTGACTATCACGCCCTCTTTTGTAGAGGCAGAGCTGGAGGCTGTTGAGGAATCATTGTCAGTATCTCTGGCGGAAGTCACTGAGGTAGTCAAGCAACTCCACAGTGGCAAAGCCCCAGGGATTGATGAGATTCCTCCAGAAATAATGAAAACTTTGGGTTTGGAGGGGCTGTCTTGGTTGACACGTCTCTTCAACATTGCGTTGAAGTCTGGGACAGTGCCATGGGAGTGGCAGACTGGGGTGGTGGTTCCCCTATTTAAAAAGGGGGACCAGAGGGTGTGTGCCAATTACAGGGGTATCACACTACTCAGCCTCCCTGGTAAAGTCTACTCCAAGGTGCTGGAAAGGAAGGTTCTTCCTATAGTCGAACCTCAGATTGAAGAGGAACAATGCGGATTCCGTCCTGGACGTGGAACAACAGACCAGCTCTTCACTCTTGCAAGGATCCCGGAGGGGGCCTGGGAGTATGCCCATTCAGTCTACATGTGCTTTGTGGATCTGGAGAAGGCGTATGACCGGGTCTCCCTGTGGGAGGTGCTGCGGGAGTATGGGGTGAGGGGGTCACGTCTGTGGGCCATCCAATCTCTGCACACCCAAAGCGAGAGCTGTGTCCGGAACCTGCGCAGTAAGTCGGATTCGTTCCCGGTGGGGGTTAGCGTCCGCCAGGCGTGCGCTTTGTCACCAATCCTGATCTTGATTTTCATGGACAGGATATCGAGGCGTAGTCGTGCTGGGGAGGGGTTGCAGTTCAGTGGGCTGAGGAACTCGTCTCTGCTTTTTGCAGATGATGTGGTCCTGATGGCATCATGGATCAGTGACCTGCAGCCCTCACTGGATCGGTTCGCAGCCGAGTGTGAAACGGCTGGGATGAGGATCAGCCCCTCTAAATCTGAGGCCATGGCTCTCAAGAGGAAACCGATGGATTGCTTACTCCAGGTTGGGAATGAGACCTTACCCCAAGTGAAGGAGTTCAAGTACCTCGGGATCATGTTCACGAGTGAGGGGACGATGGAGCGTGAGTTTGGCCAGAGAATCGGAGCAGCAGGGGCGGTACAGCAGTCGCTCTACCGCACCGTTGTGACGAAAAGAGAGCTGAGCAGGAAGTTTAAGCTCTCAATCTACCGGTCTACTGGTCATGAAAGCTGGGTCATGACCGAAAGAACAAGGTCGCAGGTGCAAGTGGCCGAAATGGGTTTTCTCAGGAGGTTGGCTGGAGTCTCCCTTAGAGATAGGGTGAGAAGTTCAGCCATCCGTGAGGAACTCGGAGTAGAGCCACTGCTCCTTTGCGTTGAAAGGAGCCAGTTGAGGTGGTTCGGGCATCTAGTAAGGATGTCCCCTGGGCGCCTCCCTAGGGAGGTGTTCCAGGCACGTCCAGCTGGGAGGAGGCCTTGGGGAAGACCCAGGACCAGGTGGAGAGATTATATCTCCACACTGGCCTGGGAACGCCAAGTTAGAGCTGGTTAATGTGGCCCGGGAAAGGGAAGTTTGGGGTCCCCTGCTAAAGCTGCTGCCCCCGCGACCCGACCCCGGATAAGCTGTTGAAGATGAGATGTTATCCTGATTCAACCAGGTTTCAGTTAAAAATAAACAATCAAGATGATAATTAAATCATTGATTAAAAATCACCACTTCTCTCTAACCTATCATGCTTCTCCTTGATGAACTCAGCCAATTAGGTCGTAGCTGTCAAAATTCACCTCCAAGTCCCTGCAACATCTCAATTATCAGGACTTCTTCTCCAGTCTCAGTCGTCTCACCACCACCAGCCCCCGATCGCTTCAGGTTTCTGGGATCTACAATGTCTCGAGCCCTGTCAACACAGTCATCAAAAAGGCCCAGCAGAGAATGGACTTCCTGTGCCAGCTCGGGAAGTTCAACCTGCCTCCTGATCCAGTTTTATACTGCAGTCATCAAGTCTGTTCTCTGCACTCTAATAACTGTCTTGTTTGGATCGGCCTCCAAACAGGACAGGAACAGGCTCCAACGAACAGTCAGGTCTGCAGAAAAGATCATCGGTGCCAACCTGCCCACCATCTAGCACCTACATCTCCAGTCAGAGTCAGGAAACGGGCAGGAAAAATCACAGCAGACTCCTTCAGCCCTGGGCATCACCTGTTCCAACCCCTCCGGTAGGTGCTACAGAACACTCTGGAGGGGGGTTAACCTTTTTATGTTTTTAACATTTCCACTCTGGAGGGGGTTTACCTTTTTATGTTTTTAACATTTCCATTCTGGAGGGGGGTTTACCTTTTTATGTTTCTAACATTTCCACTCTGGAGGGGGTTCACCCTTTTGAGGTTTTTAAGCACCAAAAATGTTGTCTAAACAAAAGGCACATCTGATCAAATATTGTGTCGTTTGTTTATAAAATAAAGCCTTTTTCATGAGACATTTTTTTGGAATAAAACAAGTACTTATCACTTGATTAAGTGTCACACTTGATAACTGAGCAAACTTAATTCAGTGAAGGTTGAGAGAAATATAACCCAGGTACAGCTGATCACTGGGGGAACACTTGCACTCTTCACAAAGGCTCAATACAGTTTTTGCACCTTTATTTTTTTACATACATACATATGTTTGAAAGTTTGAACAGACTACAAACTACAGCAGCTACTGCATGCAGGTACTTTCACCTTCCGGAAGCAAAACACAAACACTTTGTGTAGCCCAGAGTAGATTTCAGGGAGAAAAAAACTCATCATACTAAACAAAACCAAAAAGCAGCAAATTGATAAAGTGCGTATGTTCACTCTTAAGGAAGTGTTGTACGACAGCCTCCCTGCTCACTAGGCAACACAGTGTATGGCTGTAATTTACAGCATGGCCCAATCAACCAGACCTTTACATAGTGAACAAATGTAGGCACATCCACTCTGGTGTCGTTTTGCCCCCCTTAGCATTTCCCTATTCTTTCCAATTGAAAGGCAAGTTATTAAATGACATTATATACACACATTTTAGAAACCAAGAGTACATTTTAATCTCAAAAAGGGGCTGTTGCTAGATTTGGCCACTTACATATGGCATCATATGTAGTTCATATGTGACTGACAGAGGGTGACAGACAGTTGATCTGCAGTAACAGGGTCTGGCATATTCATGTTGTTTTAGTGTACCTGACAAATCAAATTCCTTCTGAACTCCACATTGATGGTTTGAAAATGTAAACATTTTCCAGATGAGAACATTAAATGTAAGGTGTCAGAGCAGAGACCCACCCACGGAGGATTTTAAAGGTTCATAATAAATAACAGTGATGGTATTTCTGCAGAGAAGGAAATTAATAGTGATAGACCGATACATCGTCCAGCCGATATTTGCGTTTTTTTATATGTACCAGCATCGACCAATGCAGGCTGCTGCGTTTGCCGATAGTTTTTTCCCGGCATTATTTTCAGACAGGTGCCCACAGGCAGCTCTGTGTTGCCGGAGAAGTCAGTTAGTTTTAAGTGATGAAAAAAAAAATCCATATCTCCTGATCCCTAGAAATGAACATACACTCCTGTGGTCTCTCTCAGGACAAACTCTGATTGAGTCCTCAGACATATCTTTGGTATTTCTGTACTGACATTTGTTACTTAAAAGATGACATATGCTGATACACTATTCAAAATTTAAATGGTGAAAAGGTCAAATTTCTGATCTTCATTGTTTACTATGCTCAAATCTTTTAATTTTTTTCACAGGCCAACTGATTTGTCCTCGCAAGTAAATAGATGTAGGTTTCCTCTCAGAAGGAACAATAATGGAAATACACTGAACAAATAAGGCTATTCTACATGCAGGGTGAAGGGTTTATGTGTAGTTGATATCCTAATGTATTTTTATTTGAGTAATCATCCGTCAGTGTGTGAAGTCTCCACTCTGACACTACAAACAGCTGTGACAGGCTCAACAAAAATCAGTTGAACAGGTAAGATCAGTTCTAGTGCTCACAGAACTAAACTTTTAGAGTGAAAAGCAGTTTTCTGTCTATTCACTTTGATTGAAAAATTTGGGCATGTAATTACAACAGTGATTTTCAAGATGCAGCCTCCTGCTCCACCAAGATCATTTTGGCAGCTTCATTCTCTGAAAACAGACAGCTACATTTGTCAAATATAGTGCAACAACTGGAGGAATAAATGTTTCACTATCCCTTCATGTGAACAGTATTGCACTTTTCCATTGTTCAATAATGTATATACAAAATCAAATATACACAAGGTCAATGTGGCAGAGTTAATTTGATTAGATTTAAAAGACGACAGAGTTTCAGACAGAACCTTGTACAAGTCACTCAACAGTGCTAATAATCATAGGAGAGCACAGACTACCTGTTCTGGAGTCAGATCCATGAGCCACCTGGGGAGCTCAGGCTCATTTGCATCTCACTTCAACTGAACATGAAAGGTGAGTTCAAATGAAGCCTAAGGAAATACATTTCTCAAGTCTCAAGACCATTTTAATGCATGTTGTGACTTATATTTAATAGCCGATTCCCTTTTTAAACTTTATTTTTGTGTGACAAGTCACCAGCTGACCGCAGGATTCCCATTCTAAACAAAAAAGTCCACATATCCACAACTCACATCACTTATATCAGATATCCAAACTATACCTTGCATTTCTCTCTTCTGTTCACAACACTGTGGAGTATTTTCTCACATGAAACTACATAAGTGTGTCAACTAGAGGGGAAGCAGGAGTACCAAATGATCCTCTGGTGTTGCTTAGTCTCTCAGGTGGATGCTTTATTTGGTTTACTTGCTGTGGTGGAGGTACTGCTGGGTGAACATGTTGAGCTCACTGTCCAGCCAGCCTGCCTTGTTCCTAAAACCAGAAAACATACATATTATTATTATTACTACTACTACAACAACAACCCTGTTTTCAAAACACATTATGAATTAATAAATCATATTAAATGTTGAAATTAACTAATTCATCCATTAATTTTTCTTAAAAAATTATATGCACATTTTGACTTTGATGCCAGCAGCAGGTTTAAAAAAAATTGGGACAGTGGCAAAAAAAGAGTGTAAAAGTGGTGAAATGCTCAAAGACAACAGCTGGTGGAACATCCCACAGTTAATGAGGTGAACTGGTGACCAGTCAGTAACTTGATTGGGTCTAAAAAGAGCATCCGTAGAGACACGTTCACGGTTATTTTTTCAAAACAGAGACATGTCCCTGCGTCTGTGAAAGTCTGCACTAGAAAATAGTGACACAATTTAACAATAATGTTTCAACGTAAAATTGCAAAGAATTGGGGATTTCATCCTCTACATACAGTTGTTTCTTATTTTGTTTGACCGACTTCCTGCCACTCAAAGACGGGACATCGCAGCGGTAAGCGGGGGGCTTCATTGTGTGCTGCACTTGATAACTGCAGACACTAGGGGGCAGCAGTAAGCTTAAATCTGTTTACAGGATTGAAGAAAAATACACCCTCAGACCACAAAGTGAGTTACAATGACAGAGTGGTGCCATCCGTATTTCTGCATGTTGAATTCACAGGAAATAAGCAGAAGAAGAAGTAACATGAGTGACAGCTACAGCAAAGATGCTAAAGTTGGCTGTAAAAAATAACCGAAATCTGAGAGAACCGTGTCCTGCCATGTTTCTGGTGGCTCAAACTCACAGAACTTGATGTTGACTGGTGGACTGATATTCATCTTTTTTATCAGAATCAGAAAGACTTTAATAATCCCAGGGGGAAATTGTTTGTGTTTCAAACTCCAGCTTTACAAAAAATATATATATATTTATAGAAATATATAAATATATATATAAATATATATATATATATTTATAGAAATATATAAATATATATAGAAATATATATATATATAAATCTATTTATATATATATTTATATAAATATATATATATATATATATAAATATATTTATATATATATTTATATATATATATATATATATATAAATATATAAATATATATTTATATATATATATATATATAAAACATCAAAATTACAATGGTAATGTATATACAGATCAAAACTGTAATACTGTGCAAAGTACTGTACAAATGTGCAAAGAACAGATTGTTTATGATTGAATCCATTATTTCAGAGAGTAGGTGAAAGACTCTCCTAGGGATGCATTGTATAGTTTAATGACCATAAACAGGAAAGATTTCCTGCGGCGCTCTGTGGTGCATCTGGGTGCGAGGAGTTTTCTGCTGAAGGTGCTGCTCTGCTGGGCCAGTGTGTCGTAGAGAGGATGTGAGACATTGTCCAGGATAGACCGGAGCCTGGACAGCATCCTCCTGTCTGCAACGGTCGTCAGGGTGTCCCGCTCCTCCCCCACGACATCACCAGCCCTCCTGATCAGTTTGTGTCTGTTCTGTTGATATCTGCAACCTTCAGCCCACTGCCCCAGCATGTGACAGTGTAGAAGATCGCACTGGCCACAACAGACTCATAAAACATCCTCAGCATGTCTGGCAGATGTTAATGGACCTCAGCCTCCTAAGGAAGAAGAGTCGAAGTATACCCCCAGGTAAATATACTCCTCAACAGTCCACAGGGACCCCCTGGATGGAGAGAGGGGTCACAGGTGTTTTCACCCTCATCAGATCCACTATGAGCTCTTTTCTTTTAGTCACGTTGAGCTGCAGATGATTCTACTCACACCAAGTGACAAAGTTGCAACAGTCCTGTATTCACTTTCATCCCCCTTTCCAATGGAGCCATCTATTGCTGAGTCATCAGAAACTTCTGAAGGTGAAGAGAAAGGGAGAGAGGCCAGTCCCCAGTGGGGCCCCAGTGTTGCTCACCACCCTGCCAGACACACAGTTCTGTAGGCGTACATATAGTGGTCTGCCCACCAGGTAATCCACAATGAGGACACGATGGGGGCCTCCACCTGCATCGCAGCCATCTTCTCACCCAGTCTCGTCAACTGTCTGTCTATACAATGTGTAGGCTGCTCATAAAGCAAGTTTTATGGAAGAAGTAAAAAAAGCATCAACCAAATGGAGGCTGGTGCACTGTACATCACAGACCAGGAAGAAGCCTGGTGATTGAAAACCTTTAACAGGGACTGTGACTTGTTCTTTAATGTCGTTCATGATTAGCCTCACCACCACTCCATCCAAGAAGCTGTCTAGCTGTGTGTATATATATGCTAGGTGAGGTTCTTCGAGGGGTGGGCGATAAGATGATATTAGCTGGTGAAGGATTAGAAAGTGCTGACTATCGTAGTACAGTCTGTAGGGCACATTCCATCCACTGCTGTTCTATGCTCTTGCACAGACGCATCAGGTTTTTTTTCCCTCAACCAAATCACACTACTGGCTAGTCCACCTCATGCACCGCCCTAAAGTCACGGCGATCGACCAATAATAGCGAACTAGAGGCAGTGACCAGGATTGATGGTTGAAAAAATATAAACGAAACTACCAGGTCCTAACAGCACTCGAGCGTCAGACTATCGCATCAATGCTGTCTGTCCACACATATTCATAGAATTTGTGGAAAAAGCTGTAAAATATTCGCTTATTAAAACAGATAAATATCCTGTGAAGCCGCAGTTTCCTAATGTGTTTAACAAGGAGGCAGAGTCGTCACTTCACAGAGCACGCTAAATGCTCTGTTATATATTTTCTCTTTTGGGGCTATATTTTTTACATAGGGAAAAACTTTGGTTGCACTGTTCAGTCACTTGCAAAATAATTAAAAATCATGATAAAATCGTGATTGTGATTTTACTGTTAAAAAATTGTGACATGATATTTTTGTCATATCACCCACCCCTAGGTTCTTACCTCAGCAGCTTTGCCTTGCTCTGTAGGTTGTCCAGCAGCTCGATCTTGCTGTTCATGTCAGTAATCTCATCCTCGAGGTTCTGACGGGTGACATCTACCTGCTGGCAGAGCTGAGCAAACACACCTGCTAGCTCCCTGATAACCACAGACAGCAGCGACAAAACAGGGTTAGAAAACATGATAGAGATTCTTCAAGGTTTTCTTTCGAATCACTGATTTAACTGACATCATAACTGCTCTAAGGTAATGAATTTCTAATTGTTAGCATGCTCACTGCTGGACTTGGTGGCTGCAGTTGGATCCGGTATAGCTGACAATGAGTTGCAGCTTCTCGCTGGCGTAGTCTACAAACTGTCTCTTGAAGGCTCTCTCCTTGGCCTTGGTTGTCCAGGTGAGCCGCTCGTAGATGTACAGGAGTCCATACAGACCCACTGAGAGGGCGATCAGACGCCAGCCAACAGCCTTCCAGATCTGCACACACCAACAAAGCTTTAGGTCTGGCTGAATGCTCCTCTCTCTGATATCTACACACATTGAAACAGAATTTAGCTGCAGAAAGCCCTGTATGACATGAAGACTGTTGGATGATGGTTTGTCCTGGTGTACAAAAGCTATTCGAGGTAAAGGGCTTTAAGAATGAATGGAATAGGTAATTAACAATATAACTAGTCAAGACCCTTCATAATAAATGCAGGCATGAAAATGGGTTAGGGATAAAAAAGGTGAGAAGGAAGTGGAAGGGGGCATGCTACCCCTGGAAGAAAATTTGGAATATTATTTAGCATCAATCTGATGCATTTTGAGAGAAACATTAATCATTTTGAATATATATTAGAGTATCAATCTATATATATGTGGTCAGAACTGAACTGAACTATTGTGCTTTAAAAGAAATGAGACTGCCAACTTCTCTCATGAAATGCACAACAGCACAACTTTAACAGCGCAATCTGCCGCAGAATGAACAAAGCAAGCCCTCAAAAATCGTTTCCGGTTTGGCTGAGATGGTGAAATCCAAAACGCTGACAGTTACTGCATTATCATGGGTGGGGACTTCAATCTGGTGCAGGATGTGATACTTGACAGATCTTCTCCCACACAGATTACACTATCCAAATCAGCACACACAGTTAAAACATATGCATCACAGTTGAGAATTTCCAATCCTTGGAGGTTTAGAAACCCCCATGTTAAAGCTTTCTCCTTTTTTCCCCATGTACACCACACAGTCTCCCGAACTGATTTCTTCTTACTTGATAACAATCTCCTCGACTGTGTGAATGCATGTGAATATCACCCAATGGTGAATTTTGACCATGCTCCTACCACAGTTGACATTAGTTTTCCACGAGATACAATTCCATGTTCACGATGAAGGTTCAGCTCACACTTACTGTCGGATAGTAAGTTCAAAGATTTTGTTGCGACCCAAATCTGCTCTTACATAGAGTTTAGTGACCCCCTGTCGTCAGCAGTGGCACTCTGTGGGAAGCGCTTAAAGCTACTATTCAGGAACAAATGATATTGTATTTATCAAATGAGACACACGTAGTAGAGAGGCAGCTGCGACAATCCAAACAAAGCTTTTTTGAGCAGGGAGACTCCTGGCACAGCAGGCCCGCGCAGCTAGTGCTTCCAGACTAACTCTAAAATTCAACTACCGGACGGCAGCCACACGTCTAGTTCACAAACTTTCCTTATATGCTGATGACCTTCTCTTATTTATTTCAAACCCCACATCCTCCCTCCCCCCAGTTTCATTAATCCTGGATCAGTTTGGGCACCTATTGAGGTATAAGTTGAATATTCAGAAGAGTGAGTTATTTTTTGTCAACAACTTGGCGAGATCAGTCCCACAATCCATATTCCCCTTTAAAACAGCTGACAAGGGATTCAAATATTTGGGGTGTTTATCACCAGCTCCTTCAGGGACCTTTTTCAAAAGAATGTCCAGCCACTATTAGATAAATGCAAGTCAGACTTGTCTAGATAGGCAGGCCTCCCCCTGCCCCTTACAGGCCGGGTTAATCTTATTAAGATGGTCATTTTACCAAAGTTTCTTTATCTTATTCAGCATCTCCCAAATTGTCTTAACAAATCGTTCTTCACTAACCTAGACCAAAAACGTAATGCCTTTATCTGGCAAAATAAACCAGCCCGTATCAAAAAACATATTCTTCAACTCCCTAAACCTGAAGGGGGACTCCTTAATTTCCGCCACTACTTCTGGGCTTGCAACATCAATAAACTTATATTGGTTCAGCAGTGAAGGTGCAGACGTATACCCGCCCTGGGCTCATACTGGGATAACATCTTCTTCCTCCACTTTGGACTCTACGATTTGCTGACAGCTCACCATAACCGCTCATAAGGTCTCATCCAATCCGGTTGTCTTTAATACCATTCAAATTTGGATCCCTTTACGGCTGTATGAGAAAGGTGTTTTTACGTCCTTTGCATTTATGTTGGACAAATACAACCTGCCTAATAGCCACTTTTTTCGGTACCTTCAAATGAGACATTTGATCCAAAAGCAATTCCCACATTTTCTGAACCGCCCCCCTGAAGTTGAGATGGACCAATTCTTGTTTCTCAACGTACAACACAAATGACTGATATCTGTCATTTATAATAAGATTGCTCTTCTGAGCCCAGTCCCCACTGTATTGCCTAAAAATGCATGGGAAAAGGATTTGGGGGTTGGGGGGATATTAATAACAACCCATACCAAAGTTAAATATGCATAAACTTGGGCCAGCTGTTTGCCCCGTTGGCAGCCATCAACATAGCTGTAAATGTCTTAACCACAGCTGTGTGAAATAAAGTACTAATAGTCAACTATATGTTGCTGCACTGTCATACCAACATTATGTGCTACATAGAAAACATGAAATCAATTTATGTAGAACAGGACTTATTCATTTAATATATGTCTGCTTACGGAAAAGGTTTGCTTCACCACAAGTGTGAGCACAATTTTATTTCGTATTTTTTTGTGTGCGTTTCCTGCCTAAGATTGGTGCTGCCTCAGAGTGGCGGTCTGTGCGCACAGGTGTGTGTGTGTGTGTGTGTGTTTGTGTGCGCCCTCACCACGCCACCAACCACAAGGACACCCATTGAAGTACGTGAGGTAAGGGATGCAAGACCAGTCACCATGGAGACCATCAGCTCTTCCTGGGTCATGGAGCTTTGTGGGAAGGGAGGCATGCTGGTGCTGATTGGAGTTAGAGCCATGGGCCTAGGAACCTGCAGGGGGAACACAGCTGATAAGAGCACAGAACACAGTGGCTCAGAGTGTTACTGACAGTCTTGGGTGATAGTTGGCCCAAGCCTAATTCAGAGTAAACAAGGGTTGACTGAAGCATGACTATCGCATTGTTGTTAGTCAGTTCAGTAGAAATTGAGTTACACATCTGATGATTAATTGTAGGGAGAGAGTGCAGAATAAGCCTATTCAAAGGCACAACACAGCCATATAGAAGTTCTATTTATGACATTAACATGGTGGAGTGCACTAGGGCTTTCCCCGATAGAAGCTATTCTTAGTCGACTCACGCTCCACTATAATATTGACCAACTTTTTTGTTGATTCATTCATCAAATCGACGGATCTGTAAAGCTGAGTTTCTCCATAAAGCGATGTGCTCATTAGTTTCTTGGAAATAAGACATTCAGCATGAAAAATCCTAAAAAATGACTACCAAGGGTGCACTCACACTGTCCGTCCGTACCGTGCCCAAGCACGTTTCACGGCTAAAGTCTAGTTCGTTTGACCAGTCTGAGTGCAACCGTTGCTGGCCACAGCCCGTTTTGGAGAGGTGGGCTTTTGTAAAGCATGTTTGCACATATACGAGCATGAGCACGAGGCCTAAGGCGGTTCTGACGTCATTTTATGTGCGCCTGTTCGGACATACTGTAGAAAAAAGGACGGATCATGCGCGGACATTTAAAACAATGGCGTCGAAAGGTTCACGTTGGTGTGATGCGAAGGTGGAGTGTTTACTGCAGATTCGGTCGGATCAAAATATTCAAAAACAGTTGGACAAGACGCACAAAAACTCCGAGACTTATGGAAATATTTGTAAACAAAGCGGCGCATCGTGATGACGTCAATCAATGCGTGTGACATGTTACGGCGTGATGACGTATAGGCAGCAAGAAGCATTCGCCGAGGCCCAGGTAGTGCGAGTACAAACGGGCCTGGGCTGCGGGGGGAGAGGGAGGGGGGGACAAGTACCCTAAAGCACGGGGCACGGTATGGATGGACATTGTCAGTGCGCCCTCAATTGCTAAAGAAATCATGGTCAACAAAGAGGGACAGAGTGGCTTCATGCTCTCATTTTCGGTCCTTTTACAGTGCCTATAGAAAGTCATGATACCCTTTTGAAATAGTCAGGCTTTTTGTTTTACAGCCTGAAATGATAATACAAAGAAAAATATATTTTTCCAGCGTGATTTACACAAAAAAAAGAAAAACAAGAACAGCAGTGTTGGAAAAGCGATGAGTCCCTTTGGTATAACCAATCACCTTCCAGATTCCAGTTAATTGGCCTCCACCTGACATCAACTGTGGTGACTTTGATTACTTCAGAAAAAAATCTGCTGTTTCTTGAGGATTCCACTCCTAGTAGTTCATAGTAAGAGAAAGAATTCACCATGGTTGGAAAGATTCTTTCAAAAGAGCTCCAGGATAAAGTTGTGGATAGGCACAAGTTAGAAGAAGGATATAAAAAATAGTTCAAAGGCTTTAACTATCGCTCTGAGGACCATTCAGAGTATTGTCCAGAAGTGGATCCACCCAGACCTTGCCTATATCTGGCCGCCCCTCCAAACTGGAGGACCAGGCCAGGAAAAGATTGATCAGAGAAGCTACCAAGAGGCCCATGGTGATCTTGAAGGAGTTATAAGTCTTAACAGCAGAGGTTGGTCGATCTGTGCATGTGACAACAATTTCACAAGTTCTACAGGTATGGCAAGAAAGAAGCCTCTTCGGATAGAAAAATGAACACTGAGTCTCATAAAAAACATATTGAAGATTCTGATGCCATTTGGCAAAAGGTTATATGGTCAGATGAGATCCAAATTGAAGCATGGTAGTGGCAGCATTATTATTTGTTTCTCTTCAGCAGGGACTGGGCAGTCTGCAAGACAGAAGGGAAAATGGATGCTGCCAAGTCCACCCAAATTCTTGAGGAAAACTCTTGTCCCTCTGTTAGACACTAAAAAATGGGCAGGTGGTTCACCTTTCGGGAAGACAACGACCCAAAACACACCTCCATAAAAACAACACAGTGGCTAAAGGACAGGAAGGTGAATGTCCTAGAGTGGCCCAGTCAGAGCCCTGACCTGAATCCTACAGAACATCTGTGGATGGACTTGAAGAGTGCAGTCCATCACCACTCACCACAGAATCTGACTGAACTCCAACAGTTCTGCAGGAAGAATGGGGAAATATTTCCCAGTCTAGGTGCACAAAGCTGGTAGAGACTAATCCAAACAGCGGAATGTTTTAAAGCAAAATGTGTAAATCACACTGGACAAATATTTGTTTTTATGTATTATCATTTCAGGCTGTAAATAAAAAAAAGTGACTATTTCAAAAGGGTATCATAACTTTCTATAGGTACTATATGTGTGTTTGTTGTTCTCAGATACTCCAGTGACTCAGTTTAAGAAGAAATATTCTGGTGCTGTCACTCTCATCTGGTAGAGGGGGTTCATGTCCCCGAAGGTGTTACCTGGTCGTTGTAGCCCATAAGAGCCCGTCGGGTGTTCTTGGGCCCCAGGAAGCGGTTGACCAGCATGGTCCAGCCCAGTGAGAAGTGGAAGCTGATGTCCTCCTGAAAATCACTGCAAAGCTTGTCACAGGCCAGGTCATAACTGAGGCTGAAGCACTGACGAGGAACCAGCTTGTTAACCTGCTCTCTGACCAGGTTGGGCAGCAGAGGCTTCAGACCGTCTGCACGCACACACACACACACACACACCCGCACACATGAAGAGAGCGATAATATAGGCACAGCTGTCACACAAGTGTGTCCCCTAGATTTACAGACTTGAAGGGGGGGTAAACAGGTGTAAACATAAAGAGTTACCGATCATGTCAGTCTGTGTGGCCTGCAGGGCACTGGTGATGGAGGTGGAGCACCTCTCTGACATGTTCTTTCCCAGACCCTCCTCTATGTGCCGGTGGAGCTCCTATAAAAACAACCACAACAAAGAAACGGTCAAAAAACAACTGCTGCCATTTGGTTTCCTGACGTGTACATCCAAACTGCTGAGTAGAAAATGCCTGACCACTGAGCCAAGATAACTGATGTTAACCTCTCTCATCAACTCACACCATATCTACCATCACTCTCTCCCCTTCCCTTCAGCAGCATCCCCAAACCAGCCGTGGTCGATGAGCTGACACTTTCAGGATAGAAACACGGATAAATAGAAAAATAACCAACCAACGAGGCATTTTGAGGGGTACAGAATGAAAGTATTGCTTTCCCATAAAAAATATATTTAGTCTGAATTAATATTTAAATTATTTTGACGGGTTTGACAATGACTTTCCGTCACGTTCTGTTTACATTGTACCATCCAATGGTGGCCGGCATTGTGGGGTTGCCAGGGGTGTCTGTTGTTCGGTGCAGCTTCTGTAGGCTGGCACCGGGGGAAGCCAGTCATATTAATACTCATATTCCTTGAGGCAGTGGCCGAGGAGGAGGCATTGCAGCTATTTATGACGCTGGCCTATAAATCAACCATACACCTAAACTAAATTATAATTCATTTGAACACCGTACTCTACGGGGGAATTGTTGGGTCTATGTAAATCTTAAATAAGTCATAGAGTGTGGTCTTAACCTAGATTGTAAAGTGTCCTGAGATAACTTTTGTTATGATTTGGCACTATAAATAATATTGAATTGAATTGAAAAAAAATCACCATTATTTTCCACTTGCTCCATTGGAAAACTCCAAGAGGCATTCCACTTGCCCAAACACAGAGTTTACTTGCCATGGGCAAAAAGGCAAGCCTTAATGTCGAGACCTGATTTTCACTTTGGCAGATGTCACAATTCACATTAGGGGCTGAGCCCCCCTAAAGGTCTGATCCTAGAATTGCTCCTGGCCCATGGAATGAAAGCAGCATAGTCTCCCAAAGCAGGTGGTATTACGCACAGCCGTTCACTGAGTTTAGCTTTATGTAACCACCTGAAAATGACACCAGGCTGATAAAGTATCACCATACAGACCTCAACACACATCAAACTACTGCTTACACTGTATAAATTAGCCTAGCAGCTAGTGGACTTCATAGCTTAATCCCAACAGTACACTGCAGCAAATTATAGCCTGTGTTATACAACATTGTTGAAACAGAGCAGCTAATATTGGTAGTGAAAACAACAAGTGAGGGGACTGCTGCGCACCAGGTGTGTGTGTGTGTGTGTGTGTGTGTGTGTGTGTGTAATCAGAGATCAAAAGAGAGGAGAGAAATTACACTAAATGACAGTAAGACTGAAGGAAGGAAGACTCTCACACTAAGATGAAATAGGAGTCCAATGTTCGATCCAGCCATATTAATGCCTATTCTATTGATTCGCTCATCTACCAAAATCACAAAGCATGTCATCAATTAGATTCATTTTTTGAAATGTTTGACAGCCCATGGAATAACAGATCTATTTCGACAAGAAGATAAAACATAAAACATTTCCATTTTAAACAACATTTAGGGTATAGATTACAGAGTTTTTGAGGTGCACCTGATTGCACCATGCCCCAGTCCGTTTCCACATAATTGATTTGAGACCACGGCTCTTTGAAGTTTAGATGGGATGACCTCAGTTCTAAAGCGAACAGACATACAATTTTCCTGGGACAACACAAAGGCACCTGTAAGTACCTCCTCATTGATAAGTGTTAATTATCACTTCATTATTTAGGTTTGCTGATACTAGATTATGTGCTCACTCACTCATGAAGTTTGACTCGTGTCAAACTTCATGCAGCAACATTAGTAAAGCCCCCCTGTAGCTCTGGTCTTTGTGTTGTGACCTGTGATGGTCTTCACACCTTCCCAGACCTCCCTCATGTTGTTCTCCCTAAGCTTCTGCTCCACCTTTCTCCTGTAGGTGTCCTTAGCTTCCCTCACACAGTGTTTCACCTTCTGCTGTGCTGAGGCAGCCTTCTTCTTGTTGAGGACAGCCTTAACTTCCCGCATTACCCATGGCTTGTTATTAGGGTAACAGCGGACAGTCTTGACAGGGGAGATCACATCTGCACAGAAGTTCAGGTACTCCGTCAGAGTATGTGTCATCCCCTCTATGTCCTCACTGTGCTGGTCGATCAGCACATCCCAGACTGTGGTGTTGTGACAGTCTCTCAGGGCACTTTCCATCTCAGGGGACCACCTCCTGGTGTTGTGAGTTGTCACAGACTGTTTTTGGTCCAGGGGGGTATACAGTGGCTGTAGGTGAACCAGGTTGTGATCAGACTTCCCCAGTGGGGGGAGGGGAGTCCCTCTGTATGCATCCTTTTACATTAGCATACAGGAGATCAATTGTCCTGTTGTTTCTGGTGGGACAGTCTACAACCTGGTGAAAAACAGCTAAAGTAGAATCCAAATTTGCATGATTAAAGCCCCCAGAGATGATCATAAATGCCTCAGGGTGCTGTGTCTGCAGCCTTGCAGGGACCAAGTGGATCCTGTCACAGGCAGTGGCTGCGTCCACAGTGATCACGTGACTGAACAAACTCCCTCTGCGAATAATATGGCGGCATGCTAACAGCTAGCAGCTTGAGGTCCCGGCAACATGAGACTTCCTTTATGGAGATGTGTCCTGGGTACACCAGCGGTTGTTCACATACATGAAGAGTCCCCCACCTTTGCTTTTTTCCGCTCGATTCTGTGTCTCTGTCGGCTCTCACAGCAGTGAATCCCGGCAGGTCCACGCTAGCATCCGGTACAAGGTGGTTTAGCCATGTCTCCATAAAGATGAAAAGCTGCTGTCACGGTAGATCCGCTGGTTGTTCAGTGCAGACAGCTCAGAACCCTTCCGCTATCTGTTTTGCAAGGGCACCATCGCTGCATCATGGGCTTAGCCCAGCCCAAGATGATTGTGGTTGGTTTAAAGAAATGCAAACAGCCCCATTTCCTCCTATACTGAAATGTTAACTTGAGCAGCCATACTTACTGCAGTATGGTCTGGCAATGTGAGACTATCATTTCAGTGAGAATATACCCATAACTTTTGCTCAGCAACTGAGGAATTTATTGCTTCTACATTTACCATCAACACTGATTGGACATCTTTATTAAACGTGTCAAATTTCTCTTTCGCAGTTTAGAGTCTATTTAGAGTACAGATGTCTTTCTGAAGACCAAAAAGTCTTCTATCCAAACTCTTGACCATCAGTTTGGGCTTGGGCTAGACATGGATTTCTGCACAAAGATCCTGATGAATATAGAAAAATGACAGTCTTTATTTCATGTGGAAACTAGTTGCGCATTGGCCAACTGGCTGTTGATATGCAACACTCTGAAGTGCTTTTAACTGGCATGTGTACACAAGTGAATTTGCCATAAGTACAGTAAGGAAAGTATGGAAGCTGTGTTGACACTAATGAAAACAAAGAAAATGTATTAAAAATGGCAGAAATAGACAGACAGAAGGTTAGTGCTCTATATTAGCCTGCCCTGTGAAGCTCACACTAAAAACAAAGAATTATGTTCAATATCCATGTTAAACTCACAATCTTGTAGACCTTGAGCACCACTGTTGATGGGTGGAAGTCCATGTGGAAGTCATCCACCAGCACATGGAGCTTCCTGATCTCCTCAGACATGGCATTAGACACCTAAACATGAGCAGACAACATGGGTGAAAAGATTCCCTCCGTTAGAACCAACTGAACTAGGACAACCAGCATCTGCTAACACTTCCTTTGTGACACATGCTGAACTTGAAAATAAACTTAGAAATGTAGGTTAGCTTTGACTGGACTGGTTTAAATTGTTATTTGAGTTAGGGGATTTATGTTATGATTCCATGTTGGGGTTCACCTGTCTTTCCACCTCCTCAGTAATCTGCTTGATCTTGGCCTTACAGTCCACGGTCAACAAGTCCAACTGCTTGTCTATAAACTCCAAACGGTCCTGACGGTCGTCTTTGGTCTCAAGGCAGTAGATCCTAGACACACGTGCGCGCACACACACACACACACACACGCACGCACGCACGCACGCACGCACGCACGCACGCACGCACGCACACACAAGATAGAAGGTAAATCGACAGCACTATCACTGTCAGCACACAGACTGTCTGCCGGCAGCTCGTCACATACGGAGGCTTCAGGTCTGTCCGGTGCGGACACTGAGCCTATAACCTGTAGCTTGATGTTAACGAAACTGCGGGAGCTCACCTGTTACGTGTTTGTGTTACAGTGCTGATGGCACTATCTTCTTACTCTGCTTACATATTGTTTCTGTCTCATCTGTCACTCTGTTGCTGTTTAGCCTCTTAAGGATTGATATGGGGAGATATCTGGTAGCACGCACGTGACCAGATGAAAAATTCAGTTGCACACTCTCAAATTTTGGTCTCAAAATGCAGTCTGGAGCCATGTAGAATGTTGAAAAAAGTCATAAAAAGTCAACTGAAATAAAATTAACCATCTTTATGTTTTACTGTCCACCTAACACAGTACAATGTTTTAGTGCAAGCATCAGGTGAGTCTTGTCTTCCCCTAGAAACTATCATTCGGTAGAATGTTTCAACATTACTAAATACTTACTTTACTTTTCCCTGTATTTTCTTAAACAATATAGTAATAAACTCTAAATTAGCACTCTCTTACTACTCCTAATGTTCTGTGTGTTTATGGCCAGCCAAAGCAGCCTATGTTTTATTATTATTTTCCTAAAGTGGAGGCACATTAGTCGCTCTCCTGCTGTCACATCTCTTCCTCTGAGGGAGGTAGAGATGCGGTACAGAGGAGAGTGGTGTTTAGGTCAGAGATGACATTAGCTGACATCTATGTACATGTGCAAATAAATCAGACAATGCACAAGCAGGTTAGTGATGTGCCCTCGAGAACGGTCTACAGTAGGCTACAACAACAACAACAGGATGCTAAAAACACAAACTAGCAAGCTAGCTGCAAGCTAGCCAGATGGAGTCATATGACGGCTGAAAGAAACCGTTTACAAAAAGTCAGTCCTCAGGTAAGTCTTTAACAGTAGTCTGTTGTATTGCATCAATTCCAAGCTCAACTTTCAAAGCCATAAATATCCAAACGCTTGTTTCTCTGTTGGGCTCTAAACTTTATTAGTTATGCGGCATAATCAACCTACTGTTGTTAAACGATTACCAAATTAGCAGAAAAGATTGCACCAATGATGTAAACAAAAAGTGTTCATTGTAGCGCGGTCACCCTGCAGTGTTAACAAGCTTTTCTTTAATAAAGGTAGTCCGATTGATTTATAAACAATCTAGCGTTCCTTATGGTGATATGTTATACATAGTGTTATTCTTGCTATGCCCCAGGAAATAAAGCAAGAATATTTTTCATAGAGAAATATGTATTTCAAATCTAAAAACAGCCACAGGAAATTTTAAGTACTGAGTCCAATCAAGGAAGGAGTGATGGATAAATCTAGTCCCTGTAAATGTGTTTATCCATTTTACAGTTGCTCCGACTTGTCAGTTTCAAAGGCTGAAGTTACAACAAAATAACAGGAATATCTGTAGCAATATATCCATATATTCGTGAATTCGGGGTACATTTTATTAACCTTAAAAGAAGGTTATTATCCACTGGAGGGCCCTGGGGCGGCCTTTAAAAGGCAGCCGTATAAAAAAACCTCCAGAGAGCTGGATAAGTGCATCTGCAACTGAATAAGGAACAGACGGACACATTACCGACAGCACAATAACATCCAGAACACGATTTGCGATTATTATTCAAAATCATAATGTTTAAAAATACAAAAACAGACAATATACACAGAGCTACCTATGACTTAGATTCTTGTGGACACAGCCTGTGAATGAGGTCATACTTCCTCTCACACAGAGGGTTCAGTTGAGTAGGCAGTCCTTAATGTGGACAGCGTCACATACCTGTTATCACATTCACTACTATCAGAATATGGATAGGTAGCCTGAACCGCCTCCAAACGTGTTTTTTTTCACCTATCCGTATGGGATCGAATCACTCAGAACACATGTTACTGCCAGGTGAGAACAGCCCCATATAGTCTAAATCCATGCACTTGTACAATCTGCTTTTAATATCCAACTGACCTCTGCTCTTGTGCAGAAATGTGTACAGAATCCATAATGCGGCGCAGGGCTTCAGAGATCTGTTTTGCCCTCACTGTGTGCTGCTCAAACTTGGTCTTCACGGCTGACTGTGAGATACATTCCTACACACAGTAGCAGACAGGAGAACAATTAGACATTAACTCAAGATCAATGGATGGTTGACTCACTGGATACCTCACTACTCCAAATGAATTTTAATACCTTGGTTATGTTACACAATGAAAGGTATGCAATAAAGTCAGAAAGTGCAATCAATTAAAAGTAGGGCTTAAAGGTTGAATATGTAGAATCTTTATTAAAAGCTATATTCTTAAAAAAACGAATACACCCACAGGGTGTTTTGAGGGCTACAGAATGAAAGTACTGCTTTTCCATAAAAAACATATATTTAGTCTGAATTAATTATTTATTTATTTTTAATTTTGACGAGTTTGACAATGACGTTCTGTCCCGTTCTGTTTCCATTGAACCATTGTTTGCATTGCTAGTTGCCAGGGTTGTCTGTTGTTGGGTGCAGCTACTGTAGGCTGGCACTGTGTGAAATGGAGTTTGCCAATCCTGAGCGACCGGAGACGGGCAAAAGCCAGAGTCAATATAGGCCAAGCATTCACTCCATGGACTGAGAGACGCCCAAATGGCAACGTTTCTCCTTGATCGCTAACATCACTTTCACCTTTACTTAGCTGGAACGGCTAATGCTAACAGCTAACACTAACTGTCAGTCAAACTCCTCTAAAACTTGTCTTTATGGTGTGATTTGCTGGAGAGGATGGGTTCAAACAGGCTCAAACAGACTCCAGTCTCCTGTAGGCTACTGGGCCGGGTCTGACTTATTGGTTGCTACGATCCTGAGACACTAGATGGCGTTCTGCGCATTCTCCATATTCAACCTTTAAGTAACACTAGTTGCTTATTTTTGAAAGGAGCACTAACATTTCGGGGGATATGCTTGTTTGCCATCTTAGCAAAGTAAGCTCTGTGTGTCCAGAGAAAGAGTGTTTAGCCTATCTTAGCACAGATACTCCACCCATTATTGCTAGAATTTTATTGAGGTCAGAGTGATTAATGCAATGGACAACCAATAAAACCATGGTAGTAAATAAAATTTAATACTGTTAGAATATTAAAATCTGTGATCCATTAAAATCACAGTCCTAATTCTTCCATGTATGAGGCTCGTACCTCGAACCGCCTCTCAAAGTTCTGGAACTCAAACATTCTGGCTTGAAATCCCTCTGCAAGAGCTCCACCTGAAAAAGGACAACAACACTTTACTGTAGGAAACTGTGGATATTTTTCCACACAGTCAACTGGTGTGGTCTTTTTAAAGCTATGGTATGTATTATTCATGTGTAGCTTGTGATGAAGAATGGATGTTATTCCAGACAGGAAAACATACTGCTGTAGCCCAGTACACCTGTGATCATCAATGACCTGAGAGATCATCTACTAGCATTGTGTGATTAACTACACTAGTCATGTTTAAATCTGAACAACATTAAAACATCCTTGAAACTATTTTCCATGGTTTTTCTAAAAACCTTTCTACAAAAATTCCAGACCTGGAAAACCAGGTTTTTCATGACCGGACAAACCCTGACAGAATCCACACTGACTAGCATACCGACCTGCTTCAGGCATTCCTTGAGCCTTCTGTACACGAGCCTGAAGTACCTCCTTGGCAGAAACGAAAAAGATGCGGTCACTGGCCTGGGCTCGATCCACCACACCCAGCTCATCCACCAGGAAATTGGTGCAGCGGTCCATATGCTGCCTGTGGACCTGACAGAGCAACAACAACATTTTTCTTTCTTCTTTATGTTTTTAAAACTACAACATGGGAGTTGACTTAGAACAACCTCAAAAGTGAGAGTTAAAATGTTGTATAAATGTTGAAATGTATTTTCAGCATGTACAGTATGTAGTCAGTGATTTCCTGAAGTCAAAAAATTAGTCATTGTCACGAATAGAGGAGCAATGAAATTTGTTCAAATCATTGCTGTCATGTTTTATGGAGATTCTTGAAATTTGGATGTCAGCCATCTTGGTTTTCTTCACCGCTGACTGTGAGATACATTCCTACACACAATAGCAGACAGGAGAACAATTAGACATTAACTCAAGATCAATGGATGGTTGACTCACTGGATACCTCACTACTCCAAATCAATTTTAATATCTTGATTATGTTACACAATGAAAGTTATGCAATAATTTCATTTTATGAACGCTTGTTGGAGGACTTTTGGATGCACAAAAACTGACAAAATGTTTTGTCCATGTTCAAACTAGTAATTACTTTTGATTTGTTGTCAAATCCCCGTAATCACCCCCTGAATACTTTTGAGTTGGTATTGGTGCTCAAAAACACATAGAACGTTCCACATGAATCATAAGTGGCGAAACTTAATACCTGATATGGGTCTTTGGCTTGGGTATGTTAAAATAGCTTGACACAGAGATGGTCACAACTCAAGTCTCAAGTCTTTGAGGAAAGAAGCAAGTCCTAACTTGAAGGCAGACACATCTGGCTGTAGATATTCTGCATTATATTTTCATGATTATGCTCAATTTTGATGTATATTTGATCTTTTTTATTTGTTATATGATATATTTTTATTGTATGATAGTCATGGATTTTGTGTTGGCTGCTCAATATGTTTGTCAGAAACGTTGTCAGTCGTGCTGCTGTCTGTCTCAGGACACAATAAAAAAATCTGTAATCTAAACTTGCCTTTAAATTACAAAATCTGTAATTTAAACTTGCCTTTGGCTAACATTAATAATTGACGTGCATTTCTCCTGGTTTAACGGCGTTAGCCAGCAGATGGAGGCAGCACGGGCAAGAACACACTTTAAAAACATATGTAATTTAACGAACGCTTATCTAAAAGTTAGGCTCTCACAAAGCTAACATTAGTAACAAGCTTAAGTTGATAATTTATGCAGCTGAGCTTAACACAGATGTTGCATTCTGTGATTCTTTTGTTTCAGCTTTGAGTGACGTTATTAAAGCCAAACAATATGACAAACAGTAATGTAAGCAGCAGACCAGGATGAAATTAGTTTGAAGTTGGATATTCAGATAGGCTGGAACTGAAGTTAATATCCATCTACTATCCAACTTACAACTAACTTCACCCCGGTCAGCAGCAGCAGCAGGTGACGTGCTCTCCGTGATATCCGTGGAGTGTGGCCTCTCACACATCTCTGTGGGAGAGAATGACTTTCTGCTCCTGAAGTTAATGCTCCAAAAAGGACAGAAATAAAAAGAAAATTGTGCACGAGTGTCAAATCATGAGTCCGAGTCCAGTCTCAAGTCTTTGGGGGGGCGAGTCCAAGTCAAGTCTCAAGTCACATTTGAATTTGACTTAAGTGCAATTCGAGTCCAAGCCTTAAACTCGAGTCCCCATCTCTGGTTTGACGCCGTCCCCTAGAATATTTCAAAGTCACTGCCCCAAACTTTAAATTTGACATAGACGTGCATAAGGTTGGTATGCAAATGTAAAGTAAGGATACTTCTAAAAAAGGAAATATTTTGTATTGGCTTTCATAAGCCCTGCGGTTCGCCATTTTGAATTTTATGCATTTTTTCATGTATTTCATACAAACTGATTTGTTTCGATTGTGGTTGGTATAATCGTCCATCAATTTTGATGCTTAATTGTGAAGAAATAGTTGATGCCTCGAACAATGTCGTGCTGGTTTCCACACATGGGCGCTTAGGGGCATTACATGTTGGTCACAAGTTCACTATGTCATTACAGGGGATTGATTTCCAGTCACATGCAGACCACGTGCAAGGCAGGGCCCAATCACGGACCTGTCACGGCCCCAGCATGGACGTACGGGAAATTATAGGTGGCTTCATTCGTACCTGCAGCAAGAAGCTGCATAAACCATGTATGGTGACTCAAGAGCCATGCACCAGTGGTCCATGCATACACAATATATAATTTAAAACATGGTGGCATGTTTTAAGTTTCAGTGTGTGTTCCCAGGTGTAGATATTTTGCCTAACTGACCTCTTCCATGTATTCAGGTTCTGAGGCTGAGGCATCCCAGCGGTTGTTGAGGATGAAAATGTTGGGACTGGAGAGCCGCTCATTGACCTTATGAAAGAAGGACTTCTCCTGTATGAGACATCATTTAAAAAACATCATACATTTAAGAGATCAGTATTGCACTGACATTTGCAACAACAGTCCAGCAGATTATTCCACTATCTCATCAACAGTTCACTTAATTCTAGAGCTAATTGACAGCTTCAGTCTCAAACTACAGCTTCTTCAGAGACTGTGTGCTCTTTTTTAAACATACTGGCTCCATTTAGAATGACACACGCAGCTGTCTCACCGTTTGCATCAGTGTGGACTCAGAGTTTGCTACCAGAACAAAAACATCAGCATCCAGGCAGAACTTGTCAATCCAGCTGTCCAGTTCTGTGGTAACATCAATACCTGGGCTGGAGGGGAAAACAGAGAGTAGAATAAGCATCTGTATTTTTCGAATTCTGTTTCTCCACGTGAATACCACTACATACAGTATCCCCACCATGTAAACACCTTATGCAGGCTAATTATGGTAATGTGAATATGTTTTCATCATTGTATTTCTAAAGATGGGAACAACCGGGGGTGCACTAAAGTGCCAAAAGAGAATTCTTGTCATGTTACATGTAAAGACATCATTCAGTGCGTTTACACGCACGGCAATAACCCAAAAATGGCCTTACCCGGTAAAGGGAATAATGGGATTATTGGAGTTCCCTATTATGTATACGTGCATGAAAGGGGGTTGAATGGGAATATGACGGAGTAACTCAACCTCCTGTACAGTAGGTGGTGCTCCGCCAACATACAGCTGGTCAGAGTACGGCTTTTTTTCTCCGGTTCATCTTTGTCAAAAAGAGCATGTGCAGACGCAAAACCTGATAGTTATCCGGGATAACTATCAGGTAAGGGAACTGAAGGAGTTATCTAGGTCTGTTAACCGGGGTATGAGAACTCCGATTTTATCCGGGGTACGGTGTTTACATGGTGTTTGTTTTTTCCCCTGTACCCCTGTGACATATAACCACTATCAATTTAATTTGTGATTAATTCAAACATATAATAAAGTTTAGTAGTTGTGCAATTTTTATTCCACCATGACAGCATATGCATAATAGCAAATATCTTGATTAAATAGTGTTAACTTATGTCTGACCTGTCCACCAACACCAGATCATCCCTGAGCAGAGCACACTTTGCTTTAGGCCACATGACACAGACCAAGCTGCCGGCATCCAGGTCCTCATCCTGGTGGAGAGCGTGAGCCAGCTGGTTCACTGTCTGTAAACACACACAACATCAGCATCCTACATACACAGCAAAGACCAATATTTCACTTCCAGACCTGCCAGGCTGCAAAACCTGGACAAATGTCCACTGTGGTGACCTAGATGTGTCATAGGCCAATAACTGCGTTTCACACAATAAATTACTGTACTCTGCATACATGTACATTACAGTACAATATTTGCATGCATGCACCAGGCAGACAAAAAAGATAGGGGTACACTGATATGAATTTTTTTACGATACTGATAACAGATTGTTGACAAAAGTATTAAAATGTAATACTGTTGGTCGATCATGTATACTTATTATCTTACCAAGGAACACAATTCGACTTGGGCCCTGATCAGACAGAGCACATTTTAGAAGCCTTGGGTGGCTTTTTTTTTTTTAATGAGGGAAACATTTTTCTCGTTGCCTTTCTATGTGCCTTCCTTTTGCAGGGACCCCCTGAATGCATCAGGTTGAAAAAAACTTCAACTCGGAGCGGAAAAGGATCTAATGATTTTTGAATTCACAGCAAAACTGATCGTGCAGTTTTAAAAAAAAAGCCAGCATATATTCTAACCTGTGCAACAGGCTCTGATCAGGAAACAGTAACCTCCCACTACTATTGCATTTATATGGTCTCCAAAAAATCAGACTTGCACTGTTGATGGTATGTGACATGTGCGCAAGCACGACCAGTTGAGCTAGGAGGCACACCTTATATTGCCATCCTGAGATAGACTAACTTGTAAATTACGTAACATTGAGCAAACGCTAAATATTTTTTTCTTTCCAGCTCAGTCCCTTTACCTTTGCAAAGGACTTAAAAGAAAAGTCCAGTCAGCTGGAGTGAGAAGGGAGAACAAGAGTTCTCCAGTTTTGCTGTCCATTTGAAAAAAATGTCAATAATAATCGTCCCCTCTTGATATTTGGGTGAATCTGGGTAAAGGGAGAGGGAACGAACGCAGCGCTATCATTGGTTGAACTGGTTATTGTTGTTTTTTTCAGCAGGCTAGTCACTGCTGTTTGAGACAAAACTATTTCACCTGCATACTCTGAGTTCTGCTGACCTTAATGCTCTTTCTCTCCTCAGAGCCTTCAGTGAGGAGGAAGGCCTCATTGCCATCCGTGCCCTCCACCCTCAGAAAGCAGTTGGTGGTGTGTCCTATTCCTGATGGCAGCACCTTGTCACACAGCATGGCATTGATCACTGAGCTTTTTCCATTACTGGTCCTACAGAACAAACAACATGGCCGTCAGCAATGCCTGCACTTCTGCTTTAGTTGATGTTTAATCTTGTACTTTCAGGTCAAATTTAACAATTGTAACATAACATTACATTGTTTTTCACAGCACCAAGGAATTTGGTTGAAAATTAATTTAATAAACGAAAAATTAAGAAAATATAGTTTTCTGTAGTAAAACCAAGTCATTTTTATGGAACACAAAACGAAGCAAGTGTTTCAGGCAGTGCTATTACATGCAAACACAATACAAAAATGTGAATTTGACAGTTTGTGTCAAAAGCCTGTTAGTATTGACATTCTCCTGCATAGCATAGTCCTATGCAAAAAGCAAACTTGTTGTTTGCCTGTCGTCTTGTTGACAGACCTGACAGAGAATTAATTTGACAATTTATGATTTATACTATAAATCATAATTATTTTGGGTTCATAACGTTGTAGTAGCGGCAGTCATCAAAGCAGTTGTTTGCTTGTCAAATCATGCATCATTATGTATTTATTAAAGCATCATTTTGATCCTTTTATTGCAATTAAACAACATTGAATAATTATTTAACCTTAAAATAACAGCTTCAAAATCATTTCGATTCTACACTGATTTATAATAAGGAGAATGGGGCCATTCACACTTGATGCCATGAAAGCCTGTTCTTGCGCTTTGTGACTTTGGCGAAAAATAAAATAAAGTGTTCTGGTTTTCCCTCTGAAGTCCTCCTGCTGCTCTGCCTAAGGGATTTACAGAGTTCCCTTATGGACAGAAAGCTTAAATTGTTGCTAGAGTAAGGCTGACCGTTAGCTATGCTGCCAGGACTGGAAGCTTGGAGAACCGATGGAATGTTAGTGGTTACTCCGCTAGCACAGGAGCCTTTGCTGAAACTGCTGAATGGAGGAGGTTCTCAGGCCCATAGCACGGTTAATGCTTGTGGGAGCTGCGCTGGTATCATGCCATACCTGGAGGTGGGCTAGCACTAGAGGTATTGCCCAGAACTTCACAAAACGATACATATCACAATATGTTACATATGTCAATACACACTGATTTCGAGTAATGACCTCCTACACAGAATTTACTACAACAGCTGTTCTTAACTATTCTGCATAACAGCCATTGCACAACTGAAAAACTAGTCCTTGCCCAATACGATCTTGAAAGTAAACAGTATTTTATTATTATTTATCAATACATGCAAAAACTTTTTTTTCATTTTTAAACTTAACGTGCTTGAATGAATGCTTTTGGCAAGGCGAGGAGCTGTGTGATGAGGGTATGAACCCAGATATGATGGCGTTTGGTTTTCCAATGTATCTGGCACATCCAGAAAAGATACAGAGCTGCAATAGTGGTTATTTTTTTTATTTCTAAGTGACTTTGAGAACCCGGAAAAGCGATATATAAATTTAATGTATTATTCACAATAATAATAATAATAATTATTATTATGAGTATTATTACTATTTTTGTTATTTCGATTATGGTTGATGACAGAAAGAAACATTGTTGGGCCCCGCAGGTCTACACTGCCGCGAGACGCACAAGTTATGGAGGTCAAAAGTTCCCTTTGGGTTTTGTGTGAGAATAGAATGAGAAACAGATATACATACCTCCCAAAGAAGACCACCTTCATGTGTCTGCGTGCGAGCACTTCTCCAATTCCTGCCACCTTGGCGAGGAAACCTCGGACCTCCTGGACCTGCTCCTCTGTGGTGACCGGGTCCAGATCTTCATTTTTGTAAGCATCTTAACATGTGGAGGTCATCAAATAGAGGTCAATCATTACGGTTATTCCATGGAAGTATTATACGAAACAACACGAGAATTGGCATGTATTAAGACTGATGTCAAACATGATGCTTCGTGTACTGTTGTTTAGAAATGGTTTGCAAGCTGTAAGTTAAACGTTTTACTTTAAAAACACTTTGGAGTGTTTAATCTTTCTTGTGTCTTTCTCATAAAAATACATTTTATTAATACTATTACTTACTTATTAATCCTTCACTTGTCTTAAAATCATTATCATTTGATAAACGAAGACCAACGCCAAAATTAACCCTGCAGTTGTGACATCACTTGTGGTGGGTGTTTTCTGCAGTCACTCTCTTTACATCAGCATGTCCATTCTAACCAATCAGAGAGCAGTTCAGGATGCATGTTATTGTGCCAGCCCAGGCACATCTGACCAATTAGTGAAGTGCTTTTTTTTCTCCTTTTGTCCCAAACCTTTGAGCCGATGTGCAGCTTCATTTTGGTTCACTTCAGCACGTCATCAACGGATTCAGACCAGATCAAATGAAAAGGTGCGAAAGTGCATGAAGACTGAGATAATAAATGGATCAAAGCTATATCAGAAAATCAGAACAAGGCACACATTTCTTTCTCTCTCTATGTGCATGTTGAAATTTGTGCTGCTGCAACATTTATTCGATATCATTCAATTCAGACTTGTGCTGTGTTGAAAGTGTCAGGTAAATGTTACTCCATGTCTGACCTAGTAAGATTGCCCCCTTAACTTTTATATAAAATTCACCCAAGTGCTGATTCCGATATGAGACCAGCATTTCAAATTGCCTCAAGATTATAGAAAAGGGGTCCATGTGTGAAAGAGGAAACAATAGCAGGTGGGATGGTACCATCTAGAAAGGAAGTGCTCTCCTTGATGTATGCCCCCAGCTGTTCAAAGATGCCGTTGATCTTCTTCTTTGCTGTGACAAAATGCTTGAGTGGGGAGGCATTCACTTCTGCCATCAGTCTCTTATCCTTCTTGCTGTGTACTGAGTTGGTGTTGGGTCGCAGGAAAACCAAAGACATGGCACTGGACAGAGGATAAAACATGAAAAACACCCATATCATTATCTGACTGAAATCTGAAATACACATGTTGTGGAAGTAGTGTGCAAATGTTAAATACCTTCACCTTGTAACTATAGACTGGATTGACAAACTGCTTAAAGGGATAGTGTGGATATTTTGAAGTGTGGTTGTATGAGATGCTGGTCGTCATGTGTAGGGGTTGTGGTCTTAATTGCCGATGAAAATGCCAGGCAGCTTTAATGTTTACAGACGAGTGTATTTAAGTTTTGTTCAGGTTACGTTTTGTAACGTAGCTAGTTGAGGTGGAATGGTTTATTTAAAAAAATCTGTCCCGTTCGGTACGCTTGTCACGGTTCGGTACACATGTTTACCATTCGGTTTATGGGGTGCAACGTAGCATAAGCCCTCATGACTGCTGTCCTTTGTCGTATCCATCTCAGTGCTACCGTCTCCCGGCACACTGGTAAATGCGCTCCATGCGCTCCCTGTAGGCACACGGTCACAATGCTACACACGCTCCTGCTAGGCACGCTCCTTCTAGGCACGCTCCTGCTAGGCACGCTCCTGCTACGCACGCTCCTACTACACACGCTCCTGCTACGCACGCTCTTCTTCTATGGTTTCTGAATCCTTGCTAAGCTCCGCTCTATTGTTAAATCTGTTGTTAAATCACCACATCTATGTCTCTTTCTACTAAAAAGAAAGGTTGTCACAGCAAACCGTCAGTTCACCAGAGAATGGACAGAAGTTTTTGTTTCTGTCACTGTGAAGCCTGTGTTTACTCTGCAGCCGTATCTGTGTGTAAAGAGGATAAGTTGATTGGCATTTTCAGAAAAATCATGCTACTCTGCAATTACGTTACTTTAATTTTTGTCAGTCCAGTTTTTGATGAATAAACTAATGTTTTATTTGTGCCTGTAAGCCTGGTAAAGTAACTAGTAACTGAAGTAATCAGATAAATGTAGTGAAGTAAAAGGTAGAATATTTCCACGGATTTGTAGTGGAGTAGAAGTATAAAGTAGCATGTAAATAAAATACTCAAGTAAATGTTAATCTCACTTCACTTTAATTTAAGATTGTTACAGTAATCCCTAAACAAGCTGCCTCATTATTTCCGTTATTGTCCTTAAGAATATCTGATTAAAAAATAATCGAATTATTAGGCTATAGATCTGATACATGGTATTTTTAGAATCTAAAATAAATAGAAAATAACAACCGAACAGAAAACATTAACCCCAAAACCATGAGATCGACCAAACAGTGGATTTTGTGAACCGGTCCACCCCTAGTTCGTATTGAAAGGTCAATCGCCACATGGATAAATGAATCAGTGTTAAAAGGTGTTACCAATCACCAGACAGAAGGATCACAATTATAGAGCAATAATCAGAGCCACAATGCAAACTCAGTTTAAATCAGCGTATTTCACAATGAGCTACACTCAGCAACAGAAAATGTAATTTAAATAATTGTCCAAAAGGTCCAAATAATGTTCCCCAACAGAAACAGTCCATAGTTAAATCACTAATCACTTTATGGTTTCAAGCACAACAAAATAAAGAATTCTGTTTTAGTGGTTTTTGTGTAGGAGTGATTCATCTCCAAAATAATAAAGGATCTCTGATAAGTTTCAGTTCCGTTTTCCCCGTTAGGAGTGGAGCCTCTTCACAAACAATTCAACAAACGATCTTTGAACAAGTGAATCTCCAACGCTGTCCAATTTTCTGAGAATTGTGAACACGCGACCAAGTAGAGACAGAATTTACATGCTGTTGTGCAAATAAGATCAAAAACATAAGGCTGTTTAGTGTGTTTACTTAAAGCAGTGGTCCCCAACCTTTTTATCACCACGGACCGGTGAATGCTTGACAATTTTACTGCGGACCGGGGGGTAGTAGATTGTTTATATTGCGAATATAATAAACGTGATAATAAATAATAAAGAAATATATATTATAATAAAATAAATAATAAAATAATAAACGTTAAAAAAAAATACGAAGAACCAGCAATTCCACATTTCACATTTTTATTATTAAACACTTCATGAATGATATTTTTCAACAGCTGAATTAAAGTTTGATCCCTCTCCTCTCCTCTCCTCTCCCCTCTCCCCCCTCCCCCTCTGTTGCGACCACAGCCCTAACGCTGTCGGACTCTGGTCGCTATGGTAACGTATAAACAGGCCTTCAAAATAAGATACAGATAAGTCACAAAAATGAATTTAAAAAAAATCAAGTGCATGAAAAATGTAACTCACCACAACGCTAAATTAATGAGAGCCCTGAGCTTGTTTCTCTGCAACGAGATGGTCCCATCTTGGGGTAATGGGAGAGAGTGACACCCGAAGTGTGTTGCTTATGTCCAGTCTACTCCGTTGTTTTGTTTTGGTTGCGGTCACAGCAGAAAACCCCGCTTCACACAGATAGGATGTCGGAAATTGCAACAGGGTTTTAAGTGCTGTGGTGGCGACCTCCGGATATTCTGCCATGACTTTAATCCAGAACATCGGCAGAGTTGATGTCTCGAAAATACTTTTAAAGCCGCCGTTGTTTGCGGCAGCCGATCTTCTTCTTGCACAGACATGCTGGATTCACCTGGTTGGTTGATAAATGGGTCGCGGATCCATTCCATGCCAGTTCGTGGGTCCTTTTTGGTCGGGAAGTAGCGCTCGAACTCTTTTAAAAGCAAAGACAGGTGATCGTGCACCAGCTGGGAGAATGAAGGCTCAGGCTCAGTCTCGCTCAAAATCCCTGCTAATCTTTGAAACATGTCCAATATGCCTCTGTTGACGCGCCGTCCCCAAAAATCCAGTTTGGCTTTAAATGCAGCTACTTTATCTGCCAACTTGAAGACCGTGGTCATTTTCCCATGAAGTGACAGATTTAATTCATTCAGCAGGCTGAATATGTCGCACAGGTATGCCAGTTTTGCGACCCATTCCTCGTCACTGAAATGTGCTGCTAACGGTGACTTCTTTTCTGAGAGAAATCTTTGCAGCGCCTCTCGTAATTCAAACACTCTGGCCAGCGATTTCCCTCTGGATAACCATCTTATTTCTGTGTCTAAGAGAAGCCGCGTGTACTCCGCGTACATCTCCTCACAAAGATGCTCAAAAAAGCATGAATTAAGGGCATGTGCTTTAATGTGGTTAATCACTTTAACGACATCATTCAAAACGCTGTTTAATTCCGGTGGCATTTTTCGGCTTGCAAGCATTTCCCTGTGAATGATGCAATGCGTAGATTCACACTCAGGTGCAACCTCCTTAATCCGAGCCGTTAAACCATTCAGCCGTCCGGTCATGGCAGCAGCTCCGTCTGTGTATATGCCGACACAAAAGGACCATTTCAGTTTTCCTGATATATAGCCATCCAGCGACTTGAACAGTTCTGCGGCTGTGGTGTTGGTTGGCAACGATAGTGCACACAACATGTCCTCATGGACATCGTCCTGATAAAGATATCGCACATAAACAAGTAGTATGGCCTTATTGTCAACATCTGTAGATTCGTCTACTGGAGCGCGTACCACGGTGACGTATTAATCCTCTCCAACAATTGTTTCTAAATGTCTTCGGCTATTTCCTCAATGTGCCGAGCCACAGTGCTAGCCGACAAAGGTACCCGTGCTATCTTGTTAACAGCAGCCTCTCCTAGAAGTCCACGGCAAATGTCTTTAGTGGAGGGCAAGATCAACTCTTCACCAATAGTGAATGGCTTTTTAGCCTTAGCAATACGGTTAGCCACCAAGTATGATGCTCTCAGAGCATTCGCATTTATTGATGTGGTGGCCGCCAGTAATTTCTTCTGTCCTTCGTGTTCCTGTTTTTTTCTTTCAAAATACTCCAGGGGCTTGTTTTTTAATTCAGGGTGCTTGGTCTCCAGGTGGCAAAGCAACTTTGAAGGCTTCATTGCCTCGTTAGAGAGCCGTTCGCGGCATATCACACAGAGCGGGCTTGGTCTGTGGGAATCCCCTGTCGCGATAAATCCATACTCCAAGTAGAACTCCTGGTACTGTCTGTTAAAAACTTTCTTTTTCTTGGAAGTTGGCTCTTCTTCTGTCTCTTCACCGGCCCTTTTCCCCTTCGAGAAGAAACTTTCCAAAGACGTCTGTTTTCTGCTCATTTTGCTTGCTTGTAGGTTAAATTTTTGGCGCTCAAATGACCGGGATGTAACCGAGAGAATCCGGTCATTTTTCAAAATAAAAGATTGTTCAGACTCAGATAATAAATACAACGGAAATAATTAATGATTTATTGGGCGGCCCGGTACCAATTGGTCCGGGGGGTTGGGGACCACTGACTTAAAGGACAAAGTATAGAGCTGTTCCATAGGAAAAGGGATCCTTAAATGACCCCTGTTGAGATCTGACGCTATTCAGAAAATACAATTAGATAAAAATTAACTTAACGTTCAAGGAGGGCGGGGGGTGCCGTTTGGGGGGCGCAGCGCCCCTAATATAATGGTCGGGGAAACACTGGGGTATATTCTCAGGGGACAAAAGAGGCCCTGCTCTGATAGGGCCTCTTTCTACTCAGTCAAACGGCCTTGTCAGCGACTCACGGCCTTGTCAACGACTCACATGCAAATTATTGGCATTTTTGGCGAGATAGACCCACCTCATTCAGGGTAGTCCTCCATAGTGGAAACGTACCTAATACTGTTCCTGATATAATAAGCTCCTGTCCTCCCTGTCTGTATCATTCATGTAACATCAATGCATGTTACTAATTCAACTTCATATCTATTACCATAATTGGTATCGTCATCGTCATGTTCTGTCACCTTGGCTGTGCTTGTTTCTTGCTGTTCTGGTGTATTAACTGCCATAACATGTAAGTTATATTTACATTACTTACTTTAACTATTAATATAGTTACTGTTACTTTGTGTCTCTCTTTGTCTCTCTCTGTACATCTGTTCCGTCTTTTCTCTCTTTCTCTTTCCTTTTCTTCCTCCCCAATCGGTGCAGACAGATGTCCATCCTCCATAGAGCTAGGTCTGTCCGTCGTCCCTGCCTGTTAAAGGGAAGGTTTCCGTTGCCAATGGGGCAATTGTTGGGTCTATGTAAATCATAAATAAATCATAAAGTGTGGTCTACTCTGTTAAGTGTCCTCAGATAACCTTTGTTATTTGAGGACACTTTAGTGTAAATACAATTGTAAATACACTGTTAATAAAATTTAATCTAATTTGTCCCAGCACCTGAGTGACCGGAGATGGGCGAACAGCTTTACTTAGCTGTAACTGCTAACGGTAACTGTCAGTCAAACTCCTCTGCAATACTTGTTTTTTAGTGCGGTTTGCCGGAGGGGATGGGTTAAAACCAAGCCCCAACCATAGCCACTTCCTGGCAGGTTTCATAATAGAGCAGTTTCTCATTGACCAGACCATTTTTACAGCATCCTTAAACCTGTTTAAGGCCTGGGACAAAAAACATTCTAGTCTGTATTTAGGTCATGTCTCCGTGACAACACTGAGGGGGGTGAATTTTTTTGTACCAGGCTAGTTTTTATTTTATTGGAGGTTAAGGTTTATGAATAATTCGGGGCGTGGGTGACAGCTAGCCCTCACTTCTCCTCAGAGGTAAACGTCAGCCAGATGGAGGTATGTCCCTCCCCCCAACATCACATACATGCCCTTTTTTAGTAAGAGGAAATGAGGCGGAGTCTGACAAGATGGCGACTGTAGGCAAGTATGATTGGATCAAGTGGAGAGAACGGACAAACGTAGAGGCTACATCCATTTTTTTTTACAGTCTTGAGTTCAAACAGACTCAAACAGACTCATGTAGGATACTGAGCCTGGTCTGACCAACCTGGCAACCCAACCGCTGGAATTATTCTTTTGTTGTTTAACTACGATCTTGAGACACTAGATGGCGGTGTTCTGGTCATTCTCCATATTCAACCATTAAACATCAAACATGTGTGTTTGAAGTTTTTTGTTTTAGTTAGTCCTCTGGAGTCTGCATTATGGAATCTGATTCCTGCATACTAGTATTTCATTATTGACACATATTGAAGGGATAAAGAACAGGAACAGTAGGCTGCGGTCCCATTTAAACTGTGACATCAGAGCGACTATGGTGCGGCTGAGCTCACCAAGGCCATTACTGAGCGTTGACCGTTCACACAGTTTGAAGGTAACCGTGTTGTCCTGCTCCAACTGTCCTCTTTCGCTCGTTTAAAAGCCGTGTACCTTACTAAAAGTAACAACCCCGAATTGAAAAGCGACACGGACACATCCAGATGAAACATATTTCCAGTCAACGCTCAATAAAGTCAGCACAAGTTAACGATAGCCTTTATTTATGATTCATCGCACTGTCTTACGTTAACATCCAATAAGGCCAACGTCAATGTCATGGCATTAACTAGCTGCGACTTTACTGTCCTGACTGAACACTTACAGCGCGTCGAGTGGGGACGAATGCATGCTAAATTACAAGCTAACTAACGTTAGCCTTCAAGTAAACTGAAACTGGTTTAGAACAGCAGCCAGCGACTGAACTGCGGTAACCCCCCGAACAGATTGTCAACTTCTTCAGTTCGTGACTTACCGTGGATGGGGTTCGTTCCTCACAAATAATCCTCTTGCATCCTGGTCCCCCGGATTTGGAAATCTCAAGCTAAATAACTTCTAACTGGGCGACTGAAGGACTATGCTGAGTGTTTGGTAGAGATAATGTTAGGTTAGCTCTCTATGCTAAGTCGAGGGGCGTTACTGAACGTTTCTTCTTCCTGGGTCTACTAGACGCTTCCAAGGAGTATGACCAAAGACTGGTGAAAAGAGGCTAAGTCACCAATCAAAGATGGCGGTGCTTTGGGGATATGACGCATGCGCAGTAAAATCTGGCCTGCAATTGCCATGATGCCCAAAAGTGTTTTTATTTTAAATAATTGTATTTGCATATTTTCACAAATATCAATATACAGACATTTGCAGAACATTTCGGCATCGTACTTGACAAAGAAAAAAATGTATACATAAGGAAGTCATTTCTCCTTTCAAGGAACATTACAATCTTAAATTATAATGACATAACATATGTAAATTTAGGAAGAGATACTAGTGCTTAAATTCACAATAAAATAAAAAGGCAGAAAATAAAACAATAAATCAAGCATAAATAGATACATAGAAATAAATTGACTTTAAAAAGTGGGCTATATTATTACATTTCCTTAAAATAAATATTGCAATATATCAGCAGTAGAAGTACATTTCTTATTATTGATCATTTGGATGGACTCAAAATAAATTCGAAATTAGTTTTATGGATATGAAATTCTCCTTGAAGAATTAGTAAGTTGAAAAGGTGGCGCACTATCAAGCTCCAGTTCCACAGCGCATGTGTCTTACCCCCAGAGAACCGCCATCTTTGATTGGTGTCCTTGCCTCTTTCCATAGCCTTGGTATGACCGCCCTCGACAGTTCTTTCTTCTTCTTCTTCTGTGATTGATGACGGATCGCAAAACAACGTTTAAGGCGCATACTGCCACCTACTGTAGCCAAGCGGAACATATAACACCAGTCTTCTTATAGTTAAGGTTCCATTCTTAGTTCATTAAAAAAGAAAAAAAAAAAAAACAGCTATATTTTATGATCTAATCCTGAATCTTTAAGAATCTCCCTACAGCACTCCCTAGTTTTTTCACTCATCCCTAAAACCCCCTCCAAATCACATCCCAGTTCTAATTCATAAATCCCATATCATATTTGCCAAACCTCATAATTACATGTTCAACATTTTCAACATTACATTCATCTCATGTATCTGCCCCCCCCCCCCCCCCCCATAGAAATACCCTAAATTATTCAAAATTGAACAAATGCCTTTTCAGATTTCACACTCTTCACATTTTAGATTCTTATGGAAAAAGAAATAATTGAAATGGTGGAACAAATCATTTTGTTGGGTCAACTTGTGTAACATGATCAGTTAGTTTACACAACTTGGCTTGATATTCATCCATATTAATAAGTCATGCATAAAGTAGTCCCATACACTGGGAGAAAAAGAAGATGGTGAGAAGAACTGGGGGTAAGTAGACTTTACATGACCCTTAAAATGATGATCTACTTATATAACAGATCAGTAAAATGATGGTTTACTAATATAACAGTTCAGTAAATGATGATTTACTAATATAACAGTTCAGTAAAGTGATGATTTACTAATAGAACAGTTCAGTAAATGATGATTTAACAATATAACAGTTAAGAAAAATGATGATTTACTAATATTACAGTTCAGTAAAACTTGACTTATTTATTTACTTATTTCCCACTCATTGTTCAAGGCCCAAATTCACATTATTCTGTTTTACTGTTCTAATTCTCTCCCCCCTTGCACAGTGATTTATCCTGTGTGAATCAGGAAGTAGTATCTCATCTCATCTTCAACCGCTTTTCCGGGGTCGGGTCACGAGGGCAGCAGCTTTAGCAAGGGACCCCAAACTTCCCTTTCCCGGGCCACATTAACCAGCTCCAACTGGTGGATACCGAGGTGTTCCCAGGCCAGTGTGGAGATATAATCTCTCCACCTAGTCCTGGTTCTTCCCAGAGGCCTGGAACACCTCCCTAGAGAGGAGCCCAGGGGGCATCCTTACTAGATGCCCAAATCACCTCAACTGGCTCCTTTCAACGCAAAGGAGCAGCGGCTCTACTCTGAGTTCCTCATGGATGGCTGAACTTCTCACCCTATCTCTAAAGGAGACTCCAGCCACCCTCCTGAGAAAACCCATTTCGGCTGCTTGTACCTGCGACCTCGTTCTTTCGGTCATGACCCAGATTTCATGACCATAGGTGAGGGTAGGAACGAAGATTGACCGGTAGATCGAGAGCTTTGCCTTCCGGCTCAATTCTCTTTTCTTCACAACGGTGCGGTAGAGCGACTGCAACACTGCCACCGCTGCTCCGATTCTCCGGCCAAACTCACGCTCCATCGTCCCCTCACTCGTGAACATGATCCAGAGGTACTTGAACTCCTTCACTTGGGGCAAGGACTCATTCCCTACCTGGAGTAAGCAATCCACTGGTTTCCTGCTGAGAGCAATGGCCTCAGATTTAGAGGTGCTGATCCTCATCCCAGCCGTTTCATACTCTGCTGCGAACCGATCCAGTGAGTGCTGAAGGTCACTGACCGACGATGCCATCAGGACCACATCATCTGCAAAAAGCAGATACAAGATCCTCAGCCCACCGAACTGCAACCCATCCCCACCACGACTATGCCTCGATATCCTGTCCATGAAAATCACAAACAGGATTGGTGACATAGCGCACCCCTGGCGGAGGCCAACCCCCACCTGGATCGAATCCGACCTACTTCCGAGGATCAGGACACAGCTATCGCTTTGGGTGTACAGAAGATTGGATAGCCCACAGAAGTGACCCCCTCACCCCATACTCCTGCAACACCTCCCACAGTATCTCCAGAGGGACCCAGTCATATGCCTTCTCCAGATCCACAAAGCATAGGACGGAATCCGCATTGTTCCTCTTCAATCTGAGGTTCGACTGAGGGACGAACCCTCCTTTCCAGTAACTTGGAGTAGACTTTACCAGGGAAGCTGCGTAATGTGATAACCCTGTAATTGGCACACACCCTCTGGTCCCCCTTTTTAAATAGGGGAACCACCACCCCGGTCTGCCACTCCCTTGTCACTGTCCCAGACTTCCACGCAATGTTGAAGAGACGTGCCAACCAAGACAGCCCCTCTAAACTCAAAGCTTTCAGCATTTCTGGACGAATCTCATCAATCCCTGGGGCTTTGCCACTGTGGAGTTGTTTGACCACCTCAGTGACTTCCGCCAGAGATATTGACAATGATTCCCCATCAGCCTCCAGCTCTGCCTCTACAAAAGGGGGCGTGTTAGTCTGATTAAGGAGTTCCTCAAAATGCTCCTTCCACTGCCTGATTACCTCATCAGCTGAGGTCACCAGCGTCCCATCCTTACTGTAAACAGCTTGGACGGTTCCCCGTTTCCCCCTCCTGAGATGTCGAATGGTTTTCCAGAAGCACCTTTGTGCCGCCCGAAAATCCTTCTCCGAACTCCTCCCACACCGGCTGCTTTGCCTCTGACACAGCAGAGGCTGCAGCCCTTCCGGCCCGTCGGTACCTTGCAACTGCTCGTCGGGGCTTTCAACTCATTCCAATGTAAGCAGCCTGTCCTCCAGTCTTCTGGGATAACAAATCCCGGAAGGCCTCCTTCTTCAGTCGGACAGCTTCCCTGACCACCGGTGTCCATCACGGTGTTCGAGGGTTGCCGCCCCTTGAGGCACCTAAGACCTTGAGGCCACAGCTCACCGCTGCAGCTTCAGCAATGGAAGCTTTAAACATTGCCCACTCCGGTTCAATGCCCCCAACCTCCACAGGGATGCCAGAAAAGCTCCGCCGGAGGTGTGAGTTGAAGATCTCTCGGACAGGGGCCTCCTCCAGACGTTCCCAGTTCACCCGCACTACTCGTTTGGGCTTACCTGGTCTGTCCAGAATCTTCCTCCATCCTCTGGCCCAACTCATCACCAGATGATGATCAATTGACAGCTCTGCCCCTCTCTTCACTTGAGTTTCCAAAACATACTGCCTCAGATCAGATGATACAATCACAAAATCGATCATCGACCTTTGGCCTAGGGTGCTCTGGTACCACGTACACTTATGAGCATCCTTATGTTAGAACATGGTGTTAGTTATAGACAATCCATGAGTAGCACAGAAGTCTAATAACAGACGACCGCTCGGATTTAGATCAGGGAGGCCGTTCCTCCCAATCACGCCTCTCCAGGTGTCTCCATCATTGCCCACGTGGGCGTTGAAGTCTCCCAGCAGAACTATGGAGTCCCCTACTGGAGCCCCAAGCAGGACTCCATTCAGGGTCTCCAAGAAGGCCGAATACTCTGAACTGCTGTTCGGTACATATGCACAAACAACAGTCAGAGTTTCCCCCTCTACCACCCGCAGGCGTAAGGAGGCGACCCTCTCGTCCACCGGGGTGAACTCAAACACTGTGGCGCTCAGCCGGGGTTTGTGAATATCCCCACACCCACCCGGCGCCTCACACCCTGGGCAACTCCAGTGAAGAATAGAGTCCAACCCCTATCCAGGAGTACGGTTCCAGAACCAAGACTGTGTGAGAAGGTAAGCCCCACCAGATCTAACTGGTAGCGCTCCACCTACCGCACAAGCTCTGGCTTCTTCCCCGACAGAGAGTTGACATTCCACGTCCCCAGAGCCAGCTTCTGCTGCCTGTGTCTGGTCCGTCGAGGCTCCTCACCTACACTGCCACCCTTCAGCAGCGCACCCAACCCCAGTGGTTCCTCCTGCGAGTGGTGGGCCCACAGGATGGAGGGCTGTGCCCGGCCGGGCTCTGTGGCAAACCCGGCCACCAGGCGCTCGCCGGCGAGGCCTCCGTCTGGGCCTGACGCAGAAATGCTAAAACAATTTTACACAAATCACTATTAAGTAGGAAGTAAGTAAGATGCCGCTGCGTGAGTGGCAGCCTGTTACAGCAGCTCTCGCTCACTTTTGAGCTTTTTCCTCTTTTTTTATTTCTTTGTGGACTGGTGCCGGCGGAACCACCTCCAGCTAAACGCCGGGAAGACCAAAGAGCTGGTGGTGGATTTCCGCAGGCACAAACAACCCTGCACACAGCTGAATATCCGGGGAACGGACATTGAGATGGTGACATCTTACAAGTACCTGGGAGTTCACCTGAACAATAAACTGGACTGGTCTGACCACACCGCAGCAACATATAAGAAAGGTTAGAGCAGACTGTACCTTCTGAGGAAGCTCAGGTCCTTTGGAGTGCAAGGGGCACTCCTGACCTCCTTCTATGACTCTGTGGTGGCATCAGCCATTTTCTATGGAGTAGTCTGCTGGAGCAGCAGCATGTCGGCAGCAGACAGGAGGAGACTTGATAAACTTATCAAGAAGGCTGGCTCCATCCTGGGACGCTCTGTGGACCCAGTGCGGGTGGTGGGAGAGAGCAGGATGCTGGACAAGCTGTCATCCCTGCTGGTGCAGGAGTCCCACCCCCTGCAGGTCACTCTCACAGCACTGGGCAGCTCCTTCAGCAACAGACTGATACACCCTAAGTGTGCAAAGGAGAGGGGCCACAGGTCCTTCCTTCCTGCTGCTGTCAGACTTTACAATCAGCACTGCTCCCAATAGACTATTGACCTCATCCTTTACCCTGCACTGTGCAATATATCTGTACCAAGGTCACTTCTGCTTTTTTGCACTATTTGGACTTATTTAATCATATTTATTCACCCCATATTACATTATTACAAACAAACAAAACAAGAACAACTGCACTATATCATGTCAATATGTATATATGTCTATTTTCCATTTCTTCCCTTTTTAAATTGAACTTTATTGTTTATTTTTGCTATTTTTTATCTTATTTTGTCATTCTCTGTTGCTGCTTCAACAAAAGAATTTCCCCGTCTGTGGGACATTAAAGGTATTCTGATTCTGATTCTGATTAAAATTCACTTTACTTCAACCTGCAAACTTAATATTTTCAATGTATCTGCCTGTGACACTGGTGATATTAGAGTATTACAGGGACTATTCATGCCAACCAATATTACTGGTCTAGCAATCCTTAGATTTTCAAAAATATTAAACTTCTTTAGCAGCTTTATGTCTGGCTTTAGCTCTATCTTACTGGTTTATCAATTTTCAGATTTGTTATACATATTTTGATAATAATATTTTTCAACCTTTGAATTTGAAAACACATTTGACGCATTAAAATCAGTTCGATTGGATCTGCCATCTATGCAAATCCATTGTCTCACAGAAGATTCTCCATTGTGGTTTTACCCAAAACTCCTGCCAACACTGATTTAATGTTGCCCAGTGCAAGCAACTTTACCACTGTTTCTTCCTTGAAGTGTCTTATCCAGCAGCTAGCTGTCTCATGGATTTCAGGTAATCTGTGGATCAATGCCTCAAGGTCTTGGGTTTGCCAAGGGGAGTGATGCCCCTGTGACCCCCGTATCAGTGATATTGACCAGGGTCAGTCCATGTGTGGTGTGAATGTAATTACATGTCCTATCAACTGTCGCTGATTGACCAAGCGTCAAAAACTGACGCTTGGTCAGGGGCCTTTGGCGTTAGTTACTGACTAAAAAGGTCTCCTTAAGCGTACAAACCCGACACAGAGGGCTTTCAACTCATTCCAATGTAAGCCCGTCCGCGGCGATATTTGAAGCTCAGGGTGCTCCTCAGGGCGCTCCTCAGGGCGCTCCTCAGGGCGCTCCTCAGGGCGCTCTTCAGGGCGCTCCTCAGGGCGCTCCTTAAACGTACAAACCTGACGCAGGGGGCTTTCAACTCATTCCAATGTAAACCCATCCGCGGCGATATTTGAAGCTCATGGCGCTCCTTAAACGTCCATATTTAAAGCTCAGGAGGCTCCTTAAACGTATAAACCCGACGCAGGGGGCTTTTAACTCATTCCAATGTAAGCCTGTCCGTGGCGATATTTGAAGCTCAGGCTCCTTGGGGCACTCCTTGGGGCACTCCTTGGGGCACTCCTTGGGGCGCTCCTCGGGGTGCTCCTTAAACGTACAAACCCGACGCAGGGGGCTTTCAACTCATTCCAATGTAAGCAGCCTGTCCTCCACCCAAAAACGACCACATAGGTCGTTTGATCAAGGAGCTTATTACGACCCATAGGCACGTTTTGAGTTTAGCGGTCGTGTACATAACTACAATAAACGGTGTGTTGGGTATGTCGTCATCGTCTGCCCTTTAATCTTTGGCACCAATCAAAATGTGATGCACCAGAAGGAGACGTGGCATTCACGTTTCACTGAACGTCGTAGCATTGGTAAGTCCGTCCGTTTGTGTACTCAATTTATGTGGTTATAATGTGTTTTGTGCGTGAGCTATCACGGTGATTGTCTTCAAATCATGTGTAACCAAGTTAGTTCAGTTTGACGTTTAAGTTACAAATCAGTTGGGAATGCCACGGAGGTCATATGTTAACTATCAATAAGGCGCTAAGGTTAGCGCACATGCTAACACGTTTTTTATTTATGCTATCTTGACAAAAAAATGCTACCTTATGTGATTTTGTGTATTTCCGTCAGTATTAGGACATCTGTTAACTATTTATTTTGGTAATAAACAGGTGAAAATGCACTGTAAGAACTTAGAGACCGCATTTTGATACTTAATCATTTCTAAAATACAGAGCCCTGATAGTTTTAATTAGTGTTAGTGTACTCATAACTTTTGTAGGCACACATTTTATTTCTCTTTTCATTTGATAATTTACTCTACATTCTGCTAAATGTTTATTTTTAGTGGCAATTAGTAACATTTATGGAAGTGCAACTAATCCTGCTTCATTTTTTTTAATTTTCCAGGTCTTTGTACATCAAAAAAACTCTCTTCATATATCACAAATCCAACGGTTCTTTTAAGAGCCATTTTCTTAATCTTTCTCCCTGTAACACTAATTTAATTTTCTGAGCTTTTGCTTTGTCATTTTGTCTCTTTGTCTTTGTCTTTACTTTGACTGTAGCCTTTGTTTGTTCTTCTGTTTGTTAGTTTCTTTTCTCTCTCTCTCTCTCTCTCTCTCTCTCTCTCTCTCTCTCTCTCTCTCTCTCTCTCTCTCTCTCTCTCTCTCTCTCTCTCTCTCATCTAAAATGGCATCTGGGCCATCCCAAGTTTTGAATGAATGGTTGGAGGCAGGAAAAGCCCTGATCGCCGAGTTGGAAGCAAAAAGGGTTAAGTTTCCCTCTAATGCAATTATTAATTTATTGACTTATCAATCACTGAAATGTACACTTCTACACATAACTGAAAAGGATGTGTGTGCCTAAGTATAGGCAAATTTATCACCTTATTTTTTTTACTTTTAGCCTCCGAAAAGAAAACAGGGGGGGACTAAAGTTTCCAGAGTTACCTTGAGGAAGAGGGACAAGAATGGGAACATTATAGCTCAACACTTTAGGAAGAATAGATCTGGTCAGTAAAATATAATACAGTTATACTGTTATTCACAAGTTGGTCAGCAGTAATGTTTCCTACATTATGTTTTGTGTTTATAGTTAAACCTTGTGGCGCTAGGAAGCCCCCAGAAGTGGAGGAGTTGCTGACAGATGACATTCCTCAAGATGTCCTAAGTCTTGGTACGCATATTGACATCTGATAGCTTAAATAGCTTAAAGACGACCTTTCATTTAAAAATGTGAAATTTAGGCAACTGACTTAAGTAGTGGCCGTGATTTTTTTTATGCACATGCAGTAACAAAGCCATTATGGAAAGGACTTTTCTGTCTTAAAATACACTGTCCTTTACATCAATTTTTGTGTTTTACTATTTTAGATCAACATCTTTAGAGACTAAAGTGGAGGAGACACCCACAATGTCAGCATGGACAAGAAAACAGTTAATGTCTGAAAAAATTTAGAGCTGCAATGCCAGAGCTCTTGAATTCGAAATTGGGCGCAGAGACTGTAACTCCACGTTGCTGACAGCAATGTAAAACAGCTGATGCTGGTTGGTGTGTAGTCAGAAAAGGGTAGGCTTGACACGGTACCAGATTGTAAAATTTGTCTGAATTTTGATATTTTCTGGGGGGTTTTGTGTGTGTGGATTTTTTTTTTTACAGGCAGAGCAGATATGATAACTGTGCTTGCCATGGGATGGAACAACAGGAAGACAGAGAGTCTGCACAAGACCCTGGCAAAAAGATTTTTCAAAGTAAGAAGTCTTTACTGCAACTTAACATTTGTCATTTCATCGTTACTTTCTGTGGGCTTGGATACTGGCATCACAGGTTAAAGGAGTGACAACTTTGTTCAGCTCATGTCCTGTGACTGGTGTGGTGTGGAGGCATGGCAGAGCCATATGCTGGTTGGCTGCTGGCTTGCTGGATCACTGTGTTTTTGTGCTGCATTGGCTACAAACAAATGAGCAGAACAATGGGCTTATGGTTCACTGACTCACTGCTGCCACTCTGAAGAACGTCTCCCAAACATCCTCCCAACGAGCTGTGGCACACTTTACGGCCCCACTGGCTTGTGTTGTCATCATGACAACTCACAAAAATCACCATTTAGTGTTTTTGACATCAAATGACTGCAGCAAACAACTCAATGTCCTTTCTATCCAATTAGCATTCTTATATACGTATTGCTATCTGAACATTTCCTGGTACAGCTGTGTGTGTACACAAATATCGGATTCAGTCGGACCGGGCATCAAAAGGAGTTTACCCTCCCAGCTTAATAGTGCAAAGACTGGGTAATTCCACAGTGTGCACATATGTGAATACAGCTGCACGCTCCCCTTGCCTAAACCAAACTAAGTAGTTACATTAAGTGTGAACACGTCTAAGTGTGTGCTGCATGTGTGAAAGAGAAACTCGGGACTATCTCCGGACCTGATTCTCTGACATTATTCTTGGTTCAAATGTGAAAACATCTTTATTCTCTTATCTCTAATGCCCTATGTTAACATACCATTTTACGGATCACACGATGACTTATCTATGTTTTTTTTTTTTAAAAACATTCTAAATGGACTAAACAGAGAGCAGAAATCGAAGGAGCTAATCTTGAGAGTCTCAAACAGGAGCTCAACATCTCTCTGGAGGACACGGAGCAATGGGTATGTATTATGGTTACGGGTGTATAAATTTGGTAGTCTTGCCATACATTTCGCTAAATGTTTTACAATACTATTTTTTATGGTCAATTTTGCTTGTTTCTGTTTTTCAAAAGAGACATGTAGCTCATAGTAGTAGTACTTGGGAGCTGGCCAGGTAAATTCCACTTGATGTCCAGTCTGACTGGATCAAATATTTGTGTTTTCACATACTGATTGTCTAGATAATTTTATGTTTGCAGTGTATATGTGAAAGGGGCTTAAGGGTTTTACTTTTGTCCCATCTGTTCTCTTTTCCAAAACAGTGGTGAGTCTTCGCCTGAAGAGGTGACTTTTTGATCAGGTTATGCTGGTCAGGCCTATGGAAGAGGAAAAAGTTATAATTGTGAAGGAGATGAGCCAGCATTGCCAGTACCTGAGAAAGGCCTTGGACAAAGTATACAGCCTCCTTCATCACACTCAAGAGAACATCACGAAACATAGTATGTAGTAGTACAGTCTCAGAGCTGGGCAGACAATCTGCATTTTAATGTTCATAAAGAGTTGCCTTATTTTCTATCTGATTATTATTATTTATTTTTTTTACATTTTATTTTAGCACCCACAGAGCTGAGAGAAGAGGGATACAGGGGGCTGCTCTGTTGTCTCCTGTGCAAGCGGCACATTCTGCAGCAGAAACTGAGCGCAGTCACCAGCACTTACGCCCATTTTGACACTGACCCCTCCTTTTTCATGTTGGAGGAAGACAATGAGGACGTTGAAGAGGACAGTGACCAGGAGGACAACAGCACTCCAGATATTTCAGAGGAAGAAATGTAAAGCCTGTGGGGCCGTGATTCAGTTGTGGACATAAGGCCGCAGGCCGTGTGCCTTTTACATATTCACAGCTGTGATGATGTTCAGCACAACATCACTCCCTCTCGTGTGATATTGCTTTTATACATCCTTTCTACAAAGCACCAGACTTGAACTGGACTGTGGCTAAGCAACACATAAACATTTGACTGTGCAATAGCCTGATACTTTGTGTAAGCTAGAAACTAACTGTTGTATAAAGTTTCCATAACAGGCGACGAAAGTTGTGCTCAGTTTTGGGCAGACTGCTGTACTTGTTACTCGTGGAAGTTCAGTAAATGGCTGCATTTATATAGTGCCTAATGCTGGACAGTATGACCAATTATTTGTTTAAATATTTTAAAGATTCTGTAAGTTTTACAGTATATCACAGTGGGGTGTGTTTTATTTTGCATGAGAGTGGCATATTCTAATGTGAGTACATAGAATATAAAAACAGCGTTCTGAAATGTAACATTATTCGTGTCACAAATTTTGTGCCATGGTGTTCTGGTTCATCCAGTATACCGGTGGCTCATTCAAACATTACTGTTATTACAAACGAGGTATTTTCATACATCTAACATGTCTGGAGATAATCTTTAAAAATATTGTATTTTGTATGTAATAACAACGTAGACATGAAGAATTAAGCCTCACAAATAAATGTCTAATCTACAGCTTTGTCCAGTGAATGTTTATGATATATTATTTATGAGTTATTACAAAGCGAACAAATAGTTGGAATGCACAGATGCATCGTTTTCTATTGTTGCTATGGTGGTTTCCACGCACGCTGCGGAAGCCGGAAGTGGCTATAGAGACGGAGCCAGTCCGCTACATGCAAACCCTAATTTACTTAAAAGTGATAAATATTGTTGTTCAAACACCTAGCATCTGAACTGTTTCTTAACATAAAGACCATATATATTAAGAGAAATCGGGAGTTAGGCTATATTCAATATTTAAAGTATACGACACATTATTTACTACCCTTTTTGCAAACCAGAAGACTGCATACCTATTTCAAGAATACATCTTTACTTTTTGTTGACATAGATCATCTTTATGTAATCTAATTACTAACCCAGCTGTTCTAGATATTTGATATATGTATTATATATATATATATATATATGTATTTTGCGAACCAATTTATTTGCAAACCGGAAGTACCCAAATCCCCGTTTTAGAATACTCACTAAAATATCTGTATGCCTAATAAACAAACATTTTAACTTTTTCTTTCTTGATAAAGATCATCTTAATATTATGTAATCACTTGTTTGGCTGTACTAGATGGTTGATATATTTAATAGGTATATAATTTTACCCCATTTATTTGCAAACCGGAAGAACTACAGAAGAACTACAACTATGGCAGATAGTAGTAGTTAGCGTTATTGCGCTTCTCATTGGAGTTGTAGTTCTTTAATTAGGGTTGTATTTTTCATAGAATTGGAAGTTGTAAATGTTGAATTGAGAATACATTGAGGAGTTTAAGGGCATAGTTAACACATTGATGTAATCAGATTTTTAAAATCAAATTATTTCATAGGTGAAAATTAATTTGACCCATAATTGACAAAACCCAAAATTGTTGACTGTACTCTGGGGTCACTGTACTATAGCTGGGGTCAAGAGCTTTCTATAACAGTTGGTCCCATTTCTGTATTTCTTTTTATTGCAGAATTATAAGCCCTCAAACAGGCCATGAGGTCAAGGTTCAAAGTTCATTATTGCAAAACAGGAGCCATGTATAATATAATAATAATAATACTAACATATTATTACTCCCCATGTCGAGACCTTTCCAATGATGTATTTGGTTTAGCTCTACAGCAAAGTTTTAAATTTTTCATGTCATGGACTCAGGTCATCCAAACCCCACATCTAGACAGCACATAAAAGTTTGTATGTTTGTTTGTTTCTTTCATTCTTTGTTTGTTTCTTTGTTGAATGACATGAGTCACCTTCATATATCACAATATTCACTGTGTATATGTTATTATTAGCCAATGCAAGCATTAAGAATGATGTTTTATGTATGACGCACAAATGCTGCACGAGCGCGCGCACGCACACACACACTCACTCACTCACTCACTCACTCACTCACTCACTCACTCACTCACTCACTCACTCACTCTCACACACACACACACACACACACACACACACACACACACACACACACACACACACACACACACACACACACACACAGTGCTTTATTTGATGATGTAGATCAAATATCCTCAGCAACATATTATTACATATATAGATTATATGATTTTCAAACCTGTGACAAGCTACATCTGCTTTATAACGAGCACATCATTAGAATCAGGTGTGTTGGAGCAGAGAGAAACTTAAACATGCAGGACAGTGGCCCTCCAGGACTGGAATTTGGGACCTCTGATATCGACCTTTTTAATGGGATTCCATTGCTGGGCAACAGGAACGGTCATCAGAAAATGTCAAAGTTGTAAACATAAACATTCTAAATGTGTCCAAGTTTATTGCAATTATTATTTGTTGTAGTGAATGTGAATTACATCAGCTGATGGGAAGTAAACAAAGACCAAGGCTGTTGCCTAGCACGGGAATTACGTTCAAATGTCTATAGCCTGTTGTCTATTATTTAGTATTTACCTTTTATTTATTTTTTGGTCTTTTTCCTTTTAATATGACAATATGATAATAAAACCTATTCTGATTCGGATGTGGTTCAATATTAATTGAGGAAGACACATACGAAATAGGATTTTATTTTAAATATAATCAGCCATATATTCTTGAAAATATAATATTAAATTATATTAATGAGCCACTTCATATTTTACAATCACTGGCTATAAAATGTCTCATCAACAGAGCTAGGGACGCTGACCGGCGGCAATTTGAGTTGGAATGGAGCCCATCCACGGAGGGCAGCTCAAAATAGTATTCGAACACACCACTTCCGCCTGCAACATAAGCCAAACAAGCGCAACGGTGGCTGGGGGTAAAAACGTAGCCTTCCGTTATCCAAAAATGACAAAAAAAACCTACAATTTTCAGATCCGAAAGAAATAATTATAATCGATGGCCATTGCATTAACACATCGTATTGTGAAGTTATCAAGGACTCTTTATCAAGAGATTTGTTGAAAAAAATACTTCCGGGAGGCGGGTCCTCAGTTCTCCAATGGGACTGCAGGATGATTTAAAACCCATGTCAAGTCATAAATGTATTCAAAAACAAAAGCCCAATTATTTACTTAGTAAAGGACAACAATTATGAGTCTAAGCTAAGTGATTCTACGATAAGAATGTTATCCCTCTCTGGCATCTTCTTACCTTATCCCTATGGGTGTTATTACACCGGCCAAGAATGAGCATTTCAGATGTATCGATAAGGTGCCTGTAGATCATGGTGATTGTGAATACATTTAAAAGTTTTTTTTTAGCTGTGTGAACAGGATGTACTCTTCCTCTTGTCTGGGTATTGTCTTCAGCGTACAAATACATAATACGTAGAAAGAAACCCAGGGGATGGAAAATTATTTCTGCTTTAAGAAATGGTGAGGGAATAAGCCAAAAAATAATTGTTTTACATTCACCTTTTTTCAGTAAATCATTCTATTTCTCATGTTTTTAAGATGGTGACTGAACACTAAATTTGCCAACAGTAAAAATAACACAAATGTTTTTTTGGGGGGGAAACTGCAACTACTACAATTCGCTCTTGAAAGGTTCTGAACGATCATAGAAATCAAGTGTATATGAAGGAACACAGCCAGTAACTGGTATATATGATTTTATTTATTTCTGCAAAACATTTTCTTTCGGCTCCTAGGAGTTTTTCCATTTGTCCCCACTGTAAGACAGAAACACAGCAAGAAGTATTACTGTCAAATTGTTCATAATTTTTGAGAATATAACTGACACTGTACTATTTACAATGAGACATGGATTATACAGGTATGCATGCATTCTTTTTTGAAAATGAGCTTTTCAATATCATATTTTGACAGTGTATAACAAAACTCCCCAACGTCTGTGTGAAAGGTATGGAGAAGGAATGGGGGCGACAGAGCTGTTACACCTCTGAGCTGCATTGGAGGTAGACACAGAGACGCAACAGCACAGAGTCGACGTCTGTGTAAATGGGAAATTTGTATGGGGAAACAAAATGTAAATTTAGGTTTCATTTGACCAAAGAATATATTGCCAGTATGAATCTTTTTTTCTTCATGTTTTTGGCCAAGTTAAATCAAATAAATTTTGTGCCGTTTTATGAGGATATTTTTTTCTTAGATTGCATTAGACACCAGGCCAAAACTGAGACAATTGTGGCGTTCACTTTTATAAGGTGATACAATTTTGAATCATTTCACATTATAGTGATATTGCACAGGGGGTTTCTTGATTATGTTATATACTGTGAATTTATTATAAGTCCAATGCACAATACTGCCCAAAACATTTGACTGCTATGTGACTTGCTTGGCCCTCAGACTTTGCTGTCCCTTATTAAACTGCAGTTAAAGTTGAAGACATTTTTCTATTTTTATTAGTGGATTTTCCTCATCTACAGTAAAATAAACTTAAGAGAACATACACACCATCCAGAGCAAGGCAGCCACTGCACCAACACCTCGGCACGGTACTTAAAAAAGAAAGAAAGATATAAGGAACAATAAGTGTGTGACACTTGATTAGAGTGTTGCGAGTGGTTCTGGACAGTCTCCCCCTTTCCTTTTTAATCGTTGTTTTTGTCTCCCTCTGTCTGTGTTTTTCTGTCTTTCTTTCTGTTTTCTGGTTTGAGTTTGTTTTCCTGGCAGGTGATTCTTGTTGGCACTAATCACCTGCCACTCTGTATATCAATCCGGTACTGAGCCTCACTCAGTGCCGGATCATACCCTCTACTTACCCTGATGTCTCCCTGTGTACCTGTTCCTCTTGTGTCCATTCATCTTGTTAGTTTGTATGTAGTTCTTCGTGTTTTTCCTTTGTGTTAGTGCACCTTTTTGTAAATAAGTTTTATTAAATTTGTTAATACCGTCTCCTGAGTTCCGTGTCTGCATTTGGGTCCCCTCCTCCGTCGTCACACATGACATAGAGCACAAAACAGTTTGCTGTACAAGAACATGTCAGTACCAAATGAAAGAGACATAATACCACTATGGAATCAATCAAGATTCATTATTCCACATCAAATTGTGGAAGGACACAGTTAAAGAAAGAAAAGAAAAAAAGACTTTGCTTTGCTATATGCAGAAATATGTTGCAGAGGCAGTATTTCAAAGGAGTCTTGAAAATATAGCATGCACTGTGTACATTACCGCTAAGAAGACTTTCATAAATCCTCTTAATTGTGATAAGGGCATTCCTGGCATCTTCTGTGTCCATGTCCCATGGACAGACACACTCGGCTGTAAACCCATCTGGAGCTCTGCTGGCAAGGAGGATGGGATGTCGCTCTAACAGTTGCCACTTGTGGAGGTGAAACAAAAATGGCACAAAATTACAAGACAGAAAATTGGATACATAAATGGAAGGTCATAATACATAAAAAAAATATATTTTATGCTTTGATACCTATACATATAAGCTATACATTAAGACTCAGAGTGAGGTCACTATAAACTGTTTTAGTAGCAATGTAAAAAACAAAAAACCTTGGTAAAAAAGACAGCTTTTCAAATTAAATTGTATTCATGGTATCTAATCATAACAGAAGTTGTCTCAGGACACTTTTCATAAAGAGCAGGTCAAAACCACACTATAAGATATCAAAGACTGTCAGATATGCGTTACGGAACAACTTCCGAATTCTAATCCTGCAATGTAAATGTTCATTTTCAGGTTTTGCTATGTATTTGAAAGTTGCTTGAATCAATCTTGCATGCTATTACATACTTTCTATGACTAAAATCTTGTCAAACAATATGATGCATCATATGTTTATACTCAGCTAGATTGGGCCCAGTTATTGTGGATATTACATATTACTTTTTGTTCGATCCCGATCGTGTTTTGCCCAGTTAATCAGTTGAACAACTGTGTTTGAAATGTACTTGCCCCAAGCAATCTTTTAAAATATGTTTTTTTATTATTTTTGAAGCATGAATTTAAGATATCTAGCAGGCTAAATATCTGGAACTGTGGGGGAATCCAGGAGCCAATAAGAGTGCAATGACAGTGGTTTTGTTTGCGAGGCTCCCTCTAGTTTTTTCTGAACCTCAGCCGAGGCCGAGGACCATATTCCTAGGAGACAGTTTGTCTCCTCCACCGAGCACTGCTTTGATTTTCCATCCATATTTTATCCAAAGAGGTTATAACTGTTAATGATCTGTTTCCAAAAGCCCTGTGTTTTTAAAAATGGCGCTCAGAACATTTATGTTTCTCTTGTTGGTCATCATAATCCCGCCCCCAGGCCCTGACGGGAGCAAGACTTGATTCCAGACCTGGTACAAGATTAAGCACTCAGTCCAAACCGGCCCTCAAAATGCCTTGGTCGAATAGAATACGCAGACTGAGGGGAGACCAGGAGACGAGGTCACCTGAAGCAATAGGAACTGTATTTGCGGCCTTAAATGGAACCTGTCATTGGTGGGGACCAGTGGAGAAGAAAGGAGAAATTCTTCTCCTGGCCTCAGGAGAAGCTACTGCTGCCGGGTGTTCAGCTTTCCCCCTTCCACAGAAGCAACAACTGCGGGTCAAAGGGGGCAATAAACGATCTGGCGATAGCAATGTGTTTATATATACGCAATAACAGCAGGCTCTGATCTAGTAGTGCATAACCCTGTTCACCAGTGACTTAGGTAGAGTGAAAACAAGACAAGACAATTGGGAGTGGTACAGTAAATCGAGAATTCAGGATTGTCTTGCACAATACAACAAAGATGAGTGTTAAATTGCTGCAAAAGCAAATAATGTAAGAGAAATATAGCAATGTAAATGTAAAGATCAGCAATTAATTACTTATTATTTTATGACAACTGTCTGAAAGAAAAAAAATAACCTACCAGTAGATTTGTTGCATCATACATTTTGTTGATGCTACAGTTTTTTTTTGTGTGTCTCCAATCGTGGCCAAATTTCTTCTTTTGATTTTCAATTTTTTTTTTGTAAGGCTGCTTGGCCCCGCACTGCTTACACATCTTGCTGGCCACACCAATCGTTTCCTTGCATGTGATGCATTGTTTTTGAGTAGGTATCTGGAGACAGAAACAGAAATAAGAAATGAGAACACTGCATGCTGTGTTACCAGTGAATAATAAATTAACACAATAAACACAGTGCTCATACATGTTGACTTTCAAAGAAAACTGCTACAGCATAATACTACCTGTTTCCCTCAAATTAGTTTTTTTTCCAAGTCAATTTATAAAAACTGTATATGTGATAGTTTCTTGAGGGCTCTAGAAGGTAACAATAAATGCTTGTTATGAATTAAGAAATACCTATGGACCTTTTCAAAGATGTAAACTTAAACATTCCAAAACAGTCCTAGTTTATTTCCTGTTGAGGAAATAAGACCTCAGAATGGCTATCTTACTCACTTCATTTCCCAGTGTATGAAAATTAGAGCGTACTATATATCACTCTTCAAAGCAACTTTACACACAGATTATGTACAGAGGCATTACGCAATTTTTCTTAGTTCACTCCACAGAGTCTGTCAGACAGCGACAACTCAACTCACTCAAGTTTATTCAACATAATACACTGCAGTACGAGGCAGCCAGTCTTTTTCACTCTCTCTGTCGGTGCGGTCTTGCTCACTCAAACAAACATACGCACATGTACGGGCCCACGCAAAGAGCCATGCCTCTTATGCCAGGGGAGGAGATGCAGCTCTGATGTGGTGTCTTGTTTGTAACAGCAGTGGCGGACTCAGGGGGGGGGGGGGGGGGGGGGGGTTGTGCCTCTTTTGTTGAAAAAGCGGGCTAAATTGCCCTCAAGAGTGGCAAATTATGAGACAAAATCCGATCTAGAATAAGAACATTCGATAACGTGCTCAATGAGTGCGTTTCTTTCATGTGTTGTCGCTAGGAAGAACTGTGACATCGAGTGGTCCTGAAAATCTGCATTGGATAACGACGCAAAAAGAATATTAAGAGTACGCCCGTACCATGGCCCGTAGTGGAAAAGCGCAATTAGATGCAAAGTTTGAAACATGATAGTAATCTCATCTGACAATGCAATCATACGACAATGCAAATGGTTGCCATCAATGACACAATAAAGTACAATAAACTACTAATTTCCATTGTTAAAAACGATCTATTCCCTTCATTTACGTTTTCAGTTTTAGCCACACCCCATTTAGAATGTTTAGGTTTCAGAGGGGGCTTAATATCCATGCTGAATACAGAGTTGTTACTCTCTGGCATCCTACGGTGTGTGAGGCAGGTGATACAGCAAGTTTTCTTTAAAATTGTAAAGATAGATCTACACCAATGATTCATCACTAAATACTAATGTACACTGCAAGTGCTTTTATAGGATAGCTGTAGACATTGCCTAGATTCAGAATCAGAATCAGAATCAGAAAACCTTTAATGTCCCGCAGACGGGGAAATTCATTTGTATCAGCAGCAACAGAATATGACAAAATAAGATTAAAAAAATAGCAAAAATAAGCAATAAAGTTAAATTTATAAAGGGAAGAAATGGAAATAAACATATATACATATTCACATGATATAGTGCAGTTGTTCTTGTTTTGTTTGTTTGTAATAATGTAATATGGAATGAATAAATATGATTAAATATGACAAATTGTGCAAAGAACAGAAGTGACCTTAGTACAGCCATATTGCACAGTGCAGGGTACAGGGTACAGGAGGAGGTCAATAGTCTATTGGGAGCAGTGCTGATTGTAAAGTCTGACAGCAGCAGGAAGGAAGGACCTGCGATACCTCTCCTTCGCACACTTAGGGTGAATCAGTTTGTTGCTGAAGGAGCTGCCCAGTGCTGTGAGAGTGACCTGCAGGGGGTGGGACTCCTGTACCAGCAGGGATGACAGCTTGTCCAGCATCCTGCTCTCTCCCACCACCTGCACTGAGTCCACAGGGCATTCCAGGATGGAGCCAGCCTTCTTGATAAGTTTATCAAGTCTCCTCCTGTCTGCTGCTGATATGCTGCTACTTCAGCAGACTACTCCATAGAAAATGGCTGATGCCACCACAGAGTGATAGAAGGAGGTCAGGAGTGCCCCCTGCACTCCAAAGGACCTGAGCTTCCTCAGAATGTACAGTCTGCTCTGACCTTTCTTATATGTTGCTGCAGTGTGGTCAGACCAGTCCAGTTTATTATTCAGGTGAACTCCCAGGTACTTGTAAGATGTCCCCATCTCGATGTCCGTTCCCCGGATGTTCACCTGTGTGTAGGGTTGTTTGTGCTTGCGGAAATCCACCACCAGCTCTTTGGTCTTCCAGGCGTTGAGCTGGAGGTGGTTCCGCCAGCACCAGTCCACAAAGTCCTCAATAAGTTCTCTGTAGGCTCCGTCGTCACCGTCCCTGATGGGGCCGACGATAGAAGAGTCATCAGAGAACTTTTGTAGATCGCAGTGAGGGGATTGGTGGTAGAAGTCTGCGGTGTACAGGGTGAACAGGAAAGGAGCCAGGACCGTTCCCTGTGGGGCCACCGTACTGCAGATTATTGTGTCCAGCACGTAGTCCTGAGTCCTCACATACTGTGGCCGGTTAGTGAGGTAATCCAGGATCCAAGATATGAGGTGTTTGTTCACCCCTGCCAGCTCCAGCTTGTCCCCCAGAAGTGCAGGCTGGATGGTGTTAAAGGCACTGGAGAAATCAAAGAACATAATCCTCACAGTGTTTCCAGCCTTCTCCAGGTGAGACAGTGATCTGTCCAGGAGGAAGATGATGGCGTCGTCCACTCCGATGCTGGGTTGATATGCGAACTGGAGAGGGTCCAAAAAGGGGCCCACCAGAGGGCGGAGATGGATGAGGACCAGCCGCTCCAGGGTCTTCATCAGGTGTGAAGTGAGAGCAACTGGTCTGTAGCTGTTGAAGTCTTTTGGGTGAGGGATGTTTGGTACAGGTACCACGCAGGAGGTTTTCCACAGCAGTGGCACTTTTCCCAGCTTCAGGCTCATGTTAAATATGTGCTCTACAATCCTGCACAGCTGGTCTGCACAGGACTTGAGCAGCCTGGAGCTGATCCCATCTGGACCCGTAGCCTTCTTCACCTTCATCTCCCTGAGCTCATTCCTCACCTGGAGAGTCGAGAGGGATAGAGTGGAGCGGGGGGCTGAGTGTCGGGTATGGGGGAGGGTGAATGTCAGGGGGGGCGGTGGGGGAAGTCTGTGGCATGAGAGCCGTGGAGAGGGAAAGAGGTGTATAGGTGATAACGTGGCAGTGAGTGTCGGATATGGGGGGAGGATGAATGTCATGGGGGGCGGTGGGGGGAGCCTGTGGCATGAAAGCCGTGGAGAGGGAGGTAGAGGTGATAACGGGGCAATAAACAGGAGGGATGGGAGAGGTGGGGACTCCACTGACATTTCTCTGCTGCAGCTGGTTTTCCATCTTCCTCCTGTATCTGTTCTTCCCCTCTCTGATGTTCATCCTCAGCTCCCTCTGCACAGCCTTCAGCTCCTCCTTGTTTCCTGACCTAAAGGCCTTCTTTTTCTCCTTAAGAAGGGCCTTTATGTCAGGATTAATCCCCTTGCTGTTTGAAAAACACCGTACAGTTCTGGTGGGTACAGTGTTATCAACACAAAAGTTCATGTAGTCCGTTATGCAGTCTGTTAAGCTGTCGATGTCCTCCCCATGAGAAACACACAGTTCTTCCCACACAGTTGAGTCAAAGCAGTCCCTCAGAGCCTCCTCAGACTCCTTAGTCCATGCTTTAACTGTGCGGACTTCCTAGCTAAGGAGCTAGCTAACTAAAGCTAATTTAAGAGTGGGGTTAGTATTGGGCTACCCCTATTATTACAGAATGCCAAGGAGAGAAAGAAAGCTGAAAGACATAAAGAAGGAGTTGAAAAATGATGCAGGAGGTAGCTCTTCTTTGAAAGGATGGATCCAGAGCTGCAACAGCCAGGGAGGAGATAAGGATAAAGGTATGCTAAGTCATCTCATTGCTAGCTATAGTGCATTCCGTTTTTGTATGTACTCAATTCAACACTAGAACCGCCCGTGGTGGTTTTTAATTTCCCCATAACTATACTTTTTGAAAATATTAAGCCCCCCACTCTTTGACTTTTCCTAAAATTGTGTTGTGATGCTCTCCCTATAGTTAAATATAGTCACAATTACTGACCGCACTGGGTAAAGTTGAATCATTTTCAAATTTATATTTCTCAGATTAGCAAAGGATCAATTACACACTACATATTAGAATGTCACTACCAATTCAGCACCAATTCATTTCCTTTAAAACATGAATTTAATAAATGTTTCAATCAAGTCTGGAGTGAAGGGGTCTCACAACTTTAAGAAGACAATGCATGTAAAGGCTTGTCACACAGAGGTCTGCAGTCGCGAATTCAGAGCCATAATGACAAAGCTTTGTACGTGCACTGCCATGCCCACTGTCTGAACCTGGTCTTGGTTGAGAGTGCCAAATCAAACCAGCATTGTTAGGTTTTTCAACTTAGTGGAAAGTCTATTCACATTTTTTGCCGGAACTACAAAACGCCATGCTGCGCTTGTTAAAATGCAACAGTCCATGTACCCTGATCAAAGGGTCTGTAAATTGAAAAGGCTGTCTGACACAAGGTGGGCATGCAGAGAAGGCGCTCTGAGGTCCCTGAAGAAGGTTCTTTCTGCCGTCGTTAAGCTGCTTCGAAACATGGCTGACAGTGATCCACCAGACGCTGCAGCAGGTGATGCCCGGATGCTCCTGCGTAGCTTAGATTTTAAGTTCTTTCTATGCATGGAGACTACCACACCCATTTTCAATGAGACTGCCATTGCATCTGCTTCACTGCTGAAGAAAGACCTTGACTTGACATCATACACCATTGTGGAGGGAGTTATACAGAGAGTAAAAGCAATGAGGACGGATGTGGAGTTCAAGGTCCTTTTTTCAAAGGCAAAAGGGCACTCAGAGGCAGCAGGAATTGAGGTTTTTTTTATTTTTTTTATTTTTTTTTAGCACAATTTAAAAAAATACACAAATACTGACAAAGAATACAAATGACATACAGTGCAGGAAGAGGCAGAAAACCCAGTGGGCTTATTTGAAGCCTCCACCTAAATAATGTTAAAATCTCACAATATTATAAGGAAACACAAAATTAACATACAAAAAATAAAAAAATAAATAAAAACTACATAAAGAAATAACAAGTTAATAGTAACAAATTATATATAATAACAAAAATAATAACATCAATATAAAAGGAAAAAAGCAATTACAAAGCAACCATTAAATTATCTTTTAAGTTTCTTTTATAGAATGTTATGGAGGAACAGTTCTTTGCCAGATGGGAAAAGCCATTCCATAATTTGGATCCCCCTTAATCTTATTGAAAATTGACCTCTACTAGTAAGAAATTTAGGAAGATCTGAAGATTGATGAGTTGAGTGGGAATGGACCTTTGATTTGCTTTAAAGAAAGTCTTGAAATGCTCAGGAATACTCCCTTCACTTCAATGGATCTTATAAATAAAAACACATATTTGAGAAATATTGATGTCGTAAATAGTAAGAATTTGTAGTTTTTGAAATAAAGGAGTCGATGGGATGTGAGACTCTGATCGAGTTACAATTCTAACAAAACGTTTCAGGAGGACTAGGTACTAGGAAAAGTACTTGCCCAAACTATATTACAATATGAAAGATAGGGATCAATTAAACTGTAATAAAGAGTGAGGAGACAGTTTGTGGTGACAAGATAACTGACCCTCCTTATTATACCAATAGATTTATTTATTTTTCTGCTAACCCAGTCAGTTTGTTCTCTCCAACTCAAACTCTCATCAACAATAATTCCCAGGAATCTTGTAGAAGACACTTGAGGCATCTCAACTGACTAAATTGTAATTTTAAACAAGTCCCTGGGATATGATTTTTTTCCACCGAAAATGATAAAGTTGGATGTTTTTATATTCAAAGATAATTTATTTAATCTGAACCATGTAGCATAGGCAGTTAAACCAACATTAGCATCCTTAATCAGTGAACTGAAATTTGAATGAGAGAGAACTAGAGTTGTATCATCTGCAAACATTATTGAAGAAAAGATATTAGAGACAGACAAATCATTAATGTATATAAGTAGACAAATCATTAATGTAATAATATATTAATGTATATAATAATAAGGGTCCCAGAATGGATCCCTGTAGAACCCCTACAAAGTACTCTGGCTTTGTTGGAATAGCAACCCGTGCCACAAACAACATGTTTCTGTTGGAAACATCATTTTTTTAACCATTTGTATGTAGTGTCATGAAAATCGTATTCATACATCTTTTCCGGTAAAATATGATGATTTACTGTATCAAAAGCTTTCCAAAAGTCTATGAAAATACTACAAGTAAATTCATGTTTTTCAAGTGCAGAAGTAACTTTGTCAATCAGGTGAAGCAGAGCCATATAAGTGGAGTGTTTTTTCCGGAAACCGTACTGGTGTTTGTAAAGAATTGAATTAGAATCTAAATGAATACGAATCCTTTTGTAAATCATTTTTTCTAATATTTTTGAAAAACATGGCAAAATAGATTTGGGTCTATAGTTATTAAAACAACATGGATCACCAGCCTTAAACAGAGGAATAACTTTGGCAACTTTTAAATCCTCTGGTACAATGCCTGTTTTCCCAACACAGTCTCACTCCCAACGCGTCAAATACTGAAGATTGGTCAGGGCCTTTGGCGTTAGTTACGGACTGAAAAGGTCTCCTTAAACGTACAAACCCGACGCAGAGGGCTTTCAACTCATTCCAATGTAAGCCCGTCCGAGGCGATATTTGAAGCTTAGGGCTATCCTTTAACGTCCACATCTGAAGTTTTGGGCTCTCCTTAAACGTCCATATCTGAAGTTTTGGGAAGTCCTTAAATGAGTTGAAAGCCCCCTGCGTCGGGTTTGAACGTAGGCAGGACGTATTCCTCTTTTCGCATGTGTCCATGGTGCACTGTGGGTCTATTTGATTACATCCTTTTTCATCGCTTGACACACGGACTATTAAGTAGCTAGTAATAAATAGTGCTAAAAACTATTTGAGAACGATCAAATGTGTAAATCATTGCATTCTTTGTCCTTTCGCCGCCTATTAATGTAATAGAAACTAGATTATTATCGGCTGTATAATGTTTTAAGAGCTCAGTTAACATTCATTTAACTAAGCAAGCTAGTCAGCTAGCGCGGACAACCGCTAACGTGATATTTAACTTTGATGATGATTTGTATAAATATCCGTTTTCACAATAGCTAATATTAAATGAAAGAGATCGCTCATCGTTATTGTTTTAGGTGTCTAACGTTATATGCGTTTACACGCTCCCAATTAGTCTTACCTTACATGAAATGGTAAGCTAAAATGATATGTATTTTATATTTAATCTTTTCTTTTAATCAGGCTGTCTAGTTGAGATTCAAATATATTTTTAGACACCCTAGATTACGTAAAGACACGTACAGGTGCAAAGTCAGGAATACATAAGACACGGTAGAGGACAGACAAAACAGGTGTACCGTCAAATATGTGACCTATTTACTATGTTTGTGACTATTTGTGCATGTTTTAAGGAAGAATGCATTTGTTAATATACCACCTAACGTATTTTGTTTTCAATAGACCTTTTCAACGGAATTCCATTGCTAGGCAACAGCCTTGTTCCTTGTTTACTTCCTGACAGCTGGTGTCATTCACATTCACTGCAACAGGAAATAAACTAGGACTGTTGTGGAATGTTTAAGTTTACATCTTTGAAAAGGTCTATAGGTATTTCTTAATTCATAACAAGCATTTATTGTTACCTTCTAGAGCCCTCAAGAAACTATCACATATACAGTTTTTATAAATTGACTTGGAAAAAAAACTAATTTGGGGACACAGGTCCTGAGTAGTATTATGCTGTAGCAGTTTTCTTTGAAGGCCAACATGTAAGAGCACTGTATTTATTGTGTTAATTTATTATACACTAGTAACACAGCATGCAGTGTTCTCATTTCTTATTTCTGTTTCTGTCTCCAGATGCCTACTCAAAAACAATGCATCACATGCAAGGAAACGATTGGTGTGGCCAGCAAGATGTGTAAGCAGTGCGGGGCCAAGCAGCCTTACAAAAAAAATTAGAAAATCAAAAGAAGAAATTTGGCCAAGATTGGAAACACACACAAAAAAACTGCAGCATCAACAAAATGTATGATGCAACAAATCTACTGGTAGGTCATTTTTTTTCTTTCAGACAGTTGTCATAAAATAATAAGTAATTAATTGCTGATCTTTACATTTACATTACTATATTTCTCTTACATTATTTGCTTTTGCAGCAATTTAACACTCATCCTTTTTTTATTTGCAAGACAATCCTGAATTCTCGATTTACTGTACCACTCCCAATTGTCTTGTCTTGTTGTCTTGTTTTCACTCTACCTAAGGGCGCACTCACACTGTCCTTCTGCACCGGGCCAAAACTGGTTTTTCGGCTAAAGCCTAGTGCGTTTGACCAGTGTGAGTGCAACCGTTCCGGGTATAACTGCGGCCAGTGCCGTCCACAGCCCGCCTGAGAGAGGTGGGCTTTTGTAGAGCCCGTTTGAATATGTACGAGCCAAGCACGATGCCTACGGCGGCTCTGACGTCATTTATGTGCGCCTGTTCGGACATAGTAAATAGAAGGACGGACCATGCGCGGACATTTAACAACAACAACAATGGCGGTGAAAGGTTCACGTTGGTGTGATGCGGAGGTGGAGTGTTTAATGCAGATTTGGTCGATGAAAATATTCAAAAACAGTCGACAAGATGCACAAAAACTCTGAGGTCTATGGAAAGATTTGTAAACAAAGAGACGCATGGCGATGACGTCAATCAATGCATGTGACATGTGAAGCATTTGCGCGAGGCCCAGGCAGTGTGAGTACAAACAGGCCTGGGGCGCGGGGGGAGAGGGAGGGGGGACAACTTTCCTAAAGCCCGAGGTGCGGTGCGGAAGGACAGTGTGAGTGCGCCCTAAGTCACTGGTGAACAGAGTTATGTACTACTAGATCAGAGCCTGCTGTTATTGCGTATATATAAACACATTGCTATCTATCAATTTTGGATAAAATATCCTGAAAATGAACATTTACATTGCAGGATTAGAATTCGGAAGTTGTTCCTTAACGCATATCTGACGGTCTTTGATATCTTATAGTGTGGTTTTGACCTGCTCTTTATGAAAAGTGTCCTGAGACTACTTCTGTTATGATTAGATACCATGAATAAAATTTAATTGGATAGTTTATAGCGTTAGCTGTGTTTTTAGATATTGAAGCATGTGATGCTTCCCTTGTCTCACACTGAATTGGAATAGCTGTGTTTGTTACCAAGGTCTTTTGTTTTTTACATTGCTACTAAAACAGTTTATAGTGACCTCACTCTGAGTCTCAATGTATAGCTTATATGTATAGGTATGAAAGCATAAAATATATTTTTTATGTATTATGACCTTCCATTTATGTATCCAATTTTCTGTCTTGTGATTTTGTGCAAATTTTGTTTCAGCTCCACAATCGACATCCCATCCTCCTTGCCAGCAGAGCTCCAGATGGGTTTACAGCCGAGTGTGTCTGTCCATGGGAAATGGACACAGAAGATGCCAGGAATGCCCTTATTACAATTAAGAGGATTTATGAAAGTCTTCTTAGCGGTAATGTACACAGTGCATGCTATATTTTCAAGACGCCTTTGAAATACTGCCTTTGCAACATATTTCTGCATATAGCAAAGCAAAGTCTTTTTTTCTTTGTTAACATGTGAACAACATGGCTTAGGATGAAAATGCAGACCTGGTTACCCATCAGTCTTTAACTGTGTCCTTCCACAATTTGATGCGGAATAATGAATCTTGATTGATTCCATAGTGGTATTATGTCTCTTTCATTTGGTACTGACATGTTCAGTTTGTACAGCAAACTGTTTTGTGCTCTAATCAAGTGTCACACACTTATTGTTCCTTATATCTTTCTTTCTTTTTTAAGGACCGTGCCGAGGTGTTGGTGCAGTGGCTGCCTTGCTCTGGATGGTGTGTATGTTCTTAAGTTTATTTTACTGTAGATGAGGAAAATCCATTAATAAAAATAGTAAAATGTCTTCAACTTTAACTGCAGTTTAATAAGGGTCAGCAAAGTCTGAGGGTCAAGCAAGTCACATAGCAGTCAAATGTTTTGGGCAGTATTGTGCATTGGACTTGAAATAAATTCACAGTATATAACATAATCAAGAAACCCCCTGTGCAATATCACTATAATGTGAAATGATTCAAAATTGTATCACCTTATAAAAGTGAACGCCACAATTTTCTCAGTTTTGGCCTGGTGTCTAATGCAATCTAAGAAAAAAACATTCCTCATAAAACGGCACAAAACTGCAAGATTTAACTTGGCCAAAAACATGAAGAAAAAAAGTTTCATACTGGCAATACATTCTTTAGTCAAATTAAACCTAAATTTACAATTTTTTTTCCCCCATACAAATTTCCCATTTACACAGACGTCGACTCTGTGCTGTTGCGTCTCTGTGACTACCTCCAATGCCAGCTCAGAGGTGTAGCAGTTCTGTTGCCCCCAATCCTTCTCCATACCTTTCACACAGACGTTGGGGAGTTTTCTTATACACTCTCTAAATATGATATTGAAAAGCTCATTTTCAAAAAAGAATGCATGCATACCTGTATAATCCATGTCTCATTGTAAATAGTACAGTGTCAGTTATATTCTCAAAAATTATGAACAATTTGACAGTAATACTTCTTGCTGTGTTTCTGTCTTACAGTGGGGACAAATGGAAAAACTCCTGGGAGCCGAAAGGAAATGTTTTGCAAAAATAAATGTTTTTAAAACACATATACCAGTTACTGGCTGTGTTCCTTCATATACACTTGATTTCTATGATCGTTCAGAACCTTTCAAGAGCGAATTGTAGTAGTTGCAGTTTCCCAAAAAAAAAAAAACATTTTGTGTTATTTTTACTGTTGGCAAATTTAGTGTTCAGTCACCATCTTAAAAACATGAGAAATAGAATGATTTACTGAAAAAAGGTGGATGTAAAACAATTATTTTTTGGCTTATTCCCTCACCTTTTCTTAAAGCAGAAATATTTTTCCATCCCCTGGGTTTCTTTCTATGTATTATGTATTTGTACGCTGAAGACAATACCCAGACATAAGGAAGAGTACATCCTGTTCACACAGCTAAAAATAAACTTTTAAATGTATTCACAATCACCATGATCTACAGGCACCTTATCGATTCATCTGAAATGCTCATTCTTGGCTGGTGTAATAACACCCATAAGGATAAGGTAAGAAGATGCCAAAGAGGGATAACATTCTTATCGTAGAATCACTTAGCTTAGACTCATAATTGTTGTCCTTTACTAAGTAAATAATTGGGCTTTTGTTTTTGAATACATTTATGACTTGACGGGTTTTAAATCATCCTGCAGTCCCATTGGAGAACCGAAGACCCGCCTCCCGGAAGCATTTTTTTCAACAATCTCCTGATAAAGAGTCCTTAATAACTTCACAATACGATGGGTTAATGCAATGGCCATCGATTATAATTATTTCTTTCGGATCTGAGAAATATAGTTTTATTTTGTCAGTTTTGGATAACGGAAGGCTACGTTTTTACCCCCAGCCACCGTTGCGCTTGTTTGGCTTGTGTTAAAGGCGGAAGTGGTGTGTTCGAATACTATTATGAGCTGTCCGCCGTGGATGGGCTGCATTCCAACTCAAATTCCGCCGTTCAGCGTGGTGTGTTCGAATACTATTATGAGTTGTCCGCCGTGGATGGGCTGCATTCCAACTCAAAATGCCGCCGGTCAGCGTCACTAGCTCTGTTGATGAGACATTTTATAGCCAGTGATTGTAAAATATGAAGTGGCTCATTAATATAGTTTAATATTATATTTTTAAGAATATATGGCTGATTATATTTAAAATAAAATCGTATTTCGTATGTGTCTTCCTCAATTAATATTGAACCACATCCGAATCAGAATGGGTTTTTATTATCATATTGACATATTAAAAGGAAAAAGACCAAAAAATAAATAAAAGGTAAATACTAAATAATAGATAACAGGCTATAGACATTGGAATGTAATTCCCGTGCAAGGCAACAGCCTTGGTCCTTGTTAACTTCCCCAAATTTCAGTCCTGGAGAGCCACTGTCCTGCATGTTTAAGTTTCTCCCTGGTCCAACACACCTGATTCTAATGATGTGCTCGTTATCAAGCAGCTGAAGCTTGTCACAGGTTTGATAATCATATAATCTATATATGTAATAATATGTTGCTGAGGATATTTGATCTACATCATCAAATAAAGCACTGTGTGTGTGTGTGTGTGTGTGTGTGTGTGTGTGTGTGTGTGTGTGTGTGTGTGTGTGTGTGTGTGTGTGTGTGTGTGTGAGTGAGTGAGTGAGTGAGTGAGTGAGTGAGTGAGTCTGTGTGTGTGTGTGTGTGTGTGTGTGTGTGTGTGTGTGTGCGCGCGCGGCATTTGTGCGTCATACATAAAACATCATTCTTAATGCTTGCATTGGCTAATAATAACATATACACAGTGAATATTGTGATATATGAAGGTGACTCATGTCAGTCAACAAAGAAACAAACAAAGAATGAAGGAAACAAACAAACAAACAAACTTTTATGTGTAGAGTCTTCAAAGTCCTGTCTGGATGTAGGGTTTGGATGACCTGAGTCCATGACATGAAAAAAATCAAACTTTGCTGTAGAGCTAAACCAAATACATCATTGGAAAGGTCTCCACCTGGGGAGTAATAATATGTTAGTATTAATATTCTACATGGCTCCGGTTTTGAAATAATGAACTTTGAACCTTGACCTCAGGGCCTGTTTGAGGGCTTATAATTCTGCATAAAAAGAAATACAGAAATGGGACCAACTGTTATAGAGAGCTCTTGACCCCAGCTATAACATGAGTACAATCAACAATTTCGGGTTTTGTCAATTATGGGTCAAATTAATTTTCACCTATGAAATAATTTGATTTTAAAAATCTGATTACATCAATGTGTTAACTATGCCCTTAAACTCCTCAATGTATTCTCATTTCAACATTTACAACTTCCAATTCTATGAAAAATACAACCTTAATTAAAGAACTACAACTCCAATGAGCCGCGCAATAACGCTAAGTACTGCTATCTGCCATAGTTGTAGTTTTCTGTAGTTCTTCCGGTTTGTAAATAAATGGGTTCACAAAAAAAAAAAATATATATATATATATATATATTACATATATATATATATATATATATATTACATATATAATATATCTAGAACAGCTGGATTAGTATTGAGATTACATAAAGATGATCTATGTCAACAAAAAGTAAAGATGTATTCTTGAAATAGGTATGCAGTTTTCTGGTTTGCAAAAAGGGTAGTAAATAATGTGCCCTATACTTTAAATATTGAATATAGCCTAACTCCCGTTTTCTCTTCATATATATGGTCTTTATGTTAAGAAACAGTTCAGATGCTAGGTGTTTGAACAATATTTATTAGTTTTAAGTAAATTAGGGTTTGCATGCAGCGGACTGGCTCCGTCTCTATAGCCACTTCCGGCTTCCGCAGCGTGCGTGGCAACCACCATAGCAACAATAGAAAACGATGCATCTGTGGATTCCAACTATTTGTTCGCTTTGTAATAACTCATAAATAATATATCATAAACATTCACTAGACAAAGCTGTAGATAAGACATTTATTTGTGAGGCTTAATTCTTCATGTCTACATTGTTATTACATACAAAATACAATATTTTTAAAGATTATCTCCAGACATGTTAGATGTATGAAAAAAACTCGTTTGTAATAACAGTAATGTTTGAATGAGCCACCGGTATACTGGATGAACCAGAACACCATGGCACAACAATTTGTGACACGAATAATGTTACATTTCAAATCGCTATGTTTTTATATTCTATGTACTCACATTAGAATATGCCACTCTCATGCAAAATAAAACACATCCCACTGTGATATACTGTAAAACTTACAGAACCTTTAAAATATTTAAACAAATAATTGGTCACACTGTCCAGAACTAGGCACTATATAAATGCAGCCATTTACTGAACTTCCACGAGTAACAAGAACAGCACTCTGACCAAAACTGAGCACATCTTTCGTCACCTGTTATGGAAACTTTATACAACAGTTAGTTTCCAGCTTACACAAAGTATCAAGCTATTGCACAGACAAATGGTTATGTGTTGCTTAGCCACAGTCCAGTTCCAGTCTGGTGCTTTGTAGAAAGGATGTATAAAAGCAATATCACACGAGAGGGAGTGATGCTGTGCTGAACATCATCACAGCTGTGAATATGTAAAAGGCACACGGCCTGCGGCCTTATGTCCACAACTGAATCACAGCCCCACAGGCTTTACATTTCTTCCTCTGAAATATCTGGAGTGCTGTTGTCCTCCTGGTCACTGTCCTCTTCAACGTCCTCATTGTCTTCCTCCAACATGAAAAAGGAGGGTTCAGTGTCAAAATGGGTGTAAGTGCTGGTGACTGCGCTCAGTTTCTGCTGCAGAAGAAGAAGAATTACTTTATTTATCCCGCACGGGGAAATTGAATTTTTTTCACTCTTATTATTATACATACATACACACACAGGCCCGAAATACACACATGCACAAACAGGGCCTATACATGCAATTAGGGAGAGATGTTAGAGCGAGGGGGCTGCATGTGACCAGCGCCCCGAGCAGTTGGGGGTTCGGTGCCTTGCTCAACAGCACCTCGGCAGTGCCCAGGAGATGAACTGGCACCTCTCCAGCCACCAGTCCACGCTCCATACATGGTCCTCACGGGGACTTGAACCAGCGACCCTATGGTCCCAGCCAAGTCACCTATGGACTGAGCTACTGCCGCCCCAAATGTGCAGCTTGTGCAGCAGATAACAGAGCAGCCCCTGTATCCCTTTTCTCTGGGCTCTCTGGGAGGTGCTAAAATAAAATGTAAAAAAAATAAATAACAATAATCAGATAGAAAATAAGGCAACTCTTTATGAACATTAAAATGCAGATTGTCTGCCCAGCTCTGAGACTGTACTACTACATACCATACTATGTTTCGTGATATTCTCTTGAGTGTGACGAAGGAGGCTGTATACTTTGTCCAAGGCCTTTCTCAGGTACTGGCAATGCTGGGTCATCTCCTTCAGAATTATAACTTTTTCCTCTTCCATAGGCCTGACCAGCATAACCTGGTCAAAAAGTCGCCTCTTCAGGCGAAGACTCACCACTGTTTTGAAAAAGAGAACAGATGGGACAAAAGTAAAACACTTAAGCCCCATACACTGCAAACATAAAATGATCTAGACAATCAGTATGTGAAAACACAAATACTTGATCCAGTCAGACTGGACATCAAGTGGAATTTACCTGGCCAGCTCCCAAGTACTACTACTATGAGCTACATGTCTCTTTTGAAAAACAGAAACAAGCAAAATTGACCATAAAAAAATAGTATTGTAAAACATATAGCGAAATGTACCATAACACATACCAGTGGCTGCCCACTGCTGGACGTCACACACCCATTCCTCCGTGTCCTCCAGAGAGATGTTGAGCTCCTGCTTGAGACTCTCAAGATTAGCTCCTTCGATTTCTGCTCTCTGTTTAGTCCATTTAGAATGTTTAAAAAAAACAAAAAACATAGATAAGTCATGGTGTGATCCGTAAAAAGGTATGTTAACATAGGGCATTAGAGATAAGAGAATAAAGATGTTTTCACATTTGAACCCAGAATAATGTCAGAGAATCAGGTCCGGAGATAGTCCCGAGTTTCTCTTTCACACATGCAGCACACACTTAGATGTGTTCACACTTAATGTAACTACTTAGTTTGGTTTAGGCAAGGGGAGCGTGCAGCTGTATTCACACATGTGCACACTCTGGAATTACCCAGTCTTTGCACTATTAAGCTGGGAGGGTAAACTCCATTTGATGCCCGGTCCGACTGAATCCGATATTTGTGTACACACACAGCTGTACCAGGAAATGTTCGGATAGTTTCAGGTTTGCAGTGCATGTGTGACAAGGGCTTAAGATGTAGGACAACTATCTAGTGGAATGTAATACACCAAAAATATTTCATAGTATCAGAAAAAATGTTATTTTAAAAAAAGGGGACAATATCAGTGAGTGTATCTCTAATCATGATTGAAAATCCTAAATGACAACATGCAAAACATTCAAGCACAAATTGATGAGGATATTCTTAAAGGTATGTCCTCAAAAGAGACTATGTGCCTCATGAAACAATTATTTCCTTGTTATAACAAAGGCTATTTTATGGTGAAAGAATGCAATACGTATATAAGAATGCTAATTGGATAGAAAGGACATTGAGTTGTTTGCTGCAGTCATTTGATGTCAAAAACACTTAATGGTGATTTTTGTGAGTTGTCATGATGACAACACACGTCAGTTGGGCCGTCAAGTGTGCCACAGCTAGTTGGGAGGATGTTCTTCAGAGGAAAGTGTGAGGAGAAGGGACTGTTAAACTCAGTAGCAGTGAGTCAGTGGACCATAAGCCCATTGTTCTGCTCATTTTTTGTAGCCAATGCAGCACAAAAACACAGCGATCCAGCAAGCCAGCAGCCAACCAGCATATGGCTCTGCCATGCCTCCACACCACACCAGTCACAGGACATGAGCTGAACAAAGTTGTCACTCCTTTAACCTGTGATGCCAGTATTCAAGTCCACAGAAAGTAACCATGAAATGACAAATGTTAACTTGCAGTAAAGACTTCTTACTTTGAAAAATCTTTTTGCCAGGGTCTTGTGCAGACTCTCTGTCTTCCTGTTGTTCCATCCCATGGCAAACACAGTTATCATCTCTGCTCTGCCTGTAAAAAAAATATCCACACACACAAAACCCCCCAGAAAATATCAAAATTCAGAAAAATTTTACAATCTGGTACCGTGTCAAGCCTACCCTTTTCTGACTACACACCAACCAGCATCAGCTGTTTTACATTGCTGACAGCAATGTGGAGTTACAGTCTCTGCGCCCAATTTCGAATTCAAGAGCTCTGGCATTGCAGCTCTGAATTCTTTTTCAGACATTAACTGTTTTCTTGTCCATGCTGACATTGTGGGTGTCTGCTCCACTTTAGTCTCTGAAGATGATGATCTAAAATAATAAAACACAAAAATTGATGTAAAGGACAGTGTATTTAAAGACAGAAAAGTAATTTCCATAATGGCTTTGTTACTGCACGTGCATAAAAAAAAATCACGGCCACTACTTAAGTCAGTTGCCTAAATTTCACATTTTTAAATGGAAACATAAAGGTCGTCTTTAAGCTATTTAAGCTATCAGATGTCAATATGTGTACCAAGACTTAGGACATCTTGAGGAATGTCATCTGTCAGCAACTCCTCCACTTCTGGGGGCTTCCTAGCCACACGGTTTAACTATAAACACAAAACATAATGCAAGAAACATTACTGCTGACCAACTTGTGATTAACAGTAGAACTGTATTATATTTTACTGACCAGATCGATTCTTCCTAAAGTGTTGAGTTCCCATTCTTGTCCCTCTTCCTCAAGGTAACTCTGGAAACTTTAGTCCCTTTGTTTTCTTTTATTTTCCAGATGCCATTTTAGATGAGAGAGAGAGAGAGAGAGAGGGAGAGAGAGAGAGAGAGAGAAAGAGAGAGAGAGAGAGAGGGAGAGGGAGAGAAGAAACTAACAAACAGAAGACCAAACAAAGGCTACAGTCAAAGTAAAGACAAAGAGACAAAATGACAAAGCAAAAGCTCAGAAAATTAAATTAGTGTAACAGGGAGAAGGATTAAGAAAATGGCTCTTAAAAGAACCGCTGGATTTGTGATATATGAAGAGAGTTTTTTTTATTATAAAAAAAATGAAGCAGGATTTGTTGCACTTCCATAAATGTTACTTATTGCCACTAAAAATAAAAATTTAGCAAAATGTAGAGTAAATAATCAAAAGAATAAAAAGAGAAATAAAACGAGTGTCTACAAAAGTTAAGAGTACACTAACACTAATTAAAACTATCAGGGCTCTGTATTTGAGTATCAAAATGCGCTCTCTAAGTTCTAACAGTGCATTTTCACCTGTTTATTACCAAAATAAATAGTTAACAGATGTCCTAATACTGACGGAAATACACAAAATCACATGAGTTAGCATTTCTTTGTCAAGATAGCATAAATAAAAAGCGTGTTAGCATGTGCGCTAACCTTAGCGCCTTATTGATAGTTAACATACGACCTCGGTGGCATTCCCAACTGAGTTGTAACTTAAACGTCAAACTGAACTAACTTACCTACACATGATTTGGAGACAATCACCGTGATAGCTCACGCACAGAACATAACATGACCACATAAATTAGTACACAAACGGACTTACCAATGCTACGAGGTCCAGTGAAACGTGAATGCCACGCCTCCTTCTGGCGCATCACATTTTTATTGGTGCCAAAGGTTAAAGGGTAGGCGATGACGACATACCCAACACACCGTTTATTGTAGTTATGTACACGACCGCTAAACTCGAAACGTGCCTATGGGTCGTAATAAGCTCCTTGATCAAACAACCTATGTGGTCGTTTTTGGGTGGAGGACAGGCTGCTTACATTGGAATGAGTTGAAAGCCCCCTGCGTCGGGTTTGTAGGTTTAAGGAGCGCTCCGATGAGCGCCCCGAAGAGCGCCCCGAGGAGCGCCCCGAGGAGCCCTCCTCGAGCTTCAAATATCAGCGTGGACGGGCTTACATTGGAATGAGTTAAAAGCCCCCTGCGTCGGGTTTATACGTTTAAAGACTGCCCTGAGCTTTAAATATGGACGTTTAAGGAGAGCCCAAAACTTCAGATGTGGACGTTAAAGGATAGCCCTAAGCTTCAAATATCGCCTCGGACGGGCTTACATTGGAATGAGTTGAAAGCCCTCTGCGTCGGGTTTGTACGTTTAAGGAGACCTTTTCAGTCCGTAACTAACGCCAAAGGCCCTGACCAATCTTCAGTATTTGACGCGTTGGGAGTGAGACTGTGTTGGTTTTCCAGGACAGAGAAAATGTGTTTTCAATTGTCATGACCGGCTAATGATGTTTTTAGATCATCAATTATGTCACTTAATTCTTGGGTATCAGGGGACTCAAAAGAAGAGATAATTGGAAAATGTCTCGGAATAAAATCCAGTGGATTACCATGACATGCAGATATTTTGTTAGCTAATTCATAACCAATATTAACAAAAACATCATTACATTTTTGCGCTATATCAAATGGATTTTTCAGAGGATTTTTACCATCCAAAAAGACTGAAGGTAGCTCTGGGGCAGTTTTTTTTCTTTGCAACAACTGATTAACACCTTCCACGTAATTTTAATATCCTTTGAACATTACATTTTTCACTGAAATATTTCTTTTTAGCAGATCTAATAGAATGAATACATTTATGTCTATAGGATTTATAGACACCATGGGTAAGTGGAGTAGGATTTGAGATATATTTTCTGTATAGTTTATTCTTTTTCTTCAACAAATCAACTGTAAACCAAGGCTTACTGAAGTCTTGATTGTATTTCCTAGCAGAATTTCCAATTTGAAAACATTCATTAAAACTAAAACTAATAACTTTCATAAAATGTTGATATGCAAACTCAGCATTGTTTTCCTCATATAGGTCATCCCATGAAATATTGGCAAGCTTGTCTTTAAATTTTGTAATATTTGACTTGCTCATAATTCTTTTGTGCATTGTTTTCTTGGTATGTTTAGCCCGATTAACCTTGATTAAGGAGTACTGGAAAATGGTGAAATGGTCTGACAAGTCTAAATACAAGACCCCAGATTTCATTCCTTCACTCAAAGAGTTAGTTAAGATGTTATCAATCAAAGTTGCTGAATTTTCTTTAACTCGTGTAGATTTATGAATAAGAGGGAAAAAGTAACTCGAATAAAGAATATTGAGAAAATCCCCAGTAAGGGTATCTGATTTATAATTAAAGAGATGTATATTAAAATATCCTAAAGTGTAACAAAGTTTATCCTCGTTGTTTATCAGATCAAGAGATTGTGACAAACTTTCATTAAAATCTTTGATGATAGAGTCAGGTGGACGATAAATAACACCAACAACAACATTCTTTCCACCAGAGACACCAGAGAGCTCTACAAAAACAGATTCCACCTCAGCCCCCATCAGACTTTAGAGTAAGATTCATAGTCATCACTGATATATAGAGATACTGTATAAAATGTCTAATGATGGAGACTAATGAGCCACACTCTGAGCATTGGCTTTTCTTTGATGTGGTGGGTTTTGGGTGGGTGGATGGACAATATGTTTGTCATATCTCAAATATGCAATGCCACCTCTCTTGCCTTCATTGTTGGGAGTAGTTCTTTCCTTCTTTGCTGGACAGCTTCAGGGAAGACCTCATTAATGAAGATGCCAGAGCCCTTTAACTTTTTTGCTCTAACCAGAACAGCAAGTTTGTCCTTTAGCCGCAGAAATCTGACCACAATGAGGCCTGGCTTCTCTGATGCTGCCATTGGCTTCCCAATCCTATGAGCCCAATTCAGCTCTATTTTCAAGTGGTCCAATTGTAGTTTTTCACTGAGCAATTTTCTCACTGTTTCTTCAGATTCCGACACCTTTTCGTTCCCAGACTCTTTAATGCCATTTACAACAATATTTTGGCGTTTTGACTGGCCCTCCAGATATTCTGTCTTGTCTGAGATTGAAATCATGCTTTTGCAAATCGTGTCCAAGTCTGTCCTGGTTTCCATACAGTTCTTTGACCAAGGTTTACATGAGACTTTAAAATCGTCAAATTCCTTTTGAGTCATGGTACAAGCGGCCGAAATGGGTTTTCTCAGGAGGGTGGCTGGAATCTCCCTTAAAGATAGGGTGAGAAGTTCAGCCATCCCTGAGGAACTCGGAGTAGAGCCGCTGCTCCTTTGCGTTGAAAGGAGCCAGTTGAGGTGGTTCGGGCATCTAGTAAGGATGCCCCCTGGGCGCATCCCTAGGGAGGTGTTCCAGGCACATCCAGCTGGGAGGAGGCCTCGGGGAAGACCCAGGACTAGGTGGAGAGATTATATCTCCACGCTGGCCTGGGAACGCCTTGGGATCCCCCAGTTAGAGCTGGTTAATGTGGCCCGGGAAAGGGAAGTTTGCTGACCCCGCGACCCGACCCCGGATAAGCGGATGAAGATGAGATGAGATGAGATGCCCTTCAAACAGTCTGAGTCCGCCACTGTGTAACAGGATGCCAATTTAGTTACTTATGTTGTGGCAAAGACTAGGGATGAACAGTTGATGGACTCCCACTGACAAACAAAAAAAAAACAACCAAAATTCCCTTTTACATATACATTTGTACTTCATGCCTAATCATGCATAAACAGTCATGACATAGTAGTTCTGTATCAATATCATTTCTATGCTCTCTGGGCCTATAGCTAAGTGCTAGGCCCTCTCAGCTGATGCCATCTGTTACACCCAGCTTCCTGTACGACGTTTGCTTCAAAATGTCGATTGGATTTTACAACCACACCCAACTCCTGAATTTCAACTGCGCCACAACTTCTAGACTCTATTCCAACCAGGTTACTTAAAAAAGTGTTACCTTTAGTTAGCACTCCTGTATTAGATATGATTAATATGTCTTTATCAGCAGGTTATGTACCACAGTCTTTTCAAGTAGCTGTAATTAAACCTCTTCTTTAAAAGCCCAGTCTTGATGTAGAGGTACTAGCCAACTATAGACCTATGTCTAACCTTCCTTTTCTCTCTAAGATCCTCGAGAAATTAGTCGCCAATCAGGTGTGTGACTTTTTAGTTATTTGAGGACTTCCAGTCAGGATTTAGAATGAATCCTAGCACTGAGACAGCATTGGTAAAATTTACAAACCAGCTTCTAATAGCTTCAGACAAAAAACTTGTCTCTGTACTTGTTTTACTAGATCTTAGTGCTTTGACACTATTGACCATTGCATCCTGCTACAGAGACTGGGGCAACCAACTAGCATTAAGGGAACCGCATTAAGCTAACGACAAATACTTCATGCACACTAATACTCCATGCACACTAAAGTTAGTTAATTATATTTGCCGATCAAACCAGGAGAAACCGATCAGTTAGCTAAACTTCAAATGTGCATTAAGGAAATAAAAAGCTGGACGACCTGCAATTTTCAGATAAAACTGAAGTTATTGTACTTGGCCCTGAAGGCCTCCGAAACTCAATATCTAAAGATATTGTTAATCTGGATGATGTTGTGTTGTCCTCTAGCACCACAGTGAGGAATCTGGGTGTTATTTTTGATCAGAATGTGTCCTTCGATTCTCACATAAAACTTACGACAAGGAATGCATATTTTCACCTGCGTAATATTGCGAAAATTAGGAAAATTGTGTCTGAGAAAGATACAGAAAAACTAGTCCATGCATTTGTTACTTCTAGGCTGGACTATTGCAACTCCTTATTATCAGGCTCCTCCAATAAGTTTGTTAAGAGTCTCCAGCTGGTCAAAAATGCTGCAGCTCGTGTACTAACTAAAACAAATCAAAGAGAACATATTTCTCATGCATTAGCTTCTTTGTACTGGCTACCTGTAAAATCTAAAATAGAATTCAAAATCCTTCTCCTTACCTACAAAGCTCTTATTGGTCAGGCTCCGTCGTATCTTAAAGAGCTCTTAGTACTGTATTACCCGACTACATCGCTGCACTCTGAGAATGCAGGGCTACTTGTCATTCCTAGAGTCTCCAAAAGTAGAATGGGTGGCAGAGCCTTCAGCTACCAAGCTCCTCTCCTGTGGAACCAACTCCCAAGTGTTAGACAGACACTGTCCCCAAATTTAAGAGTAAACTTAAAACTTTCCTTTTTGATAAAGCTGACAGCTAGGACTTACCAGCCCTTAGCTATGTTGTTATATTTAAGATGATTTTGTTCTGCTTAATGATGCTGCCATAGGCCTAGTCTGCCGGGGGATAATACTTTTCCTGATACTATGAGCTTCTCTCCTCTCTGTCTGTATCATTCATGTCTCATCATGTTACTAATTCAACTTCTTCCCCGGAGCTGTTTGTGCTTTGTCGTCTTGCAGGTCTCTGCTGATCGTGGTGGTGCCTGCTGCAGTTGTCCTGCATGATGCTTCCTGCTGCTATTATAACTATTAGTCATATATACTATCATTAGTCTTCTAAACTATAACATTTGTAGCCATAAAAACACCATCAGTGGTTGTATTCTATCACAAGTCATATTCACATTACTATAGATATTATTATAGTTACTGTTACTTTTTGGTTGCTTGGATCTCTGGAAGTGTGTCTCTGTCTGTCTTTGTCTCTCTCTGTCTCTCTGTCTATCTTTGTCTCTTTCTCTCTGCTTTTCTTCTTCCCCAACTGGTCAAGACAGATGGCCGTCCTCCATAGAGCTGGGTCTGTCCGACGTTCCTGCCTGTTATAGGGAAGGTTTTCGTTGCCACCGTACTCTACAGGGAAACTGTTGGGTCTATGTAAATCATAAATAAGTCATAGAGTGTGGTCTATGCCTACTCTGTAAAGCGTCCTGAGATAACATTTGTTAAGATTCTCCACTATAAATAAAATTGAATTGAATTAAATTAAATTGAAGATGGCGATTGATAGCTCTTCTGAATTTTCTCCTATGCCGCTACTTCAAAATGACAATGCCTGCCAAAAAACCTAGTTGTTTAATTCACAGTTTGTCTTTACACAATTATTTACTCTGCTTTTTTTTAATTTTAGTCACCCGAGCCACATTAACTTTTCGACTTTGGAACAATGTAAACCAACTATTCAACATGTAGAGAGCAGTTTGCCAAAGCGCATATAAAAACCCACACTGGACACACATGGATGTCACACACACACACACACACACACACACACACACACGCACACGCACACACGCACACACACACACACACACACGGCATCTCAACAATCAAACACACATCCTTTTTACAGTCTCGTGTCAGTCTGTGAGACTGGGTCAGTCAGTGATTAACCCATTCAGTCAAAGATTTTCAAGACTTTAGTGTATAGATTTATATATGTAGATTATAGACTGATTTTTACAGATTTATATTATATTGACACTCTTTCCTGTTTAGAAAATAGTTAAACAACAACGTTTCTTTATCACATGGTGCTTTACATATCATGCATGCAGTGGTTATATGAGTTTAAATGTTTTTATGTGAGAGTTTTCATAAGCAGCGTGTTCCCTTTACTGACTGAATTACTTTACTTATGAGCCTTCCAATGGAACCCAGCCCCGGCCCAAGCAAGCAGATCCAAACCAATCACGTCAGGGGTCACCATTTTATTGCAGAACCATGTATTATAGAAATCTACAAATGAGTCAGCAGAGACAGTCTCAGGCATCAAGGGGGAATTTTATAAACATAAATTGACAGAAGCTCTCACTACACCTCCATCACACAAATCCCAAAATGGCTCCTTCCAAACCCTAACTTTATACTGACGTTCGTGCGTTGACAAAGTTTACACGCCCCATGGTTCCTTATATATATACACTCATATTACTGGCCATCACTTCCCACGCCCTCCCAGTGTCTTTATGTGTCCAGAACGTCATCAAACATGCCCATATATAGTCCTGTTATTCACTTGGCAGGATGTGATCTTATCGGCCTCTGTTTCCTGTTATCCACTGTTCTTGTTGCAGACACACTTTTTCAATGATAAAGCCTTACTTTCTTCCACAATATGCGATTTACAGTCCTAACAGGTCTTCTCACATCTGTACTGCTGCCACTTTCCTTTGAATGCCATTTCACAGTCCAACCTAGTTTGGTCCTAACGGCGTACAGGCCATTACCAATGCTGCTCACCACCTCCCAGTGCTCCATAGCTTTGGGTACATTTGCTCCAATGAGCAGTTCAATGTCCACTTCACTTTTCTTTAGGTATTTTTCTTTACCCACTGGAATTGACCTTTGTGTGTAGGCTTGTGGAAGATCAATGAACTCTTTGCCTGTCAAGCTGCTGACCTCCAAGTTAGACACAGGGTAAGTATCAACATATTTCTCTTCATTCATTGTTCTGAGCAGGATTCTTGCTAGGACTTGGTGTTACTATCCCATGATGATCAGCTCAGTCATAATGATGGAGATGTTCTCTGAATGGGGTTGGATTTAGAGATTTGGGAATTGACCGCCTGGTGCCACCAGTCCAACACATCATCAGTTGTGTACCACAGTCTCTTAGGGCATTTCGGCCTTTTCTCACAAGACGCCCTCCTCCGTGGCTGGCCCACCACAGGCTGATCAAACCTGGGCGTGTGTCACACTGGGGGCACCCTGCGACCATCTGGCCGTGATGGTCTTGCGTTGAGTCTGCCCTCTGATGCCGACCTCCTTCAGGAGCCTTGTGGTGGAACTGGCTACAAATCCCCTACAGCCAACCTCCACTGGTCGCACCTTAACGCTCAAGCCCCGATCCTCTGCATCAGTTGCTAAGTTGGCATACCGCAGGCTCTTCCTTTCGTATGCTTCATCGATGGCCAGCTCCCACGGTACTGTCAATTCAATGATGAAGACACGTCAACAGTATTTGGACCAGAGGACCAGGTCTGGGTGCAGGTTGGTCACTGCAATTTCCGGTGGGAAGGTGAGCCTCTGGCCTAGGTCAACGCTCATTTCCCAATCCCGGGCTGCATCCAGCGGACTTGAGTCGTTCAGAGACTTGATCAATTGCTTCTCTTCCTCCCGAACAAAAGCAGTTTTAGAGAAGGTAGGCTGGGCTTTCAGGGGCATAGTGTATCATGGTGTATAGTATATCAGTCCTTCTTCCAATAAGCTTTAACTTGTCCATCAGTGCCTCTGTACAGAATGTGGCAGAGCTCCCTGGGTCCAAAAACATGCACTTTTTCAGCAACACATTTCCACTTTTGGCTTTGACTTGGACAGGAACTATCGATAGTTCATCCTCTCCAGCCGCAGTGAGTTCAGATCCCCCAGATTCTGCACAGACGAATGCACTCAGAACTGTTTTTCTTTCATAGTCATTGGTATTTTTTTCTGAATTTGTGTCCCTTTTCTTAATGTGCAGCAAAGTAGGATGAGTTGAGGAACACACCTGGCCGCTCATCTTTTCCTTACAGGCCCTACTCATGTGACCATGCTTTAAGCAGCAGAAACACAGTAAAAACTGTAAAAAAACACTGTAAAAAAATCAATTTTCTCTTTATGTGGCCTGCTTTGTAGCTTACTACAAGACTCAACGGTGTGTTGACCACTGCAGAAAATGTTTTCGTTTTAGGTGTGCTGCATTTCGAGTGCTCTGGGTCTGCTTCTTTCAGCTTAGTGTGCAGCTGTACAGCACTTGTGGTGAATGACCTTTTGATAACACCCCTTTTTTGCTCGTTATAATGGATCTGCTCCGTTGTGGGTGCCTATCTTTTATGTCTCCAAAGATAGGATGAAGTGATATTTGGCCTGTTTGTTAATAAACTCAACCAAATCCTTGAATATCGACTTTGCTGTTGTGTTGTTCCTGTATAGTGCACGCAACGCCTCTCCACCTCTCACGCAGCTTGTAAGGCAGCTTTGTTACAATAGCCTTCAAGTTTGCTACATTATCCAGTTCCTCCATGTAACTCACTTCGGTCATTGTGTTATAGCATGCTGTTAAAAACAGCAAAAAGCATTTAATGCTTCTCCATGCTCTGGCTTGACAGGTGTCCAACTCAGGACCTTGTTCATGTAGGCTACAGAGATTTTGTAGTTGTTCCCAAAATGCTCTGTAAGCAACTTTTTGGCATTCTGATAGCCAACATCTGGTTTCATGTGAAGACAACTTTTCACAAGCTCTTTAGGCAGGCCACTGGTGTACTGCTCTAAGAAATAGAGACGGTCTTTAAAGCTTTCAGTACGAGATTCTACTCCATGCTCAAAGGCCCTCACTAAAGGACTGTAATCCAGAGGATCTCCGCTGAAGGTTGGGATTTCTTATGGTGGCAGAGTCATCACTCTTTGTTGCTTCACCATCAACTCAGTAATATTGTAAGGGTGTCAATTGTATGATCATCTTTGTGTCTATTTTCTGCCTTAACGACTGGAGCTGCGTTTGCAAATCATGGAAAATATCCAGATACAATAGTCCTCCTACATGTGTGGCTCAGGCCTACTTGCGATAAGCGTTCATTTTCAAAATCTTCTATCACTTTGAGTTTAGCCTCTGTGGCTGCAAGAGCAGTTTGCAGTTCTAGTTCTTCCTTTTTTTCAATTTCAGCTCAGCTTCCTGGTGTTCAATATCTTGTTTCTGTTTAAGGCTGGCGGCCTTGGCAAGCAACATAGCTCTCTCCACTTCAGCTTTAAGGCGCACTGAGAACGCAGTGGAGAACACTTTGCTTCCAATGTCTGACCCACGCCTTCTGCTTGGGGTATGAGACGCAACTGATATTCTGTCAGTAGGCTTTACAGTTTTATCGCACTGCCTAGCTTGCTCTGCATGCTCCTAAACTGTTTTAATACATGTTTCCACATGTATAAATCCACGAATGTGAATTAATTTTGGTTCGTATCACGAACGTTGATCATCACTGTAATCATCTTCATGCATTCATTTTTTCATGCCATCATTAATTTTCTGTAATTCTCCAAGTGAGTTTTGGTAGCCTAAACGTAAGTGCCCTTTAACCACGTTTACGTTAGCATCCTCTTCCATAAGGGGCTCAAGCTGATTGGCCTGATTGGTAAGATACCCAACCGTAGCTTTTCTAGATTGCGTTAACCTTTGCAGTTTATCCTGTACAGCTTTCTCCATCATTTTTATCTCTCTTTTTCCAAGGGTTAGCTCTTCAAAGTCATTTTCCATATTGAACATTCTTCTTTCAGTTATCCAAGTTAGCAATATTAAGCTTTCACTGCTTGTGAACATTTATTTTGAACTATTTATAGCACAAATCCACTTAGATACTTAGATACAGATACATTGAGGCCAAAATAATAATTATAATCCAAAGGTTTACAAACTAGCATCCAAAGTATATGTTAACACGGTCAGAAAACTATTTGCCTCCGCCTTTCCAAAAAGTATCCAATGCCTATCTCTCCTTCTACACTGCACTGCACACTGGCACTTTAGGCACATCAAAACATGCAGTTCTGTGACAGGCCCATATTAAGCCTGCACTCATCTGTTACGTAGGAATGCGATAACAATACCAAAATCAAATATTAAATTAGAAAGCGCCAAGAAATATGATCTTAGGAAGCATTTGGCACCTACAACAGGTACTTTACTTCTCAAATTTAAATCATTAATTTGACTTTTGATTCTTCAGTTACATTCAGAGCTCTACATAGGTGCACATGGACATGCTTCACATGGTTCAGGTGCTGTGTTGGTCAAGAACGGAGAGCATTTTTTAATTGCATGTCAGCGTTCGGTCTGATGTTCTAGGCTATGCCTTCTCTGCATTCACATGTGAGCCTGCTTGTTTACACTGTTTATTACTTATTGCAATACTTACAATGGGTGTAATGACAAATAAATAGTAGTATGAGTATACTAGTGTACTAGTTTGCAGTCGTGTTTCTGGTGACTGGCTAATTAAAGGGGAATTTATGTATTTTCTATTCTGGACCCCTATTTCCCCAAGTATTTATGTGTGACTAATGGTAACAACTTATTTTGATTTGGTCCAGTATTGAGTTTTAGTGCTACAGCCTGGCCAATGTGAACTGGGCTGCGATGTAATCGATAGGATCTGTGCACCGACAATATAAAACACAGAAATTTCCTTTTAAGTCTAATGCTATTTTAGGCCCTACCAACTCCTGAGTGTAATATCTGGCTTGCAAGCTGCTAAATGCTGCTCTATGTCCATCAACTGTGTCTCTCTGTGGGGCAGAGAGGATATGACATGGATTTGCTCACATGCGGCTTTATGATGTTCAACTGTCCAACCATGGTTGTGTATTTCTAGTTTTCCACTACTTTGAATCAAATCTACCTTAACTGACTGTATCACAGTAGGTTGTGCATAAAGAATCGTAGACTTTTTTGTTCAGCATTAGTTCATGTGGGCTGTTTTGTACAGTAACCATTTCAGAGGGGTGTTATCTGTTTCGTACATGCTTTGATACTTTTTGAACTGACAGTCCACATCAGTCCAGAGTATGCATTGTATAGTATATTAAACAATAACTTTTTGTAAATTTCTCATGGCATATGTGATACTCACAAAAGTGTTTTGTTGAGCTATTATTATTGTTTCATTTCCTCTGGAGTCACTTATTGGTGTATCGCTCTTGTATCATTTTATTTTATTATTCTATTCTGCTAATTGAGAATAAGAAAGAGAAACACACAATGACTTGAAGTGACAGGAAGCAGACACTGGCTGGCAGCACTTACTTGCAGCATAACTAGGACCTTTTACAGTGCATCGCGGAAGTGAGACTCATAATCCTAACGACTTGGAGAATGAGCAGTTGTTGTCCCATTTCACTTATTGATGTCCTGTGTTTCCAGGTTGGTTGTCAACTTTTTCTCTGACTTCAGAAGTTTATAAGCTCATACGAATCACTGGTGATGTGTGGTCAAGAAGCTAAAAGCTTGTTAAGTGTATAAACCAACTAAAGTGCTGTGGTACTGTAGTGGCTAATATGGCGTCCGACGCCGTATCCATTTAGTTTCTTTTGGGTCCTCTGCTTTTGTGGGGTAATGCCGTATTTTCGTAAATAAGTCGGTATGATACATAATTTGAAATGAGCATTTCTGCACTACTATGTGTGAAATCATTATTATGTGTGGAGTGTGTTATTTAACATGTTGAAGCTAATGCTAATGTGCAGGTTAACCCTTTTTACAAGAAGAAAAATAGTACAAGTATACATTTTTCTATCTGAAAAATCAATGGCCTTAGCTTATTTTATGTGACAAACATGTACAAACAACAAAAAATAATAATAATAGAGCACACATGCTACTATACCCCATACATTTACTGTATATCCTATGTCCTATATCATATATTTATATATGGTCTTCAGGTCAGTTTGACCGCACACACAGACATTATTATAATCTAAGCACAGAGAAGGTGTTTGCTCTCACTGTCACTCACACTCCCTCCCTCTGTCATGTGTCCACCTCCACCACCACACATCCATTGTTAATTGTGTTAGGGGAGACCTTGTGGGCAGTTATTCTGCCAAATAAAAGTGTTAAGTTGTTGGTCTAGATTAGTAAAATACGATTTATTAAGACAAATTGGGAGGTGTTGGAAAATATACAGAAACTTTGGTAAAATTACCATCTTATTAAGATTAACCCAGCCTGTGAGGCACCCCTGGGGAGGGCTGCCCATCTAGACAAGTCTGACTTGCATTTATCTAATAGCGGCTGGAAGTTCTTTTGAAAGAGGTCATGAAAACGGCCTGTATAACATGGGGGTCAGTGAGAAACTGCTCTATTATGAAACCTGCTCCTAGTGGACACCAGGAAGTCACTGTGGTGGGGGCTTGGTCTGTCCGTCTCTCGCTCTCCATCTCAACAAGTCAAGGTAGTCATAGAGCTGGGTTTTTCGACTTTTTGCTTGTTAAAGGCAAGGTTTTCATCACCACTGTTGCTGTTACTGTTGCTGTCTGCTCATGGAGGAATAATTGGGTCTCTGTACATCATGAATAAGACACAGAGTGTGTTCTTCACCTACTCTATATGTAAAGTGTCTTGAGATAACTTTTGTTATGATTTGGCACTGTAATTGAATTGAAATTGAATTAACCATCTGAAAGTAGCGCAAGGCCAACATTTATATATAATTAGAAAACACATCAATTTTCTAATGTATGGGTTTATTGCTGCAGTTGAGGTTTTACACTAGTTATAATCGGATTCACATTTTACACACAAAGGTTGGTTGTCATCCAACTAAGACATAACCACCTATAATTTGTGCATCCCAGGTGAGGTTTTAACCTCACATATCTTCCAATAATGGTATGATGTTAAATGTTGATATCACTGCAGTTCTACAGCTAAAGCTATAGAATGAAAGTCTCTCTGTGTGTATAGAGATCTAGAGCCCTTCTGTTATATAAAATTCTAGATTACTCATGGCTCATGGCACTGTGCACCAAGGATCTGTACAACTGGAATTGTGGGGTGAATTAGTGTTTGTTCTCCAAACATAACAGTTATTTGATATTTGTGATAGGTACAGTTAACTACACAGAGAGAGGTTTGCTGATAGAAGGTGGTGTGGACTGTGACTGGATTTCATTGGGTAAAAACCAGATGGTCTTTACCTGAGAGTAAATCTTCACTGTCCAGCAGATAATATAATACGTACTATGTCAGGGTCTACTCAGCTAGTCATGAGTTTTTCTTGTCCCAGTCTTTCTTGCCCATGTATTTGTATCACAGAGAAATCTCTGTGTAGATCGTGTAGAGTTGCTTGACTAAAAGCAATGTGATAACCTGTGAAATTCCAGTTTTGGGTCATTTTGGTCAATACATTTTGACAAAAGATTAGTCAAACACGTACTGTCTATCCATAGAGAGCAGGTCTAAAATCAGAGGCTTGACTGGTGACCTTACTCTACAGCTGCTGCACATTGGCAGGTGCTAGCTATCTGTCTGTCTTGCATAGTGTTAGCCTTACAACAGAGATTTATTACCATAGCCACTCTCTCACCCTTCCCACTCTTAGAGGACTACTATTTCTAGTCAAGGACACACATTCAGAATAGCTCTATCTGTGTATCTATTGTCATGAAGACATCTGACTCCACTCTATACTCAGCATAGTAAATAAGGAAGAATATATAGGAAGGTAGGAAGGTTGTCATTATAACATGCAACTTATACAACAAAATTAAAAATGCTGACCAGTGACGGCAGAATTTACACATTATATAAGAGCTAAGTAAGAAGAAATATAGCTAAAATAAACAACTAAAATAAATAACATATATGTAGTTATGAAAACTCAACATTTAATTTCCTTCAGTCTGACTCGAGTTGCTGCCCTTCAAAATGTTCAAATATGGAGAGCTCATGTGTTTACAGTGAAATGGATATGAGTGACCTTACAAGCATTCTCTGTGGTGCCATCCCAATTGTTGGCAGGGCTGTCCAACAGATCCTTTACTTTGCCCTGTGAGGCTGACTGATGAATAGATGTGGGCTGATGCCTTCTGATTAACTTATTGCAGATAGATTGAAGACAACCGTGTTGCCATTACAGTGCAGCACTGTTAAAGTTGTACTCTGTAAGATTTTCATCTATATAATTGTCTTTTAAGTTCCTATTTATTCCAGAGTGAGTTAAAACAATGGTGATTGATCATGTGACCCACTAATGAAAGCACTTGTTGCCTTTTTGCTGAGTATTCCCATCTGTGTCTGTGGAGACATTCCCTTCCTAGATCTTAATAAGCCTCCATGTTACAGACTGTATATTGGTCATTATTCTTTGATAACAAGATTTAAGGGAACCATAATAAAAAATGTCTGTTTGCCACAGGAAATCGTTGACAATATTTGCAAATAAAATGTATCCTTTAACATTGGCAATTTCAACCACTGAATTGAATTGTGTGATCAGTTATACTGTCTCTGATAAGCTAAGAAAGAAACCTTTGGGTGAGACAGAGTTTGTTCCTCATCATTAGGGTATTGTCCTGCCTCATTATTTCTCTGGAATAACAAACTGAATTACTCCTTTTACATGTAGAAAGAAGTAGTTAAATTCAGCTGTATCTAAGGCTAGATGTTGCCATTGTGCCAGCTAGCTTTAAATAAACATGCTCTCTTGATTTAGCTGTCTCACAAAGTGCAATAAACCTCCCAGTATGCTTCACACAGGTGTGAAATGAGCCACAGTTTGAACTTCTCACTTTTCTTTATTTCACTTTTCATGTGAACAACCAAGTACAACATTGTCCCCCACGATATAACCATATCACAGTCTACCTTCCAATGTGGCTTTCTGTTACAAGTAGAAATCCTTTTGTTTTCTGATGTGATTGGACAACATGTCATACAAAGCAGCTCTCTAGAATGACTCTCTCTACAGTAAGACACAGATGTGACAAAGTTACATTCTGGCCTGATCTCAATTTGACCAATATGTAAATACAATGTTTCGACCAGTAGGGCAGTAGTAGGCTGAAGTCTGAGAAATGTGAAAATTACAACTGGAGTTTCAATAAAATAAGCTGAGCTGAACACAAAGACAGCTAGTAACCCCAGATAGAGCATCTCTACTTTAGTGGGATAATGTTTCACTATTGTTCAATGGCTTTTCTTGTTTCCTATTTATAGACCTCTCTCTCCTTCCTCTATCTCTCCTCCCTCCATCACCCTTGGATTTTGAGTTGAGAGCTTTTTTAAACTGAGGCAGTCATTGAGTGCAGCAGTGTGTCACAGACAGGGACGAACCAGCGACCATGGATGACGTATATAAAGCAGCGGTGAGTATAACAAGCTGTTTTATTTCTCTCTCTCTGGTGATAATTGACTTTGAGGTGAAGACTTCTAAAGTGTGTACAATCAGATCATCCTGGAAGAGATCTTGTCCTTGTGTGTTGTGATTCAACAAAAAAGATAGAGACACACTGTTGATAAAAGTTTCGTAGCCACTGTGACAGCTGTTAACAGAACTTAACCCAGTGCTCTAGACTGCAGAGTAGAGTCACATTTGAAATGAGAGAAATTAGATTAATATACTTAACAGTATATATCATAGTTCTTGTATTGGATAGATAAAGGTCATTAGAAATGTTTATGGGAAAATGATTGATTTCTGAAAATGGAATCGATTTTAATTTCTACTTGTGGTCAGGTCTGGTCGTAGCTTCTGTTAAGGGCGCTGAGGTCATGTCCTTGGTATTTTTGGGGGGAATATGAGGGCTAAACTAGAAAAAATATCAAATTAATTTTAGAATAGCTATATAGAATTATATAGAATAAAATAACATTGAAGAAAGTATATAAATGTGAAGTTTTGTTTCATCAGTATGGAGACAACTTTGAAACTGCATTTCAGAAAATATGACGACACATTAAAAAACATTTATTAAATATGCAAAACATCCAAATACTAAACAACTTGAAATGAATGGACTCATGACTGAGTGTTTCTGTAATCGCTTCTGTGCTCCTGACTGCAGTCATGCTTTACTGACTGAGTTTAAAGTATAGCTTCCTGTGATATTTTCTTCATGTTTTCGTCTTTTTTTTCTTGGAAAATGTGTTTTACAACACATAAAAAATATGATTGTGTGTTTCTTCAACATCAGACACTGAAACAATAGATGGATAAGATCAGACAGAACACAGAGTGACGGATTGCTGTGGTTAGTTTGTGTTTTTGCATGACAATAGAACAAAGAATGGCTGGACAGTTCAGGAAGGAAAACAAGAAGGGACAGCTGATGGCTATTAAAACAAATGACCCAGCCAGACACCGCTGCTGTTAGAAACGCCCCTCTTTGTACTCTGCCACACAACTAGAATAGTAAGTGAGGAAAGCAGTGAGACATTGCAGTCATACTGCACTGAGAGAAGCACAGACTGGAGACAATCGGTTTAGTTGCTGAGCTCAAGTTCTACTCCAACTGTCCACGGTGGCAATGAGAAGTGACAGAAACAGTTATGTAATGATCATCCTCATTTTGCTTCCCTTAAGGTTGAGAACTTGACAGAGGAGCAGAAAAATGGTGAGGAAACTGCTGCTATTACTTATACATATACAACCCATAAATGGTATATTTACCTACTGTAAACTGCTAATATACTCATAACACTTAGTTACCAGTATGAAGATTACTATACTAACAATACTATGTAGTAGACAATGTGTTATTTAGGTTTTATTCACTTTCACATTTTTTAAACAATAGAAAAAAGAAAAAAATAAAATACAACATATTCTCTCCTTTATATATTATTGTACGCAAGTGCATTTACTCAATGGATAAATGATGAAGGCTGTCAGTTGGTGCCTACTGTTTAAAGATCATTGAGCGATTCATCACTGGCTACCATACATCCATGAACTGAGCCTCCCAAAATGAGTCTGTCACTGGAGGTGTACTGAACTTTAAAAAGATGAATGAATATGTCTTCAGGCTATGCAAACAATTTAACATACATTCAGATTAAATTTTAATACATTAAAGGTTGAAAATGTAGAATCTTTACTAAAAGCTATATATATATATATATATATATATATATATATATATATGTATATATTTATTTTATTTTTTATTTTTTTTAAATACACCCAAGGGGCATTTTGAGAGGTACAGAATGAAAGTATTGCTTTTCCCTAAAAATATATATTTAGTCTGAATTAATATCTTAATTTTTTTTGACGGGTTTGACATTGACTTTCTATCCCGTTCTGTTTCTGGCATTGTAAATAAGGCACTGGGTGAAATGGAGTTTGCCAATCCTGCAGCTGCTTCGGTGCCTCAGTGAAGGGGGCAGTATTTGTCCCAGCAGCTGAGTGACCAGAGACTGGCAAAAACCAGAGTCAATATAGGCCAAGCATTCACTCCATGGTCTGAGAGACAGGAGTTCAACGGCATTAAAATGCACGCCCAACTGGCTACTTTTCTCCTTGATCGGTAACTTTCATGTTTTCTTAGCTGTAACGGCTAACCGTGCATTCATAGTATCGTATTACCCGACTAGATCGCTGCGCTCTGAGAATGCAGGGCTACTTGTCGTTCCTAGAGTCTCCAAAAGTAGAATGGGAGGCATAGCCTTCAGCTACCAAGCTCCTCTCCTCTGGAACCAACTCCCAAGTGTTATTCGGGAGGCAGACCCTATCCCTATATTTAAGAGTAAACTTAAAACTTTTCTTTTTGATAAAGCTTACAGCTAGGGCTTACAATCCCTTAACAATGTTGTTATTTTTAAAATGATTTTGTTCTGCTTAATGATGCTGCTATAGGCCTAGTCTGCCGGGGGATAATACTTTTCCTGATACGCTGAGCTTCTCTTCTCTCTGTCTGTATCATTCATGTCTCATCAATGCATGTTACTAATTCAACATCTTCCACAGTGTTGTTTGTGCTTTGTCGTCTCGCAGGTCTCTGCTGATCGTGGTGGTGCCTGCTTCCGTGGTCCTGCATGATGCTTCCTGCTTCTACTATAACTATTAGTCATATATACTATCACTAGTCTAATAAACTATGAAATTTTTAGCCATAAAAACACCATCAGTGGTATGTCTGGCTGTATCACAGTTGTTATAACCACTACTCATCATTTATCATATTTACCACCATAATTATTATCATTGCCATGTTCCATCACCTTAGCTGTGCTTGTTTCTACTATTCTGCTGTATTAACTGCCATAACATGCAAGTCATATTCACATTACTATAGATATTATTATAGTTACTGTTACTCTTTGGTTGCTTGCATCTCTGGAAGTGTGTCTCTCTGTCTTCGTGTCTGTCCATGTCTCTCTGTCCATCTGTCCGTCTTCTCTCTCTTTCTCTCTTCTTTTCTTCCTTTCCAACCGGTGCAGACAGATGTCCGTTCTCCACAGAGCTGGGTCTGTTCGACGTTCCTGCCTGTTATAGGGAAGGTTTTTGTTGCCACCGTACTCTACAGGGAATTGTTGGGTCTATGTAAATCATAAATCATCATAAGTCATAAGTCATAGAGTGTGGTCTTTACCTACTCTGTAAAGTGTCCCGAGATAACTTTTGTTATGATTTGGCACTATAAATAAAATTGAATTGAATTGAATGGAATTGGCGCGATGACACACGATATCGCTTCAGGCGAATCGTTCCGAGCAATAAGAGGGAGTGTGTCGCTTGAAGTTGAAAAATTTAAACTTTTCAAGCGGCATCGCGTGAGACAGCCAATCAGAGTTAAGACTGCGGTAAGCGTCATCGAGTTCTCCATGAAACATCCAGGGGCTCACCGGGCTCACCAAAGGCGCCATTGTTGCATTCCTTGGGGGAAACCAGACTGTTCCTATGGATTTAATATAATGATTACAACTATGAACTGTGAATGGCAGCAATGTGACCTCGGGCATCTAGTCTGCCAGAAATCCAGAAGAAGAAGAAGAAGAAGAAAGCCGTAACTGCATAGTGCAGCGTCTGATCTAGAGGAGATCGGGCAGCACCTGTACAGCTCCGGAGGTTAAATCCCTGACTGATCTCACTACAACACAGTGGCTCTTTTAAGAACCACAGACTTTATCTGAGAGCTCATCTCTGTTCTTGTAAAAGCATTCAGATCCCTGTTAGCACTAGCATCACTTTCCATTTAGCAAAACAGCAGAGTAGGCTGAGCCAGGGGTTAGCTTCAGCAAGCTAGCCGGCTGCTACATGAGATAGACGCAAATGAAGTCATGACCAAAAATGTGACAAAAGTGATCCGGGTGATTTATTTGCCTCCATCACTTTTGGTGTGAATACACGGTAACAGTAACTGTCAGTCAAACTCCTCTAATACTTGTTTTTATGGTGCGATTTGCTGGAGGGGATGGGTTCAAACAGGCTCAAACAGACTCTGGTCTCCTGTAGGCTACTGGGCCGGGTCTGTCTCCAGAGCTGGCAACCCAACTGATGGAATTTTTTTTTTTTTGTTGCGACTACGATCTTGAGACACTAGATGGCAGTGTTCTGCTAATTCTCCATATTCAACCTTTAATAAATCTATTCTTTCCATGAAACTTTCTTTATAACTTTTGCATAACAAAGCAAGACTGATTATTGGAAGATGTATTGGGGCATGGCTGGCTTTGCTTGTAAATTGTTGTATGGTTGTTATAGTGTATACCATTTTTACATTTTGTTTATATTAGCATCCTTCTTTGTGTGACATTGTGGATATGGATTTCTCTGTTTTTAGTTTTGAGTGATTATCAGACAGTAAAAGTTTCTGTGCCCCTTCTAGAGTTCAAGGCTGCATTTGACATCTTCATCCAGGATGCAGAGGATGGCTGCATTAGCACCAAAGAGTTGGGGAAGGTGATGAGGATGCTAGGACAGAATCCCACCCCTGAAGAGTTACAAGAGATGATTGATGAGGTGGATGAGGATGGTATGTCATCATTAAAGCTGATGAAAAAGGTTTTTTTTCCCCAGATTTACTGAAATTGTCGTTATATCCTGACAGCACAATCAGACAGAATCCTGTGAAAAAGTCATGTACCACTCAATGGAGCTGTTTTTCTCTGTCTGCTCCTAATGGCATCCAACTTAAAATAACTACAAGAGCAAAGGAGCCTCTCTTGACACAGTGTCAATGCTTATGGACTTATGGATTAAACTGTTAAACTAGGCAGAGCTGCTAAAAAATGAATCAAGATTCTGTTACTGTATTGCCTACTTCTCACGTAAAGTTTTTCCAGAAACATATTTTAGTGTACCATTTAGCTGTAAATTGTAGGTCACGGTGGAATCTTTCAGATGCCATTATATGCACTTCTGTGGTAGAAGGTGGAAGTAGAGCTACATTACTTTTTCACAGATCATCGGTCTCAAAGCGTGTCAGGATATAGAGACAATTTCAGCAAATCTGAAAAAAAATGTGTTCTTCATAGAAAGTTATGTTTCATCTTTGAGTCTGTCACATCACTGGAGACATCAGTATCACAGTAACACGGGGCTGATTCACAGCAATAAATAGAACGGTCAAATGGTTAGAACATTTCACTCACACTGTGTCGACCTTTGGATGGGGGACATACTGTATTTTAGCAATTCTTCCCTTTCTGGCATGTTTACACTTTTCTTTTGTAATCTTAAAATACTCCTAATAAATTATGGCACAAGAAGTGTAAAAGAAATCCACCAGGCGTTGAAACTCATCAATATTCAATTCTCATATATTTCTGTTAAAAATCTGACCAATCATTTTATTTGGTTTAAATAAAATGTTTTGCCGAGCTTCCTGCCTGTCATCGTTGCAGCGTCCCTTCCAGTTGCCTTCTGCTGTCACTGCTTGAGTCGCGCCTTTCTGCAGAGCGAGTGGTCCTTCAGAGAGAACAGATGTGTCAAGGGATGAGATGTGAGTCAACAGCTGTTCTGCTTTCAAGCCGGCTAATGCAGCTTCATCCAGATCTAAAAAGAGATTAGATGGTGGAGGAGTTTCAGTTATAACTTACTATATCTGTAATACTATGTTATTTTTGCAAGAAAGATTAGAGTTAGCATCAGCGCTAACGTCAGCAGTAGTGTAAACAAACCAGCCGTTTCACTTGAGCTGCTCACTTTCTCTGCACATGCGTCAGGAGAGGAGTGAGCATCAGAGGTCAGGCAGGGGGAAGAGGTAGGGACTTTGGAGGGAGGCAGAGTTGGTCATGTTGGCCTGTGAATATTCTCATTTGTCCAGGTCATCATTCTCCCCAAAGAGATTTAGGTCAAAAGCAAATGGACTTGGTTGTTTGTCTTGGAAGACGTTTCAACTCTCATCCAAGAGGCTTCATCAGTTCATGTACACATCTGACCAGGCTGGGACTGGTCCAACTATCTGGTGTGGTATTGAACCTTTCACAAGGCAGATAATGTCACTGGACTCATTTGTGCTCCAAGTGCCGACAACCGTCGTTGAAGTGACAGCCGTTGGTGGGAAGTTCGTTTCGACTTCGTTAGTGCACTATTGGGTCTTAACGACAGCCGTTGGAGTCACAGGAGGCCATTTGTGAACAGTTGTTCTTTGAGGTTAGATTGTTAATTCTCCTGGGAAGGGATGAAAGGGCAGCATTGTAAACTGGAGATAAGTGGTGTCTCAGACCTCTTCTGTTTAGCGATGGTTTCTCTACTTTTGTCCTCTAGAGGACAGTTAGGGCGCACTCACACTGTCCATCCGTACCGTGCCCAAGAACGTTTCACGGCTAAAGTTTATTTTATTTGACCAGTGTGAGTGGGCTTTTGTAAAGTACGTTTGCACATGTAGGAGCACGAGTGTGCGCATGTGTACGAGCACGAGCACGAGCACGAGGCCTACAGCGGTTCTGATGTCATTTTATGTGCGCCTGTTCGGACATGGAAAAAAGAAGGAAGGACATTGCGCGGACATTTAAAACAATGGTGGCAAAAGGTTCACGTTGGTGTAATGTGGAGGTGGAGTGTTTAATGCAGATTTGGTCAGATGAAAATATTCAAAAACAGTTGACAAGACGCAAAAAAACTCTGAGGTCTATGGAAAGATTTGTAAACAAAGCGACGCATCGCGATGACGTCAATCAATGCGTGTGACGTGTTACGGCGTGATGATGTATAGGCAGGCAAGAAGCATTTGCGCCGAGGCCCATGTAGTGTGAGTACAAACGGGGGGAGAGGGAGGTGGGGGCAAGTACCCTAAAGCAGGAGGCACGGTACGGATGGACAGTGTGAGTGCGCCCTTAGTTTGAAAGAGGAGTAAAAGGAGCCATCTATGCAAAAGTAGAGAAACCATCATCATCCCTCCCCAGGAGATTCAACAATCTAACATCAAAGAACAACTGTTCACAAATGGCCTCCTGTGATTCCAACGACTGTCGTTTAGACCAAATAGAGTACTAACGATGTTGAAACCAACAACTGTCGCTCCAACGGTGGTCATTGGCTCTTGGAGCACAAAGGGTTCCAGTGACATCATCGGCCTTGTGCACGCCCTCAATAGAGGTTAAATAACTGGATTTCATCACCAAATAGTTGGACCAGTCCCAGCCTGGTCAGATGCGTACATGAATTGATGAAGCCTCTTGGATGAGAGGAGAAACGCCTTCCTAGACAAACAACCAAGTCCAGTTGTTTTTGACTGAAATTTCTTTGGGGATGAGTTGTTAATGTTCACATTTCAAGTGCTGTGTGCGACATGCCAGAAAGGTAAGAATAGCTTTAAGTGAAGTTTCTGGGGTCTATGCATCATTTTATGGTGGAAATGTATTTGTTTATGTAAAGGAAAACACAAACTTCAGGCGTCATCTGACAATTTAAAATATAAAAAAACTGACTGACTGGATCCAACTAAAAACACTTCTGATTGGCTTTTGTGTGGCTTATCGTGATCACAAATGTTAACTTTACAGAAGGCAAAGCACCTGCAACATGACAGCGTAGAGTGTTTGCTTTGTACTCTGGCCTTGAGCTTGCACACGCTGCGCTGTCTCTGACTGCAATCCAAAATGCACTCTAGCAATCATATCGCTACATGTAAAAGAGGTAGGGACTAAGCAAACAAACACCAATTGAAACTATTTCTCATCTAGAGAATACATAAGGGAGAAAACACTTTGTACATCCTATGGAAATTATATTTGATTTCAACACATCCAATTTTGATCAAAATTATTGCTAGGGACAACTCAGTAGTCGTTGGATATTGACGGCTGTATAGGTAAATTGTGCGAGCAGCTTATTACAGCCCATACTTTGTTTGTTCTTAGGTTGTGTCTTCTAATGACCACAGTAATAAGGGTGGGATCAAACAAAGAAGTCAGGTAATGTAGTATAAAACCGCCAAAGTCCATGTATGCAGAAGAAAGTCAACATTCACTTTTTTTAAATTAACCAATTTTGTTACGGACATAGCACATCACAGATAGCCACAAGCCATTTCCTAAGCATAATAACCAAGTAGTTTTGTATGGCGTTATATTTGTGCAAAAGTTGTGAAGGAGCAATGTGAGATTTTGATCACAGAAAAAAAGTTTTTGGGGGCACATGAGTTATATCTTGAAGAGAAATTATAGGTTTGCAAATAAAAATATATTCTGTGCTCAATACATGTATTTCCATGTTTGCTATTATTCATTTGAACGTGCAATAATAAGCCTTCTCACTCAGTTTTACTCATAAGCCCTCTCAAAACTCTTGCTCGCTGCGCTGCAGACCGATACGTTCAAAACGTACGTTCTGTTTCACAACCACGGGTTAAAGCTGTGACCATTTCACATCATTAAATGGAGCGGTCACATGTTTGAAACTGCCACTCTACAACTGTTTCACAACCATAAATAGAACACTCATGTAAGAAGTCATTGGCAAACAACCTAGTCTGTTGTTTAGATATGAGGAAGTGTTGGGTAGAGGCATGTCCTTACCATCCCTCCCAAAGTCTATACCTTTGTGTATGTTCACAGGCAGTGGCACAGTCGATTTTGATGAGTTCTTAGTTATGATGGTGCGTTGCATGAAGGAGGAGAGCAAAGGAAAATCAGAGGAGGAGTTGGCTGAACTGTTCCGCATGTTTGACAAGTAAGTTTCTCTGTATTTCTTTTCACACACTGCACAGAGCTGCTTCAACATTTAAAGGAAACATCATTAGGTTAATATTATTAAAAACACTGCTGACTGTTGGAAATATCTATGAAGTCAAATAAAGCTACCTTGGTGACTTTGACACATATCCAAAACTTCACAAGAACACACTGTATTAGAGAGAAATTATGTGGTTCAGCCAAGTACACTCACAACAGGATAGATATTCCAGATGAGTGTAAGGGTCCACTTACCATCCATACAGTGAGTCGATCCGGGGTGTGCCTAAGTCCAGTTGTCTCCCCTCGCTTCTCCCCCATGGATCAGGCCCGGCATGCACTCACATTACTTCAAAAAATTTGAGCAATGGCACTTTTTCATCTGACCATATATGCAGTAAACATTCCACCTCTGCATCAGACCACCATGAAACCCTCGGCTGCATTGTTTTAAATTTCCATTGCGGGGAACAGTCACATATAAATACTTAGGCACAGTACACTTGCACTTATACTGTCAAAGAAACTAGACTTTAGCTATGAATCCTGCTTGGGCAAGGTAAGAAGCATAATTGTGAGTCGACCCTAAGACTATTTCTTTTTCTTGTATTGAGGAACGGAGATGGCTACATAGACTTAGAAGAGCTGAAGAGTATGCTGGAGTCCACTGGAGAGGCTATCACAGAGGATGACATCGAGGAGCTGATGAAGGATGGAGACAAAAACAATGATGGAAAAATTGATTATGACGGTACGGGAACCAGCCCATTAGAAAAACAGACACCAACTGTCAAGTTTGCAGGAATACATAACCAGTTCAAACTGAACAACATAATACACTGTATTATGCTGCAAAGAAGGGTCATCTTCATAGAAATGAAGTTTCTACTTCTATAAGCACATGCAGAACCCTCTATTGGACGCTATGGATAATACTCTCCTTCAGTAACAGCACACTTTCACCCACTGAAATTTGCACAAATGTGTTGTTCAGTATGGCAGTACACAACATTGTCTGCAACATACACCCTGAGAGCAGCATAGGAGTGACGGGGCCCCTCGGTAGAGGGCTCTGCCTGAGCCAATAGAACTATGACTATAATATTGTAACCTTCGTTCTATCTCACACAAGCTCTGCCGTCTACTGTAGCCTTCTCGACCCAACCACACCAGCCCTGACCAGCTAAAGCCCAGAACCAGCAGCCATCATAGCCCTTTAGTCGACATACTTTATATGCTGAAGGTGTGATGGAATAGCCGAACGGCAGTCTGTTGTACTCATAGGCTATCCCCTGGAAGGTGAAATGCAGCAATTTCAGAATCCGAATCAGAAATACTTTAAGAATCCCAGGGGGGAATTGTTTTCATTGCAAACTACAGCTATACAAACAACATATTTAACAGATAACATATATTTGTAAAAACAGAAATATAAAACAACATATCTTTTCTCTTTTCCAAAACGCTATAAATCCATTTTAATAGATTTCAGGAAAGTTACATTTTTTACCTAGAACCACACATTTGGTTAATATTCAATTTATCTCGTCAAAATGGTTTATGGCTCAGTCTGAACATGTTGAACGGACGAACAAAACAAAAAACTCTGCTGCTTCAGAGCACCGCCATGTTGGATTGCACTGAATTCTGATTGGTCGAGAGGACGTATCGCATTTAGGCTAAAAATAGGTTTGGCGCTGGTTGCGGTTTGGAAAGGAACTGCATATTGCGGACCATTTTAAACAAGGAAATATAGCGATTTGGCATTAAACATTGATGAAGCAGTGAATAGGGTTTGTATACAGCAAAGTGGCATGACAAACTCATTTTTTAAAAATTTGGCTTTTATCTCGTTTTTCTGAAGAGAGCTCTTCATATGTAACTATATATTTATATAAAATCTAATTTACAATAGTAATATATACAGATCAAAAGTACTGTAATAATCTGCAAAGTACCGTAAAAATGTGCAAAGAACAGATTGTTTATGTTTGAGTCCATATTACAGAGAGGGGGTGACAGAATCTCCTAGGTTCTAGTTTAATGACCACAGGCAGGAAAGATTTCCTGTGGCGCTCTGTGGTGCATCTGGGTGATAGGAGTCTTCTGCTGAAGGTGCTCCTCTGCTGGGCCAGTGTGTCGTAGAGAGGGTGGGAGACATTGTCCAGGATAGACCCTAGCCTGGACAGCATCCTCCTCTCTTCCACGGTCGTCAGGGTGTCCAGGTCCTCCCCCACGACATCATCGGCCCTCCTGATTAGTTTGTTCAGCCTGTTGGTGTCTGCGACCTTCAGCCCACTGCCCCAGCATGTGACAGCGAAGAAGATCTCACTGGCTACAACAGACTCATAATACATCCTCAGCCTCATCCGGCATATGTTAAAAGACCTCAGCCTCCTCAGAAGAAAGAGTCGACTTTGGCCCTTTTTGTAGACTGCCTCTGCGTTTCTAGACCAGTTCAACTTATTATTGAAGTACACCCCCAGGTACTTATACTCCTCTACAGTGTCCACAGGGACCCCCTGAAAGGAGAAAGGGGTCACAGGTGTTTTCACCCTCCTCAGGTCCACTACGAGCTCCTTTGTTTTAGTCACGTTGAGCTGCAGATGATTCTGCTCACACCAAGTGACAAAGTTGCCCACAACAGTCCTGTGTTCACTTTCATCCCCCTTTCCATGCAGCCAGTTATTCTAGAGTCATAAGAAAACTTCTGACGGTGGCGGGACTCAATGCAATAGTTGAAGTCTGAGGTGAAGAGGATGATGAGAAAGGGAGAGAGGACAGTCCCCTGTGGGGCCCCAGTGTTGCTGACCACCCTGTCAGACACACAGTTCTATAGGTGTCCATACTGTGGTCTGCCCATCAGGTAATCCCCAATCCAGGACACGATGGGGGCATCACCCAGTAGAGCCGGACGGATGGTGTTGAATGCACTGGAGAAGTCAAAGAACATGACTCTCACAGTGCTCACAGGCTTGTCCAGATGACTGTAGACTCTGTTCAGCAGGTATGGGATGCAGTCCTCAACTCCCAGGCGGGGCTGGTAGGCAAAGTGTAGTGGATCAGTGAAGGGCCTGATCATAGGCCTTAGCTGCTCCAGGACGAGTCTCTCTATGGTCTTCATGATGTGGGACGTCGGAGCCACTGGTCTGTAGTCCTGAGGGCCACTGGGACGCAGCATCTGCGGCACAGACACGAGGCAGGATGTCTTCCACAGCACAGGGGCTCTCTAGAGGTGCAGGCTCAGACTGAAGACTTGACTCAGCAATCCACACAGCTGGGGGGCACAGGCTTTAAGCACCCTGGGAAAAACACCATTGGGGCCTGAAGCTTTGCCGGAGTGGAGTTTCGTCAGCTGTCTTCTCACCAGGTCAGGCGTGAAGGACACTGTCGAGGTGTCCGTTAGGGAAGGGCTGAGGTCGTCAGGTTGTGGAGGACATGATGTAGAGCAGGGGGAGGGGTAGAATAGGTAGTGTGAAATAAGGTGGTGAGGGGCAGTCAAGGGGTCTGTAAGGTGGAGGAGGAGTAGGTGGAGGTAAGGTGGCAGTAGTTAAAGGGCAGCCAGCAGCATCATGTGGCAGATGGGCCGCAGTATCAAACCTATTGAAAAAAAGTTCAGTTCATTCGCCTGGTCCACATGGTCCTCAAAGCCTGTGCTACCAGTCTTCAGGAAACTGGTGATGGTTCTCATGCCACCCCAGACATCCCTCATGTTTTCTTCGCTGGAGTTTATTGCACTCTCCTCACCTCATCAAGGTGGCCATCTCTGAACACTCTCTTCTTTTCATTCAGGATGGCCTTAATGTCCTTGGTGATCCAAGTTTTATTATTGGTGTAGCAGGTTACAGTCCGAGCTTGCAGTCCATGAAGTCCATCCACGAATGGACACAGCGCTGTGATGTCCTTGGTTATGACTGCTTACACTGGCTCTTGCGCCCACAGCCTTCTGTTATGGATGTGGGGCGGGACTAGCATTTGTTTGTGTATTAGCTTTAGCACCAGAAATCCACAACGTATCATGTGAAGCAATTTGAGACAAACTCAGCAAGATGTCATGGGAAAGCGTAAAGATGAAATGTAATTTGTTTTAATAAAAAAATTCTTAATCCTCACAAGCATACACGTAAACAGCATCAGCAAAGGAGTCAAAGTGACTTTCGGGGCTTGAAACGTGAAATTATCAAAAGTTTCGGGAGCGAGACTCAACCCGTGTCTACTCCATCCCAGCCAGGGCGTGTATGTGATGTTGGGGGGAGGGAGATATCTGGCTGACGTATACCTCCGAGGAGAAGTGAGGGTCAGCGGCTAGCTGTCACTCAAGAGGCTACGCCCCTAATTATTTATAAACTAACCTCCAATAAAATAAAAACTAGCCTGGGACAAAAGAAATTAACTCCCCTCAGTGTCGTGGAGATATGACCCAAACATACAGACTTAAATGTTTTTTTTGTACCAGGCCTTAAATAGGTTTAATTATGCTGTGAAAACGGTCTGTTTAACATGGGGGTCAATGAGAAACTGCTCTATTGTGCAAACTAGTGGACTCCTAGTGGACACTGCAGTTTTTGGCACTTCCTGATTGGATCAACCAGGAAGTCGCAGTGCTGGGGGCTTGGGGGTAATTAGAGTGTGGAAGGTGACCGCTGACCTGTGATTTCTCCTCCTCCAGTCCTCTAAAGCACTGAGTGACCGATGAGATTTGTGGATCAGTGGGAGAATGGGCCGTCCTCCTTTCGAGAGATCGGCGGTTCCACCCCCACTCCCCTGGTCCACACGTCGAAGTGTCCTTGGGCAAGACACTGAACCCCGATTTGCTCCTTGTGCTGCGCATGGGTGTGTAAATGTGTTGTGAATGATTAGATTAGATGGTATGTAGATGTCCACTACCATCAGTGTGAATGTCTGTGTGAATGGGTGAATGTGACAAACACTGTGAAAGCGTCTTGAGTAGTCAGAAGACTAGAAAGGCGCTATATAAGTACAAGTCCATTTACCATCCCGGAGATCATCTCAATCCTTTTTTGAGAACGCAGTGAGCCCAAGCCACACATGAGGGGAGAGTACTGTGGCTAGAGAAATTATACGGCCTGCTGCCGTTGCAACAACCTGAATCAGATTATGAATTTTGAAATGTGGTCCGGCTGAGCTGGGCGCGCAGATCAGTGAGACATGCCGAGAATAGGGATGTATTTGATAATCAACGTCGCGATAATGGGTGAGGTGTGTTGCCTGACAACACCATATTGGCTATAGCATACATACATGGACACGGAGCTGTGAGAGAAGGTCTGTGCAGGCACTGACAAGATTCCTAAAACAGCCACAAAGTAAACAGTAGGCAAATCATTGTTCACTGAGGAGAAAAAGGAAAGCAGACAGTGGTTTGTATTGCCTTATATATACTAAATGACACGTATTCAGGAAGGCACGGCCTGACTGGCTGGCTACGTTTATGCAAATTGTGGTGGGTGAATGTGTGCTATTATTGGAGGAGAGTATTACCCATAAAGTCAGTAAATTGTTACCAACTTAAAACAAAACAAACCCCCGCCCACCAGCCGACCGACTCATTTTAACAGCTAAATAGCATGCAATATAATTTTTCTGAAAACACTTTATGTGAAAAATAGATCTAGTAGATGACATTAGCAACATAGCAACACACAGAAAGAGAGAGGTCTGACTCAATGTGCTCTTTTACAAAACGTTATCAACTTATGACTTGTGAGTATAGATTCACTCTGTAAATAGAATAGAATAGAATAGAATAGAATAGAATAGAATAGAATAGAATTACTTTAATGATCCCAGACATGGAAATTATTTTGTAACAGCAGTAGTGGGTCAGCAAATAAACACTTTGTACCTAACATAAATAGAATCCAATATATACATAGTGTATATATACAGTGCACAGTGTGCTATAAACAATAAACAATAATAATATATACAACAAAATATGCAAAATATACTATAACAATAATAATATATACAACAAAACAGTAGAGAGACCAGAGTTCTCTGTCAGGCAGAGGTGAGAGAGTTATTATATACAGTGATGGATTGTGGCAGGAAAGATTTCCTGTGTCTGTTGCTACGACAGCGAAGCTGAAGCATCCTTCTGGAGAAGGTGCTCCGCTGTCTGACCAGTGTGAGTTAGAGAAGGTGGAGAGGATTATCCATGATGGATAACAGTTGTTTCAGTGTCCTCCTCTCCACCACAACCTCCAGAGTGTCCTGTATGCAGCCAATCACAGAGCCAGCCTTCCTAATCACTTTGTTGAGTCTGTTGGTGTCGCTGGCTCCAATGCTGCTTCCCCAACAAACCACAGCAAAGAAAAGTACACTGGCCACCACAGACTGATAAAAGATCTCCAACATCTTGCTGCACACGTTGAAGGATCTCAGCTTCCTCTGGAAGTAAAGTCTGCTCATCCCCTTCTTGTAAACAGCTTCAGTGTTAGATCTCCAGTCCAGTCTGTGGTTTATTGTAACACCCAGGTACTTGTAATCCTCCACTGCCTCCACATCCTTTCCCAGAATGCAGGTGACACGACCCAGTTTTGTACTGAAAGTCAGTGGTGTATAAGGTGAACAGGAAAGGAGATAGTACAGTCCCCTGTGGAGCTCCTGTATCACTAACCACCACATCAGACAGAACACTGCCCATACGGACAAACTGTGGCCTGCCTGTCAGGTAGTCAGTAATCCAGGAGATCATTGAGTCGTCTACTCCCATCACCTGCAGCTTCTCCCCCAGTAGCAGTGGCTGAATGGTGTTAAAAGCACTCGAGAAATCAAAGAATGTGATTCTCACAGTACCTCCTCCACCATCCAGGTGCAAATGGGCTCGTTGCAGCAGGTAGATGACAGCGTCAACAACTCCCAAGTGGGGCTGGTAAGCAAATTGCAAAGTGTCATTGAGGTCTGATAGTGTCGTCTTCTTTGGAACAGGAATCAGACAGGAAGTCTTCCAAAGCACTGGTATTCTCTCCTGACCAAGGCTAAGGTTGTAGAGGTGTTGTAGGACAGGAGACAGCTGGCTGGCACATGTCTTCAGGATCATGGGGCTGATACCGTCAGGGCCTGCAGCCTTATGCTGGTGGAGTCTCTCCAGCTGTCTCCTAACCTGGCCCGCAGTCACAGTCATGCGGGGGAGGCTGCTGGTGTCTTCAGTGGAGGATGAGGAGGTGGTGGATGAGGTGAAGGTGGAGGAGGAGGAGGCAGAGGAGGCGGAGGTGGAGGAGGAAGAGGTAGTGGAGGAGGAGAGGTGCTGCACAGGAGAACTCACAGCAGGGGATTGAGGGGGGAGGGGAGGAAGCATTTGGGGCAGTGAGGGTGTGTGGGGATCTGGAGGTGTCATGGAGACGACAGAAGGCTGTGAGCTGAACCTATTGAAGAATCTGTTCAGCTCGTTTGCCCTCTCCAGGCTGCCTGATGACTGTCTGCCGCTCACCTTACACCCAGTGATCTGCTTCATACCAGTCCACACATCCCTCACATTGTTCTGCTGGAGTTTGGCCTCCAGCTTCCTCCTGTAGACGTCTTTACAGGTCCTCAGCATATCCCTGAGTTAAAGCTGCACACTCCTTAGTTCTTCCCTGTCTCCAGACCTGAACGCCCTCTTCTTCTTGTTAAGAAGGGCTTTCAGGTCCTTGGTGATCCACGGCTTATTATTAGGGAAGCAGCGTACAGTCCGGGTTGGCATGGTGGTGTGTTCACAAAACCTGATGTATTCTGTGATGATGTCGGTCATGCTGTCCAGATCCTCTCCATGTGGCTCAACAAGTGCATCCCAGTCTGTCGACTCAAAGCAGTCCCCAGTGTCTTTCCGCTGCCTGTCACGTCTCTGTCCGCCCAAACAGTGCTGAAACCGGGAATCGCCACGCTGTGGTCTGGTATGTGTGAGTGAAGCCATGTCTCCATGAAACACAACACACTGCACTCACGATATTCCTTCTTAGCCTGTATCAGTGCAGCGAGCTCGTGCGTCTTGTTCCCCAGAGACCTCACGTTTCCCATGACGATCGCCGGTACAGACGCTCTGTGTCTCCTCCTCTTCACCCTCCGTTTCACTCCAGCTCTGCAGCAACGGCGTCTCCTCCGCAGCTCCTTCAGGACCTCAGGTCTGGCTGCAGTACAGGTTCACACAGCGCAATCAGCTGGTCGCATGTGTAAACAATGCGCTCAGTGATGCGCTCCCGACCCTCTGTTGCTAGGGTTAGCAAAAACATCACAAAAACAAAAACATCACAAAAAGTCCCGTAAAAGTTCAAAAAAGAAAAAAAAAGAAAGGTGTTCGTCCTCTCCCTGTCTCCGGAGAAGAGTCGTCAAAAGTTCAGCAAAAACCAGAACACAAACAAAACAAAAACTTTTAAAAAAATTAAAAAACCCACGGGAGCTGCTGTTACAGGCTGCCATCTAGTATGGCGACATAGCAACCAGTAAATCATTAAATGCTTTCATTTTATCAACCTTATATTAATCACATATAGATAACATGTATGCATCATGTCTAGCTCTGTATTCCTCCAAATACGAGAATTTGAGTTCAGAAAAGGCTTAAAGTGAACAATGCAAACCTGTTTTCTATTTAGTTATAGAACAAAACAACCTGTCGGAGCCGAACTCCCTATGGAACGAGCTATCTTAATGTAATTTAGCCTGTTGCTGTCCTGTTAGCTTAACCGAGCGTAACCTAGCATTTTCTCAAACTGAATAAATAGAACACATATAAACACTAAACTGCATTGCTAGTTTAATTCTGTTTTAACTAAGATATATGCTGAAAATAATAATTTTGATACGATAGATTTAGCTACTACATCCGTGAAAATGTAGGGATAGCACTCTGTCACCACCATCTCAGCGACACAAGAGCACAGCTGATTGACATTTCCAATGACCCTAACCCTAACCCAAAAAGTAAGACTAAGCAAACACTTTATAAATATGTTGTAAAAAATCAGAATAACCAAACACTTTATAAATATGTTGTAAAAAATAAGAATAACCAATCACTTTATAAATATGTCGTAAAAAAGGGAATAATCAATCACTTTATAAATATGTTGTAAAAAATAAGAATATCCAATCACTTTATAAATATGTTGTAAAAATAAGACGAACACATTACTTTATAAATATGTTGTTAAAAAAATTATAACCAAACACTTTATAAATGTAGAAACAAATAAGAACCAATAACTTTCTAAATATGTCATAAAAGGCAAGACTTACCAATCACTTCATAAATATGTTGTAAAAATAGGAATAACCAATCACTTCATAAATATGTTGTTAAAATAAGACTAACCAGTCACTTTATAAATGTGTTATAAAAAATAAGACTAAAAAATCACTTTATAAATATGTTGTAAAGAAGACTAACCAATTACTTTATAAATATCATCATTCATTCATCTTCAACCGCTTATCCCGGGGTCGGGGTCGCGGGAGTTGCTGGAGCCGATCCCAGCTGACATTGGGCGTGAGGCAGGGTACACCCTGGACAGGACGCCAGTCTATCGCAGGGCACATAGAGACGAACATAGACAGACAACCATTCACACCTACGGGCAATTTTAGAGTCACCAATTAACCTAACACATGCATGTCTTTGGATCGTGGGAGGAAACCGGAGTACCCGGAGAAAATCCACGCAGACACGGGGAGAACATGCAAACTCCACACAGAAAGGCCCAGGCTGGAATGCGAACCTGGAACCTTTTTGCTTTGAGGCGACAGTGCTAACCACTACACCACCGTGTAGCCTTTGTAAATATTTTGTAAAAAATTAAAACTTACCAAACACTTACAAATATGTTGTAATAATGACTGAACAATGACTTTCTAAATATTTCGTAAAAGGTAAAACTAACCAATCACTCTATAAATATGTTGTAAAAATAAGACTAAACAAACACTTTATAAATAAGTTGTAAAAAATAAGAATAACCAAACACTTTAGAAATATGTTGTTAAAATGAGAATGACCAATCTCTTTATAAATATGTTTGAATCTTTTTTAATGTTTAAGTTCCCACAATGCACTCAAAGATTAAAATGGATTGATATGAAATTGTGACAAGGAATTGGACGTCAGAGCCGTGATATACAGGAATGAAGTTAAGGCTAACGAACATTTAGATTGCTTGATTCGAACTATCTGTGTTATATCGATAGATAGTTAGTTAGTTAGATTGTTAAACAGACAGACAGACAGACAGATAGAGAAATACTGTATATTGACGAGGTGTTTCTTTCTGACAGAGTTCCTTGAGTTTATGAAAGGTGTTGAATAAAGGATTCAGCTGGAGGCCTCACACTGCAGTATCTTCACTTTCCATTGACTGCATCCATCACCCAGGCCATTCCTGAAGACATGCCTGCATGTTGTGTCTGTGTTTAACAGAACAAACAACACGTCTGTCCTCAGCAGACACCTGGCCCTCAGTCATTTTTAAACAACTCCACACGCCCTGAAAGGTTTGCAGAGGGATTTCATTGCCTGCAAATATCTTCCTGATAGTGATGATAAGTCAATCATGTCATATAAACACTATTTTCATTAAAAAGTCTTTCATAATTGCATCTTTTGTCTCTCATAATATATGATTTTTTGAATCATGAGCTATAACCAGTATGTTATTTTAAGCATGCAATTGATATGGTTGATCAGAAATAGTTTTATTTACTGCTTAGTAGAAAACTATTTCCAGGACAGCATCAGCATTGAGCTTCAGATCAATGGTTTTGATCACAACAGCAAACTATTTACAGGTTTACAACAATAAATACAACACATGATTGTAATGAACAAGAGTCTTCATACTCAACATAACTTTCTTTTTTTGACTTTCAATTTTTTTATGATCAGCAGAAAACATCCCCCAAACGATGATGCTTCCTCCTCCATATTTAACTCACTTCTTTACACAATTTGGGTTCAGACTTTCCCCGGTCCTACGCCCAACATAATGTTTCCCATCAGACCCAAATAAATTGAACATCCTCTCAACACTGTAGTCATGGACAGTTGTCCTCTGTCCACACAACATGCTCCTCAGCAAAGGCAAGACTAGCCGTGTTATTCTTTCTGCTGATGAGAGGTTTGGTCACTGCAGAGTTGGCTTTCAGTCCAAAAAGTCTTAACGACGAAACACAAGCCGTTTCTCAATACCAAGTACGCCAAGTTCAGACTTATGGACTCAGTAATTCAAACTTGGCAAGTTTGACTAGGTAATCCAGACTCCGCAGGACGCAGTCAGGACATTCTGCAATTGGAACACCAGCGGACTTGATGACGTCACCATCTCAGCTCGTCTTGGTTGTCAGGATTACCCCAGGACCTCACATCTCCGAAAACGCATGAACGACACGCCCTCTCAGTTTAACTTCATTCAGTAGGGTGCCAGATTTCTATAGAGCCTTCCAGGCAAAACCCAGGCTGAAACACACAGTAAACAGGCCTTAATATGGAGTGGAAAAAACACCAATCTGGCAACACCAGCCACCAGTGTCCCACCGCCGCATGCGTCATCAAAACAAAAAAACAGCATGGAGGCAACAGCGACGTGTAGGGTACAAAGAAGCAATGAGGCATCGTATTTTCGGTTAAACGAGTTTTATGATAGCCTCCTCTGGAAGTAAAGTCTGCTTATCCCCTTCTTGTAAACAGCTTCAGTTTTAGATCTCCAGTCCAGTCTGTGGTTGATTTTAACACCCAGGTACTTGTAATCCTCCACTGCCTCCACATCCTTTCCCAGAATGCACAGAGGTTGGAAAGCCGTCATCCTCTTCTTCCTGAAATCTATCACCATCTCTCTGGTCTTGCTGATGTTCAGCCGCAGGTTATTCTGTCCAGTCCACTTCACAAAGTTGTCTGCCAGTGCCCCGAACTCCTCTTCCTGTCCCTCATTTATACACCTGACAAGAGCCGAGTCGTAACTTTTGCAGGTGACACGACCCAGTGTTGTACTGAAAGTCACTGGTGTATAAGGTGAACAGGAAAGGAGACAGTACAGTCCCCTGTGGAGCTCCTGTAACACTAACCACCACATCAGACAGAACACTGCCCATACGGACAAACTGTGGCCTGCCTGTCAGGTAGTCAGTAATCCAGGAGATCATTGTGTCGTCTACTCCCATCACCTGCAGCTTCTCCCCCAGTAGCAGTGGCTGAATGGTGTTAAAAGCACTCGAGAAATCAAAGAATGGGATTCTCACAGTACCTCCTCCACCATCCAGGTGCAAATGGGCTCGTTGCAGCAGGTAGATGACAGCGTCATCAACTCCCAAGTGGGGCTGGTAAGCAAATTGCAGAGGGTCTAGCAGGGCTCTCACCTGCGGCCTCAGGTTGACCAAAACCAGTCTCTCCAGCACCTTCATGACGTAAGATGTGAGGGCCACTGGTCGATAGTCATTGAGGTCTGATGGTGTCGACTTCTTTGGAACAGGAATCAGGCAGGAAGTCTTCCAAAGCACTGGTATTCTCTCCTGACCAAGGCTCAGGTTGTAGAGGTGTTGTAGGACAGGAGACAGCTGGCTGGCACATGTCTTCAGGATCCTGGGGCTGATACCGTCAGGGCCTGCAGCCTTATGCTGGTGGAGTCTCTCCAGCTGTCTCAGAAAAGGCTTAAAGTAAACAATGCAAAACTGTTTTCTACTTAGTTATAGAACAAAACAACCTGTCGGAGCCGAACTCCCTATGGAACGAGCTAACTTAATGTAATTTAGCCTGTTGCTGTCCTGTTAGCTTAACCGAGCGTAACCTAGCATTTTCTTAAACTGAATAAATAGAACACATATAAACACTAAACTGCATTGCTAGTTTAATTCTGTTATAACTAAGATATATGCTGAAAATAATAATTTTGATACGATAGATTTAGCTACTACATCCGTGAAAATGTAGGGATAGCACTCTGTCACCACCATCTCAGCGACACAACAGCACAGCTGATTGACATTTCCAATGACCCTAACCCTAACCCATCAATCACTTTGTAAATTTGTTGTAAAAATAAGACTAACCAATCACTTTATAAATATGTCGAAAAAAATAAGAATAACCAATCACTTTATAAATATGTTGAAAAAAATAAGAATAACCAAACACTTTATAAATATGCTGTTAAAATAAGAAAAACCAAACACTTTATAAATATGTTGTAAAAATAAGAATAACCAAACACTTTATAAATATGTTGTAAAAAATAAGAATAACCAATCACTTTATAAATATGTCGTAAAAAAGGGAATAATCAATCACTTTATAAATATGTTGTAAAAAAAGGAATATCCAATCACTTTATAAATATGTTGTAAAAATAAGACTAACACATAACTTTATAAATATGTTGTTAAAAAAATTATATCCAAACACTTTATAAATTTAGAAACAAATAAGAACCAATAACTTTCTAAATATGTCGTAAAAGGCCTGTGAATGTTCTCATTCGTCCAGGTCATCGTTATCCGCAAAGCAATTTCAGTCAAAAACAACTGGACTGGTTGTTTGTCTAGGAAGACGTTTCACCTCTCATCCAAGAGGCTTCATCAGTTCATGTACGCATCTGACCAGGCTGGGACTGGTCCAACTAACTGGTGTGGAGATGCAGGTATTTAACCTCTCACAAGGCCGATGATGTCACTGACAGCAGCATAAATTCGGTCACTTATAACATTGCCAAGCATGTTGCCAATATTCTGGCACCACTGGTGGGAAACACCCCACGCCACATCCAAAACTCCATGGACTTTGTGAACAAAGTCCGAGACCTAAAAATGGATCCAGATGAAACCATGGTGTCCTACGATGTGACTTCCTTGTTCACCTGTATTCCAACCATGGAGGCCTTGGCCACGGTAAGAGAGCGGCTCACACAGGACAATTCCTTACAAAACCGAACAAATCTCAAACCAGACCATATTTGACAACTTCTGGATTTGTGCCTGAATACCACATATTTCCAGTTTAATGGCATTTTTTACAGACAGAAACACGGCTGTGCCATGGGTTCACCAGTATCCCCTATTGTGGCAAATCTATACATGGAGGAGGTAGAGGGCAAGGCTTTGAACTCCTTTCAAGGAGTAACCCCAAGCCACTGGTTCAGATATGTGGACGACACATGGGTTAAGATCAAATCCAAAGAGGTGCAAACTTTTACTGAACATATCAACTCAGTGGACAGTAACATCAAGTTCACCAGAGAGGAAGTTAAAGACAACAGCTTGCCCTTCTTGGACTGTGACGTCCATATGGAGAATGACAGGAGCCTCCACATAGGGGTATACAGAAAACCCACTCACACGGATCAATATCTACTTTTTGACTCTCACCACCCTTTGGAACACAAGCTTGGCGTTATCAGAACACTGCAGCATAGAGCTGATAACGTACCCACTAGCTCACAGGCTCAAGGGGAAGAACGCAAGCACCTGAGAGGCGCCCTCACAACTTGTGGCTACCCCAGCTGGACCTTTGTTAAAACGGCAGCTGCCTCCAGAAAGAAAACCAAAGTGGTTGAGAAAGAAAAAGATAACAGGAGAAACAACATAGTCATCCCATATGTGGCTGGGGTATTAGAGAAACTCAGGAGGATTTTCAACAAACACTGCATCCCTGTGTATTTCAAACCCGGTAACACACTCAGACAGAGACTAGTACATCCGAAGGACAGAACACCACACCACCACAAAAGCAACCTGGTTTATGCTGTCCAATGCAACGAGGAATGCAAAGATCTTTACATTGGAGAAACTAAACAACCACTGCATAAACACATGGCCCAACACAGGAGAGCTAACTCCTCAGGCCTGGACTCCGCTGTCCACTTACACCTCAAGGAGAAAGCCCACTCCTTTGATGACAGCAATGTCCAAATCTTGGACAGAGAGGACAGATGGTTTGAAAGAGGAGTAAAAGAAGCCATCTATGTAAAAGTGGAGAAACCATCGCTAAACAGAGGAGGGGGTCTGAGACACCACTTATCTCCAATTTACAATGCCGCCCTTTCATCCCTTCCCAGGAGATTCAACAATCTAACCTCAAAGGACAACTGTTCACACATGGCCCGGGTGACCCCAACGACTGTCGTTCAGACTCAATAGAGCACTAACGAAGTCGAAACCAACTGCCCACCAACGACTGTCACTCTAACGACGGGCGTGGGCACTTGGAGCACAAAGGGTGTCAGTGACATCATCGCCCTTGTGAGAGGTTAAATACCTGCATCTCCACACCAGTTATTTGGACCAGTCCCAGCCTGGTCAGATGCGTACATGAACTGATGAAGCCTCTTGGATGAGAGGTGAAACGTCTTCCTAGACAAACAACCAGTCCAGTTGTTTTTGACTGAAATTGCTTTGCGGATGTCGTAAAAGGTAAGACTTACCAATCACTTCATAAATATGTTGTAAAAATAGGAATAACCAATCACTTCATAAACATGTTATTAAAATAAGACTAACCAGTCACTTTATAAATGTGTTCTAAAAAATAAGACTAGCAATCACTTTATTAATATGTTGTAAAGAAGACTAACCAATTACTTTATAAATATGTTTAAATCTTTTTTTCATGTTTAAGTTCCCACAATGCACTCAAAGATTAAAATGGATTGATATGAAATTGTGACAAGGAATTGGACTTCAGAGCCGTGATATACAGGAATGAAGTCAAGGCTAACGAACATTTAGATCGCTTGATTTGAACCATCTGTGTTATAATGATAGATAGTTAGTTAGATAGGTTGTTTAACAGACAGACAGATAGATAGATAGACAGACAGACAGACAGACAGACAGACAGATAGAGAAATACTGTATATTGACGAGGTGTTTCTTTCTGACAGAGTTCCTTGAGTTTATGAAAGGTGTTGAATAAAGGATTCAGCTGGAGGCCTCACACTGCAGTATCTTCACTTTCCATTGACCGCATCCATCACCCAGGCCATTCCTGAAGACATGCCTGCATGTTTTGTCTGTGTTTAACAGAACAAACAACACGTCTGTCCTCAGCAGAAACCTGGCCCTCAGACATTTTCAAACAACTCCACACTCCCTGAAAGGTTTGCAGAGGGATTTCATTGCCTGCAAATATCTTCCTGATAGTGATGATAAGTCAATCATGTCATATAAACACTATTTTCATTAAAAAGTCTTTCATAATTACATCTTTTGTCTCTCATAACATATGATTTTTTGAATCATGTGCTTTAACCAGTATGTTATCTTAAGCATGCAATTGATATGGTTGATCAGAAATAGTTTTATTTACTGCTTAGTAGAAAACTATTTCCAGGACAGCATCCGCATTGAGCTTCAGATCAATGGTTTTGATCACAACAGCAAACTATTTACCGGTTTACAACAACGAATACAACACATGATTGTAATGAACAAGAGTCTTCATACTCAACATAACTTTCTTTTTTTTGACATTCAATTTTTTTATGATCAGCAGAAAACATCCCCTAACCCATGATGCTTCCTCCTCCATATTTAACTCACTTCTTTACACACTTTTGGTTCAGGCGTTCCTAGGTCCTACGCCCAACATAATGTTCCCATCAGACCCAAATAAATTGAACATCCTCTCATCAATACCAAGTACGCCAAGTTCAGACTTATGGACTCAGTAATTCAAACTTGGCAAGTTTGACTAGGTAATCCAGACTCTGCAGGACGCAGTCAGGACATTCTGCAATTGGAACACCAGCGGACTTGATGACGTCATCATCTAAGCTCGTCTTGGTTGTCAGGATTACCCCAGGACCTCACATCTCCGAAAACGCATGAACGACACGCCCTCTCAGTTTAACTTCATTCAGTAGGGTCCCCGATCTCTATAGAGCCTTCCAGGCAAAACCCAGGCTGAAACACAGTAAACAGGCTTTAATATGGAGTGGAAAAAACACCAATCTGGCAACACCAGCCACCAGTGTCCCACCGCCGCATGCGTCATCAAAACAAAAAAACAACATGGAGGCAACAGCGACGTGTAGGGTACAAAGCAGCAATGAGGCATCATATTTTCGGTTAAACAAGTTTTATGACAAGATCGGTGAGGATAGGAAAACCACATTTCTGTGCAAACTTTGCCCATCGGCTTTCAAAAAAAAAAAATCTGCACATCCACAGCAAACCTGAAACGGCACATTGAACGGAAGCATCGGCATTTCAAGGTATGTGCAAGCAAATAAAAAAATCAAGGGAAGCTAAACCATAACTTCCTACCTCAGCCTGGTACCCGGTTTTACTATTCATGTGTCTTGTTTGTTGAACCTCGTATATTTTGCCAGGATTCCAGTATTCCTTTTTAGTATGTAATGAAATGGAAAATTATTAGATTTGAAAAACATTTGCACCTTAAGGATTACTGTCCTGTTTTTTCTTTGTATAATTCTTAATTAAAAAGACCATTCAAGCAGCAAGTTTTTCCTAATGGTTTTGAGAACATACTGTAGGTGTGAAAGCTGCAGCTGCTCTGAATGGTCAGCAGCAAAGTGTTACAGCAACAATGTGGAAATGCTATCCCCTACATTCTAATGTAAACCCTGGTTGGAAAAGGATTCAAAATCTGATGCAAAGTTTTAATGTTGAAACTGATAAAATAATTGCTGTCTGTGGTTTTATATTGTGTTCTATACTATGTCAATAATTCTGAAAAATAATAGCTTGCAGCAACATATTGAAAAAAACCACGTTCAAACCTGTGGACCAACTGAACTAGTTCATTTTAAAATTTGTGAACTGAACTTTGAACTAGTTCATGTAGAAAATTAACTTTACCAACTCTGGGGCCCACAATAATGAAACATTAGATGCACGCACGAAAACAAACATACATACACACACACACACACACACAAACACACACAAAATTATTTATTATTATTATTTATAACCTCATGGCTGACTACACATGCAGTGTGTAGGAATTTTACACACAAAACTTTAGTAAATTCAGAAGGACCTCACAGAGTTATATATTGCGTAATTCAAATTCTACAGGAGGCTTTCTGTAGTCAGCAGAGTCGTTGGTAGTTTAGTGCGCCAGCAGGCATTTATTAGCAGGAGAACATCGGAATGATACAGACGTCTGGAGAAATGTTCTAGTCTCTATCTAGAGCATCTGTGAACACACAGTACCCGTGATGAGAGTCAAGAAGTTCTGATATCTATTCTATCTGCTCCAGCATATAAACTTGTTACAAAGGCGTGGTTATGTGTCTGCTTGTGCGTGTATATGTGTATTTCAGAAGTAGCAGTCCTCCAGCCTCCATCTTCCTCCCTGCGCGTAGGAGTAGCCTCTGTATAGCAGGAGTCTTCTTCTTTATCTGTGAAGAAAGCACAACATGTACAGCAATTTCCCTAATCTCAACTAACTTTGCCAGGTGCATATTTGCAACATGGCTAGTTCATTGTCTTTGTGACCTTGACCGACTGCCAATGTTCGTGTGCTTTTGGAGAAACCAGAAAAGCTTGAGCCTGGTCAAATAATAATAATAATAGCAGAGGCACATACTATCACATTCTTAAATTATTATACTTATTGCGTCTTATTATCACACTCTCATTAATCATTACTAATACACACGCTAACACATGATTACTATACTTCACACAATGATTTTTAATTATTCAAGTGTGATTGACAAATGTCATATTTTAGTTCTGTAGAGCAATACCTCATGCATTCATCTGTATGAGCTTTTATGCATGAAAAATGGAACTCCTCTCCACACTGACACATATCTGAGGTGGTCCAATTATCTCATTAGTGCAATCTAGTCAACTATCCTATAAACAAGATCAATTTGAAATTTAACAAAAGCAAAGACTATGTGACTCTCGTCCACTGCCTACATTTTTAAAATGGGAGCACCAGTTTTGAAGTGAGGAACATGCAGGGTCCAGATTCAGGTTCCTTTGTAGTGGGCGTATGAAAAAAGTTGCATGACCAATCTGTGTTTGGGGATCTTTTAAGTGTGGGATGAGGATCAGGTGGCGATTGCATGTTGTTGCATTTAGAGCAACTTATATCCACCACCATCACCAAAGATTTTGTCTTAGCAATAACAATGTCATTAACAATAATTAACTTTCTATATCTCTGAAATCCAACTCACTACAATCTGTTTGGTTCTCATTGAGTAATTCTTCTGTTTAGTTTCAAATGATAAATGTTCCCAAGTTTATGTGTGCATATGTATTTATGTATGTATTGGACTTAAACTTAATCTTCTGTATTCTAAGTCAAAGGTCTCATAATATAGTGATTTTGACTCATTATCAGTTTAAAATTTTGTCTATTGTGCTTCTCACAATGATCTGTCCCTGCTCCACTTTTATGGCATCAGGCATCATGTACTCCCCCATCCTCTTCTTTAGTCTGTATGAGAAATGAGCAATATTTGTCCATATCCATCCCAAGTGTAGAACCTTTAATTGAACCCATTCTCCATTCTTCTGCTTGTGTCATTGTTCTGGAGAGACTTTGCACACCGTCATCAGCAACCAGAGGAGCCTACTTCATATATATAGTTTATTGTTTACTGTTTATTGCTTATATATACTGTATATATGTGTGTGTGTATATATACTTTCTGTATTTATTTAGCTAAGAGTTTATTGCTTATGCTATACAGTATTTTTTTATACCTCCCTTGTGTTTTTGTAAGCTGCTGGAAGTTCAATTCAATTTAATGATTTAATGTCCCTGTTTGTAACTCCAATCCTTATTGACTCACTGCGATATGCGTTAACTTTCAATGGGCTGATGTATATTCAACACACTCTGATCTTCCCATACAAGTGATTGTATGGTTGGATCTTGTACAAATACACAGTAACTTTGGATAACTGTTTCAGCCAGGTGGTTTCATGCCAAGCACCCTGTAACACTGAAATTAGTTACCTCAAATTTATGTATTTTTCATTGTCAGAGATACTCCTATTTTATTTTAATCCTTCACTCATGCAAATCATATATGCAGTTATAATATTCTACTCCTTTAAAGGATTTATCTATAAGTCATTAATTTTTTCTTAAATGTCATATTTCAAGCACATTTTCTCACATATAGGCACCACTTTTTATTTTATCCTATTTTAATTGTTTTCTCTATTTGTCATCGTTATCATGATCACTTGTTCAACACAGAATTATTTTCATCGCATCCACTCGTCAGTGGAGCCTTAAAGCAGAGGACTTGCAATACAATCTACAAAAAAAAATTTATTTCAAACTTAATTCCCTTTCATTAATGTCCCCAACATTTCAAGTGCTCCCGGGACACTTAAACCCATCCCTGACGTTTATTGGCTCCCAGCCTTTCGTCCCTGATACATCAATGTCCTCAACATTTCAATTCCATATTTTAAGAGTCCCAAACTCTTATTCCATTATCCAAAATGCTTTCCAAAAGCTATTCCATTTAATCAATGTCCCAGACATTTCGAGTGCTCCTAGCAGATCTTAAACAGGTCTATTGGCTCCCAGCTTTGTGTCCCAGACACATCAATCCAACAATTTAATAATTTATCTCTGGCTCCCAGCCTTGTGTCCCTGAAATTTTAATAACCTAACATGCAATTCATTAAGAATATTCTTTGCTGTCATTACATGTATACAAACATTTATTTGTTTACAAAATATAATTACCTTCCCCTTCTCTCACTCCACTCAACTCATAGACTAAACACAATCTACCTATGCAGATTTTGGTTATAATAACAACAGGCTCTGCTTACCTTATTATTTAGGCGCCCATATGAGTGTGTGAGGAGATCAACTTTAGACCCAAGTCCAATTCTCTACCGTTTTTCTTTCATCACGTCGGGGGTCATTTTGTCGTGTTCTTACTCAAGGAAAGGCAGAGTACTTCTTAAAGTTTAAAAAGTTTATTATAAAAACAACAGCAAAGAATTTTCTGTTTGGCCAAGGGTCCTTTGCATTCAGAATTCACACTTAGCGGAAATTGCTAGGTCTCTGCAAACTGTTTTGCTGTTTTTACCAATGCGTCCAACGGCCGGGTGAGAAGGCAGAATGTTTCATCAGAGCCCTGTATGATCTCTTAGAGCACTGTGAGTTTGGAGCAACTCAAGAGGAAAATATCCACGACCGCATCGTCATCAGGACAATGGATGAAGAGCTCTCCCACAGACTGTAGCTGATGGTGGAGCTGACACTGACGCACACATTACAGACCGTCAGACAGTCAGAGGAGGTTGCGGCACAAGTGAGTCTGCAAGGAGACACTGTGGGATCAGTACAGGAGGTGCAGTTTAAACGTAAAAGAACAAACTAGAAACCAAAACAGCGACAACAAGTCAAGCCAAAGGACAGAAAATGGGGAGGAAATGAGAAGAAATGTGGCAAATGTGGAAAAACACAGCATTATAGAGATGAAAAGTGCTCTGCAGAAAGACCCACCTGACATTCCTCTGGACAGCCCTGGAGGTGAGCTGGACATGGATTCATTCAATAAAGATCAACAAACAGGATCAGCTTTTTCTCTGTGGTTTATTTTGACAAAGTATTTTCCTCTGCAGACAAAAATACGTTCACCCCTGCTCCCTCACAATGCTCACTGATGCTCAGCCTTTTAGGGGAATAAATAGAACGAGCTAAGTCTTGGTTGGGTGACGTATTTAGACCAAACAAAACATGCCTCAGACATTCCAATTCTGAACATTCTGAACTTCTCTCATCACAACGGGCCTCGTTTATCAAACGAACGTACGGCAGAAAAACGTGCGTACGACAATTTCCTGGCAAACGTCGGCATTTACCAATTTGGACGTGAGCGCGAGCTACGATCAAATCTCACGTCTGGTCTGAGATCGTGTACGCACATTTGAGCCTGTGTATTTGCGGTGCAGCACAGCAAAATCTATCTGAGAATAATGAACAAACCTCAGCTGTCATTAAGCATAAGCAGTCACATATTAAGAACAGATCAAAACGGATTCTTAAAACGAATTAAAAGAATATAAAAATTGTGGTTGGAGCGATTTATTGTACTCATGTGCGTCTGTAGGCACCATCCATGAATGATTACGCACATAAATGTACAGGTGATGTGTGATGCTAAGCTATCGCTTTTAAACGTGGTGGCCAGGGGGGGGGGGGGGGGGTTCAGAACGGTCAGAACATTGGTTACTTACAGTCTTTAAACTATTTTAAAGAGTTTAAATCACAAACTTGGATAATAGCGAACACAAAACAACACCTTTTTTATGTTCTGTGGAAATAAACTGCAGCCATAATTATAAAGTGAATTAAATGGATCTTTTGAATATCAGCTATAATGCGAGGGGGTGCAATTGACGGCAGGGGTGCTGAATACGGCACACCTGTCCAACAGTGCGCACAGGCGCACTCGGGTCACAGTGGAGCGCTGCTTCGGTTTGACTCCATACCGTGTTTTTATGGGCCCCTTTTATTCCACTCTTAAGACTGACAAAAAGCACGTCCTTATTTTGCTCCATCTCGGATGTCAGGATGCCGATCTGTGTGTCGGTAAGTTAATTTTCTAACCTGCGTTCTTCCTCTGCATGTTTGACCTCAGTGGGCGAGGCCTCCGAACCGGGAATATTTAAGGGCGTGAACATGTTAATGAAGATCGAATTCAGCCGCCGCATTTATCAAGGCCCGCTCATTCATACGCTGAGATTGGTCAGATACGAATGTTTCATAAATCACACGTGGGTCCTTTCCTACGACCAATTATGCGCTCAGATCTGCACCCGTTTCCACGCAAGTTTGATAAATGAGGCCCAACTTCTCTAACACAGGGTACAGATGCACAAATATGCCATTATACCATCATGAGGCAGATATTTACGTTATCCAATAAGAAGGTTAAACAGAGGTGACAGTGGGTAAAAACAGTGATTGGAATATTCCCAAAAGGTAATTATCATGCAATTAATGAGTAAGGGGAAAAGGAACAAACGATGAATAGCATAATACAGATAAACCCCTTTCTTTCTTTCCCTACCACAGGCCACAAATTGACCTGATGGTTTGAAACCAGGGGAAAAATTGATAATATATGAATAAAAAAAGGAGGTGCGGATACAGCATACATATATCTGGCCAAACTTCTAACCACAGGGCCCCCACTCACCGTCACCGCTCAGCTACCTTCTAATTCCTACAGCACCCTTGACAAAGTCGGTTGTCACTCTTCAAAGGGTTGAGACGAAAGATATCTAAACAATCCCCCTCCTTTGTAGCGGTCTGGTCAAGCTGTAGAAGGTAAAGGAGCTGAGGTCGGACAGGCAGGCAGGCAGTTCCTGACTGAGCACACATTTACATGTCATGGTTTGCACAAAAGGGTGAGGATTTTTATTGTTGTCATCACGCATGTTGTTGTATTGTAATCACCCTCTAACATTCACATTTTGTGTTTACATCAGTTTGACTCAATATCTGAATCCAAAAACGGTGGTACCCACAGATCTTCATCTGGGGTCATGGTGATTCGTGGGTACTGCCCCCTGGCAGAGCTCACTAAGGAAACTACGAGAGCTCGGCAGCAGGGCAGCACGCAACAAATAACCAACAAATGGACTTGGTAAATGGACTTGTACTTATATAGCGCCTTTCTAGTCATCTGACTACTCAAGGCGCTTCACAGTGTCTGTCACATTCACCCATTCACACAGACATTCACACTGATGGCAGTGGACATCTACATACCATCTATATATACATACCACAATCAACACAGGGAGTAGGAATCTGACAGCCATTTTCCATCCCCCCATCCTGAGCCAGGACCAAAGGTCCCAGCCGTCATGGGCTTCTGAGTCTTTGCTTTTCTCTCTGTGCAACAGTTCGTTCAAGTGGGCGACAACGTGATTCAAGATCAGCGAGCATGTTGACTGACATTGATGATGCATGACTGCATAGCTCATAAGAACGCAGATGCTTATTATACCATGTTGTCATTTGTTTGCACAGAAACAAAACATCACTGTTAATGACAAGGATGTTGGGAATTTTTCTAAAATCAGGTAGGCATTAAACAAGCACCAACAGACACAATCATATCTGAACTTTATTTGATGCCATCGATGCTCACAGATGATGCCACAAGGACAGTGTTCTGAGATGCATACCTCTGTTTCAACAAGTTCTGAATATTCTCAGGTAAAAATGAAGCAAGAGAAAGTGACACCTTGTCCATTTGGATGGCTGACTTGAAAAATGAGGTGTCCACATGGTATGCAATCATTCTTTGATGCCGGACAGCCAGAGTTTGTCAGACGTTTTTGAAGTATTTATGCTTACCTTCAAAGTGCATTGTCCACATATCTCTGAGCGGCCCATGCATCCTCATCAACTGTGGATAATGTTCCACAAAGTGGGGCTTTGTGTGCAATGTGAAGTGAGGAAATACTGTTAAAAGTAAACCTCTGTACAAAAGAATGTTCTGTTAGTCTTAATGATGCTGACAGTTCCAAGATGTCCTTGAAAAGCATTAAAATTTCCCATGCTGGATCATTCTCTGGTACATCAAAACCAATCATGACTGGGAGAAGTCTTGGGAGAAAGTTTGTGGCCATTACCGCCAATCGTACCTCTAGAGGCAAATGTGGCATTGACAATCTGGGACTGATCAGTTCTGTCTGTGAATTTGTAAGAAAAATGTTTGATGACTTTGTTCAAGGACTCAAAGGTGATGTACCATGACAACCCAGTGTTGGGATCAGGATGCAGAGTCGCAGTTTAATACACCTCTATGCACTGCCCTTATCATAGATGCCCAGGAAGCAGAGTTGCCGTCTTAAACACCTCTCTGCCCTCCCTGTGGAGCACTTTCCAGCTCAGTAAAGCATAAAAACGCTGTCTTCCCCACGATCATTTAAATTAAGCAGATCGAAAATGAACAGAAGAGGAGCTCTACAGAAAAACTTGATACAAATCAACACAAATCTGCGATAATGTAACAAAATCAGAAAATAAAATGTGAACTTTTAAACATCAGATCTCTGCCATCTAAAGCTTTATTAGTAAATTATCTGATTTCAGATAACCATATTGATTTACTCTGTCTGACTGAAACCTGGCTGTGTCATGAAGAATATGTTAGGCTAAATGAATCCACTCCTCCCAGTCATATTAATACTCATATTCCTTGAGGCAGTGGGGGAGGCGTTGCAGCTATTTATGACTCAGACCTATTAATCAACACTAAACCTAAACTAAATTATAATTTATTTGAAAGTCCTGTTCTTTGTCTTTCACATTCAACCAGGAAAACTGTGCAGCCAATTATACTTATATAATGTACTGTGCTCCTGGTCCGTACTCTGAATTTCTATCTGAATTCTCAGAGTTTCTGTCAAATTTAGTTCTTAAATCTGATAAAGTAATCATTTTAGAGATTTTAATATTCACATGAACGTTGATAATAATAGCCTTAGTATCAGATTCGATTGGTTTTAGTCAGAGTGTACATAAATGTAGGAACTGAGAGGAGGTGCTCCATGTGAGTCCTCTGTGTCTGCTTTTCTGCTCAGCGTCACAGAAAGGGAGCGGGAGATAAGACGTTTTTATATGTTTCAATATGAGATAAGTAGTGTTTTACAACCTCAAACCCCCCTAGGGTAATTAAAACCAAGAACTTCAGGATGAAGGACCCTTTTATCCTAAATCAATGTCAAATCTGACCACAATTCGAACTGGAAGTTCGGTCTCTGTTTTGGAGACAGAGGGACTTTCAGTGATAAGGACTAATCAACAGGACTTTTGTTTGAAAGTTTGAAAAACAGTTAAAGTTCGATGTTTCATCGCGACTGGCTGTTCAAAGACATTTTTGCAAATGTGTAACAGTATATGCATTATTTGTATCTTGTTGTGATTATGTTTATGTGGTTTCAGAAGTTCAAAGTCTCTGTCTAATTCCTGAAATATTCTGTGTTTTAATAATACTTCCCGTCACTCAGTATCTGTATCTGTTAAAACTGTCTGCCTAGAGATTTTGGTTGAATTGGATATCAGAAAGACTAATAACAGAAAATCAACCAGAGATAGTTTAATCTTTTCCAGCATATAAAGTGGTTAATTTGCTCAGAGCCAGAGGGTTGGGTCAGAAAGACCCCCCCCCCCCTTTCCTTCCGTAGATAAGGAAGGGACTGCTGTCTCTCACTCTCTTTGCACTTGCACTCTACTTCACTTACTTTTTACTTCACCTCCTGCACTCTTCTCTCTTCACTTCTCTCTTCTTCCGCGCTTGCTGCATTTTTGTTCTTCTTTGTTACTTTTGTTCAACTTTGTTGTCCAAAAGTTCGCAAGAGACGTTACTTTATATTTTTTTCTTACTAAAGTATTTTCGTTTATTAATCTATTTTTATCGCGCGACTTAATACGTTTTCTACGACAAGTTTTATCTCTTATAAGTATAGTAAAACCCTTGTGCTGTCTTTGCCTTTTTGTCCGGCCGGCAAATTACATCGAACTTGCGACACCAGTCCACAGAACCGATCAGAACCTTTTTGTCAACCAACAACAACAGCCAGAGGCAAGCCACGTGCAGAGCTGCAAGCCACCTGAAGAGCTGAATACAAGCCGGGACGGGAGCAGACAAGCCCCACCGATCCAACTGCGCAGCTGACCCAGTCCACAGACCAGAACTCAGGTCCGCCAAACACCGGGACTCGGACCTACGGAACCTGCATCGGTACTGTAAGACGCCAGGGTGACTGTAATATCAACAGCAAAGTAAGGTTGGCCTTTTAATACAACTCCTGGTTGAAAACGTTGGTGATAATTAAATTCTGATCCGAGTTCTGTTGACAGGCTAATTAGAGCCAGTTTAAGTCTGCCAGTAATATTATAAACCAGCCCCGTAGGTCTGAATCACTCTGGTCTTAAACTTTTTTATATCCACGTTTAACCCTTTTTCACTCATCTTTTCAGTATTGACCTATCCTGTATTCTCCTTGCTAGGTAGTCAAATAAATGTTTATAACTTTACGTCGGTGTGAGAGTCCCTTCTGTGCAGAGTTGATGGTCACTGATAAGGCTGTGGTACGAATTAACGCGTTCGAGACGAGACTGATAAAATTTAAACAATCAATTACTTTAAATAACTAACAGGAATTAAACCTTCACCAAAGTTTAATAAAGATCCTGTCTTAATTTGGTGTGGTGCCCTACTTCGAGGTAAATTAAATCCTAAATTTTAACGAGTCGAGTGAATTCATAATTAATTTGGCTACTAATATATTCTAGACATAATACGTGTAGGCTTACTCTCCTACATAAACCTACTCACTGTTTTAGTCACAACCTCGACCTTGTTTTGGCTTATGGTGTTGAAATCAATGACTTAATAGTCTTTTCACAGAATCATATTTTATCAGACCATTATTTGATAACTTTTGAATTCATATTACAGGACAACTCACCTCTGGGCAGAAGTTTCTACACTAGATGTTTATCTGATAGTGCTGTAACTAAATTTAAGGAAGCGATTCCATCTGCGAGGGGCCGGACTAAGAATGGTTCACAAAGACTCAATGGACAAACAAGGAAGAGGAAGAGAGACCCTGCCCGGAGGAAGCCCGGGGCCCCTGTCTGGAGCCAGGCCCAAACGGAGGGCTCGCCGGAGAGCGCCTGGTGGCGGGGTTTGCCACGGAGCCCGGCCGGGCACAGCCCGAAGAAGTAACGTGGCACCTCCCTCCTCTCCATCCTGTGGGCCCACCACTCGCAGAAGGGACCACTTGGGTCGGGTGCGCTGGGACGTGGAATGTCACCTCTCTGTCGGGGAAGGAGCCGGAGCTTGTGCGGGAGGTGGAGAGTTACCAGTTAGATCTGGTGGGGCTTACCTCCACGTCTCGGTTCTGGAACCGTACTCCTGGATAGGGGTTGGACCCTATTCTTCTCTGGAGTTGCCCAGGGTGTGAGGCGCCGGGCAGGTGTGGGGATACTCCCAAACCCCCGGCTGAGCGTCCTGGTGTTGGAGGCCAGAAATGCTGAAAGCTTTGGGTTTGTAGGGGCTGTCTTGGTTGACACGTCTCTTCAACATTGCGTGGAAGTCTGGGACAGTGCCAAGGGAGTGGCAGACCGGGGTGGTGGTTCCTCTGTTTAAAAAGGGGGACCAGAGGGTGTGTGCCAATTACAGGGGTATCACACTACTCAGCCTCCCTGGTAAAGTCTACTCCAAGGTGCTGGAGAAGAGGGTTCGTCCTATAGTCGAACCTCAGATTGAAGAGGAACAATGTGGATTCCGTCCTGGACGTGGAACAACGGACCAGCTCTTCATTCTCGCAAGGATCCTGGAGGGGGCCTGGGAGTATGCTCATCCAGTCTACATGTGTTTTGTGGATCTGGAGAAGGCATATAACCGGGTCCCTTGGGAGATACTATGGGAAGTGCTGCGAGAGTATGGGGTGAGGGGGTCACTTCTGTGGGCCATCCAATCTCTGTACACCCAAAGCGAGAGCAGTGTCCAGATCCTCGGCAGTAAGTCGGATTCGTTCCCGGTGGGGGTTGGCCTCCGCCAGGGGTGCGCTTTGTCACCAATCCTGTTTGTGGTTTTCATGGACAGGATATCGAGGCGTAGTCGTGGTGGGGAGGGGTTGCAGTTTGGTGGGCTGAGGATCTCTCTGCTTTTTGCAGATGACGTGGTCCTGATGGCATCGTCGGTCAGTGACCTTCAGCACTCACTGGATCGGTTCGCAGCGAGTGTGAAACGGCTGGGATGAGGATCAGCACCTCTAAATCTGAGGCCATCGCTCTCAGCAGGAAACCGGTGGATTTCTTACTCCAGGTAGGAAATGAGTCCTTACCCCAAGTGAAGGAGTTAAAGTACCTCGGGATCATGTTCACGAGTGAGGGGACGATGGAGCGTGAGTTAGGCCGGAGAATCGGAGCAGTGGGGGCTGTGTTGCAGTCGCCCTACCGCACCGTTGTGACGAAAAGAGAGCTGAGCCGGAAGGCAAAGCTCTCAAACTACCGGTCAATCTTCGTTCCTACCCTCACCTATGGTCATGAAAGCTGGGTCATGACCGAAAGAACGAGGTTGCGGGTACAAGTGGCCGAAATGGGTTTTCTCAGGAGGGTGGCTGGAGTCTCCCTTAGAGATAGGGTGAGAAGTTCAGCCATCCGTGAGGAACTCGGAGTAGTTTGCGTTGAAAGGAGCCAGTTGAGGTGGCTTGGGCATCTAGTAAGGATGCCCCCTGGGCGCCTCCCTAGGGAGGTGTTCCAGGCACGTCCAGCTGGGAGGAGGCCTCGGGGAAGACCCAGGACTAGGTGGAGAGATTATATCTCCACACTGGCCTGGGGACGCCTCGGGATCCCCCAGTTAGAGCTGGTTAATGTGGCCCGGTAAAGGAAAGTTTGGGGTCCCCTGCTAAAGCTGCTGCCCCCTAGACCCGACCCCGGATAAGCGGATGAAGATGAGGTAAGATGAGATAGGTTTAGTGTTGATTAATAGGCCTGAGTCACAAATAGCTGCACGCCTTCTTCTCGACCACTGCCTCGAGTATAAATATGACTGGGAGGAGTGGATTCATTTAGGCTAACATATTCTTTATGACACAGCCAGGTTTCAGTCAGACAGATATGGTTATCTGAGATGGCAGAGATCAGATGTTAAATCCAAACTTAATTTTACAATTCTGTTACATTTGGTGTTGATTTTTATCAAGTTTTTCTGTGTAACTCCTCTTCTGTTAATGTTTGATTTAATTAATTTAGATGACCGTAAGGCACACAGCAGGGGGAAGCCATCACCACCTGTGAAGCTAACTGCTAAGCTAAAGTGGCTAACAGCGTGTAACGTTTAACACTATGGAATTAGCGTAGAGTAGAACTAGTGGATGTTTAAATGTTAAGCGGTAGTTAGCCGCTGTGGTGAATTTTTTTAGCAAAAACAGCTGAATTTAGCGAGAAGTGACCATCACACAGAAGCACCGGAAATTACGCAATACGTCACCGTAACACGTCAGCCATAGAGCCCTGCCTGAACTTACTGTTACTCCTGATGATGTTGAGGACACTTCCTACTGCTTGGAAGGAGAGACCCCCCCCCCCTCCTCCTTTCTTATTCTTGTTTTCTTTTAGTATGTTTTTATTGTTCTCCTTCTTGAATTACCTTATTTATTTTTTGAATTTTGCTTTAACTATCTACTTATGTTATATGTCATTTGGTTGGTTATTGTGACCATGTCTGACATGGATTGTTGGGAGGGATGGCAGGATTCATGTTTTTGTCTCTGTTCTTTTTCACTTTAAAGCAGACACATTGTACATGTTAAGACTTGTCAAAAGAAGTACTCAAAAGCAGTCAGGGTACAATAAATGCCGGCTTTGTTTCTGACACTCTAATACCCTCTTTAGACAGAGCGATAACTCAACAGGCTATTAAACTCTTAACTCATCTACATGGACGAGACCTTTACAAAGAAAGCAATCGTGGCAAGAAACCAAATAAACAGAAAATCGCTCCCGAGGAAGAAACGGACAACAGGCAAAAGTTACACTGATCTGACTAATCTATGAAAAGCTTACAAAAGAAAGTCAATCACAAGGAGGAAAAAACAAAGGGTTACAAACATAAACTATGCTGCACAGAGCTAATTAAACTGCAACTCAAAAAAACTCAAAGAGGAGGAAAAACAAAGGTACTACGAAATTAAACTAGCTTCTCAAGCTGACCAAAAAACTTTAGAAATAAAAACCACTGCTCTACAGAAGTGTTCGAGGAAACAGATACCTAAGTAAGGCAATACTTAGCAGCTTGACAAGTCTGTGGTAAAGGCTGGAGTTTCACAACGAGACGACATACTCCGGCAACAAGACAGGGGAAGATGAGGACTACATACAAATTAGGGAGGATGACACAGGTGGATATAATCAGTTAATCAGGGAACACAGCAGACCGGAGACACAGGAGGAAGGGCAAGGTGCCTGAAACGAGAGGAAGATTACTTTTCAAAATAAAACATGAATTTCACAAGACAAAAAAACCCAAGACAAGGCACCTCCCAAAATCCATGACCAGCTCCTTCGTCTTGGAGGTGTTGAGCTGTAGGTGGTTAGTGTGGCAACAGAGAGCAAAGTCCCTCACCAGACTCCGATACTCCTCCTCCCTGTCAGCCCTGATACATTCCACGATGGCTGTGTCATCGGCGTACTTCTGTATGTGACACAGCTCCAAGTTGTAGCAAAAGTCCGAGGTGTACACGGTGAAGAGAAGAGGGGTCAGCACTATGCCCTGAGGGGCTCCAGTGCTGCTGACCACAGTGTCAGATGTGGTGTCCTTCAGCCTGACATACAGTGGCCTGTCAGTGAGGTAGTCTCTGACCCAGTCCACCAGATAGGGGTTAACTCCCATCCCGTTCAGTTTGTCCTGAAGTACAGGGGGCTGGATGGTATTAAAGGCACTGGTGAAGTCCAAGAAGAGAATCCTCATTGTGCCGCTTCCCTTACAATGGGACGAGCTTGCGCCAGCGAAAAAATTCCAGCGGGTGGCGCTGGCGTTCCGTCCGCGGGGGCGGGTATGAGGGTATTGCCATTGGGCCAGAAAATTCGATGTATTGCCAATGGGCCAGGGTTAAAACGTATGGCCATAGGACACTTATTTTTCGTATTTCCCGCCAAAGGGGTCACATGATGCCCATCCGAAAGTATTACCAAATTTGACACTTGTGTAATTTTACAGCGGGTATCAGCGTCTACCCAGGGCTATATCCTGAAGGCCAGGAAAACCATCCAACACCTTCAGGGTGTGTGTGTGTTGGGTGGAGGAGAGTGTTTTTGCAATATGTACCAGGGGTATGTGCCAGAAAGCTGAAATTAACAGGGTATATGCCAGAAAGCTGAAATTAACAGGTCATACTCCCAAAGGCCCAGTCAACAACATATCTCAACCCCACACCTCTTCCAAACGTTCCAAGACAGATCACCCAGTACAGAGCCGTCACCCACCATTTGTTAGACCTATAATCCCATGCTTAATGGCTGAACTGCAAGTACACCACTATGGAGTTGGGTTATGAGTCTGAAATCGATAGGACACTCTCCTGGAGCCCCTGGGACCCTGTGATATCAATGATAGTTCTTGGGTACTTGGCACTTTGGAGATAGAGTGTGTTAAAATGTGCCTGGATATGGCACGAGCCTAACATGTGGGGTGTGGGAAAAGGGCCGGCACCCACCATTTGTTTGTCCCTGGGACGACAGGGGTGCGCACTGTTCATTTCAGACCTATAACCCCATGCTTAATTGCTGAACTGCAAGTACACCACTATGGAGTTGGGTTATGAGTCTGAAATCGATAGGACACTCTCCTGGAGCCCTGGGGACCCTGTGATATCAATGCCAGCTCTTGGGTACTTGGCACTTTGGAGACAGAGTGCGTTAAAAGGTTCCCTTGATATGACACGAGCCTAACATGTGGGGTGTGGGAAAAGGGCCGGCACCCACCATTTGTTTGTCCCTGGGACGACAGGGGTGCGCACTGTTCATTTCAGACCTATAACCCCATGCTTAATGGCTGAACTGAAGGTACACCACTATGGAGTTGGGTTATAAGTCTGAAATTGATAGGACATTCTCCTGGAGCCCCGGGGACCCCATGATATCAATGCCAGCTCTTGGGTACTTGGCACTTTGGAGACAGAGTGCGTTAAAAGGTGCCTGGATATGACACGAGCCTAACATGTGGGGTGTGGGTAAAGGGCCGGCACCCACCATTTGTTTGTCCCTGTGACGACAGGGGTGCGCACTGTTCATTTCAGACCTATAACCCCATGCTTAATGGCTGAACTGAAGGTACACCACTATGGAGTTGGGTTATAAGTCTGAAATTGATAGGACATTCTCCTGGAGCCCCGGGGACCCTATGATATCAATGCCAGCTCTTGTGTACTTGGCACTTTGGAGATAGGCTTGTGTCATATCCAGGCACCTTTTAACACACTCTAACATATAGGGTGTGGGAAAAGGGACGAGCTATATCTCAAAGTGGGTGGGTGCTAGGGTTCTGATATTCGGGGAGAGGCACTTCCCCTGGGTAAGCGTTCAGCCCTGAAAATTTGAAGCAGATTGGACGACCTTCGATTTTGACCCAAAATTGAGATTTAGCCTCAGGATGCCAAATTCGCCTCAGAGTCAAAATTTTAACATTGTCCGATTTGCTTCAAGGTTGGCACACTTGATGGCCATCGGACACAAGCGTGGAATACGAATTTCCAGCCCCCTAGGCCCCACACAGACCAAGCCATGGCCCCCTCAAATATGTCAGCTTCACACACGTTTTATCATGTAAGTTGTGGGAAATGGGAAAGGCTCTATCTCAGGGCAGCTGCGTGCTAGGGGTCTGATACTCAGAGGGAGGCACCTCACTTGGGTAAGTGTTCAGCCCTGAAAATTTGAAGCAGATTGGACGACCTTCGATTTTGACCAAATATTGAGATTCGGCCTCAGGAAGCCAAACCCTGTCCAAGTCAAAATTTTAACAACGTCCGATTCGCTTCAAATTTGGCACACTTGATGGCCATGGGGTCAACCTCCTTGGCCCAACACAGACCCTGCTGTGACCCCCTCCACTTCTGGCCACTTATCTCCCCAGCGCAATGAGATGCGGGGCTGAAATTCACACTGCACACTCCTGGGTAACCGAGGACCACGGTGTATCAATCTCAGCTCCCTCCTCCTAAGCATCTCTGAGTTATAGTGTAAGATTTATTGGGACAGTGCTGAAATAAGTGAGTAGGGAGCTGTAACTTTGATATGTTGTTTAGCCAGGTCTTGATGAACATATCCTGTAGCCTCACAGCCCACTGCCCAGACATTCGATTGACCTCTAATTGGTCAAAAGGTCGCTTCCTTTGGCCCACCCGCCATACGCTTGAATGGGGACCAGGGTGCCTGAAGGGATTGACCAATTGAGCTGAATTGACTGACTTGAATTGACAGTGCACACTCCTGTGTAATCAAGGAACAACATGTATCAATATCAGCTCTCTCCCCCCTACCATCTCTGAGTTAGAGTATAAAACATGTTGAAAAATGGGTAAAGCAATGGAGTAGGGAGCTGTAACTTTAATAGCTCATACATATGGTCTTTCTGAACACATGCAGTGAGTTTCAGCTTCAAAGCATACTGTCTTCATACTCAAGGGGCCTCTTAAGGCTCAGAGGGTCGGATCTGGGGCCTAACAGTCAGTAAATAGTTGTAAAAATTTCAGTTATGAACTGAATTCAGACTCCAAAATCATACCAGAGTATCAGCTGGAGCTCAGGAGTAGCCTGGTGTTGACGTGGCGTTTCACCAGGACATTGCTAACTAGGCCAGATGCAAGTTACCTAGGAAGGAAAAGATATGGAGATTTAACACTCCAGGTACTCATATATAGCTGTGAGTTGTGTAAACAGTCCAAGTTTCACATCATTCTGAGCTTCTAGGGCTGAGATATGACAATGTGAAAATCCATTTTCGTGGGGCTTTGGCGACCCCCCGCGGAGGCTCAGAAGCACCTGGAGACCTCAAATCATATGTGCTCCATGCCTGCCCTTTAATGACATACAGTATATCAAGCTCAAGGCCATAGCTCTTTCAGAAAGCAAAATGACCTGTCATGGCCCAAGCTTTCAGGATGGTCTCAGATTCGTTAAGTGTTAGACCCTTTTGGTGAGAATAAATCAAAAGGGCTGAAAACGGTTTCCGGAGTACCTGCAGCTCCCATCTTCTAGATTATTAAAATGGGGCCCAAGATGAGTGTTTGCCCCAAATCTGAGGGCCCTGGTACCCTGGGAACCCCCTCAAATTGGACCAAGAAGTTTAGATTTTTAGAATGGCAAAGGTATTGCCATTGGGATTTTACCCTTAAACGGTGAGTCCCAGGGGCTTGAGGCTTCAATATGTCATTCATAGGATCCTACTCTATCAAGATCAGTGTAAATATGCACGAATTGGGCTAACAGGGAGAAATGAGGCCAAAAAAGACACTCAATTGAGCCTGTGTCCAAAAGCCGTACGACGTGCCAGAAGTGAACAGAAGTCCGAATTTCTTCAAAGTGTTTTGCACCGAGTCGAAGGGCAAATGGCTTAAAATCGCTACCATCCCGCGGTTCAAATTTAGTTGAGGCCAGGTGAGCCTGGTACCTCAGGATGCCAGGGAATGGGTCTATAGGGCTGAAATTAACAGTGCACACTCCTGGGGACCCCAGAACAGACATATTTGAATGCCAGCTCTTAATTAGTTGGCACTTGGGAGATACTGTTGCCCTGTGATATTCAATTCAATTCAATTTTATTTATAGTGTCAAATCATAACAAAAGTTATCTCAGGACACTTTACAGAGTAGGTAAAGACCACACTCAATGACTTATTTATGATTTACATAGACCCAACAATTCCTCTGTAGAGTACAGTGGCAACGAAAACCTTCCCTATAACAGGCAGGAACGTCAGACAGACCCAGCTCTGTGGAGGACGGCCATCTGTCTTGACCGGTTGGGGAGGAAGAAAAGGAGAGAGAAAGAGAGAAAAGACACACAGATGGACAGGGAGAGACAGACAGACACACTTCCAGAGATGCAAGCAAAGCCTAACAGTAACTATAATATTTATAGTAATGTGAATATGACGTATATGTTAAGGCAGTTAATACAACAGAATAGTAGAAACAAGCACAGCTAAAGTGACAGAATATGAAAATGATAATAATTATGGTGGCAAACATGATCAATGATGAGTAGTGGCAATAGCAGCTACAATACAGCTACAAATTTTATAGTTTATTAAACTAGTGATAGTATATATGAGTAACAGTGACAATAGCAGCAGGAAGCGTCATGTAGGACCACGGCAGCAAGCACCACCACGATCAGCAGAGACCTGCGAGACGACAAAGCACAAACAGCTCCGGGGAAGAAGCTGAATCAGTAACATGCATTGATGGGACATGAATGATTCAGACTGAGAGGAGAGAAGCTCAGAGTATCAGGAAAAGTATTATCCCCCGGCAGACTAGGCCTATAGCAGCATAATTAAGCAGAATAAAGTCTCATCGTAAGCCCTAGCTGTAAGCTTTATCAAAAAGGAAAGTTTTAAGTTTACTCTTAAATAAGGGGACAGTGTCTGCCTCCCGAATAACATTTGGGAGTTGGTTCCACAGGAGAGGAGCTTGGTAGCTGAAGGCTCTGCCTCCCATTCTACTTTTGGAGACTCTAGGAACGACGAGTAGCCCTGCATTCTCAGAGCGCAGTGGTCTAGTCGGGTAATACGGTACTATGAGCTCTTTAAGATACGACGGAGCCTGACGAATAAGAGCTTCGTACGTAAGGAGAAGGATTTTAAATTCTATTCTAGATTTTACAGGTAGCCAGTGCAGAGAAGCTAATACAGGAGAAATATGTTCTCTTCTATTTGTTTTAGTTAGTACACGAGCTGCAGCATTTTGGACTAACTGGAGACTCTTAACAGACTTATTGGAGCAGCCTGATAATAAGGAATTGCAATAGTCCAGCCTAGAAGTAACAAATGCATGAACAAGTTTCTCTGCATCTTTCTGAGACACAATGTTCCTAATTTTTGCAATATTACGCAGGTGAAAATATGCAGTCCTTGTTGTTAGTTTTATGTGAGAATCGAAGGACATATCCTGATCAAAAATAACACCCAGATTCCTTACTGTGGTGCTGGAGGACAACACAACATCATCCAGAGTAACAATGTCTTTAGCTATTGAGTTTCGGAGGCCTTTGGGGCCAAGTACAATAATTTCAGTTTTGTCTGAGTTTAACATCAGGAAATTGCAGGTCATCCAGCTTTTTATTTCCTTAATGCACATTTGAAGTTTATCTAACTGATGGGTTTCTTCTGGTTTGATCGACAAATATAATTGTGTATCATCAGCATAACAATGAAAATGTATGGAGTGCTTCCTTATAATAATACCTAAGGGAAGCATATATAAGGTGAAAAGAATCGGTCCAAGGACAGAACCCTGTGGGACTCCGTGACTAACTTTAGTGTGCATGGAGGATTTGTCATTAACATGTACAAACTGAGATCTATCTGATAGATATGACTTAAACCAGCTCAGTGCGGTTCCTTTAATGCCGATCAGATGCTCTAGTCTGTGTAGCAGGATGTGATGGTCAATAGTGTCGAAGGCAGCACTAAGATCTAGTAAGACAAGTACAGAGACAAGTCCTTTGTCTGAAGCTATTAGAAGGTCGTTAGTAATTTTCACCAGTGCTGTCTCAGTGCTATGATTTGCTCTAAATCCTGACTGGAAATCCTCAAATAACTCATTATTATGTAAAAAGTCGCACAACTGATTGGCAACTAATTTCTCGAGGATCTTAGAGAGAAAAGGAAGGTTAGATATAGGTCTATAGTTGGCTAGTACCTCAGGATCAAGACTGGGCTTTTTAAGAAGAGGTTTAATTACAGCTACTTTAAAAGACTGTGGTACATAACCTGCTGACAAAGACATGTTAATCATATCTAATACAGGAGTGCTAATTAAAGGTAACACTTCTTTAAGTAACCTAGTTGGAATAGAGTCTAGAAGACAAGTAGAAGGTTTTGATGCTGAAATAGTAGATGTTAATTTGTTAAGGTCGACTGTAGAAAAGCAGTCCAAGAATATTTCAGGTCGTACAGTTTGTAAGGTTCCTGGGTTTGATGAACAAATAGTGCCAAGCGAGTTGATTTTGTCTCTAATAGTTATAATTTTGTCATTAAAGAAGGTCATGAAGTCGTTACTACTGAGGGTTATAGGAATACATGGCTCAATAGAGCTGTGGCTCTCTGTCAGCCTGGCTACAGTGCTAAAAAGAAATCTAGGATTGTTCTTATTCTCCTCTATTAAAGATGAGTAATAGGCTGCTCTGGCATTACGGAGGTCCTTCCTATAGGTTTTAAGACTTTCTTGCCAAACTAAGTGAGATTCCTCCAGTTTAGTGGAGCGCCATTTACTTTCCAACTTTCGCGATATTTGTTTTAATTCACGGGTTTGTGACTTATACCACGGAGCTAACTTCCTCTGTTTTATTATCTTCTTTTTTAAAGGAGCAACAGAGTCAAGTGTTGTTCTTAGAGAGCCTGCAACACTTTCAACAAGGTGATCAATTTCAGAGAAACTAACGTTAGTGCAGGAATCTTGAATATTAGGATAAGGCATTAAAGTAAATGCTGATGGAATCGCTTCCTTAAATTTAGTTATAGCACTATCAGATAAACATCTGGTGTAGACACTTTTACCCAGTGGTGAGTAGTCCTGTAATATGAATTCAAAAGTTATTAAATAATGGTCTGATAAAATAGGATTCTGTGGAAAGACTATTAAGTCATCAATTTCCACACCATAAACCAAAACAAGGTCGAGGGTGTGATTAAAACAGTGAGTAGGTTTATGTACACTCTGACTAAAACCAATCGAATCTAATAGAGAGATAAACGCGATACTGAGACTATTATTATCGCTGTCCACATGAATATTAAAATCACCTACAATTATTACTTTGTCGGATTTAAGGACTAAATTTGACAGAAACTCTGAGAATTCGGACAGAAATTCAGAGTAGGGACCGGGAGCACGGTACACTATAACAAATATAATTGACTGCACAGTTTTCCAGGTTGAATGTGAAAGACTAAGAACAAGACTTTCAAATGAATTATAATTTAGTTTAGGTTTAGGGTTTATTAATAGGCCTGAATTATAAATAGCTGCAACGCCTCCTCCTCGACCACTGCCTCGAGAAATATGAGTATTAATATGACTGGGAGGAGTGGATTCATTTAGGCTAACATATTCTTCGGGACGCAGCCAGGTTTCGGTCAGACAGAGTAAATCAATATGGTTGTCTGATATCAGATCGTTTACTAATACAGCTTTAGATGAGAGAGATCTAATGTTTAAAAGTCCACATTTTATTTTCTGATATTGTTGCATTGTCGCAGATTTTGCGTTGATTTGTATCAAGTTTTTCTTTATAGCTCCTCTTCTGTTCATTTTTGATCTGTTTAATTTAAATGATCGTGGGGCAGACAGTGTTTGTATACTAAACTGAGCTGGAAAATGCTCCACAGGGAGCGCAGAGAGGTGTGTAAGACTGCCACTCTGCTTCCTGGGTACCTGCGATAAGGGCAGCGCAGAGAGGTGTATTAAACTGCGACTCTGCTTCCTGATCCCAACACTGGGTTGTCATGGTTTTAGACCGCTAACAACTGCGTCCAGGTTCTTAGATATGAGAGCGGCACCCTCCAAAGTAGGATGAATACCATCTCTCCTAATAAGACCAGGTTTTCCCCAGAAAGACTGCCAATTATCTACGAAGCCCACATTATTTACCGGGCACCATCCAGACAGCCAGCGACGGAATGATGACATGCGGCTATACATGTCATCGCAAGTCAAGTTGGGCAGGGGACCAGAGAAAATTACGGAGTCCGACATAGTTTTTGCATAAGAACACACCGACTGCACATTAATTTTAGTGACCTCCGATTGACGTAATCGGGTGTCATTACCGCCGACGTGAATAACAATCCTACCATATTTACGTCTATCCCTAGCCAGAAGTTTCAAATAGGATTCAATGTCGCCCGCTCTGGCCCCTGGGATGCATTTTACTTTTGTCCCTGGTGTCACTAAGTTCACGTTTCTCAAAATGGAGCTGCCAATAACCAGTGTTGTTTCCTCAGCAGGCGTGTCACTGAGTGGAGAAAACTTGTTTGAAACGTGAACGTGCGGATGGTTAACCATGGACTTCGATTTAGAACTATGCTTTCCTCTCACAGTCACCCAGGAGGACCCTGGCTGCTCAGGGATTGCCGGGGGAGGGCTAGCAGGAGCTAACGCTACACTATGTGGCTTCGCACCGGCTAAAGTTGTAGGTGGCTGGCTAGCTACTGTAGCGTAAGACTGAGCTTCCATGGTGCGGAGCCGTGCCTCTAACTCACTGAGCCTCGCCTCCAGCGCTACAAATACACTACACTTATTACATTTACCATTATCACCAAAGGAGGCAGAAGAGTAGCTAAACATACGACACTCCGAGCAAGAGAGAGCAGGAGAGAGAGCGGGGGAAGCCATCACCAGCCGTGAAGCTAACTGCTAAGCTAAAGTGGCTAACAGCGTGTAACGATTAATTAGCCAGAAAGCGGCTGAAAGAAGGAGAGCTGTGAGTGCTTGAGTAGAACTAGTGGATGTTTAAATGTTAAGCGGTAGTTAGCCGCTGTGGTGAATATTATAGCAAAAACAGTTGAATTTAGCGAGAGCAGCTAACAGTGAAACAACAACGAGTGACCAACACACAAGCACCGGAAATAACGTAATACGTCACCGTAACACGTCAGCACGTACCAGAGCAGGCCAGAGATGAGCAGAACTCTGTTCCATGGCCATGATATGACTATATCTTGAGATTGGTGAGAGCTAGGAGGCTGATATTTGGGAAACTGTATCCACCCTTGGTCTGTTATCAGCCCTGAAAACCTGGAGCAGATTGGACAAACTTTATTTTTGACCCCTGCACACACCCACAACACATCCGAATTTAGGGCCTCATGAGCCGGATACATGAGCTCCGTGAGACCCCGGTGACATTTACCATACATTCAATGTCATTCAGAGTGTTGGAAGTGGGCCTCCAGGGCAAGAGCTCCGTGACACCCCGCTGGTCATGTCTTAATCATCATACATATACACATACACATACACACACTCACACATACACATACACACACATACACATACACATGCGCACACATACACTTACACACAGATACACACACACATACATATACACATACACACACTCACACATACACATACACACACATACACATGCACCCACATACACGTACACACACTCACACATACACATACACCGACATACACATACACATACACACACATGCTTGCAGTTGCATTCTGGGCTCTATGTCAGAAACTAGTTCAGAGCTGGGATTACAATATGTTGTTCCCTGGGTCTCCAGGTGTGGACCTTGTGAATTTCAGCCTCGTGGAGCAATGCGCTGGGGTGTCCACACGACGGTCGGAACCCGTTTAAACGTATGGCGAAGTGACAGCCTCGAACTGGCCATTAATATGTGGACACCTGATTTTAACTGAAAATGGCCTTTTTACCCCCAAGACATGGTACTATGAGGCTGAAATTCACAGTGTATATTAACCCAATAAGCCTTCACAACATATGTGAGTCTCAGCCTCCTACTCCAAAGCTGTCCCCGTTTTGACCCCGGTCAAAACAGTAAATCAAGTATGAATATAGTGTAACTCGGAAACACTAAGGAGCACAGGGCTGGTATTGATACCTGTTGCTCTTCAGTTACCTTGGAGTGTGCCATGTCAATCTCAGCCTCGTGGAGCAATGCCCTGGTGTGTTATGAGCCCCTTTCTGCTGAATGCGTCCAAAGGCAACACGTACGACGGGGTCCCAATCGGGGCACACTCCGCTTTGTAAAAAAGTGTGGGAATTGGACACGGCGTGACAATTTTTGGCCCTATGGCAGCAAGTTTGCATGGGTGTCCTATGGCAATACGTGACGGTCCAGCGCCGACCGCACTCAAAAAACAACTCTTTGGATGAACTCAATTAAATTGCGGGCAGAATTTCCATCCAAAAAATATATGTTACCCCAACGAAAACAAGTCCATCGACTGAATATAATGTATTTGAGTTCATCTAACAATTTTTTTTGAAGTTAGTCCAGCTGAAACTAAATTAATCTATCTAATGAAATTAGATTGAGTTACCACTTCATATTTGTAACAAAGAGAGGTAAACAAAAGTGATTATATTAAAGTAGTTAAAATGAATTGTGTTTGTTCAACCTAAAAATATATGGTTTATTGGAAATGAATTATTCAAAAACCCCCCCCCCCTCCCATTCTACCCCCTACCCCAATATAACATACATGAGACATTAGCTGTTTGAGGTTCTTTTATTAAAACCCAACAGCATCATTAGTGCAGCCAAAAGATTACTTTCTTTGAACCAGATACTACTAGAAGTAGTAGAAGTAGTAATTCCTCAATAAGGTCCTCAAAAGGTCAATAGAGCTCTGAATACAATATGCTCAAAATACAACTGTGCTTATGCACACAAACATTTGGATAACAATTGGACTACAATAAAAGCTAAAGTAGTAAATATATATTTTTTAAAACACTTACAGTTTATAGACTTTGTTCCTCCAGGATTCATTAGTTATCTGAGAACTTTTAACATGGGGTGACCCTCACGAAAACAATAGGGTTTAAAATCACCCGAGTTCTCCTTAAACAATGGTAAACATTTGTCACTTTGAATTAACAACTATTAAATTAAAATAATAAAAGTGCATAAACATTTTAGAAAAATACTGTCCATTTTACAAATGCAGATCGAAATTCCTCAGGCTTAAAGCAACTGTTCCAGGCAGCAATACATCATGGAGGAGCAATTAAAGACCAATGCTCTATATTTATGGCTCAAAGCTCAGATGAGTTGCAAAAAAATATATATATATATATATTAAAAAAAAAAGAGCGAGAGAGAGAGCGAGAAAAAAAAGTGTCAGTCCCAGTGTTCTTGGTCACCCGTTCCTCTTTTTACATGAACAGCTTGATTTTCATCTGCTGTATTTTGGTGTTGAGCCTGTGTCCATCCAGATTCATGATGATTTTCTGGACGAACTCAAAAGTGTATTTCAGGTTGTCTGGGAAACTAAGATCCAGAGCATAGATAAGCCCAAACAGCATGATGAAAGCCATTGTAGCACTTCTGACATTGTTGAGGACTTTCACGCCTTCAATGACTACTCCAATGTCATCTGGCTCCTCAAACTGATGGACTGTGTGAATGCCCATAACTGTGTCGACAATGTTGTTCTCTGCATCCTCAGTAGCAGATGGCTAAAAAACAAAAATACACAACATTCTTTTTTTACATAAAAACACTTTTCTATATAAAGCTCAAAATAACATAAACCTCAAACAAACAGGAATATGAATGAATACAGTGAATATCGTAGAGGTCTATGCTGTAGATTAAGAACAATGGCAAATGTAGGTGCAGGGGCGAGTGCTGAGAGTGGACTTGTGTGCAGGAGAGCTGAGAGACATTTTTTAAGTGTTTTTTTGAAGATAATCTGATTTTGAGTGCAATTTCTCTTCTGTGTTGCTTTTTTCACATTCAGGTATCTGCTGTGTTTAACCGTCATTTTAACTTGCTGTATACTGGTGCATCCCAGCCTCAATCTGAATATATTCTAGATTCATTCAGCTGAGCCGCATTTGACAGGCTCTCACAGAATCAATTCAAACTTAAATTTTGAATTATTTGGAGGATATGTTTGTGGAAACGGACCATGATGCAACTATTAACGAATATATTTTTATTACATTAAATGCAGAAAGAATGTGTGCATTAGAAATACTTGTACGAGTACATGTTTGTATTGCAACTCATCTGATTCCTTAGTAGTGTGGGGAAGGGAACACGGCTAGTTACTACACGGGAAATGGTAACCTACCAGGTATTCTTTGAAAAGAGAGTCTGGATCTTCATTGAGGTATATTATCAGGCTTTTAAGGACACACTCCCTCCTGATCTCGATGTCGTTACGCTAAAACACAAACCACAAAATAGGAGGACACTTAGCCAAATACAGGTGCAATGGTGGAACAAGAAGTAGAGCAGGTTATTGAAGAGCAAAGGCTTGTTTGTCAAGCGCCTACTATTACTATGCATGATACCAATACCCCACAAATGCACTTACACTTGCTTTACAAGGTGGTTGGCTGTTGGCGAATATCAATAATTACCCACACTACTACAATTACATTTTGTTGAATGCTTGTTAATATTATTGCAATGAAGTACTATCTTAATATTTATCAAGTATGTCTAAATTAGCAACTACTATATATACAATAAGATCCTAAAATAAATCCCACAGCACAATAGTAATGTCTTCGTTGCATCCTCACAAACCTCATCTTTGATCGCCAGGATCCTTTTTATCTTCTGTCCCTTCACACCTCCTTTGCTCTCAAAGATTTGGAAGAGTTTCTCAGAGAAGTGGTCCAGCTGGGCCAGGAACTTGGTTTGCAGAGGTTTTGTTGTGATCCGCAGGAACTCTTCATTCACCTTGATATTTTGAGAAGTAAAAATAAAAGGCAATTAATTGATTGTTATAAATCACTCAGACAGGCATGTGGGGTTATCACCAAATAATGATTAAAATCTTGCAGCCACTAATTACCGTGCCATAAAAAGTCAACAAGAAACTAATTTGAGTTAGTTCGTCTCACCCCTGCATACAAATGTACTGATGTACTTACTCCACTTTCCTGGAACAAGGCTGGCCATCTGTCTTTAAAGTCGGCAATCATTGGCCTCTCCTCCACAATGTCGAGGCGTCTGTGTGAGAAGGTTTTCTCCATTTTTGCTTTTATTACCACTTCATTGTCACGCTTTTTCAGCTCTGATAATAAAGCTATTCTCTCCCTCTCCAAGCTTTCTGCAGTTTCACCTTTTGGGTGCAGAGGTATGTAGTTCACCTCAGCCTTTCTTGTTTTTTTTATGTTGGCTGCAGCTTTGTCCTTGCCTTTTCTTTTGTGCTTCAAAGAGTTCACACGAATTTCAGGATGTCCCAGTCGCCCCAGATTTGTTCGATAGTTTTGCGCTTTATACTTCAGTGATTGTTTCCAACCCCAAAAACCCGTCCTGGATCCCAGCTGTCCCAAACAAGGATGAGCCTTTGTCAAAGCTTCTGCTACTTCTTCACAGTGATAGTCTTTCGGGTATTTTGTGTACTTCATCATTTCTTCGGCTAGGCCATCAAGAATGATGGATTTTAGCTTTGGGCCAGGGTTGAAGCAAGTGCCATTCGTCTCAAACTCTGCATTCTTTTGCTGTAATTCAAATTCAGCCTCAAATGTAAACTTAGGGACAACAAAAATCCTAGGCCAGGAGGACAATCCTGACAACTGAACTTCTGGGGATGAGCATGGTGTTGACGTGTACAGGGTATCGTCACTGCAGGATGACTCTAAGGACGAAAGTTTTTTTTGAAGATCTGGGAAAGTAGAACTTGAGGTTTCACCAGGTAAGTTTGCAGGATATAAGGTAACATAGGGCTCCTCAGGTTCCAGGATTGCAGTGCATATTACTTTTGTTTTGAATTTCTGAAACTGAACTGAGGTTCATGAACGCATTAAAGTCAGTATCCATATACTGCAAACGAAATTCTTCCTTCAACTGAAAGAAAGTCTTTATGGTTGCATGGAGCTCTTCGACTGTCGATGGAATTCCAGTCACCGGGGGCAATTTTCGTGAGTCAGACTCATCTGCAAAAATGATCCGCAGGACAGCAGGAGCTTCCATTACGGAACACCTTTAATCTAGGAGAAACAAGGGAGAGTAAAATCAATACATGTGTGTAGGGCTGGGCGATTAATCAAATTTAGATCGTGATTTTGATTTACTCAATACATATCTGTACATTACTTTAAATTTGAACAAAATTTCAAAGGTCTCTCAGTTACAAGGTGTTTTTTGGGGGAGACATGCTGAATAAATACATCATGTTTTCAAACTCAAAAAATAATCATGATTTTAATATTGACCAAAATAATCGTGATTAGGATTTTTCCCATAATCAAGCAGTCCTACAAGTGTGCTATATTTCAGAGGTTTCTAAGACTCAGTGTTCAGACAGGTTTAGACAGTGGCACTAACCTTTGACGATGACAAATCTTTTCAGAGTTACCATGCGCAAACCTCCGACCATATACTCCACAAGGGGATATGGGTCTTCCAAGTTACCAAGCTCAATGAGGCCAACATCTGTAGTGGTTGAAGCAGAAAGTTCAAATGCACCAAAATGTTCCCTATACCAGGCACATTCTTCCTTTACAAGAAAACACAACTGCTCTTTAAGAATGCACAGTTGTCTGATCTTGTGAAATGCAGGCAGTCCATCTGCAGATCCATGTACAATATGCATCCCCTCACTGTAATGTATACCTCTGCAGGACATATTCTTTGCCATATTAATCTCAGTCGTATCTGGGTATCTCTGCTTCAGTACAGACACAACTGACTCAATTAGGATATCAACAGGTATACGTGAGACATCTGTGACCTCCAAGGAGGACCTCTTAAGAATGGAAGAATGAGTGTGATAGGAGAGCATGAACTGGTGTTTAATAGCTAGTGAACGAGGTATGTTTTTAAAGCAGTTTGAATGGCGGGCAACCTGTTTCAAGAAGCTTTGTTTAGCCTCAAATCTCATCGTCCACAGTGAAATTAGAGGTCCGAAGCAACGTATCATTTGAGGATAGTGCTCTAGGTAGTGATGTTTTGGAAGGAGTTTAACATGTGGAAAGAGTTCAAGATAGCGCTGTCTGTGATCGAAGATTTTGACCTCTAAATATGCAACGGTCTCTTCTGTGTGAACAGGTGCCACAACCAACTCAAATATGTCCTTCAGATGAAGAATTACCTGCCATGCTGGCTCATTTTCTGGCACAATTTGTCCAATAATGAATGGAAGCAGTCTCAGTACATTCCAATTTTCCTGTGCATTGCCACCTATACTGTTGCGTGAAGTGAAAGACTGTGGTATAGCATGGGGGCGATTTGTTTTGTCCCCCCATTTGTACGGAAATGTCTGGATCAATATCTTGAGGTGATTGAAAGTAAAATATTTTTTGGAGATCAACACAGAAATACAGCGAGCAAGTTCCACTGGCACAACACCTTCAAAGAGATCATGTAAAAGGTCAGGCGGATAACCAGTGCTAACATGAAAATGTGAAAGGTGCTTGGTTAAAACACAATGTCTTTTGACACCATGGCAGATAGTTTTATTCCCCTGAGCTGACTGGACATGAACATCATGGTCATCTCTGGTTCTAAGTTGAAAAGCACCCGACTTGACATCTTTACTCTGAAATTCTGATTTGTCTCCTGTACAAAACCTGCAGACTGACCCGCTAGAAAAACTCTCAACAAATCCACCCATCCCATGGGCTCCAAGATTGTCGGCTATTACACACTGTACAGAACCTTTAACAAACTGGCCCAGCTGAGAAAGAAAAACACCGTGCTGCTCTAATGTCTTCAACTCTTGCAAGAGAGGCTCAAACACTTTGTCATACCCATAGACTTTTAAATCATCCGATTTGCACAGAAGAGCTAAATAGATCGAAGTGAGTCTTGAGGTGGACCCTGGTGGCAAATTACCCAAAACCCAATAGACAGCGCAAAGTTTATGCTTCTTCCGACACGTGCCAAGTGGATTGCAAATTTCAAAATCATCAACGTAAAGATTTAATGCTATTCTCAAACCTTCACTGGACAGAAAATTATTTTGTTTAAAGTACTGACCATCTCTTGCAGTTCTGTATTCTTGGAAACTAGCTAATATCTGGTCTTGCGTATTCAGAATTTTGAGATGTTCAAACACGTCTTCATGGGAGAGCAACTGCTGCAAAGACTGTAAAAGAGGGATGTACTGAAATGACCTATTTCTCTGAGCATCTAGGATATACTCAACTGGTTGTATAACACCAAAATGAGAGATATAAAACTGTGTACGTTTATATGCAGTTGCTAGAGGGCCATCCTTTGCAATCGCTAAGGCCAACGGATTAGTTTTGCATAAAAAACGCAGCAAGCTCGTCAGCTACTGACTCTTCAACTGGCAGTTTATGACTCTGAAATACATCAAGAACAGTAGCTTTTGTGACAGGTACAGCTAGTTTACTTAATATGAAGTGAAGCTCAGAAAGGACCCCATCAACAACCGCCTTTGGAATATGAATAATATTTTCCAACTTCAACAAAATACGAGCAGTTTTGTCCTCAATAACATGTGGCAGGTGTAACTCTGCAGCCTCGCCAGAAGTTAAAGTTTGATATTCGGGATTTATGTCCTCAGAACCGGTTGCCACATCTTCTGAATTGTCTGAATGATCTAACTGAGTGCTTGTATTGAGGACATTAGCTTTAAAGACTTTTAGTGAATGCTGGTTGTGTTTCCTGTTTTTCTGTGTGTTGAATGTACTATAAATGTTTGTTTGAAATGTGCATTCTTGAAACACACATGGAACGGTTTCATAATGCCTCAGATGTCCATTTATGTGTTGAAAAAAATCTCACACTGTTGAGAGTCCTTTACATGAGCACACATGACATTTAAATGCATGTCCTTCTACTGCATTCAAAGGTTGCTGATTAGGATGATTTTTTATAAGTGTGATTTAATAGTTTACTCCACGTATTAAATGTACATGGGCAATCTGTGTATTGACAGGGATATCTATAACTTCCTCGAAGATGCCCATGTGCCTGCCTAAAATACTGCAGCAATAAGTACCTGGTAGCTAACTCCAAACTACACTCCTTACACGTGAATGGTAAATGGACTTGTACTTATATAGCACCTTTCTAGTCATCTGACTACTCAAGGCGCTTCACAGTGTCTGTCACATTCACCCATTCACACAGACATTCACACTGATGGCAGTGGACATCTACATACCATCTAATCTGATCTAACCATTCACACCACATTTACACACCCATGCGCAGCACGGGGAGCAATTCAGGGTTCAGTGCCTTGCCCAAGGACACTTTGACATGTCGACCGGGGGGAGATGGGCATCGAACCACCAATCTCTCGAACAGAGGACGACCCACACTGCCACCAAGCCACAGCCGCCCAACACGTCCACATTCATAATCCTGTAAATAAAAAGAAAAACATTAGATATTGAACAAATGAGAATAAAATAAGCTTGTGTCATCAATTAACAATTAGTTCATAACTTACTATCACAAAGAGGTTGCCAAAATGGTAAGACTGGAAAACTGCAAATGATGAGATAACTGCAAAAGATGAGATAAATGTATCAGGGGTATGAATCTCAATACTGGAAATACTGTTCCATTGTCAGTGTCACATTTCATCAAATACGGTGTAACACGTGTTCAACTAGGCCAGACAAATGAAGAATAACTTGTGATACCACAGCTTTTAAAAAGTAAACCACTTTTTATGGTAATTATAACTTATAAAACCGAAAATTAAAACAGTTTCATTTGTTTACATTGCCCTTCTTCAGGACTTCAATTTAAAGGAGAAAACCGGTTTAAAATGGAGCTGGGATATGTTTAATATGATAACGAGATGGGATGTTCGTTTGGGAGCAAAAAAAAAGCGCACGTAGACTAAGGTGACCAGATTTCTGAAATGAAAATCTGGGACATTTCCAGTGCGGTGGTCAAAATTCCAATGTTATCATTATGAAATAAATAACAGGGGCAATTACATGTTAATTTTAATCTGTAAAAGCATTCTGCAGCAATTAACATTAGAGCTGTAAAAACCAGAGATGAAACAAAAACAACAAAACAGATTCTCATCTTATTCAACTTATTTATTATTTAGCTGATGATATTTTTTTTTCAGTTCACAAGCTTTATGGAGAAAACAAGAACACATTTGATGGTGCACACATGAAGAACCACAGTGCAGACAACTGACTTTAAAAGAGGTCTTCTCAAAGTTATAGGAAAATTGTGAATGCTGTGAATTCATTGTGCGGAGCAACAATATTACAATCCTGTCTACTCAGGCCTTTTTAATTCCAATGACTGGATCATTGCATACGTTAGTTTCACTGGCTACCGTAATAACTGGAGTTTGCGTCGGTGCGCAACTTTTTACTGGCTATCGTAATAACTGGAGTTTGCGTCAGCGCGCAACTTTTTTCTCTCCCATTCAAATCGGGGACATTTTCGGGGACAGCTTTAACCGGGGACAGGTCGGCCAGATCGGGGACTGTCCCCGAAAATCCGGGACGTTCCGTCACCCTAACGTAGACGCATTCTTAAATTGGCTGTTTTTAGCCCATTCCACCAAAACGCTATAAACTTGGAACCATGGAGTCATCGTCTCATGGCACTTCTTTGGTAGTATAATAAGGATCTTAAAATATAAAACGAGGCATTGATAACTTTGTAAGTGTACAGATTGTTTATTAAAAATTACATTTTATACACACAATACCATTAGTAGTTCACCCGTCGACGCCATCATGTATCGGTAGATTGACGAACACAGAGCTTGTGACATCCGTGAACAAGCCAAGATACTTATCAAGTTTTAAATACAAAACGGCGTTGACGGGTGAACTACTGATGGTATTGTGTGTATAAATGTCATTTTTAATAAACAATCTGTACACTTACAAAGTTATCAATGCCTCGTTGTTGTTAGTGGTGTTCGTTGATGTTCCAAATCAAGTACCGTAGCGAAATACAGTTTCTGTCGTGTTTTATTGCACATCTATGGCACTTTGTAAATCCCATTGATTCCTGTTGGAACACTCATTGCCCGGTAGAAACTGTATTTCGCTACGATACTTGATTTGGAACACCAACAAACACCACTAACCACTCGGTGTGAGTTGCACATTTCTGAAACTTCGGTGTCAACCGAGACCAACCAGAAATGGGTCTCAATGAACAAAATACCGGAATTGTAATAAAATTGCTCTACAGTGAAAAATCAAGCAGATTCTCACCTTCATGCACACGCAACGGAAAGTAGGCTACACGTTAAACCGTTCTATTCCTGCAGAGGTAACTCGTTTTATTTTCCCTGAGCCATGTGCTGACTGACACTGAGCGCCCATTATTCAGGATACATAAATTGGCCTTTAAAGCTTTAAATCAACGAGAGCCCCGTAAAAACTAGGTCAATCTATCACAAAAAAAATCAACATTACAAGACAGTGTGCTTATGTCGGTGCCCGCCTGATTGAACGCTTCTTTACTACTGTATTAAGCTAGCTCAAAACTGAAATGAGGCCTCACACAGCCACTGCCTGCTAACTCAACCTTTAAAAAACCTTGTGAAATTCGTCTGTTCTTTACATTATCACCGCAACTTTACAGATGCCAATTTATAAAACAGCATGCACAATATCTCACACTTTTGGACTACTGAAAAAAAAACTAAAACTTACCGAGAGTAGTAGAGTTGCAGGCAGAAGATGAACAAAATGGCGCGTTGCTTCAGGGCATGGAAAGAGGGGCGTGGTCACCTCACGTGCGCATGGTTCCGTGCTTACCATGCTTACCTCAATATTTTTGGGTTGAACGGATTGGTCAGCAGCGTCAGCGGAGACGATGAATACATTTTAAGTTGTACGTGTTAAACTATTTTGTTTTTTATTTGAATTGATATATATTTCATTAGACAAATAGAATATTCATTTGTCACATCTAAGAAGGGCTTGAATCATTTTTTTGAGTGCGGTAGACAAACGGCGGTACTGCAGAAAACACCTTAACTTTGGGGGCCGTTTGCGAGGTGGTCCTAGGCGTGTTGTACCTGGGGTCTGAGGAGGATGAGGAAGAGCCGCTCCAATGTCTTCATCGGGTGTGAAATTAGTGCCAATGGGAAGTGCGAGCGGAAGTCATTCAGCTTGCTGGGCCTGTTCTTCTTGGGAACCGGAACGATGCAGGATGTCTTCAGGGTAGGCACTTTCCGTAGCTGCAGGCTAAGATTGAAGATCTGATGTAGCGGTTCAGTTCTTCAGGTCTTCAGTATTCTCGGACACACTTTACCCGGGCCTGCTGCTTTCCTGGGCCAGAGCTTCCTCAGCTGTCCTCTGACCTGGTCTGTGGTGATTGTTATTCGGGTAACAGCGGACAGTCTTGACAGGGGAGACCACGTTTTCACAGAAGTTTAGGTACTCCATCAGACAATGTGTCATCCCCTCTATGTCCTCACCGTGCGGGTTGATCAGCACATCCCAGACTATGGTGTTCTAACAGTCTCTCAGGGCACTTTCTATCTCAAAAGTGGTTTATCCGTACCAGATACTCGTTTCAGCCGAGTATCCGGCTCATCTCCAATATTTATGAATAACTTGACTAATCAGGGCACCACACCAAGTAAACAGGATATTTATTCAACTTTGGTGAAGGTTTAATACCTGTTAATGAAGAAGAATACCTTTAGCAAATGAATTTAAATTTAGAATTTCATCAGTCTCGTTTAGAATGCGTTAGTCCATCTACAGAACATTGACTTATAACTCAGCACGGAAGGGAATGACAACGACATAAGATTATATAAGTTTATTTGACTAAATGATAAGATAATAAATTGTAATGCAACACTGAGTTAATGTGGGGAATAGCCTGCATGAAACCAGAGAAGGATGTGGCGGAACTTGAAGCAGTCTGAAACGCTATTTCCAACGGCTCGTTTACATGTTATTGATGGCCCAATACTGGTCTTACTTCTCGAACAGAACTTGGTCAAAAAGTCTGACCCAAACCATCAACATTTAACCAGAAGCAGTGATGAGAACGTCAACCTTATTTTTGCCAAGTTCGTTTGCAGTTGCAGGTTTCTCATAGTAGGCTGGGCTGCCGGAGGGTCCGTGGGTCACCAAAGATTCGGTCCACCTCACCTTCCCTTATCCAGATTGGAGTGGACTCGGTGCAGCATGTAGAGGATAGCATCCTCCCCACCAACATCTGACTGGTACGCAAACTGCAGGTGGTCCTGGGCGTGTTGTACCTGGGGTCTGATGGTGTGAGTTGTCACAGGCTGTTTTTGGACCAGGGGGGTATACAGTGACTGTAGGTGAACCAGGTTGTGATCAGACTTCCCCAGTTGGGGAGGGGAGTGGCTCTGTATGCATCCCTTACATTAGCATACAGGAGATCAATTGTCCTGTTGTTTCCGGTGGGACAGTCTACAACCTGGTGAAAAACAGCGAATGTAGAATCCGAAGTTACATGATTAAAGTTCCCAGAGAAGATCATAAATGCCTCAGGGTGCTGTGTCTGAAGCCTTGCAGTGACTGAGTGGTCCGCTCTCGGAGGGATGTAAACACAGACGGGGATCACGTGACTGAACTCCCTCGGCAGATAACATGGCCGCAGGCTAAGAGCTAATAGCTTGAGGTCCCGGCAACATGAGACTTTCTTTACTGAGATATGTCCTGGGTTACACCAGCGGTTGTTCACACATGATGAGTCGCCCACCTTTGCTTTTTTCCCTCGCTTCTGTGTCTCTGTCTGCTCTCACGGCAGTGAATCTGTCACATCGCGGTGAGGAGTGTCCTGTCTTGGGTTTTTTGTCTTGTGAAATTAATGTTTTATTTTGAAAAGTAACTCTCCTCTCGTTTCAGGTCACTTGACCTTCCTCTTGTGCCACCGGTCTGGCATCTCCCCTGATCCCTGATTGTTTCCACCTGTGTCATCCCTCCTCATGTGTATATAGTCTTTGTCTTCCCCTGTCTGCGTTGCCAGAGTGTTTCGTGCGTCTCGTCAAGTACCTCCAGCCTTCTTCACAGCCTTGTTCACAGTCTTGATCGTTGTCCAGCTAAGTATTGCCAAGTTTTGTTTTCTGTCTAGTTTGCCTCTGAAGAAGAGTGATTTTTTGTTAATAATATTTTTGATCAGTCTTTTGGTTTTAGTTAGGTAATTTTATAGCTTTTGTTTCTCCCTTCGTTTGGAGCGCTTTTCTTTCCTTTAAAGTTTGTACCCAGTGTGAGTAGCTTAATTTTTATAGCCCACGAGCCTTCCTTGAGAAGTGATTTTCTGTTCGATTCATTTTCATAGATTTAGATTTTGAGAATAGAGTAGTTCTTCTTTCCTCCTTTGGGAGCGTCCTTTGTTCTTCTGTGTTGTCTGTCATCCTGTGTCTAGTCTTCCGTGTTTTGAGATTTTCATAGTCTGTTGTTTATCATTCTGTCTGAAGAGTTGCTACGCAGAAAATAAAACCTGTCATTACTGCCGCCTATCTGCATCTGAGTCCTCTCTTTCTGCCAAGCCTGACAGAATCCCGCGTTAGCATCCGGTACTAGGTGGTTTAGCCATGTCTCCGTAAAGATGAACATACTGCTCTCACGGTAGATCTGCTGGTTGTTCAGCGCGGACAGCCACTCCCCTTGTTCGGCAGTGAGTTCACATTACCCATGATTACGGACTCCGATTCTCTGCTTGTTTGTCCTTTAGCTTTGCCCCGGCCTTGCAGCCCCTCGGCCTCCTGCTCTGCCGGGACGGGGTGTTGTATCCCAGCTCGTCCCTTTGTGCATAGAGCCAGCAGTTCCTCTCTTGAGTTATTGAGAAAACTGGCTCTTGGTTGCATTTTAAAGTTAGAAACATCCATAGGGTAAATATAAAACACACAATCTCTTCACAAAAAGAGTGAAAAAGTAGAAAGAAAGAGGTCAAACTAGGGCAAAAGAGCTAAAAACTGGAGACCTACTGGAGAGGCAGTCATCTCCTACAGCAACAGACAATACTGTCTGACAAAGCAGTAAAATCAGCATGCAGTGGCTTAACTATGGTTACAAAAGAAGATTAAAAAGATAACATAAAAGACTTATACTAGCACGATAAAATGTGATCAAAGGAGAAAAGTAACTTTACTAGAAAAAAACAAAAACGAGTGAGAGATGATCAGGGAAAAGGAGCAACACGCAGGAAAATGAAAAAGACAAGAAGCAGGAACAGAGGAGAGCGGAGGTGTCTGCTAATTTATCAGCAGGGCCGGAAGTGCCCAGGGCCTTGGGTTCCTCCGCCCAAAGTGTATGTGACGCTTCTTTTAATTATTGCACAAAGACGAAATTGATTTTAAGAATCATGCGACAGCTCACATGTTCAGAGGTCAACCACATGCTTCTATACACTGAAGAATTAATAATCATGTGTTAGCGTATGTATTAGTAATGATTAATAAGAATGTGATCAGTGTGATTATTAGGTATGATCATTTAAAAGTGTGATAGTGAGTGTGTATTAGTAATGATTAATGAGAGTGTGATAATCAATGATTGAAGAATTAATAATCATGCGTTAGCGTGTGTATTAGTAATGATTAATAAGAATGTGATAAGTGTGATTATTAGGTATGATCATTTAAAAGTGTGATAGTGATTATTAGTCCAAGCTCAAACTTTTCTGCTTCCAGCAGAGCACACAAACTTTTGACTCAAGCTTTTCTGCTCTTTCTGCACACAAACTTTTGGCGGTCAGTCAAGGTCACAGAGACATGCACCTGGCAATGTAGACACATCAGAGAAAGACGGGACAATGAATGCAGTACTATACCAGAAAACACCACAATGGAGAGCAGTACTGAGATATGTAAGCACACCATTAGATCACATGGAGTTAAGACAGCCTCCGTGTGTGAGACATGCAGCAGGATTAGCCAGAGTCCTAGAGAAAGTAGAACACCTAGTGGCTGGGCATCCATTAAAAATTTTGACCAGGCATAGTGTAATAGCGTTAATCTCATCATCCGTTTTTACTCTATTAGGCTCTCGACTGAGGAAAGTAGAGGACGGCTTAAATGCGCCAAACATAACGTACACATACGAAGGAGTTAATGCAGCGAGCTGTTTAGCAGTTCCAGATGACAAAAACCCACATGACTGCATTCCACTGACAGCGCAAGCCAATTAAGTGAGACCTGACTTGCATGCAAGACCATTGGACCGACCAGACATGGACTTGTATGTAGACGGCTGCTGTTTCAGAAAAGATAATGGAGGACTAAGCGCAGCATGGGCAGTGGTTATCAAAGATTAGGGAAAGTTTGAGACACTAAGTACAGGAGAAGTGACAGAAAAATCGTCAGCTCATCTAGCTGAAGTGATGGCAGTGACAACAGCTTGTAACCATGGTGAGGGAAAGAGAGTAAACATATATACAGACTCAGCGTATGCAAGTGCAGCAGTGCATTGTCAGCTAAAAGAGTGGGAGAGAGCAGGGTTTGTGACAGCTTCAGGTCTGCCTATTAAGCATGAGGAGGAGATGAGGAAACTGAAAGAAGCTCTTATGAAACCAGCGGAACTAGCGGTAGTAAAGTGTAAAGGTCACAGCACAGAAAAATCAGACACAGCAGCAGGAAATGCAGCAGCAGGAAATGCAGCAGCAGGAAATGCAGCGGCAGACGCTGCGGCCAAGAAAGCAGCAGGGTATAGAGTACCATTGCTAATGATGCAGGCAGAATTAACAGAGCCACTACCTCCAAGATGGACAGTCAATCAGCTAGTAGCTCTCCAGCAAGAGGGCTCCCCAGAGGAAAGATCCATGTGGATAGGGTGAGGAGCAGTTAAAGATGCAGAAGGACTGGATCGATGTCCACAGACAGGGAAACCAGTGTTACCATCCTCACTAGTGCCCTCTCTGTTAGACGAAGCACATGGACCAACACATGAGGGAACCAGACAAATGCAGAATACTATGGAAGAATGGTGGCATCCGTTCATGACAGCTATGATAAAAAACAAAATGAAATCATGCCCCGTTTGTAACACCTATAATGTAGCGCCAACATTTTCACCTCAGCCAGGGGCTCGTCCAAAATTGACAGGGCCAGGAGAGGAAATATGTATTGACTATACAGACATGATTGTTACATGCTGAGGTTTTAGATACCTGTTGGTTATCTATGATAGACTTTCAGCCGGGGGCCACACCCGGACTAGCACGGTCCTACGTGACTCAGCTTCAGGGCTGGGTGAAGACATTGGCAGGAAGCCAAGGCGGGTCAGGACCAGCACCCGCCCCACTGACTTTGCTAGCAGAACCTTGGGTATATGTAAAGACATTGAAAAGAAAGTGGACACACCCCAGGTGGACAGGACCCCATAAGGTGTTGGAGCGAACCTCCACAGCAGTAAAAGTGCAGGACAGTGATAAGTGGATTCACCTTTCAAGGTGTAGACAGGGGGAGGAGCCCAAAAGGTCCCTAGACCAAGTCAGAACAGATCTAACCGAACAGGATTAAGGGACTTCTGTAAATACATATAATCTATTATTGACCCACATACACCATTAGTAAAAACACCACAGTATATAGAGTGGATAAATAGGGTAAAAAGGGAGCAGAAAAAACAAACAGTGTGTGTGTGGACACTTAGTGTGTTTATTGTTATATCATTATTTTAGTGGTAATCTATCTTATATGTGCATGGTCAGATAATTGTTAGTTATGGAACTTGGCAGGCCACGCTGTGGTATCCCTTTAGACACCCAGGATTTTGTGGTCTCAGAGGAACATTATGTTTCCTCCTAGGAATCACCCTAGTAGTAGTGCTCCCGCTGTTACTTCTCCATGATCACAAAACCCAGTTGCAATCTAATAGTACCGTCCCCACTAAAGCCCCAAGTAATGTGACTCATGCCAAGAATCGTACGACCCGTTCGACCAATAATACAGCGGCAGATAGTAGTTTGACAAAAGCCATAGACGGTCTCAGAGTATTGAACAAAAAAGTGAAAGATTACTCAGGTTTGGACACAACCATGTGGGACAGCTGGATGGGTGTCTCAGTATTGGTGGCAATTGCTGTGTTTGCAGCCATTCTGACCTTGTGTGGCTGTTGTTGCAAACGGCCATAAAAAAGGAAGGGCCCAAGTATCAAATGTTAGCCACAACAGACCCAGACCCTAGAAATGAGATAGTCCCATTGTCTGACCTGCCAAGAAGGAATGATCTGGTGAGTGATCAACAGGGGGAAGTGAAGAATTAATAATCATGTGTTAGCGTGTGTATTAGTAATGATTAATAAGAATGTGATAAGTGTGATTATTAGGTATGATCATTTAAAAGTGTGATAGTGATTATTAGTCTGAGCTCAAACTTTTCTGCTTCTAACAAAGCACACAAACTTTTGACTCAAGCTTTTCTGCTCTTTCTGCACACAAACTTTTGGCAGTCAGTCAAGGTCACAAAGACCTGCACCTGGCAAAACTAGTTGAGATGTGGAAAATTGCTGTACGTGCTGTGCTTCCTTCACAGATAAAGAAATAGACACCTGTGGACACAGAGGGTAACCTGACACGCGGGGGTTGAAGATGGGGGAGTCAGGACGGCTGCTTCTGAAATACACATATGCACGCACAAGCAGACACATAACCACGCCTTTGTAACAAGCATAAATGCTGGAGTTTTTAGAATAGATATCAGAACTTCTTGCCTCTGATCACGGGTACTGTGTTGCACACAGTTACTCTAGATCAGTGGTTCTTAACCTGGGTTCGATCGAACCCTAGGGGTTCAGTGAGTCGGTCTCAGGGGTTCGGCGGAGCCTCCGCCGCGGAGGTCAAGAGACACCTGACTCATCGTGTAAATTCATGATGACACGCCCCGCTTGGCCATCACTGGCTGCAGATGATCATGTTACATTGCTTGGCCAATCAGTGCTGCGGAGAATTTAGTGCGCTCAGTAGTCAACGTGTGACTGTCGTGGTAGTACGTCCTGTGATTTCTTTCTTAATATTTTAATCCATACTAACTATGTCGAGCAAAAAAAGAAAGTGGTCGGACGAATATGTACAACATGGATTCACATGTATCACGGAACGTGATGGGAGTCAGCGTCCTATCTGCATGATTTGCAATGCCAAGTTGAGCAACTCTAGTCTCGCACCGGCAAAACTAAAGGAACACTTCTTGAAGCTCCATGGAGACGGGGAATACAAGAACCCAACGCTTGCTGAATTCAAGGTGAAGAAAGCCAGATTCGATGAAAGGGCCACTCTGCCTGCTCTTGGATTTGTACCCATTAACAAACCGATCCTCGCAGCATCTTACGAAGTTGCTTACCTGATCGCAAAGCAGGGCAAGCCACACACCATTGGTGAAACACTCATAAAACCAGCTGCGTTAAAGATGGCAAATCTGATACTCGGAACAGCGGCCGAAGGTAAATTATCCCAAATTCCTCTTTCAAATGACACCATCAGCGACAGAATAGAGGACATGAGTAAAGATATCTTGGCTCAAGTAGTCGCAGATCTGATTTCAAGCACGGCAAAATTCAGCCTTCAACTCGACGAGACCACAGACGTTTCTAATCTAAGCCGGCTTGCCGTTTTTGTGCGCTTTGTGAAAGATGACATGATAAAAGAAGATTTTTTATTTTGTAAGCCTCTTACAACAACAACTAAGGCAGTCGATGTGAAGAAGCTTGTGGATGACTTCTTTAGATACAATAGTCTTTCATGGGACATGGTTTCTGCAGTTTGTACGGACGGAGCTCCAGTCATGCTGGGAAGAAAGTCTGGTTTTGGCGCGCTAGTAAAAGCCGATGCACCACAGATCATTGTTACGCATTGTATTCTGCACAGGCATGCGTTGGCAACAAAAACCTTGCCTCCAAAAATGGCAGAAGCATTAAAAACTGTAGTGGAATGTGTGAACTATGTGCGAAATAGTGCTCTGAGGCACAGCATCTTCAGTGAGCTGTGTAAAGAAATGGGCTCTGAATTCGAGATACTTCTGTACCATTCGAATGTTCGGTGGTTATCCCGGGGACGGGTGCTGAATCGTGTTTTTGCCATGCGTGTGGAATTAGCCCTGTTTTTGCAAGAGCACCAACATTGTCATGCAGATTGCTTCAAAAATTCTGAGTTCATTCTCATTTTAGCATACATGGCTGATATATTCGCAGCTCTCAATCATCTCAATCAGCAGATGCAGGGTGGTGGAGTCAACATCCTGGAAGCGGAAGAACACCTGAAGGCTTTTTCAAAAAAGCTACCGTTATGGAAACGGCGAACAGAGAACAATAACTTCGCAAACTTTCCCCTTCTGGACGACTGTGTAAGTAAGATCGAAGATGTGTCAGGAATCGGAGACATTTCTGTACCCATGGAACTGAAGCAAACAATTGCTACACACTTAGATGAGCTTGCAAAGTCTCTCGACGGATATTTCCCTACAAGAGAGTCATATCCAGCATGGGTGAGACAGCCGTTCACGTTTGCTGTTGAGACAGCAGATGTCAATGATGAATACCTCGACGAAATCATTGAAATTCAGCAGAGCCAGGTTCAACAGCAACTCTTCAGAACATCAACGCTCTCAACATTTTGGTGTCGACAAATGGAAAAGTATCCAGTTATTGCTAAGAAAGCCCTGGAATTTTTTATCCCATTTGTTACAACATATCTTTGCGAGCAATCCTTTTCGAGGATGCTGGACATAAAAACGAAGAAAAGGAACAGACTTTGCTGTGAAAATGACATGAGAGTGGCACTTACCAAGGTGAAGCCACGCATATCTGAACTGGTCTCTCAAAGGCAACAGCAGAAGTCGCACTGATATGCAGGTATGTTATTTCTTGTGAGTTCATGCACTGTGTTGGTTTTATTCTTTGAACAAGGTAATGTTAATGCACAGTTCATTTTGTGCACCAGTAAAAAAACATATATTTACGTGTTGAATTTGAAAAAAATCACATTTTATTTTTCACTAAAGAAGGGTTCGGTGAATGTGCATATGAAACTGGTGGGGTTCGGTACCTCCAACAAGGTTAAGAACCACTGCTCTAGATAGAGAATAGAACATTTCTCCAGACGTCTGTATCATTCCGATGTCCATCTACTAATAAATGCCTGCTGGCGCACTAAACTACCAACGACTCTGCTGACTCCAGAAAGCCTAATAGTAATAAGTAATTTGAATTACGCAATATATCCTCTGTGAGGTCCTTCTGATTTGCCTAAAGTATTGTGTGTAAAATTCGTACAACACGTTAGGACACATTAAAGACAACTAGTATTGTTGAAAGGTTGCATTAATGTAGAAGCATATGATATCAGGCAGATACCAAACTTTGAAGCCTTGTAATCCTGAGAATGACACAAAATATGATGATAACACAAGTACTAAGATTATTTCATAGACAGTTTATATAAATATGAGAATGTTTGAAGAAAATGGTTGGTCTTAAACACAGAACTAGCAAGTCTGCTTAGACCCCAGCATCACATGTTCTACAGTACGGTCCTTTGTCTTACTGAGGGCCGCTCTGCTTCTCTCCAAAGGTCACTGAGGGCGCACTCACACTGTCCATCCGTACTGTGCCCCGTGCTTTGGGGTACTTGTACACATGCAAACGTGCTTTACAAAAGCTCCGAAATGGGAGAGGTGGGTTCGTTTGACCAGTGTGAGTTGCACTCACAGAGTTACAGTGTGCCTTTTGGCTTGGTTTATTAACATCGAGGACTTCCTTTAATCAGAAAGAGAGTATTGTTCTGGAATGTATTTTAACGAATCCTCCCGGGGTATTTATCTCACATCGCATCCAGATGTGGGGCAGATGGTATAGAGGAGTAGAGGGAGGGGAAAAAAGTGTCATGAGAGTCCCTACAGTTGTCTCTACTATTTATATAACTCTGGTATATTAACTGCCATAACATGTTAGTCATTACACATGACTATAGATATTATTATAGTTACACTTTTGTCGCTACTTGCATCTCTGGGACTGTCTGTCTGTCTGTCCTTGTCTCTCTGTCCATCTGTCTGTCTCTTCTCTCTTTCTCTCTCCTTTTGATGTCCGTCCTCCTGTCCGATGTTCCTGCCTCTTAAAGGGAAGGTTTTCGCCACTGTGTGCACAAGATTGCTGGATTAGTACTGTATATAAGAATTCTAATAATAATTCTTAATAATAGATCAATTTTATATAGCCCTTTTCTCAGTAATCAAAAAAAAAAGTTATGTTGAGTATGTAAACTCTTGTTCATTACATTTGTGTGTTGTATTCATTCTTGTAAACTTGTGTAAATAGTTTGTTTGCTCTCGGGATCAAACCATTGATCTGAAGCTCAATGCTGATGCTGTCCTGGAAATAGTTTTCTAATCAGCAATAAATATAACAATTTCTGGTCAATCTATATCTATTGTATGCTTAAAATAACATACTGGTTAAACCCCTGGCCATTTCAAGACAACTAGACCCACTTTCGGATAAAATTCCACCCACGTCCGGAATAGGCCCTGCCCACTCTGAGTACAGATACAGATAATTCATATGGTAAACAGATACAGATACAGATAATGCTAAACTCGGTCATCCCTATCATTTATCAATGTTCTTAAATTCAAGGTTAAACATTCAATGTTAAAAAAAAATTTGCATTAAAAAAGTCAAGGCTTAAAAAATTCAGCATTAAAAAATCCAACATTAAAACTTTCAATATACCAAATTCAGATGCAAAATAGTGTATCAAATTCAATGTTAAAAAATTCAACAATTAAAAAATTCAACAGGCCAAATTCAGTGTATAAAATTTAGCGCTGACACCCGGGGAACCAAGGAAGAGCAATTGATTCCAGATAGCTGTGACAAGAGTGTCTGCTAGTTGGCTGATTCCACCACAAACTATGGATACATAAACGTAATAACCTATGATTCACCATGCTTTCGTGCTACACTGGTTAGTTTCCGATTCAAAATTAAGTTTAAAGTCAGAGTTAGTCAAAATGAAACTCTGCCTTAAGCACCAGACTGTCGGTCTGGAACCGGGGGAAGTGAGCAGGCGAAGGAAAAAACACACCGCCGCCAGACGCTCGCAGCTCTGGGTGCTGTCATCAGTGAAAGCCGTTATACTTCTACTCACAAACATGTTACCAATGATTTTCAAGCCACATCTCATATCTACTGTGGCGGACATGACTGCATAAGTGCATAATACACGTAATTATCAAGGGGGTTCCCCAAAAGCTATGGATGTATTGACCAGTGTTCAATATAGCTGATTCAATGTGAACTTTAAAGTCAGAGTCAGTCACATAAACCCCTTAATAAATTGTTTGGTTATTTTCTAAGATGAGATCAAGGTAACCAGTTGTTTCAGATCAACTCAATACAAAATGTTACCTAATTTTAAAATCTAATGGCACAGATTTGCTTCCATAAGTGTGGTCTTGACCTACTCCATATGTTAAGTGTCTTGAAATAACTTTTGTTATGATTTGGCACTGTCAATAAAATTGAATTGAATTGAATTGAATTGAACTCAATGAAGTCAGTTGATGTCAAATACTTAAAAGCTTGTCTATACTGCGTGTCACCATTGTATTAGTTTTTTTTTATTGAAGACAGTTGCTACAAAACTCAGTTTGTTGTGTTTTCTTTTCTTTCTTTACTTTTCATTTTCTAGCTTTTTACAAAAAATGAAACAATAACAGTATTACAAACAATTAAAACAGATACATCATTCACAAGTATACCATCAACTATACATTTATAGAAAAAAACATAAAATAGAAAAACAAAAGTCCAAGTGAGATCACAGTGGGGTTGAGAAGAGAAGCTGTGGATGAACCTCCTTGAGTTCAACATTGACTTCTGTGTCCATTGTGCTTTGGACCAAAATGGGTCCAGGAAATATATTTAAAAACCCCTGTCTTCACAGGAATGTTTTCAGGGCCACTCAGGGTCAGGCTAAAAGGAAGACTGTGCAGTAAAGGAAACACATACTCCATAAAGCTGAAATATTGGATTCTGAGACTTAATGATTCTTGGTAGCTAAATCATGCAAAGTAGACACTTTGGCATGGTCGATACACTAATTTATCAGTTGATCTCTATGCTGTACCACCGTGCTAGCGCAGAGCCCAAACCCCAAACCATATACTAACTGACCACATCTGGAAATATGCACTTTAACTGAACATGCTGTGCAGAAGAACTGGTGAGATGGATAAACCGTTGTTCATAAATACATTTCTCAGCATTCCCTCTTATTTTTCTTTTTGTCTAAACAAATCTGATATGACTTGTTAATTAATAAGCTTTCCCCCTGCCTCGGGTCTCTACTTAAAACACAGACAAGAGGTTGAGATCCATCTGAACATCTTACTCCCACAGAGAAAGCATGTTCACAGATCCCTCATTGTCTTCCTACTGACTACCAGCTCAAACATGGGCCAGAATATGGACAGAGCACGACACATACACACACACACACACACACACACACACACACACACACACACACACACACACACACACACACACACACACACACACACACACACACACACACACACACACACACACACACACTAAACTGTACATAAAGAGGCCATATTCAAGTGAGGTCATTTCTATTATGTGTTTATAAATGACCCAACATACAGAGATGATACAGCCAGTGCTTACAGCAGTGCATCTGTTGTTGGCTCTAACTTGCACTGTCATTTCATAATAAAAAATTTAAAAAAACAAATACAAATAATGTCAAGTGTAAGGAATATAACACTGTTCTGACTGAATGTGTATGCACTATCATTTCTCACTGCTACACCATTTGCAGATTCAGTAGGCATTTTCAGCAGCCACATCTCATCAAAGAATAGTCCAGATGTTTGGTGTGAAAATTTGAAATAAATTCTACATGACAACTTAAAAATATTCCCTTCGCCTCCTTGATTGTTCTAAAATGAACATGTAATTTTGGAAGGAAAATTTAAAATTTCATTCAAGGATCATATGAGCTGTCACTGAGAACCACATTCAGACTTGATGGGTTCTTTTTTTTTTCAGGAGAAACCACTTTTGGCTAGTCATATACGGTAGATACGGGATAAATAAAAAATAAAAAATGATTGGCTGTCTCATTTATTTAGATGGAAGAGCACACATTACAACCATGGCCACTAAGCCATCATGCTTATATGCTCACTTTTGTAAGCTTGACGGAATGATTCAAAAGAACAGGAAGCATGTTTGAGAAGTAGGTTAAAGAACACATTTCTTTAAAACACATCAAAATGTGTAAGCTTGAATAGGATCAGCTGAAGACAGTGAAATGAACCATACATTGGTACGTACAATAGTGTCCTTGTGCATCTGTAAAACATATAGGACCATTGTTACAATAATGCTACACATGTGGCAAAATAGTGCAAACTGCTATTGGCATAAACCTGACTGAACAACATTTATTTAATATCAAAGGTAAAGACAGGATTTGAAAAAAAAAATGTATAAACACATTAATCCTTAACATCAAACTAAGTTGTGTGACTCCAGGAAGTTTGATAGTGCCATCCATTGGTCCCACGGATCATTTTTAAGAAACCCCCAATGGTCTGAAAAATGTTCCATAAGACTGAATGTTTTTTGCTCTGAATATAGGTTAGTAGTGTATTTTGATAGACAAGAGATCAAACCCTAGATCTCTAACCAAGTGTTTTTTGTGCCTGACACTAACCAGACCTTAACTATACTTAAAGGCTGAATATGTAGAATCTTTATTAATAGCTATTTATTTTGTTTTTAAATGATACACCCAAGGGGCGTTTTGAGGGGTACAGAATAAAAGTATTGCTTTTTCATAAAAAAAATATATTTAGTCTGAATTTACATTTTAACGGGTTTGACAATGACTTTCTGTCCCGTTCTGTTTCCATGGTAGCAGCCAATAGTGTTGGGCGTTGCTGGTTGCCAGGGTTTTCTGTTGTTGGGTGCAGCTACTGTAGGCTGGCACTGGTGAAATGGAGTTTGCCAATCCTGCAGCTGCTTCGGAGCCTCAGTGAAGGTGGCGTTATTTGTCCCAGCAGCTGAGTGACCGGAGACGGGCAAAAACAAGAGTCAATGTAGGCCAAGCATTCACTCCATGGACTGAGAGAAAGGAGAGAAACGCCATTCAAACGCACGCCCAAATGGCTACGCTTCTCCTTGATCGCTAACATCACTTTCATCTTTACTTAGCTGGAACGGCTAACGCTAACGGCTAACAGTAACGGCTAACGGTAACTGTCAGAAATTAGTGGTTACCCTTTATGTGCAGGCTGAAATACATTGAGGAAAAAAAGACAGAGGAATCAGTTTGCCTAACCATTGGTTGTCAGGCACTAATTATGTTTGTTACCTGACAACAACAACGTAAAAAAAACAGTTTCTATATTACTGAGTTCAGCTAAATTTGGCATCATGTTTCACTCAGTATAATCATAAATCAGCAGGTTCTATGCTAAACTGTCTCGTTAAGGCACACGATCATTACCTGGAAAACAGCACCTTTAATTACTTTACATTGAGCTAAAATGAATAGAGATTTATGTTAAATCATGTTTGCAAATGAGTTCATGTCATTTTAAGAGTCTTAAGAAATCAAAAATTATCTTTTAGAAGGATTAGATGTTTACCAGTTTAAGATATAAATAAAATGATCATCCTTTTCAGAGTTCATTCAGTTCTTATGAATTCTGATTTAATGAAATCATGTTAGAAAAAAAAAACGTGGATGTGCTGACTGGTGGTGTTTTGGGATGTCAAACAGTAACGTCACACATTGTAGTTAACTTGGTTCACAGACTCCAGAGTGTATTTTCAGACTAGTGGATGTTTGGAGCAGTGGGCTTTTGTTTTCAGCAACGGGCATTTGGTCCAATGGGAAATTTTTCTACTAGTGGTGTTTCAGAATAATGGGCTGTACCCAGTTTGGCACAGAGCACACCTTCATTGTGCAATGTACTGCCGAATGTACTTTTGAGAGGAGATGGTCCTGTTCAGTCCACTAAACATGGAGAATATATTCAAACAAAAACATGCACTGCAAAATATTGCACAAGTAAAGACCAGTATGTAACCATTGGAAAAGGAAGGACTGAATTAATCCACTACAGCCTTTTTACCCACAGTTTCCTGTTTTGAGTGGTTATCCAGCCTTTTGAAAATATGAAACACATGAAATTAACAATAATACAAATTCAAACCTGCATTTAATTTCAAATGAAAGTTTGTTTTTTGTTGTTACCTCACAAACTGTGGATTAAGTGTGCAGATCATAAAGAAGAACTATCTAACCCAAAAAGAATGGAAGGAAGAGATGTATTCCCTCCTCTTTCTTAGAACATAATTACATCTCAAAACATCACGTCAGCTGTGAGGAAATCTGACAGATTTGGGGGTTCTATAGGACACTATCACAAAATCCGGAATATTGTACCTCATACGAATCGACGACATTCTGACCATTTACAACACCAGGTTAAATGGGTTTTGAGGTTAGTAAGGAGTCGTGTACAGTACATTTACAGTGAGTCTGTCATATCATATAATTTATAAAAAGTGCAGTTTTATCAAAATCCACCTTTTTAAAAACCAACAAAATAGACTGTCTAAAAACCATATTCTTTTTAGAATCCCCACCCAGAGTGGTTTCTGAAACTGCCTGTTTGCACAGTATGCAGAGTCTCACCTCAGAGAAAAGAAAAAGAATATGCACATGAACAGATAATCAGAGCAAAGTCAGAGGCGTTAATATGGAGCCCAGTACCTGTTTATCCTACAGAAATCCTGAGACAATAAACTCTGATTTTTAAAGGAGGTCATAATACCTCCTTTCTTGCAAAGATGCATAATGCATGATGCATAATACAACCTATGTTACAGCTCTAGTGGCCCTGTTAATAATGACATCTGGCACGGGCAGAGGCAAGGTGGAAGTACCATGACACTGTTGTGGTGCCACAAACCCTAACCATAGCAGTATACAGTCATATATATTGTAACGGTGGTTTGTAATGGTTTAGGAAGATACTGACAAACCATGTTGTCCTTCCAACTGAGGCACAAAAAGCCTGCTAACATGAATCATTTTACAAAAAGAGAATTACGAAATGTAGATCCTGTAATTATGAGATCAGGACCTGTATTCCCAAAAGATTTGATCTTCCCGTCATAGTCCTAAACAGCACTAAAAGTGTTCTCTTTAAACCTCTTCCAAAAGCTGCTGAGACCAACTTTTACTGAGGAACTGGAAGAAGTCTTCAGATTAGAGAAAGGGCAGTGTTGGCCCAGTTGATACAGATGTTATATTTCCTCCTCAGTCTTGGGCTGTTTTGGGTCTCTGTCAGTGAAGTCTTGATAGCAATACTGTGTATGTTTGCATATAAAAAAAAAAAAGATTTTTAATATCAACTAATTAAATATGAAACAAAGTGTCATATATTTTACTAGTCCTGGGGAAGTGTTCACAAAACATGTGCTCAGAGTAGGTCCTCACTTGTTGATTTAGGAGTAAATCTTAAAAACAAGGGACATTTCAATAATAATTTTAGGACTCCAAACTTTTTAAGACAAGTGTAATTCACAAAGCATTTTAGCACTAAAAGTAGCTCCTAAATCTATAAGTCACAGAGTAAATGAGGAAGGACCTTACATGGCAGCTGCAGTCAACATTTTGAAGAGATTAAATGACTGAGCTTTTAAAAAGGCATTTCCTTAATGGAGATGGCATGAACATGGTAGAGTTGGTCAGGGATGACATTTTATTGATTTATTTGTTTATTTCGGGCATGTTAGTTAGATAAATCATCATCACACATTATCTTGGTTTACAATTCCCATGACCGAAAGGAAGAGAAGTAAAAAGCTTATCTAGTCCCGACCCGACATCAAATCACCAACCAATAACAACCACCAATATCACCACAGATTGAAGTTGGTACAAATCTCCTCTGTTTGAGCATGAGAAAAAAGCAGCTGTGAACGCAGACGATCTTGGCGTCTCTCAGCTGTCGTCTCGAGGATCCAGACGATAAATGTTCTATCCAGACCCCACATAGTGCTGCAGTTCATTCACTTCTCCATTGAAGTGTTTCTATCATAAATTCACTCTCCGGGACTCATTCCCTCTCAGCCAATCAATGGGCATAGAAGGGATGGACATGATGTCATCCATAGCAACACAGTCAGCCCCGCCCTCTGGTCTTAGTTTAGGAGTCCCTCCCACTCCTTAGTAAAGTTGCTCTCAGAGGCTTTGGGAATAGCTTTGAAGAAATTAGTCTGAATTAAGAATTTTTAGTGCTCCTTAGGAGAACTCTTAGTGCTGAGATCAAATGTTTTGGGAATACGGCCCCCGTTTATGTGCAGCTAACTGTCAGCCTCTCATATGTCTGACAGCTCGTTAACAATTTGCAGGTATCTGTGACTGGAAATCGTAATGATACTCTTAAATCAGTAAGTTTGGCAGCTACTTTTAGCCTTAACATGTTTTGGGAATACGGGCCCAGAAGTCTGTCAATGCAGCCCTAGTAACAGATGTTGTAGGTACTTGTGGTAGTTCCAGTTAGGAAGGGCACACAGCGGATTGGTGCATAATGCTCAAGGCTATGCTTTGTTGAATGTGAAGGATGTACAGTGAGTGATTATACGTATATATCAGTTTAATCTTTTATCAGCATAATATGACACTTATAAATAAAAAGGATCAGACATATGAGTGTTAGGTGAGATACAGATCTTCTAATTATGAGATATTTTATCTATAGTGGGTGCAATGCACTTCTGTACAACTGTGTTTAGTTTTAAACCAGCACAACTGTCCTGTGAGATAGCTTTGTAATTTGGATATATTTAGATATTGAAACACTCAAACGATGATTCGACATTAGTGGTGGAGTGGTTACTAGACTGCAATCAAGACCATTGGACTTTTTGTCGGGGTCAATGCCAAAATAAAGCAAAGTATATTGTTATGTACAAGATGACGACTGATATTATTTCTTGTCTATTGTCTGTAAAAGACAATGCATAGTTAATTGACCTCCAACACAAACGCAGAACTGAGGAGACTTTGTTTGCAATGTTTGTTTCCTGACCCGGACTTTACAGTAACTCTAACAACTGTGCGACAACTTTACCAGTGCACACAACTTTAGCTTGTTTTTCCTTAGTATAGTGCAAATATTGGTTAGCCTCTATTAACCACAAAATCAAATCTGGTGCTTTCAAAGAGCAAGCTCTTACCCCTGCTGCCTCCTTAACAGCAGCACTGCCATCACCAACATAGGTAGCCACAAGGAAAGAGCACGCTGCATGGGTGGGGGTGAGGGGGTTTGGGAGGGGGTTGAAGTCACAGTCTGTGTCCTCAGAGGGTTCCAGGAGAACGCAGGGTTGGTGGCTGCTGGGTTTCTGAGTGAAAACAGAGCATGTGTGCTCCTGGTCTATGAGTTCACACCTCGACTGACGTGATCTGGTTCATCTGGGCCCTCATGGACTGAATGCTGTTGAGGATCTTCTTCTGGTGGCCGGCCAATGTCACTCCCACTTTGAGGATGTCCCTAAAGAGAAACCTTTTGTCAGTTACACCACAGTATACCACAAGACTAACACTTGAAAACCTTCAAGACTTTGTGTTTTCTCTATGCTGAAATTTAAAGTCTTAATGACAATTACTGTGTGTTTTAAAATATGATGTTAGCTACAACACAGCAACTAGTGGATATTTGAGCTTTTTTATTATTAGTTTTACCTTTCCTTAGGGCACACTCACTCACACACCTAGATGATCCGTGTCCTGTGCTTTAGGGTGATTGTCCTTCCCTCCGACTAACCCACGACCCAGGCCCTCTTGTACTCACATTACTTGAAATGATCTGGGCCGCAGCTCGACTGATTCTTGCTTTTACGTCATCACCGCTCTGATATTTAGTTTTGTCTGACTGTTTTTAAATATTTTCATCTGACAAATTCTGCAAACACTCCACCTTGACCCGTTCGGCTGCAATCTTTTTAAATGTCCATCGCAAGGAACCTTCGCATATACACAGACATCAGGACTGCCGTCAATGCTCGTGCTAGTACACGTTCATCCTTGCTTTACTAAAGCCCACCTCTCTCAACCGGGCCGCAGCCAGCAAGCGTGCAGTGCCTGGGCGAGGAATAGTTGTACATACACTTGTCGAACAAGACTTTAGCCATGAATTGTGCTTGGGCATGGTACGAATGGACAGTGTGAGTTCACCTTATTTACAGTGTGGATATGTAAAAAGTATCTAACATACTCCATGGACATTTTAGACACCACATCAAAGCTGGTGAAGCCTTCGTTGGCAAAGTTCTCCTGGTACTGGCTCATCTTAATGGCATCCAGCCACTCATCCACTGCATTGAAAGAGGAAAAGTCTGGAGTGGTGCGATCAAGCAGAGGTAAGTGAACACTGGTGGACAGAAAGAAGACAAAAGAACAAAATAGCATGTTGATTTCTATCAGGTCATACATAATGTGAAGTGATGAAAGTCCTTTCCATGTCATACCTTGATGACAGTGGTGTCATGGCCTTGAGGCTGTTGGGGTTGCGGATCATCTTGTCCAGGCTGCTAACAATCTGGCTGAATTTGGGCCGGTTGTTGCGGTCTTTTTGCCAGCAATCCAGCATCAGCTGATGCAGTGCACTTGGACAATCCATAGGAGGTGGCAATCTGTAGTCCTGCTCTATAGCATTGATAACCTACAAGAATGTACATAAAAAACAATGTTGAGTCTCATAACTTGACTAGAGCTGGACTCAGTCCAGATATGTTTTCAACAGATGAGAAACATCAAAACTTCAAATGAAAGGAAATAAAACCGTTGATTGTTGCTTTCTATGAGATATTATAGCTTGTGTATCCTGTGACTTTAATATCTTACAAAACTAACATTTTGGTAAATGTGCTTGCTTCAGCCAGGCTGGTTTCTTTTCTGTGTGGTGCAGTCCCATGATTTATGTTCAAAATAGAGTTTATGACACACAACCAACTGGTAACTTTTTCTGAAACTAAAATGTCTCTGGTTTACATTTTACTTTACAGTTCCTTCTCATTCCAAGGGCTTCAAATACCCCTGATTTATTACGGCCATCTGCATTTGGCCCCTTTTAAACCAGTGATTGTCAACAGTGATATTAGACACTGAAAGCAAGTAGTCCAGGACTAAAAGTGCCAAACAAACACCGGACTCAAGCTGAAGTCTCTGTCCTCTGTCTGGTAACAACACCCACTGGGAGCTTTTCAGAAGCAGAGAGCCATCGTTGCACTTTACTCTGCAATTACTCAAGATCACAAAATCACGCGCAAAATGTGAAAGCATGTGATAATCTGTACATTTATGGACGTATAAAGAGAACAGTAAACAAATAGTTATAATAATAATTTTCCTGGGATTTTTCCTCGATTTGTGTGCTTCAACCATGAGTCAGTAGGCTCTGTAGTTGAATGTGTGTTTGCTGATGTAGTGATATGATATACCACTGGAAGTCTGCACAGGGTGTTTTATTATGAAAACTCAACAGATGCTCCATGCCTTTAAAAATGTCTGACTTCCTGTCTGGCTCAAGGTGCTCTGTGTCGCGTCATGCGGCTTCCGTCAAAAATAGACTTGGTGCGTATATTAAGCGAAGGGGAAAGCCACTTCTGGGATGCTTCTGAGACGTGCCGCTACATGCCTTGTGTCACAATCATTGACTAAAATAGCTGCAATTTGCTACGGTAGCCACTGAGCTGCTGAGTGTGGCACTTCTTCATCTGATGGAATTTTGGGGTCAGGAGATTGCAGTTTGGGTCCCATTAATGTCTCATGGCTCTTGTGTGTCACTGCAGTTACGTTGCAAACACACTTATTTTAACCTCACCCATGATCTTTTCCTAATCCTAACAAGGTACTTTTGTTACCTAAACCTAACTGTACATAGTATAATGAGAATTCACAACATGTAACTATTAACTATGTGTTTGTGTTTTCAAACAACAACCGTAGTTGAGCGATGTGTTTGACATGCACTCACTCAGGGCATTAACAAGTGATCAACAAAAGGGCAGTAGGTTATGAGTTGGGATGAGGACGGGTTGTTTACTTCTATACCTGGTTATCAACTAGATAGAATTTGTAAAAAAAAAAAAAATACAACATCCGGAATGGACGTGCGCAGCGTGCCTTTTCCACTCGACGTCTGTTGTAAAAAGGAGAAGATGGAAAAGAAAAAAACTTGTGTGGATTGTACAGCTTAAAGAAGGTAAGAACATAATATATTTATGTCTACAGTATGGTAATCCCTGTAAGAACATATCATGGGGTGTAAAGCAACCGAATTGTCATTGAAATTGGTTGAGGCAGGCTATTAATTAAATTCACGTTTTGTGTTCCGGTTTGGCTGAGATGGAGTAGGCGCGTGTCGAGTCTTGCTCCCGTAACTTTTTAGAATTTCACGCTTCAAGACCCTGAAAGTCACAACAAATAGTAATATTCATCTAGTTTGACAGACACACTACCAAAATAAGTTGACGTATGCGACCAGACAGACTGTAAAAGACCAGGGGGCGAAAGTTAGCCCCGTACAGAAGGCAGGTGGCGAGATTAGCATGGCGGCCATCGTTTGCCTTCTGGAAGAGCACCGCAAAGCCCTCTAGTGTGATTTCAAAGCCTCCATTTCAATGCCCGAAGCAAAGCTGGACCACGTCCACGCCACAGTGTCCGAACACGCTCAGAAGATAGGCTCCCTCGAGGTAAATGCAAATTTACAAGATGAGTGTCTGCTAACGCTGGAGGCCTCCTGTGCCATGTGAGCAGAGAGCAACGCTAAGCTGTTAGCTAAAGTCAGTGAACTGGAGTCCCAGAGCTGGCGGACCCTGGCCTACCCGAATGAGTGGAGGGGCCGCAGCCGACAGCTTTCTTTGCAGATCTGCTCGGAAAAGGTTTTGGCGAAGGCTTCCTGGAATCAAAATGTGACAGGGCTCACCACGCGCTATCCGAGAAACCGAAGCCAGGGCAAAGAGCACGGCCAGTCATTATCAGGCTGCACAGGTACCAGGTGATTATGGATGTGCACCGGAGGTGGTGGAACAACGCCAGAAATACTGAGAGATGATGTCGGAGCTTTACAACCTGGGCTTCAAACCTGCATTGCTATACCCTGCCTGGCTGGTCATCGTGATGAAGGGCGAAGGGAGGAAGAGACTCTCTTCAGTCACCAAGGCAAAAGCCTTCATAACATCCACCTGCACAGAAGAGATCTGATGACCGCGGAGGGTTGTTGATTTCACCGCTGACGAGCCACTGTCATACTATCTGGATAACCATGAGTTGATGTGGACCAACTGTATAGCTGTGCTTTAATAGCCCTGCACGGGCTGGAGTTTATTTTTGGCATTAGTAGTTACAGTCCTGACAGGCTGCTGATATTCTGTCTGTTAAAGAGTTTTGACCAGAAATCGCTAAATGGACATTTTTATCACACTATGTTGATTCTAGATCTGGTGTTTTCTGATATTTTTTTAAATCAAGTATTGCCTGCTTATACTATTATGTGAATTCAGATTACCTTTAACTCGTCTACATGTGATTTCAATTTGTTATTATATATTTTCTTTCCAGCTTTATTTTATTCTAAATTTTTATCACCCACCGCCACATGGTTATCTGAAGTATTCTTGCTTTCTGTTATTCATTTAGTCAAAGGGTTATATTGAAGCCTGACACTCTATTCAACTTATTTGATGTAGAGGAATACTTTCTCTTCCTTTTTTTTCTTTTCGTCAAACACTGTTAGTTAAGGGAGGAGACCACTGAAGCTCAGTTTAGCTGTTATCTGCGAGCTGGAGAGCTCAGGAATGTTTTTGTCATGAACTGTGCGGGGATTAACTCTGAGGAGTGGGACCCAAATGCAGACACGGACACTGAGTAAGAAGTAAATGAACGTTTAATCGAAAAACAAATAACAAACAATTTCCAGGGAAAGGGGAAAACAGGAACGGGGTCCGGGTGTAGATGACGAAGAACAAACGTGGGGATCAGGAGACAAACACGAACTGGCGGTGGACAAACAGGAACCTGGGAAACTAAAACAAAAGAAACAAAGAAACAGTTAACGAAAAACAGAGCAACACGGATATAGCAAACGAGCATGGGTAATTGGGTGCCATCCAAGAGAGACACGATACCACGTAAATGCGAAAACGGTCTGGCGCCGAATGCGAGCAACATCCGGCTTTTTATCCATCCAGCGCTGATGAGGTGATGAGCCACAGCTGGGCAGAACCACGCCTACCAGCAAGGACAGACAAACACAAAGGGAAAGACAAAAGCCGGGGAAAACAGACAGAGGGAGACAAACTCACACAAAAGGAAGAGGGAAGAGCCTGACACTACACTACCGACTACTTTAGGTCATGTAGTGTCGATCTAATTCATTATTATTGTTCCTATGGCTAATGCTGTAAAGACAGGTACTGGAGCGTGTCGGATTTCCTGGAATACTAAGGAAATGAACAACGCAAACAAAATCGAAAAGGTCCTGACACAGTTACAGCACCTTAAAGGGGATGTGATGTTTCTGCAGGAAACACATCTCAAATCAGCTGACACCTCACGTATTAAGAGGGTGTGGATGAGCCACTTATTACATTCCAAATTTACAGATAGAGTTAGAGGGGCAGCCATCATCATAAATAAAAGGGTCCTGTTTGAGCCAACAAATGTAATCCTAGATACCGAAGGTCGCTATGTCATAGTTTCAGGCACACTTCAGAACACACCAGTGGTCTTAGTTTCGGTTTATGCGCCCACCTGGGACGATGAAGAGTTTTTTACAAGGCTATTTGCAAAAGTCCCAAATGCTGACAGTCATCGCATTATCATCGGAGGGGACTTCAATCTGGTACAGGATGTGACTCTCGACAGATCTTCTCCTACACAAATTACACTATCCAAATCAGCTAGTGCTTCCAGACTGATCTCTAACATTCAACTACCGGACGGCAGCGACACTTCTGATCCAGTGATGATTAATAAGTCTTTTTCTGATTTCTACACTGCACTATATACTTCTGAATGCAGCCCAATTACTGCAGCGACCCCTAATCCCTTAGACTGTTTAACGTACCCTCAGATTGATATAAATATCTTTAGGGAACTCTGTAAACCCATCTCTCTGTTGGAGGTGCATGAAGCGATCAAGTCTATGCAAAACAGGAAATCTCCTGGTCCCGATTGTTTTACAGTCGAGTTCTTTAAGGTATACTCAACGCTATTAGCCCCCATCCTTGTGTAAATGTTCAGTGACTACCTTACTGAAGGCAGACTGCCAGCAACCTTGTATGAGGCATCTATTTCACTGCTCCTGAAGAAAGACAGGGATCCTACTTCATGTGGCAGCTACAGACGGGTCTCACTTTAAACGTAGATTGTAAGATCCTTGCTAAGGTCCTCACCATCCGCCTCCAAAGTGTGATGTCCTCAATAATTTCACTAGACCAGACAGGCTTCACATTAGGGAGACACACATTCTTCAACACTAGAAGGCTGCTCATCATATTCTCACCTGGGTCGGACACTCCTGAGGTCGTAGTGGCACTGGATGCAGAGAAAGCCTTCGACCGGGTGGAGTGGGGCTTTCTATTTTTCATTTTTGAGAAATATGGCATTGATTCTAATTTTATTTTTTGGGTTAAGCTACTGTATGTAACCCCCTCGGCTTTTGTATACACTAACAGTGTCTGTTTTTTAAGTCTGTTTTGTCTCACTGTACCTTAATTATCTACTTATGTTATATGTTAGTTAATTATCTAGTCATTTACTGTGACTATGTCTGACAAGAGTTGTTGGGAGGGATAGTGGGGTTCATGTTGGGTTTTTTGCTTTTTCCTTTTCACTTTAAAGCAGACGCTCGGACACGGTATGCAACTGTTGTACTTTTCTTTGCCTGTTTGCAAAAATTCAATAAAGAAATTTGAAAAATAAAATCCTGTTTGCTGGCAACAAGTGACAAAGTTATCCAATGACTCACATCTTGGTTGCTCCGCAAAATAATACGTGTTAAGCTAAAATAAATGTTTTTAAATTTATTAAGGTTCGCATTGAGACACACTTTGTCATGGCTTTTTAATAATTCAACTCCATGCCACGGGGCAGGTAAATGTTTGTCCTGATGTGCAATTATTTATAAATGATATAGCAAAACATTGTAGTAGCTATAAAAGGATAAATTATGACGGGAGCAAACGTTAGCACTAAACCAGTGATTTGTTGTGTGTCACACTGAAGTAGCTCCCCCGACGTTACAACTGTAGAAAATAGTTCCCCTCAGTCCCCACTCAGATCTCAGTTAGAAGCAGGCAGCCTGACTGATTTGATGGTGGTGCAAAGAGGGTGTGTGCTGAAAACAGTGATGAGGAGTTCTGGTTAGAGATGCAGACTGGATCGGATCGCCCCAGCTGTAGTTCTGATGAGTCATTAATGAGTGTTTCCTTTGTCAGAGTATTGCAAAGTTTTCAATTTGCAATGTTTTGAAATTCAATTAATATTAAAATGTATTTCTAAATATAACTTTGGCCTCTTTTTATAAGCTTGTATTGCTATATAATACTGTTATCTCAATGAAAAGTACTGAAACAGATGTATATGCAACAAAAAGAGGCGATTTATTATTTGGCCAGTAAAAAATGTACTTAGCAAAAAGTTAGTTTACAGCCCTGTAAACAGGCCAGATAAGGTCCATTCAGAAGACGCTTGAAGGAAATGATTCTCATTGCAGTGTGTGTGTGTGTGTGTGCTTGTGGCAGCTTTAAGTTGCGCTCGGTGCTCCCTCCTTGTTAAACACATAAGGAGTCTGCTGGTGCAGGGGACATTTAACATTTTTTTCAGGTGCATATTTTACAGCTCGTTTCACACATTCTGTGAGTAAGTTTTGACAGACAGTGTCAATGTGATGATGATGTGCTGTTAGGACACGATGTAACTCCTCTGTTCTGTTTACATTTTCAGTCTTGACTTCCTGCTAATCTCTAAATCAAACATTATGGGGATGAGAAATCCTCGTCACCGCCTGTAGTTCTCTATTATTGGTCGATCGGTAGGTTTTTAGGACGGTGCATGAGGTGGACTAGCCAATAGTGCGATTTGGAAAAAAACAAACTGATGCGTCTGTGCAAGAGCATAGAACAGCAGTGGATAGAATGTGCCCTACAGACGATACTATGATCTCTCTGTTTTGACAGATCGTCAGCACTTTTTGATCCTTCACCATCTAATATCATCGTCGCCCACCCCTACTTAATCCCTTTCCCACTTTCCAACTCATCATACTGCCTCAGTTGCTGTTTTTTGCATTTGCTACTCTTACTGATTCATACTTTGTCAGTCCTTCAAATGTTACACATTAGAATCCCATTCTAGGACTATTTATTGATCCAAATGTATGACAGTAATTCAGTTTAGCATCAGCATATAACTTTTTAGCAGGCTTTACTCACATCTTGGTTGCTCATGTCCCAGTAAGGCCTCTCTCCATATGACATCACCTCCCACATGACTATGCCATAGCTCCAGCAGTCACTGGAGGAGGTGAACTTCCTGTACTGAATGGCCTCTGGAGCTGTCCACCGGATTGGAATCTTCCCTCCCTTGAAAAATCAATTGTAAGGGTCGACAGTGACACAGTGCATAGGAAGACAAAGACAGGTATCACTTTTTAAAAAATATTTCCCTCCTGTTTTTTTTTTTAACTTCCCCGATGTTATTTTATTTAATTAATAATTTTATTCACAAAGTAATGAATTTTTAAAAATCTAATCCAGTTCCTTTCCTTGCTGACATCCATCGCAACAAACCCTGCCCTTTCCCTGTAGCATGAGAGGAGTCCCTACACATAAAACAAAGCACCAATGGGCTCCTTTCTTTTGGATTGACTTTGGTAATCCACTTGAATGGACTTTACTATGAGAGGAGCTGGTACAGGGGCCAGTAGATAAGTCTTTAAAATAATCTTTTAATAAACTCTTTGTTTTTTGTGTAGGGACTCTTCTCATGCTACTGCAGAGGTTTGGTGTGATTTTGAAGTAGTGGTATTTTGTATTAGTGGTTAAAAGCTGCTTTAATGTTTTAGCCATGTCCAACTGTAAGTGACTCTACGGGATTTCTCGTATAAACTAATAGTACACAAAAAAAACTTTCTCGATGGCTTATTTGATGTGTGCTTGTGTCGAAAAAGACCATTGGGATGATTTTACGCTGGAATTTCACTTAAAGTACTCCGGTAGTCTATGATGAAGACTCACAAGAGCACTGGTGTATGTGGGGTCTGACGTATCATCCTCAAGGAAGCGTGACAGGCCGAAGTCAGACACTTTGCACACCAGGTTGCTGTTGACCAGGATGTTCCTAGCTGCCAGGTCTCGATGGACATAGTTCATTTCACACAGGTACTTCATTCCTGCTGCTATTCCTCGCAGCATTCCCACCAGCTGGATCACTGTGAACTGCCCATCATTTTGCTGTCAGAAAAAAACCCATCAAATTAAAATTTGTTTTTGTGATGAATAATGTAAATGACTGAACATTGCATGTGATGGATGACAGGACTAATTCCTACAAATCAACCACATATGTCAGTGCTGGCTTAGGGTCAGATCTAAAGATTTCTCTTCTGTCTTCTCTGTAGTCATGTATGGATAATTCCATTGAAATTGATCTTCATGCTTCACTCTAGATTTTTTTCTAGACTTTCAGATTTGTTTCCAGTTTATGCATAGGGGTAAGTGGTTCTTTGAATGCTTCACGTCTGTGAGAAAGGGCCCTAAAACTTATCCCCCAGATGATGGGTGGCCTTTCATTGCCAAACCTGTCATGCTCTCATGGTTACATGCATACCTTCAAAGAGAGACAGACTCAGAAGTTAAGAGTAATCTTATTATATACAACAGTGTCAGGGTGTGGCATGATTTAACTAGATATATGAGAAGGAAAAATCTTATGTCTGATGAAGGGCTGGGGCCCGAAATGTTACAGCACAGTGTGATATAGCATTAAAACGCTATTGGGAGAAGACTCTGGTGTGCGGACTCATTGTTTATATCAAATAAAAATATACACTTTGCTCACCCTAGAATTAACACATAGTGGGCTTGACATATTTTCATTGTTAACTGGATATCATCATCGTCATCATCATAATAAATATTTTTATATTTTTACTGTTTTTGTTATTATTTCTTTACATGTTTGCTACCTGCTTATTTGCCATTATTAATATTGTTATTATTATTATTGTTATTATTATCATTATATCTGTATTTATGTGCTGTTGTGTTATTTGCTTGTTCTTGTCATGATTTGTATTGTTAAAATTCAATAAATAGTTTGTTTTTTAAACGGGCGAAACATTTTGTGATGTAACAGTAATAATAATGATAATAATTGTAACTGTGGAAGGACACAGAGCTGACCTCGGAGTAATATGGGCACGTAGGACAATTAGCAGAACTTCTTTCTCTAGTCTGTGCTTTACAGCAGGTGCAGTGCACTGCATAAGTAGGTTATGATTAGATGAGATTATTAATGGTGGCTGGGGGGCAACCTTGTCCTTAATCAGTGTATCCCCTTTACCCTGAGGAAGGAGTCGAGTGATCCGTTCTCCATGAACTCAGTGATAATCATCACAGGGCTGCTCTTGGTCACCACACCCTCGAGATGGATGATGTTGGGGTGGTCGAACTGACCCATGATGGATGCCTCGCTCAGGAAGTCCCGCCTCTGGCGTTCAGTGTAGCCTGCCTTCAGCGCCTTAATTGCCACCAGGATCTCTCTTTTCCCAGGCTGCCGGAGGTTGCCACTGCACACCTCCCCAAACTCACCTGACATGAAGATGAGAGAAGTCAGTGGAAATTGAATGACATTTTTAAAAACAACACTTTATAAATTAGGATAAGGAAATCTGCCTCAATTTAAGGACACTCGTAAAAAATATAGGCTAATTTCAATCTGAATTCATAATCAATGTTTGAAAACCACTTACTCATACCCAGAGCGCAGAGGAGAGGACTGGATATGCATGATACTCAGTTAAGGAGCACTCTGCAGGCAGCTGTTGAAATGCTGGATAATGCCCGGATAAGGCAGATGGCAGGATTCAGGAAAGTCTGGCCTGCCATTCCCCAATATTAAGCATGACTATACTGAGTCATTTCACCTCAACCACATTAGCTTGGTAACAGTGCAATACTTTTCCTTAATGTTTCCTGCATATGCGCTGCTATTTGTGCTCAATAATCACAACTTTTCCTTTGCTTATAAGGTTGTTTATTCCTTGGTTTAACAGACAGTTGTTGCATTTATTTCTTACTGGTGGCTGATCTGTTGCGGCCTAAAACAGTGTGACTGCATACCTGGGCAAACACAGTTCCTCGAAAGAGCACAGCTGATACACATCTAGTGTTGCACAGTAAAACGATACTAGAAAGGTTCTGCGGTATCCAGCCCCTAAAAAAGATACTTTTTCACGTTCTACCAGTATCTGTACTTTATGAACTTTGTGCGACACCGGGGTAGCGTCTCTGTCTGCAGCTTTGCCCTGCTTCATCACTGCCTGCAGCTAGAGAGGGCATAGTTTCATAGTGACAGACAGTCACAGAGAGAGACCTTCTATTAGCGAGACGAACATGGCTGACAGTAGCTTGAGTGCGCCTGCCGACCGTCCTATGTTTGTTGAAAAAGCAAACGTACGGAGCAAAATGTGGAAGTATTTCTGACCAACGACCAACTTGGAGAAACATCGAGCTGACAGAGAGCTGCAGGCTAGAGAGAGATAACATAACTATCTCCTGGATGTAACGTGATGTCAAGCAAGTGTTTATTTAGTGACAAGTGAACTTTTTTCACCCTCAGAGTTGATCAAGGCAATCAGGGGTAAAGCTAACTGTTTAACTGTCCGATAAGATTCACACATCTCTGTATGCAAACAGTTCACACTCGAGACATTAACTTTACCAGAACATGAGCTGGTGTTTACAAGTATGATCAACAACACACAACGTCACAAACCTTACATTGGCCAAAGAATTGTCCAGATAATAACATACATGTTCTTGTTTTCATATGTCCATGTCCTGTGACAAATCTTTTTTATTTTTTAAACAGCTGCATAATTATTTCATTGTTGTTGTTATAACAAGTTAAGTAGCTATAAAGTTCAGCAGCTTTAACAGAAATATGTTTTTATTCCGACTTTTTAGGTTTAACTGTTTTAGTTACTAAAAATAAATAAATCATTTTAAAGTTCCATATTCTGTTATCTAATATTTTATCCCATTACTTTTGATGATATTCTGGTTTTAGGCCATGGTATCGTTTCAGTATTGGTATCGAAATATTTTTGGCAGGTATCGTACCAAAGTCAGAATTTTACTATCGTGACAACACTATATACATCTGCATTCTCTCTAATCAATTGTTGAGGGGAGCCCGTCTCGCACACCGTCCTATCCTTAACCACCCGGCATAAATCCATAGTTCTTATTAATTAATTATTTAAATGATAAACAATCAACAAACCACTCAAAATTGACAAATAAATGTAGAATATCCAACAAATCACAGAATAAACTGTTTGCCTTCAATGGCCCCTAATAGCAATGTATGCATGACAATTACTTAATTAAACAGTAGTAACTTAGTACATTAAACATATAGAAATCCATAGATTCTTCAACGTACAATACCGTCAGTGGAAAAAACAATCCCAAAAAGTTTGTCCATGGAAAAGGAGCAGGGCAAGTTTGGTGATGGGCCTGCGGAGGGTGCTGGTCTAGGTCCAAACTTCTAGTGACCTTACAAGTCTTCTAGAATCTGGCAGGTTTTCCACGACTTGTCCCTTTCCACTTTTGTCATTCTTGTAGTTCTGGTAAGTATTCTTTGGTCCATCTTTAAACTTGAATTTTAAAATCCTTCAACTGAGTAAACTATTACATTAATCGGTGTCAACCCTTAATTAATAGTTTATTATTTTTCATAAGACTTTTATATTAGTTTTCACTTCCTTCATAACTCAAAGGTGGTTTCCCTGAAGAACTCTGGTTTAACTAGAGTAATTTTTATTATTTTTTGATAATTATTGGTGATAGATAATATTGATTAACGATAAGTTCAATCTCATAATCTGAGCATGAGTCAAGGCCCTACATTTAATTGGTTCTCTGTGTGAGGTTTTTAATAAATGTACATTTTTTTTTAATTTTTCTTTATTAATTTTCTTTGTCAAATATTTAATTTGATAGTCACACTTTTGATCCAATTAACCTAGAGTACCTACAAAGGCTTTAGGGGAACAACTCTAGCTTTTCCCATGAGGACGGCAAAGTGAATTTGATGTTGTTGGTTTTCGTTGCCCCCGTACTCTACAGGGGAATTGTTGGATCTATGTAAATCATAAATAAGTCATAGAGTGTGGACCTACTCTGTAAAGTGTCCTGAGATAACTTTAGTTATGATTTGGCACGATAAATAAAATTGAATTGAATTGAATTGAATTTGTTCATTATTCGCAGGTAAGAGACAGTGCCATATCCATTTTCGCTAGCATCAGCAAAGTAATGAGACTAGGTTTGCAAACCTATCAGGTTTAAGACATCTTCTAACCTTGTAGTCTGATAGAAGGCCCCAGTCAACTGATAGAATCCCCCGCCAAGTTTTTCTGGGAGATGGATCTTGAATCTGAATGAGTTTGTCTCAAGGCACCATTGTACACCTAGTGCTCTTGCGACAGGCAGAGTCTTGTTCAAAATCTAGATCCTTGACCTCTTTAGCTCGATGGTGAGGATGTTGCTCCAAATATGTGCGAAACCAACTTGTACTCCTCCATTTTATTTTCCACATTTCCATCAGGCCACCATAGAAACCGAAGGAGGTCAGCGTCTTTCATCGGCACTTTGATTTGATGGAACATTGCTTCAATATAACCCATAAAGGCGACGGGTTTCTGTCCAAATCTTGTAAGATCGCCAATGACACTACTGGTTAAGTCCAGACCTTGGAGTAGCTCGGCATTGAGACTCACACCTCGGTAAGTAGCACCACAATCAAATACTACCTTCAGTTTGAGTTTTTTAGGGTGGTACACCCCATGGTGTGGTATATACCAAACTCTCTTGCTCTGGCTTGCCTTAAGATTTTCCTCAGGTGACACCGGAACAGCAAACACTTTGTTCAAGATATTGGCCAAAACAATATTGTATTCCTCCCAAAATTTGTTATTCTTTGAGAACTTTCTCTTTAAGTTTTATGGCTCTTTGTACAGAAACTGAGTGGTTGTTGTGAAATGCAACTGCATACCTCGGCAAACACAGTTCCTCGAAATAGCAGAGCTGATATACAGTATATCTGAATTTTCTCTAATCAACTGTGGGGGGGGGGGGGGCCCGTCTCACACACCGTCCTATCCTTAACCACCCGGCATAAATCCATGATGATTATTGAAATGATACACTATCAACAAACCACTCAAAATTGACAAATAAAGGCAGAATATCCAACAAATAACAGAATCAACTTGGCTTCAACACTTGGCTAACTGATGAAATGATCAGGGTAATTCATTTATAATAAAATCTTAATCTCTCAATACTGTGCAAATATCACCAAGTACGATTTTAATTTTCATGTTTTTCATTTTTTGTGTGTAAAATCACTGCAGTGAACACAATTGTGACCTTAGACACAGAGTTCGCAGAGACACTGTGATGACTGCCACATACACTCTGCCTTCTCCTGTCAAATCTTCACCACCATGAATTGTGCAAATGAACTAAGGAAATAAAGCCAGTTACAGCTGGAATACTCTGTGTCCTTATTATGAGTCCTGCTCAGTAGTTAGAGTAGGCGCCCCATATATGACAGTAGCACATGAGGCCAAGCCCCCATTCCGGTGAAAAAAGAAGAAGAAGAAGAAGAAGAAAAAAACAGTGCCGGCTTTGACTGACGGTAAATACAAATCCCGCCATAATCTGTCCCGATTTCGCACTTCATCCTGATTTTACGTTAAGCCGCCTGGAAAGCTGTACAGTCCTGCGTATTGTTGCATGATGGATACACTGCAGGCTAATTTCTATGCATCAATATTCATGAGATGCTTTGCATTGACCATATATGGTTGACTGTAAAGGTGTAGAGAATGGGATATGAGGCTGATCCATGTGCATGCGATTCCAAGTTGATTGGGATTCATAAAAGCATTTATGAATCTTAATAATTTTTTGGTATACAAACATTTATTGATTTGTATGTGAGCTAATATTTAGTGTGGAAGCAAAAATGTATACTAGGCCCCAAAAGCCAGAATGAAATTCAAAGTAAACTAACAAACTAAACTAGTATTACTATCAGAGTTTTATATTATTTAATCTTCACAGGAATGATACATAAACTGTGATTTATCATGTGAGACAGTATTAGCAAATGTTGCATGGTTACGATAAGGTATGCCCTTAAGTTCCCTAAAATGTCTCCTTGGGAAAATCACTGTTCAATCATCACCTGTTTTCTCTGATACCTCACATCATACCTTTTTTCATTGACTGTTTTCCTTTACCTGCACCAATAACTTGTTCAATCTTGACACAGGAAATGTCAATCTCCTTGGCAAAATCTCTGACTGCTTCATTAGGGTCTTCATATGTGAAGGGGTCGATGTAGATCTTCATTCCTGGTGACACTTCAACAGAGAGACGGAAGAGAAAGCAGCTATACACTCAAAAAACTAATGTATAACAGTGTAGAGCAAAAAGATGCTGCATTTTTTACAATCACAAAATTGCCACATGTCAAATGTTCATCTTTCTGCTAATAACATAATGCGCAGTAAAAAGCGTTACTTACTGTGACCACTGGTGTAATGTTGGAGTTTGTCTGTGTACTCGGATTCTGGTCTATCGGAACTCCTCCTGCTGGAACAAAATTACAGAGGCTTGTATGACAAGAGTTCCATCTCCTGGAGGAGTCAGGTTAGCTTTGCCAGGCCTGTTTATATCAAATGCCCAGTCCATTGTCAACAAGATGGACAAACTCAGACTGAATCTCCACTCAAACAGGATAAGTAGCTGTGCTTTCTTCTTCCCCAAAGCCTGGCTGAATCCGAACATCCCAACGCTGCTATTGAGCTAGCAGGCCGGACTGTTTACCGAGCAGACTGAACAGCAAAGGGTAAAGACAGCAGTGTGTGCATATATATGTGTAACCCATAGAGACTTAGACTTCTCTTTACTGATCCCTTTGGGATGACTCCCGCAAGGTAATTGAATTTCTAGCAGCTTACAAAAACACAAGGGAGGTAAAATTACAGTATAGGATAACCAATAACCTCTTAGCTAAATAGATACAAAAAGTATACAGAACATACAGTAAACAGAAACTCTAAAATATATATGAGGTAGATGTAAGAATACAGGTCAAATAAAATTCACAGAAAAGGAAATCAGATAAGTTAAAGTTGGGAGTTTGGGGTCCCCTGCTTGAGCTGCTGCCCCTGCGACCCGTCCCTGGACAAGTGGTTGAAGATGAGTGATGAGTGAGTGCATTACTACGAGGTACAGGCTAAAATTAAACCTACAGCATGTATGCTAAATAACATAGGGCATTAATGCAACAGCCCGCGAGCCATCCCAAACATCATGTAACGTGTATTTCAGTATGACAGAAAAAAAAGGAAAGGTCAACTCATCAAAATGTTTGGATTTTGTTAATATATATGAATCAAAAATCACCTTGAATTAGTAGCTGTAACGTCCTGTAATGTCCTTGTGAATTCCTCCTTGTTTAGTTTTTCCTTGCAATGTTAAACAAAACTAAACCGTCTTTATTACCTATCTGATCCGTCGTTATAGCTTTGTTTGGGGAAGCCTGTGAATGTTTGTTTGGGGAAATGTGTCAGTCGCGTTTTGAACGTTGCTTGCTGCTACAGTAAACGCTGAATTGGAAGTATTGCCTCCCCTGCAGCCTTGATTTTATTCCCACTAAATTTCTTAAAGAGGTTTTTAACACAGCTTGACCCAGTAATTTATTAATTGTAAATAGTTCTTTAACCCATGGTGTTTTTCTCTTTGTTTTTAAGCATGCTGTGGTCCAACCTCTCTTAAAGAAAGCCAACCTAGACCCAGCTGATTTCAATCATTTTAGACCAATTTCAAAACTTCCCTTTTTATCAAAAGTTTTAGAAAAACTAGTTTCCTCCTAACACAAAATAATTTATTTGAGAAATTTCAATACGTTTTTAGAGTTTAACACAGCACTGAAACCTGAAGCCTGGTTGCTGTTTTAGACTATCTAACAGACGTGAACCACTGGATGGTCAACAACTTTCTCAAACTAAACAATTCCAAATCCAAAATAATACTGTCTAGGTTAGGTCAGGTTCTTTATTGTCCCCAAGGGGATTATCCTTTTCACCCAAGTCAGGTTTTTTTTCCCTGGCAGCATACATTAAAAAAAAACAGCACAGGCACAACACATAGAAATCATATACAGATAACCCTCTCCCCACAAATAACAAATAGACCCTCTTCCCACATATCCCCAGAACAACATATAGACATATAGACATTACAGAGCCATGATCTACATGTTTTTGTTTAGCGCTGTGACCGCTGAGGGGACAAGTTTTTTTTTAAATTAGCTTTCCTCGAGTCTAACACCCTGTATCTGCGGCCAGGTGGGAGGAGAGTGAAGTGTGAACAGGGTGAAGAAGCAGGGGGAACAGTACATGAGGATAGGTTGGATGATGCTTTTGTAGAGGAGTAGGAGTAGGTGGTCACAGACAGTGATTTAGGTTTGCGTATGATTCTAGAGTCTTTGCTGTGCACATTTTTGTGTGGTGATGACATGTTCGTTAAAGTTGATCTTGTTGTCTATGGAGAGTCCTAGGTATTTTAAATTACTGACCTGTTCAACTGGTTGTCCTTTGATTGATGTGTGACTGAGTTGGGTTGGTGATGAGGGATGATGATGTTGCTGTGCCTACTCTCATTGTCTGTGGTCTGTTGCTGAGGAAGTTGAATGTGGAGTGGAATAATGTCAAGGAGCTTCTTGATGAGCTGGTGCCTCTGGATTGTGTTGAATGCTGAGCTGAAGTCGACGAACAGGACTGATGCAACGTTGATTGGTGTCTGGAGATGGTGAAGGAGGGAGTGGAGGAGGCATGCCACTGCATCCTCTGTCCCCCGTTTCGGCCTGTATGCAAATTGATGAGGGTCCAGTGCAACAGGAAATGGTTGGGCTCTGACTGGTGGGGTTTCTTGGGTATTGGTGCAATGGTTTTCCAGAGGGTTGGAACTTTAGCTGTTCTGTAGGATTCACAGAAGATGGAGTGGAAGACTGAGGAGAGCTCCATGGCAAAAAACTTAAGCACCCTTGCCGGGATGCCATCTGGCCCGGTGCCTTGCCAATTTTGCACCTGGCCAGCTGCTGCTGTACATCTTGCAGACTGAAGGGTGGGTACTTGGGTTCTTCCAGGGGGAGCGCTTTGAGTAGCTCCTCACAGGAGGCTGTGTGATCCGGGGTGGCAAACCTGTGAAAGAAACTGTTCAGGGAGTTGGAAAAGTGTAGTGGGTCTGTATTTGTGAGATTGTGCTGTCTTGTTTGTTGTCATGTCAATATTTTTACGCTCTGGAAGGCTTGTTTTGTGTTTATGTTGTTATTTTGGCTTTAATAATGTCATTTTTTGTCTGTGTGTTGAGCACCTTGAGTGTGGCCCAGTCCTTTAGCTTGAATGCAATCTGTTTTTCCTTTATGGAGTGTTTGATGTGGGGGGTTATTCAGGGTTTGAAATTTGGATATTTTGTGACAATGTCCCAATCTGTGGAGGCAAGAGAGCCCTGTAATTATGTCATGGCATCCTCCTGTGCGCTGTACATGCTTGGTTTGATGCGTTTCAGTTCCGGTTTGTACTATGGAAGAAGGTGGATGATGTTGTTATCAGATGAGCCGAGTGGCGGCTAAGAGCGTGCACTGAAGGCGTTGGTGGAAAGAAGGCATGATATCCCTGAGTCTACAGTTGTTGAAATCACCCAGAATAAATGCTGGAGCCTCGGGGTAGACAGCTAGCATGGTGTTGGTGTTCTCGGCTACTAGCCCCACTGCTGCCTTAGCGTTAGCACTGGGTCGGATGTAAACACAGCTGATAATCAACGTGGGGAATTTCCTCAGGAGATAAAAGGGACGCAGGGTCACTGTCAGCATCTCCACGTCTGGTGTCCTTTTGTGGATCTTGATGTCATCACACTATCTGCTGTTAACTCAGATGCAGATCCCACCACCTCTCTCCTTACCAGACTGATGGGTCCTGTCAGCTCTTATGATGGAAAAGTGATCAAGACTGACCTCAGTCTCTGGAACTTCATCGTCAAGCCAGGTTTCGGTGAGGGTGATGATGCAGGCATCCATGTAGGCTCTCTCCACCAAGCACTTGGCGTGCAGCAGGTCTGTCTTGTTCTTCAGAGAGCGGACATTCAATAGTATGATGAAGAGAAGAGGAGGCCTGAAGTGACGCCTCCGGAGTCTGGTTCGCACAACCCCTCATCTGCCTCTACGTTTGAGTTTGATCTCCGGTGGAAGTGCAACTGGTGGTCCTTGGTTGCAGTTGGCGTAGGCCTAGAAATGTAGGAGATCTGCCCGGCTGTTGGTGAGTGATCCCTTTTTCCGGGCTAGTACCGCCAACGCCTGGTTTTTCAGGGTTTTCCATAGAATAACGAATGTGATGGCAAGTATTTTTTGTAGCTACGTGAATTAGTAACTATACGGACAGACAGATGTGGCGCCGTCATGAACACTGACTGACTGTGTGCAGGCACTCTCGTGACTCTAGCAGAGATTGCTGTTTAACCACCCAAACACCATCCCTAGCCCCAACAGTCTTGGTCCGTTATCCGGTAACATTAACCTCACTGCCAGAAACCTAGGTATCATCTTTGACTCAGACTTCACCTTCATCCCTCACATCAACAAAGTTGTTCAACCCTGCTTCCTCCACATCAGAACCATCTCCATATCTCCATCTCTCAATATTATATCCCAGTCTGATCTAGAAAAAGTAGTCCACGCCCTCATATTCTCCTCTTTAGATTACTGCAACTCCCTTCTATCCTGCATCAACCATAAATCCCTCTCCCGCCCCCAACCCTCCCTCACACAATGACCCCCACCCCCTCTCACACACACACGCCCTGTTGACTGTTATTTTATTGTATATATACACTGGAGATCAAAATTAGAACAAAGTTCCAGATCTCAATCCCATAGAGAATCTCTGGAAAATCCTTGGCAACAGAGTAATGTCTAAGAAACCCACTACAGTTACTGACTGTTGAAGAGACTGCAAGAAGAATGGACCAATATTAAACCAGAGCAGTGTGAGAAACTAGTGATGTCCTTTGGTGAGGGTAGACGGATCGCGACAGGAATAAGCATATGCAAAAGGGAACTTCCTGGCCAACAATTTTCTGGATACAGTCATGAACCATGACCAGAAGGCATTGGGCCAGTACCATAAGACATGAGTTAATGTGCCGTTGTCAGGGCACGTCCATCATCTGGGATCACTTTTAGGCGAAACTCTTTACAGTTTAGACCAATACATTCTCTTAATAATCGTTTCATTTTTCCTTTTTTCATTTTATATTAGGTAGGATGTTGGTCCATTATTCTTTCTGTAAATACCACTGCCATACCCCTCCACCCCATTACTTCCACTAGAAGTTGTAATTACCAATGTATAGGGAGGGATTTTAGAAAATATTAGAGGTCGTTTTCAGGAAAGGGTCAAAAGAATCTTTTCGGTCTCCTTCCAGACCCCCTTAAGGCATGACAACACAGGATAAGACTGAACACTTGAAGGCAGAGAGGCAGTGAGGAAAAAAAGTGTGCTTCCACACTGAACCAAGGGGGTGTCCGCTTTGGAGGGAGAGACCACTGTGCCATGTGTCATAGGCAAAAATCATAATGGTAATAAAGTAGTTTGGGCATTCCTAAGCCTCCCTGATCAACCCTTTTTTTTTTATTTGTTAAGGCTCACCTCAGCTCATTTACCATACCAAAGAAAAATACTACACAGCTGGTTAAACCTGTGAAAATACTTCACAAGAACTGGCACTGGCCATGCTTGCAATATATACTTGAACTAAAGCTAATCTAAAAAATAATCTTTAATTTTAAAAATAAATACTCCAACTCAACCTTGTCAAGGCATTTACAGTATCTAATGACAGGGCAGCAGTGGCAGCAACATTCCCCCTAACAAAACACATTACATCTATCAAATGTTGTTCAGTATGTGTGGAGTGGTTTATGTCGATGCCTAAACCTAACCATCTAGTTTGGTTGACTAAACCAAACTACAATAGTTTAGGATAAGTTTCATGCAGGATAAAAACCCAGGTCTTCTGAGTTCATGTCCAGTACTTAACCCCCTCACCCATAGTTACCTTCCATTATCCTGCATTTTGGTGGTAAGACACTAGTCAAAATGAAGATCAAGATCAAAGATTGGTGCGATCAGAATAAGGGTGCCAGAAGTAGGGCACTCCTTTGGGCTACTGGCCTGATTTGGCATCATAGCTGCATCCTATCGCAAAATGTCTATTTCACTGGTTCTCAAACTGTACCACTGGTGGTATTCAAGCTCAAGCTGGTGGTACTTGAAGGAATCTCCAACATAAAAAAAGGAAACATTATTTACTAAATTAATATAATACTAAGAACATACTTAAACTTCTAGGATCCTTGAAATGTAATTTAAATAAGTTTAGCATTTCCTGTCATATTTTTGTTTCTGGAAAGTTTCCAGCAATTTACCAACATTTTCTGTCCCTGTGCAACCCTAGCTGTGAAAGGTTACCGACAGTGTCTCAACCACATTTTAAGAATGCAAGGTAACTGCAAGGTAGGAAATCAGTGGCACCTCTTGGTATGTTTGATGAAATGGTTCAGTCATGTAATTAGAGCTGAATTACGAGCTATACTGTAAGGACAAGATAGTAAGCAGAGAGAAAAATGATTGGTTTGAAAACACTAACATGTCAGTTCTGATGCTAACCCTTCATACAGTGTGGCTGTGGCTGAAGACAGTCAACAATAAATAATCTTCTGATTAGGAATAAACTGCCATGCCTACAGCTGAATACTGTCGGCCTACGCTGCTGTATTTTAACATTGGTCTAAGTCAGGGGCACCCAATCCTGCTCCTGGAGAGTCTTAGGTTTCTCCCTGCTCCAACACACATGAGCCTAATGTGTCAGGTTGTTTGAGCAGGGAGAAACCTAAAACATGCAAGGCAGTAGCTCTCCAGGAGCAGGATTCGGCATCCCTGGTCTAAGTGGTACTTGAGAGAGCCTGATTTTAACCGAGGTGGTACGTCATATACAAAGTTTGAGAATCACTGGTCTACTTCATAAATGCAATACTTTGGTTTTTCCAATGTAGAGTAATATGGGCTAGACTAATGTTTACACTGAAGGACTTCTGACTCCGTTGACAAACTTTTGGCTTTTAGGGTGTGCATCTCCTCAGACCATTCCTAGGTATGACTATTGTTGAGATATTAATCCCTCTTCAGTCATCCAGACATTTTGTTTGGACTCATAGTGATGAAATTTCTGTTGAAGAGTCCCTATTATGCTTGTTTTCAGGGTGATATTTGTATTTTCGGGTCAGCTAGAATACATTTACATGCTTTGATCTTCAGAATACACGTTATATTTTTCATATTGTCCATTGTTGCAACACCTCTGTGTGAAACGCTCTTTCTGAGCTACTGCCCCCCTACTACAGTCTTTGTGAGGACATTTTAGGCAAAAATCCGGACAACCAAATACTTAAAACTAAGGTAATCCACTGGGTTTCCAGCTCCTCTGATGATGGTGTATATGACGGCTATTGTTGGTTCTTGCAGACCACAACAGAGCAGATAACAGGTCCTGGTTTCTAACCGCTAGTCTCTGTGCAGGCCCTCTGTTTTGAGGGCGTGTCAAACTAACAGCCGTGCATTGTTACTGAATGCTATAAAAGAGTTTCAGGCAGGTAAAGAGAAGTGCTGTCTGAGGGAGACACAACCATTGAGATTTTAAACTTTTTGACCTTTAACATGCACAAACAAACTATATACCATACTAAAGGCCAGGAACCCCCCCCCCCCCCCCCCCCCCCAAAAAAAAAGCACAATAGTGCTTCTTTAAAAATCACGCAATTAGAGGAGTATGTTGAATGTTGTACATGAAGGAGCCAGTGAACAGTTTGGGATAATTAGCAGATTAGTAACCAGTGGCGTGCACAGAAGGGCAGGGGGGAAAAGGAAAAAAAAGGGCTCATATAGCACGTCCTCGCCACTGAAAAGGGCACTTTAATGGCTGTTTTGGCTCACACCCCTCAACCCCCCCCCCTTCACACCAGTGTTTGTAACAGACTGCAACATGCATTATGTGTGTTTCATTTCAGAGTATTTACAGATAGTTGACCATGAAAGGCATTTGGTACTTCAATTGAAACACACATTATTATTTTGTTTCATGGCCTGTAACATTATGGCTCACCTGCGACAGACAATTATGAAGACAGTGATGGCGATGATGAAGACTACCCCTGCAGCAGCAGAACCGATGATGAGGGGGAGCTTCTCCTGGATACTGGAGTTATATTCATCTATAGATTAAAAAAAACAGGTAACCAAGACATGTTACTCATTTTCAAATACCGATGTGATTAATGGCTGGATTACCTTTTAGGAAGCCCCTGGGCAAACATTTGTGCAAATCTAGTTGAGCAGTAAATCTGAATGTCATTCCTACCTTCAGTCATGGTTTGGAAGTACATTTTGCCACTGAAGCGTCCGAATCCAGCAACAGTCCGAGCACGAACCTGAAAGACGTAGATAGTTCCAGGCTTCAAGCCTTGTATTACTGCAGTGTTGGTCTGACTTCTCGTTAGAGATGAGTTCCACTCTGCCTGGTTCTGAAACACATGTATCGCAAGTTATACTGTGGATCAGAAAATAATCAGACAAATGCTATTTGAGGTGCAAAGCATTTCAAACTACAAACTCACTACAGGAGTGACATTGTCAAATCAGGAGTCATGATGTTGAAATGAGACTGTAGACTGTGGAAGCCTTTTGAATTGTGACTGACTCTCCATTATCAGCATTGACAAACCTTCTCATAGTACTGCAGTTCATAGTCCAGGATCACGCCATTAGGCTGATCAGGCTGGGACCAAGACAGAGTGATGCTGTTAGGGGTTCTGCTGACTTGGTGGATGATGGACACTGCAGATGGTGCTGAGAACAAAACAAAGGGAAACAATGTTAAGAGGCTAAAGAGGATATTATGAAAGGCTAGTGAAAATTAAACTACCACTGAAATGATTACTGAAACTGTTAGACTAAGCCATGATCCCTCAAAGTGATGCTACAGTATGTCATGTGAAACATGCGTTAGCCTAACCAGCCTGGTTGGTGGTAATGTTGACAGACGTGAACTGTGGTGAATAAGGACTCTGGTCAGAAACTCCATTGACAGCTTGGATCTCAAAGGTGTACTGGGTGTGAGCCAGGAGGTCGCTGATGTGGACGCGGGTGTCAGTTAGTCCCAGCTGACGCGGGACAAACTTCACGTTGTCTCCACAGCGGGTGCAGCCACCCCGCCCACTGCCACAGCTCTTACATATGATGTTGTAGACGACATCTTCACGGCCGCCGCCGTCCTGTGGTGGGCTCCACTCCAGCCTCAGAGAGGTCTCATTCACTATGGAGATGACGTTTTGTGGAGTTGATGGAACAGCTGGAAGAGAAAAGGAGAAAATGAATTTCAGCCTATGTGCATGTTTTTAAGCTTATCATGGAACAAGAAAAAAACGACTAGAAACGACGGCAAAACAAAGTCAAGATTCTCACACTGTGCTGCAGCGCGTCTTTCAGTATAATGAAAGGCATTTTTTTAAGGAGTGTTTGAAAATATGAATATCAGAATACTAAAATTGAAACCTTGAATGAACAAATATCTGAATAGTTGTATATTGGGGTCCTACCCTAGTGTGTCAGTATCTGATGGTGAGGGGTAGGGTCATGACAAAGTAACAGAATCAGAGAGCTGGAATGGAGCTGGTAATGGAATAGTGAACCAGTTCTTTATCCTTGCAAGGACACTGGAACTATCATGAAGTCTCTTGCATTCTCAGCCAGCATCTATTGGGTTTGGTTCAGTTTGTGATTTTCATTGTGAGTCATCTACGGTCATGAGGTAAATAAGATTGCAGATACAACTGAAATCTGTAGCTGAAATGACTTTAGAAAGATATAGAAAGACCTTTGAAGTCAATTTAGGGGATTTGGGGTATGATTATGACACCACCTGGCCACCTTCCTCTGGAGGATCTCTGGGCAGCTCTACCTAGGATATATCCGTTCTTGTTTGAATATGCCTCAGGATGCCCCAGAAAGAGCTAGATAAAAGGATGTCTAGGATGTCTTGCTTGGCCTGCTGCTGGGTCCTGGATCTGGACTAGGGCTGGGCAATAACTCACTATGATCATTTATCATCTTTCAATGTAATTGTATCATGATTAAGTCATATATTGTGATAATCAATAGCATTGTCAAATACTTGGTACTTTTCATTCGTCAAGTAATTAATTCATATAGGAGTTCACAAATATAGGCCTTACCATGTAGTTAATCCATATGGACTATCTATTTAATTCCAAGAAAACATGCAATATTGAGGTATACAGTATCTCACTGTACCCTCTACACTGTAAACCTAAATCTGAACAGTATTTTACTGTATTACTGTGATACAGTATCATACTGTAAACTGCAATGCAATCTGGGAGAAAAAAATGTTATTACAGCAAATGACAGCACTTTAAGAGAATGGCATTTTACAGGATTATACTGTAAACTTCACTGTAAACAGCTGAGCATCATGGGAAGGTGAAAAGTGCGGATACTAAAATTTGAAAAATGAACTGACATAGCAACCTTTTTATTATCTAGAAAAAAGGTTGTTTTTGTAGCTTGTGTTTTATTTTGGTTTATTTCAACTTTGATGCAGGTCTGCCAGCCAGTGTCTGTCACCACGAAGGCACAGTCACAGATATCCGGAGCGATCTGGCTCCCCCACTGTTTGACTACCTTTTTTTGAGGATTTCTCCAGTTGATTTTATCTGTCATTTAGAACAGTGTTAGAACAAAGGTGTTGGAAAATTTCGTTTTTTGCAAGCTGGTTAAAATTAGAGCACATCCGCATTTTGTCTCAATTTATATCAACATTAAAACAACACTGTTGGTTTTGCTGGAAGATAATGGAGTAACGTACAAAGTCTAACCTATAGTGCTTTGTGTGCCTGTTTTCACATGGATAAAAAGAGCCATGTTCTAGTTAGGTAAAATAAGCAAGTTTCAGCATTCTGTACCAGTTACATTGACATTAAAAAATACTGATGCTTTTGCTGGTAGATATTTTAACTTCTAATTTAGAAAGGTAGTAAGTCTAATTTAGTCCTTTGTGTTTTCTGCATGGGCAAAACTCTTTTATTACCTTTCTTTAAATTTTTGTTATTTGTGCCAAACTGTTGTAAAGATTAGCTATAAATTTTAATAGTTTTCATTTCAGTTTTATAGGCCTCATAATTAAATAAAAACTTTTTAAAAAGTTATATTATTATTCTTTTTTTGGACAAAGTAACTTATTTAAATCTTGGTTTTCATTTAATTTGCCAAAATGTTTCATTATGAACTGTGTAGGTACTTTTGGTTGATTGGATCAATAGTGTGACTATCAAATTAAATATTTGATAAAGAAAATTAATAAAGAAAATTAATAAAAATTAATAACTTTAATTTATTAAAAACTTCACACAGAGAACCAATTAAATGTAGGGCCTTGACTCACGTTCAGATTATGAGATTGAGTATTCTCAATAAACTTATCGTTAATCAAGAAAATATTAGTTATCACCAATAATTATCAAAGATAATTCTAGTTCAACTCTAGTTAAACCAGAGTTCCTCGGGGCACCACCGTCATAGACGGAGTGACAACTAATATAAAAGTCTCATTAAATATATTAAACTACTAATTAAGGGTTGAACACCGATAAATGGAATAGTTTAATTAGTTCAAGGATTTAAAAGTTATTTTCTCAGTAGAGGCTGGCTCATTCATCTTTGTGTAATATTAAATAAACAGACATATGGTAAACACAAACATTTATTAACAAATTAATAAATGCAACAAACAAAACACAATAAACTAACTAAAGCTAACAGCTAATGTGTGTGGGTGTGTGTGTGTGTGTGTGTGTGTGTGAGAATAAGACAAAGAGGATAGGTGGGGGCTTGGACCCCTGCAGAAAAGGTGTGAACATTTAGTTACACAAAAGCCCGCAGGCTGGAGATCTCAGTTCTTATTCAGGTTATGACAAAGTTACAATTCTATCTAGCCGTTCATACAGTCCTATAATATGTAGTAATGCCCAGTTGGTGATTGGTTACCAGTCCATGAGAAGGGAAAGATACGTTGCGTTGCTCGATGCCAATGGCTGGTCCTTGGAAGGAAGCTGGTTGAAGAAAGGTTCTTGTCTTGGTTGTTGCTCTTACGCAAAAGAGGACTCAGATCGCTCTTTGTTCTGCTCAGTTGAGTTGGTAACCGGTGGATGATCCTACTCAATACAGGCCATTTTCATGGCCGAGGGACAGTGGGAAGCTGGTCCCTGGATCCAGCAGGAGAGCGTCGAGTTGAGTGCAAGAGGAGAGTCCAAGGAAAAGTGGCCAAGAGAGAGAGAGAGAAAGTGGGTGTCCTACAGTTTTATAGACACCGATGATGTCATCACCAGAGGTCAGGTTAGCCAATAAACTAACAGTTTGGGGTCCCTTGAATTCACACCTGGGTGTGACCTGTGGGGGAGAAAGTCGCATGGCAGGCCTTTGTTTGTGACCATGCCTCAGCGATTGAGGCTGCCAGGCTTTGGGCCTAGTTCTCATAATCAAACTGAAGTTCCAGAAATTAACAATCATCTTTTGGGTGCCGGTTGCATCTACATACCCCCCGATGTCCTTGAGGCTGCACCCTATGTGCGGTTTTAAGGGCATCTTTCACAGTCCATAGATGTACATAGTTAATTTGTCAGTTAATTTAGTGTCTGCAACATTTTGGGCAGTTATTTCACTGGGAATTGGCTTAACACTACTAATATCTCGGCTAGGCAAGAACAAATGTTCCAGAACAAAATCTAAACATGACAATGGCACTATACGAAATACATAATAAACATTGTTTCTCAGCTACTCTTTAGGTTAGTGAGAACAGAAGTGTTAGTTATGTAAATGACTTAGGCTGAGATACATATGAGATGCAGCTGGCAATTGCATGATGACAGGTGTATGACTGGTGTGTCAATCATGAAATGTGTCCTAAACTAGTGTTTACCAGTGAGCTTATTACAAAATACAAGGAGCTGATCCAAAAGTATTTGCAAAGTTTGTACAAGCTGTTAAGTCCAATTACAATTTGGGTCTTATTGAGTTTGCTGCGGCTGCTTAAAAAATCAAAGTTTACCAATTTAACTGTAAGAAAAGTAAGGCTGCTGAGCTTCCATTAATCTTACTCAAGATCAATCAGTGCATACGGACTGTTACCTAAAGAACCGAGAGGAGCGGACTCTGGAGCTCTGTTGTTTGAAGTTCTTCTTAACTTTTGGCTCAGGGCTGTAACGCTGCCTGTAGCCGTGTACAGAAAGGCACTCAGAGGTGCTATCACTGTCGGATTCTGAGCTATGGTCAGAGATGCTGTGGTCATCATCTGAGCAGTGGTTTGGCAGGTCATTATGCTGGGCCAAGATCTCAGAATATGGCCTTCTACAGCTCCTGCTGCGGGCATGACTATCCCGTGGCAGCTGGCGGACATGGCATTTATGCTCTGTGTCCCTATGCTGTCTTTTGTCCCCCCCTTTCGATCTGTTCTGAGGGTGGGGTTCTGAGACAGAAGGTCTGTGTGACCTCACGGTGTTTGAGCTGCTGGAAGCAGATGTTGTTTCCCTTGCTTTGCAATTGACAACAGTTTCCCAAGCAACCTGTGCTATTTTCCTAACCTCGTTAAGAGAGATGTTATCTTTCCTTGTCTCAAGAATAACGTGCGTACGTATACAAGGAGGAAGATTCTGCAAGTACAGGGACTTAAAGGTTGGGTTCTCTTCTAAGCCTGGTGCATTCTTTCCTTGAAAGTATACGTGTCTCAAACGTCTATAGTAGTCTCTTGGACTCTCTTGACGGGAATGTTTAATTTGACTAGCTGCAACTGAAGAAGTGATTTCATCTGCAGTAGAAGAGAATTCTTCTGTTAGTGCATGATGGAGCTCATTGTAGTCATTTCTGACTCTGGGAGGTTGAGACTGTATAACTTTTTGGACAGCTTTTGAGCTGGTTTTCCACACAAGTTTAACTTTCTCTCTCTGTGTTGCATTGGGCAGGTCAATTAGATTCTGATCTAATTCCCTAAAATGGTCCTCAATGTTATGATCGCAGTTGTCTGGATCAAACATGTCCATATCTTTGGCTAGAAGCTCAAGCTCCTCAAGGCGGGGACATTGTGAGGTCTTATTTGTGAAGGCAAGACTGCGCTGTTTTACTCTGACAGACAATGTTAGTTTGCCGGTGAAAGTTCAGGAGCAAATATCTCAACACTGACTCATTAGATGTGTCACTGAGAAGGGAGTCTATTTCTTTACTGCACTCATTTAAGTTCAATGTGTTAATGAACTCAGGATAGCCAGGCTCGAGGCTCTGTGCTAGGGAAGAAATTAAATTCTCTACACATGGGTTCTCCATTGTTAAAAATGGAAGGTGGGATTAAAACTTGTTGTCTAGTACAACAATGCAATTGTTTTGGCTCTGGTGTTGCTTGGCAGACACCTTGTGATGTGACAGGCAGACACCTTGTGATGTGACAGGCAGTACACTAGCCCTAAACAACAGTTTCTCTGGTCTACACTATGTGGGTAGCTTGCTTCCTGCACGGGGACGGGCAACTACAGCACCATGTGATTCTGGGACCAGAATTTACACTAACTGAGATGCAAGGCAGTCAGTCAGGGAATTATATCTGTTAAGTACTACGCAAGCTGAGACACATGGAAGAAACAGCTGGGTATGTAACTTTATTTCACAGTGGCTGGTAGCACACTGTGGTTCTATCTATCTCCACTCAGGTTTAAATGCAAGGCAGTTCCAACAAGGTTCAAGCTCTCCTGGTTCATAGGGCCGGGGGCACGCTATGAGTTAAGGGGAAGGAGCACTTAATTTAGCAATAACTTATTACAAGACTCATTAGATTGCATTGAATATGTGATATTCAAATGCTAAACCAAACTTGAATAGCTAGCAGCAATAGCAAAATCTTAAGTGTAACTATCAGGCTTACAAAGGTTATCAATATTCTCAAATTGCTTTAGCTAAATTTGGAGAATGAATCAAATAACACCACTTTATACTTGTTTGTAAGTACAGCTGGAAGTCTACTCTTGTGGAAGACAAGTGGGGTTCAATGTAACGACTTTTGGAACATTTTCGATGAAAAATCCAAAAATTGTAAAATGTCCAAAAATATGACAAATATTCACACAATTATGAATTATTGCCAACAGCCAACATAACTAAGCCTCACTCAGGGCGCCAATGTAGATACTTTAGGTTAATTGGATCAATAGTGTGACTATCAAATGAAATATTTGATAAAGAAAATTAATAAAGAAAATTACTACAAATTAATAACTTTAATTTATTAAAAACTTCACACGGAGAAAAAATTAAATATAGGGCCTTGACTTGCGTTCAGATTATGAGATTGAGTATTCTCATTAACTTATCGTTAATCAAGTAAATACTAGTTATCACCAATAATTATCAAAGATAATAAAGAAAAAATTACTCAAATTAAACCAGAGTTCCTCGGGGCACCACCGTCATAGACGGAGTGACAACTAATATAAAAGTCTCATTAAATATATTAAACTACTAATTAAGGGTTGAACACCAATAAATGTAATAGTTTACTCAGTTGAAGGATTTAAAAGTTATTTTCTTAGTAGAGGCTGGCTCATTCATCTTTGTGTAATATTAAATAAACAGAAATAACAAATTACAACAAATTAACAAATTAATAAATGCAACAAACAAAACACAATAAACTAACTAAAGCTAACAGCAAATGTGTGTGTGTGTGTGTGTGTGTGTGTGTGTGTGTGTGTGTGTGTGTGTGTGTGTGTGTGTGTGTGTGTGTGTGTGTGTGTGTGTGTGTGTGTGTGTGTGAGAATAAGACAAAGAGGAGAGGTGGGGGCTTGGACCCCTGTAGAGAAGGTGTGAACGTTAAGTTACACAAAAGCCAGCAGGCTGGAGATCTCAGTTCTTATTCAGGTTATGACAAAGTTACAATTCTATCTAGCTGTTCATACAGTCCTATAATATGTAGTAATGCCCAGTTGGTGATTAGTTACCAGTCCATGAGATGGGAAAGATACGTTGGGTCCTTGGAAGGAATCTGGTTGAAGAAAGGTTCTTTTCTTGGTTGTTGCTTTTATGTAAAAGAGGATTCAGATCGCTCTTTGTTCTGCTCAGTTGAGTTGGTAACCGGTTGATGATCCTACTCAATACAGGCCATTTTCATGGCCGAGGGACAGTGGGAAGCTGGTCCCTGGATCCAGCAGGAGAGCGTCGAGTTGAGTGCAAGAGGAGAGTCCAAGGAAAAGTGGCCAAGAGAGAGAGAGGAAGTGGGTGTCCTACAGTTTTATAGACACCGATGATGTCATCACCAGAGGTCAGGTTAGCCATGAACAGTTTGGGGTCCCTTGCATTTACACCTGGGTGTGACCTGTGGGGGAGAGAGTTGCATGGCAGGCCTTTGTTTGTGACCAGGCCTCAGCGACAGAGGCTGCCAGGCTTTGGGCCTAGTTCTCATAATCAAACTGAAAGTTCCAGAAATTAACAATCATCTTTGGGGTGCCGGTTGCACCTACAACTGTGTAATCATAACTGTGAAACAAAGTAAAGCTTACTCGTGTAAGTTTAACAAAAAAATAAATGAATAAAAAAAACACAAAAAAACATGTAAGTTTAACAGCATGCCCTATTACTTGCCTCTTACCTCTTAAGTAATTGTGCTCTATACAACAAACAAATTGAATATTTAAGTGCATTTGTGATTGAGGCCAATTTTATAATAAATTTGGCTGGAAATAATAACTTCTAATATCTCACAAAGGAAATAACTGGCACTACACATGAGGTTATTTCTTTCAAACATACATATTTACATACTGATTCCATTATTTTTGTGATTTCTGTTAACGGTTTCTAACTTGTAATCTTTTTCTTACGCCCAATAATGCAAACATGCAAAGGAACATCCTTCATGCTTAGGCTTGCTGTACTCTTCTTCTCCTACTGCAACCTCAACCTTCAGTATCAACATTATGCAGGTAGCTTCTTTTTCACATCTACTGTACTGCAGAGCTTGACAAGATTGACTTTTCCTTACACAAGACCATTGTCCAATAACCTGTAGTGATAGCCAATGTTGCCCCTGACACAAGAACAGCAACTACAGCCTCTAATAATATTGTTATTGTCATTACTCCTTCTTTTTAACATGGTTCAACATTCTGCATCACTACATTGTACTGAACATGCTCTTAATTGATATGTTGCATTCATAGACTGATAGCACCTGAAAGAAAAATATTTTTGTTTCTCTATATTGTTTTATAAAAGCTACATGGACATCAATCCTGAGAGGGGGACAAAACAAGCTTTGATTTTGTAGAGACTGATTTGAGCAGCTGTTTGCAGCAGGTACACTTTTTTCATGAATGTGCTGTCACGACAGTTGGTGTATACATACTTGTACAGGGCATCTCAGGTGGGTCAGAGTCAGTGCGGTAGTAGCTGTTGCGACAAACACAATTTGTTGCTCCCTCGCTGGTGGTTCGGCTGTTAATTGGGCACTGCAGACATTTGTGGTCTCCCTGAGCTGCCTTGAAGAAGCCTGATACACAAGCTGTATGGGAAATATATAGCAGTGGAGGAGGCGCAGGGTGCACATAAAAAAAGAGGAAGGACAGAAAAAATGAATGAGACCAGCAAGCTTGCTGCATTAGTATCCGAACCAACAGTATTTGTAATAATCAGATCCTAAAATACTATGTCTGAGTTTTTTTATCCCTATGTTTTGCCAAAGAGAATATGTTTAGTCGTGATAGCCCAGACATCTGCATCTCATAAAGGTCAGTTCATTGTAGTGACATGTACTGGGACTCCTTCAGATGCTCTCAGCTCTCAGAACACAGTTGAGGGCACCGTCTTGGATACTAAAAAGAAAAAAATAAGCCTTTTCAACAGTCTCTTTTTTTTCCATCTGTAAATGTATGATGGTAGATGCTTACTGTCTGCCACTGTGACTTAAAATGTGATGATAAATATGGCCCAAATATGTTTTATCTCCACCACAGTATAAAACAACAGAACACCAAGCCTTGAAAGACAGGATTATAATGCAATTTAAAGGTGTACCTACAACCAAATAGTGCAAAAATAATGCAAATAACTAAATAGTATATTAATATAAGGGCATTATGGGCTATGCATATCATCACAATTTGCTTCTATTTACATTTAAAGCAGCGCCCCAACTCTTTTGGAAACGGGGTTGTGTACCATGCCTCTAACCCAACATCAGCTGGGTTCTACTCCATGACACACATATATACGTAGGTATCCGTTATAAATATTCTGATGGTCATACAAAATTAAAGTTTATCATAGCTTAAGTTTTCCATTGTTTATGCAGTGGTTGTTTTGTTTCTCCAATGTAGAGATCTTAGCATTCCTCGTTGCAATGGACAGCATAAACCAGATTGCTTTTGTTGGTGTGTGGTGTTCTGTCCTTGGGATGTACTAGTCTCTGTCTGAGTGTGTTACTGGGTTTGAAATACACAGGGATGCAATGTTTGTTGAATATGAGATGTTGTTGGAGAAACAAGACAACACTGCACAAACACATGGCCCAACACAGGAGAGCAAACTCCTCAGGTCTGGACTCTGCTGTCCACTTACATCTCAAGGAGAAAGCCCACTCCTTTGATGACAACAATGTCCACATCCTGGACAAAGAGGACAGATGGAAAGACGAGTAAAAGAAGCCATCTATGCAAAAGTAGAGAAACCATCGCTAAACAGAGGAGGAGGACTGAGACACCACTTAATCTCCAATTTACAATGCAGCCTTGTCATCCCTTCCCAGGAGATTCAACAATCTAACCTCAAAGAACAAATGTTCACAAATGTGAAAGGTTAAATATCTGGATCTCCACACCAGTTAGTTGGACCAGTCGCAGCCTGGTCAGATGCGTACATTAACTAATGAAGCCTCTTGGAGGAGAGGTAAAATGTCTTTCTAGACAAATAACCAAGTCCAGTTGCTTTTGATGGAAATTGCTTTGGGGATGAATATTTATTATTATGCTAATTTTTTATGTATATTTTTAATGAATTATAGTCATGTATTTTGTATTGGCAGCTCATTATGTTTGTCAGAAATGATGTTAGTTGTGCTACTGTCATTCCTCTAGCCTCTGTGTTATGGTTAAAGCTAATAACGTAGTAACAATAACCTTACAAACAATAAATCTGTAATGTAAACTTGCCTTTGGCTAATATTAATAATTAACTAGCATTAGCCAGGAGATAGAGGCAGCACCGGCAAGAAAACACTTTTCAAACATGTAATTTAATGAACGCCAATCTAAAAGATAGACTCACAAAGCTAACATTAGTAACAAGCTCACGTCGGTAGTTTATGCAGTTGAGCTTAACACAGATGTTGCATTAAGTGATTCTTTTGTTTCTGCTTTTGAGTGACGTTATTAAAGCCAAACATTGTGACAAACAGTAATGTAAGCAGCAGACCAGGATGAAATTAGTTTGAAGTTGGATATTCAGATAGGCTGGGACAGGCGTTAATATCCATCTACTATCCAACTTAGAACTAACTTCACCCCAGTCAGCAGCAGGTGACGTGCTCTCTGTGTCATCTGTGGAGTGTGGCCGCTCACACATCTCTGTGGAGATAATTACTTTCTGCTCCTGATGTCAATGCTCCAAAAAGGACAGAAATAAAAAAATTGTGCACAAGTCTCAAATCTTGAGTCCGAGTCCAGTTTCAAGTCACATTTGTGTGCGACTTAAGTGCAACTCAAGTCTGAATCTCAAACTCGAGTCCCCATCTCTGTAACCATGCATTGAGTCTAAACTAACATTCACCAGTTACCTTCCACACATTTTTACCCACAACTTCATCTGAATCTTCAGATTTGTGTGTGCCCAAATATTTGACACTGGATTACTTTTAGGGATGTGAGGCTTTGGAAAAAACATCAATTGTATGTAGAATCTTGGGGACTGCAGGCAGGTGCTTCATAGAGAAGGATCTATCATCAACTGACTGATGATAAAAATTGACCAAAATAAAGAATTGACAAAAATACAGAATTGGGCGTCATGTTAGTATGCATGCACTGGGACACGCTGTCACGCTTGTTTACTCCGGAGAACAGCTGAGATATGGCGCTATACCGCCTTAATGCCAGCCTGTATAGCAGCCAGACCAGTTGATATTCCACCCGAACTCTGGAGAAAAACACACCGGAGACGCAGAGGTGGGAAGCAACGTCTGGGCAATAGAGGAGGGTCGAGATGGGACGGGCTTTTGGCGAGGAGAAGATTGAAGCCGTGTCTCCCCTCTGTTGTTATGGGAAATGTACGGTCTCTGTACAACAAAATGGATGAGCTAACGGCGCTAACGCAGAGCCACCCAGAGTACCGTGAGTGCAGTCTGATCTGTTTAATGGAGACATGGCTGCACAGGGACATTACGGACCAGAACGTCTCCGTGGATGGCTTCCACACCATTTGGGCTGTCCGGGATTGCACCGAGAGCTGTAAGCGGAATGGAGGGGGGGCTTGCTGTTCTAGTAAACAGCAGATGGTGTAATCCTGGTCATATCATCATTAAAGAACAGCTCTGTAGCCCGGATGTTGAACTGCTGGCTGTTGGACTCCATCCATACTGCATGTCATCATCGTTGTTCTTTACATCCCTCCCTCTGCAAACCTGACATCATGCCTGCAGCATCATACACACCACCATCATGTCGGGAGACTTTAACCACGTCACCTTGGATAGCGTATGCTAACATTAAGGATGCCCTCCCCCCCCTCTGGGCAGGTCAGATCATAACCTGGTTCACCTCAAACCCTGCTATGTGCCTTTGGTGAAGAGGAAGCCTACGACCACAAGGACTGTGAGGAGGTGGTCTGAGGAGTGCAATGTCCCAGCTCGGACTGTACACCAACAATAAACCCTGGATCTCCAAGAACATTAAGGCCATCCTGAATGAAAAGAAGAGAGCGTTCAGAGACGGCAACCGTGAAGAGGTGAGGAGAGTGCTGGGGGTACTGAAACTGAAAATCAGGGAAGCTAAAGACAATTATAGGAGAAAGCTGGAGAACAAACTCCAGCGAAACAACACGAGCGATGTGTGGAGTGGCATGAGAACCTTCATCGGGTTCCAGAAGACTGGTAGCACAGGGTTGGAGGACCGTGTGGACCAGGCCAACAAACTGAACCTGTTTTTCAATAGGTTTGATACTGCGGCCCATCCCCCACGTTACTCTGCTGCTGGCTGCCCTTCAACTACTGCCACTTTACCTCCCCCTATTCCTCTTCCTTACAGACCCCTTGTCTGCCCCTCACCACCTCACTTCACACCTACCTGTTCCACTTTCCTCCCTGCTCTATATCATGTCCTCCACAAACTGATGACCTCAGCCCTACCCCTGCGGACACCTCTACAGTGTCCTTCATGCTTGACCTGGTGAGAAGAAAGCTGTGTCCCTGTGCTGTGGAAGACGTCCTGCCTCGTGCCTGTGCCAATGATGCCGCATCCCAGTGGCTCCATGACTACAGATCGGTGGCCCTGACGTGCCACATCATGAAGACCATGGAGAGACATGTCCTGGAGCTAAGGCATATGGTCAGGCCCTTCACTGATCCACTACAGCTCGCTTACCAGGCCCGCTTGGGAGTTGAGGACTGCATCACCTACCTGCTGAACAGAGTCTACAGTCATCTAGACAAGCCTGCGAGCACTGTGAAAGTCATGTTCTTTGACTTCTCCAGTGCATCCAACACCATCCTTCCGGCTCTACTGGGTGAGAAGATGGCTGCGATGCAGGTGGAGGCCCCCATCGTGTCCTAGATTGTGGATTACCTGATGGGCAGACCACAGTATGTACACCAACAGAATTGTGTGTCTGACAGGGTGGTCAGCAACACTGGGGCCCCACAGGGGACTGTCCTCTCTCCCTTTCTCTTCTCCCTCTTCACCTCAGACTCCTGCCACCTTCAGAAGTTTTCTGATTCTGACATACACACCTTATTTTTACCTTGTTTGCACATTTCATTTAGTAAATGTTGCTTTTTGCTTATATTAAGTTGTATACATCATTAAAAGTTTAGGACACTCCAAACTGCTTTTGTCCACAATAAAACATCTCCTCAAGCCACAAACTCTTTCACATACTGATACCAAACAAAAGCAGGGCAACAGCTCCATCACCCTATTCAGAATAAAAGACACCAGCTTCTCTGTTCTCTTCAGCTCCCCTGCTGTCTGTCCCCACTGCTGACCCAAAGCCTTGGATTTTCCAGCCTCTCTGCTGCTTATCAAGGATCTCTCAGCAGGAGTTTTGCTGTATACCCTGAACAGGACTCCATTGCCATAATTCAATCGGGAGGTGACAAGAGCATGGATGGGGGACTCGGCGACAGAATCTGAGAGGGCTGGTCGGAGTCCTGAGATGTTTTTGAGGTGGAAGAAGGCGAATTTGGTGACTGATTTGATGTGTGACTGGAAATCTCCAACGTTCCAGAGGAGTGACCTGGGTTCCATGAGCATAGTATTCTTGCCGTTGAGTTGGATGAATTAGGTTGGATGACATCCAGGTTCAAGACAGTCGACAACACACTGTGGGGGGAGAAGCTGCTAATGTAGCTGCAAACGTTAGCAGCCAATCGCTTGCTGACTGGAGGGTGGCTGGCTATGTTCCCAGGCAGCAGGGACTAAATGCACTGAGACAGTTGAGAGGCTGTCCAGGGATATACCTCACATTATCATTGACCAAGGGGTATCTAGTGACTCGTAAGCAGCAGGGAGAAGAATTGTCTGGCCAGCTAGCAATTGGCTGCTCTCTAAATCGGGGATGTTACTGTACCCAGCCGACAAGGGCTAACAGGCAGTATAGTGTTGCCTTGGAAGGAGCCCTTATTGGTACCGGTAATAATGGATAATGGCAGAAAGGCAAGATGCAGCAGTAGAGGTCTGGTGAAACGGCTCAAGTACAAAACAAGTAGGAAAATAAAATATCCGTACAAACCAAAACAAAGTAGATATCAGAAATTATATAGAGAGAGATACACAGATCAGCTCAGAGGGAGAAGCAGCAACAGACAGTGCCAGCATCCTCTCCCTTGAGACAAATGTTTTCCAGTCATTTGGCAAATTGGTTTGTCATTGATCTATACCAAAATCATACCTTCAATCTGTGGTGGCCTTGTGGTTTCAGGTTTTTTCTGATACAATGACAATGCTATTGTAGTTCCTTAAGGCTTTTTGGGCGGTCTTACAACAAATTTGTTCCTCATCATAAAACCCAATTTTAGACTATTTAATTTGGTTTACACATCCACTTTTGTTTGATATATGTTTAATTTAAGATGATGTGACCAAAAAAAGGGCAGGGTAGCGTCTGCTGGGACAAGAAATGAGGAAAACAAAACAGAGTTGTCATATAGTAGGTCTTACCTCTGCAGGTTGTACCATTTTCTACCGCCTCGTACCCAGCTTTGCACATGCAGCGCCCGATAGGTACCATCCACTCCCCGTCCCCGTTGCAGTACAGCTTGATGGGTACATCCACCTCTTCCCCATTGGGAACACACACCCCTCTGGCTGCCACCAGAGAGGTGCTCTCTGCTCCAGACAGAGTCTCAGAGAAGATGGCGCCATTCTGGATCACACGGGGACATTTCCTGTAGAAAACTCGAACAGCGATTAGGGACATACAGGCACCATAATCCTGGAAAGCGAGGTAGAAGCCATTACGTGATACAGGTCCAAAACTCCGAACTTCACTGTTGATCTTCATGATGCGGCCTCCAAGATCAACCTTAGAGAAGCTCTCATCCGCAGCTATAGTGTCCACTTTCACCCAGGGGTTCTCCATCCAGGTTGGGGACGATTTTGTGGCTGTGTCTGAGTCAGACTCATAGTAATACAAGTTGAAAGTCTCCTTGCAGGAGCCAGGGACATTGGGTATGGAACTGCAGTCTCGCACTGAGAACTTCATCTGGACATGGATGCGCTGAGCACCTCGGCGGCGGACATATTTGGTGCGTACCCAGTTGTTCTGGCTGCTATCAAAGACATTGCACACCTGGTATGTTCTGATGGTGTTCATATTTTCATCATAGCCACTAACTTCTTCCCACTAGAAGACAGACAAGAAAAATAACTATTTAATCAATGAAACAACAAATGTAAAAAATCTACAAATACTTGACAGTCACAGTTATTATTAAGAGCAACAAAGAATTCCAACCGAAACAGCAAAATAGGTCGCTTGCAGTTTTGGGATTACTTCACTATGCTTTTGGCAGTAGCTAGACTTCTAGCATTTTATTTTTAAAATGAAAATCCCCTAACTCTGCAGTGATTAATATTGTATTTAAAACATTTAACCCCTTGACTTGTACTGGTCAAGACATATTGTCTTTCAGAGGTTGTAGCAAGCTCAGTTTAAGAGATAAAGTGATCAATGAAACTAGACAATCTGAAAATCGATTGGTACCAACCATAACATAAAATAACCATAACACGCTAGCTTGTCGGGAAGGGGGCTTAATAATGCTCAAAGCTTAGGCTATTGGCAACAGAAAAAAACATTTTCAAAGGAATTTGTTGACCTCTGACCTCAAAATATCTGAATGAAGATTGGTTCTATGCACAATGTCCATTTTATGATAATTCCAGATAGTTTGAGGCAAAACATGCAGTTTTTGTCATGCAATACAATGCATTATTTTCACCTATTCTAAAATGGAATATTATTATATATTATATATTGAATATATCTGCATACTGGGGTCCATAAACCGTCTTGAACTGCATATATTGAGTCTGACTGGAAAGCCGAGTCTCTTTTGGATTCAATAACACCACGTACATTCATGTGTAATGATGTTAGTCCCCATAGTAGCTATTTCATTGTAGTGAGAGCATTTTGATCTCACTGTATGAAATGAGCTGTTGTTACCTCTAGGATAACTACAGCCTTATAAAACATTGCATACACAAACTAGAGACCTTGGACATTTAGGAGGATTATTGATAATAAGGGGGGTTTCTGAGTGCTCAACATTCATCCATCCATCCGTCTTCAACCACTTGTCGCGGGGGGCTGGAGCTGATCCCAGCTGTCATTGGGCGTGAGGCGGAGTACACCCTGGACAGGACGGCCGTCTATCACAGGGCACATAGTGACAAACAGAGACAGACAAACATTCACACTCACAGTCACACCGGCGGGCAGTTTAGAGTCACCAATTAACCTAACACATGCATTTTTTTGGACTGTGGGAAGAAGCTGGAGAGAACCCACGCAGATACGGGGAGAACATGCGAACTCCACACAGAAGGGTCCCCAGCCTGGAATCGAACCAGCAACCCACTTGCTGGTTCGATGCGACAGTGCTAACCTTCCCACCAGTATCAGAAATCTCCAGATTTCAAAAGTCGATTTTTTTTTTTTTTAAATTAAAGCCTGGCATCATATTTAGGCAATGCAATGAAGATAAACAGAGTTGGCTGTAATGCCAATGCACTCTGGTAAGGCAACTGTAGATGCTAGGGGGCAGCAGTATGCTGGAAATGTATTGACAGAATTGTAGGAAAATACACCCTCCGACCATAAAGTGGGTTGCAATGACAGAGTGGTGCTGTCTGTAGTTCTGCATGTTGACTCAACAGGAAAAAAGCAGCTGAAGAGGTAACGTGAAACTGACAGCTACAGTTAGCTGAAAACATAAACTGAAATTTGAGATAACCGTGTCTTGCCATGTTTCTGGTGACTCAAACTCACAGGACCTGACTGGACTGACATTTATCATATTTATTCAGACGGTTCTCCGCTGTGGAGCCGAATCAACGTGAAGACGAGCCATGACCATCCTGTTGTCTGTGGATTTCATCATTGTTCACATGTGTTTTTAAATCAGTCTATTTGTCCACCAAAATGAAAACTTTAGCGAGGGTTAACACTATTAGACTGAAGCACTGTTTGTCTGGCACCTCTGAATAACTCAGCACATGAATCAGCAGAAGTCAGCTGAATGTCATAAATAAAATCCAGGTTGGATATTGTTTTTGAAGTTGCCGATTTTCATGTGCTGAGTCATTGTTCAGTCATGCACTTATTACACAGAATTAAGTCTCTGATCAGATCAGAATAGGACATCTGCATTTCCTTTTTGAAGCTTAAGACACAGTGACAGCACAATGTGTAATCTCAGTTTAAATGGCGAAAATTGTGAAATAACAAATGTTTTAGTTTGTCTTTTCTTTTTCTTTCTTTTCCCATTTAATACTGTAGGTCCGGGATTGAACCTGTCTATCTGCCCTGAGGACGTGAAGCCGCAGAACCGGAGGAACTCAGCTGTTGATTTTTTCCTTCATTGAGTTCTGGTGAACTGTTACAGTGATACCGTGGTGTGTTTGTGAAGCTAATGATTGCACGGTGTGAGTAGTTTTTGATACAAACTCCACGATGGTAAATGGCCCATCAACTCGAACAGAAGGATTAAGAAACTGGGGGGAGCAGTGTCAGGCAAGTTACTTGTTTGCAGCGAGTCTACTTTTTCTGAATGAAATACGAATACGAAAACTTTAATGTCAATACAATTAAAAACACAATAATAACACACATAAAACAACCAGTTTGGACAGAACATTTCATAAAGAACGACTTGAATAAATTATAAAAATAAATGAATAATAAAATGAAGTTCCCATGTATAACATAGCTTATTTTTGACAATGTAAAAAAAGATTATTTTTCTTGTCCTTGTCCGTATTATTATTATTATTATGACTACCAGTGGCGGCTGCTGGTCTTTCAAGGAGGGGAAGCACATTTTTCCGGCCTACATCATAAATGTGTTTGTTTATTTATATGTAAATTCTACCCTTCGTTCCTTTTCAAGAAAATGATCTGTGACCTTGTCGTACCAACTAGGCGTCTTTTCCAGGGACTTGACCAGTGTCCTTTCAATGGCCAGCAGAGCTAGGCCCAGCTGGAGTTGCTGCGCCAGTGCTCGTTGGGGAAAGAAACCGCAGAATGAAAGAACAGAGTCACCAAACACAACCCTAGTCGTATTTAACAAAGACAAAGTCTCTGGGGATCGGTAAAGTCTCTGGATCAGTTCAGAACAACGGAATGAAAAACTTGGAAAATGCTCCGTTGTATGTTTATTCTTTAAGATCGCTGATTCCCTCATTTAGCTGCCAATCAAAAAAGGATTCCGCCTCAGACAGCTCATCCAATCATCATGCAGAAGCCGAGCAACCGGGCCAGCCCACTGTCCCATAGACCCCCAGAGACGCTGAGCATCCAATGGGCGGGACAAAGTCCAGCATTTATCCAATGAGCTTCTAGTTTGGCTGCAGTGGAACAACCTGCTCTACGCTTCCCCACTGTAGTCAGAAGAAGCTGAGCGTCAGACTGTGTAAAGCGCTGTGGTGCTGTGGGGATGAATGAGAAGGAAGCTGTGATGAGTAGCGGATTCTGAACAAAAGATGAAGCCTACTTTTATTAGGTCCCAGAGCAGACGGCTGGTGCTAAAGCAACTGCTGGGTCCGGTGGTTAAAGCAGGCGCCCGTGAACAGAGGCTAAAACTCCACGCCACAGCAGCCTGGGTTTGATTCTGACCTCTGTTCTCGCTCCACATAGCCTTTTTTTGTGTACTTCATTCGCAAATTGTTTTCATCTTGTTTCTCCCATTGCCCATCTGTACTCATCTTGGCTGCTAACATGTGCCACCTGCCACAAAGCAGGTTCAACAAACTCTGAGTCTAACCCTGAACTCTGAGTTGATCTACTCTGAGATAGGAAACTCGTCGGAGTCTTTGGTTCAAGAACAGCTGATTTGCGTTAGTTTGATCAACTCAGAGTAGTTTGACCTGGAGTGCGTGCACCACAAGTATAAAAAGACAGTCATGTGGAGCCCTGATTCGACGAGTCACCATGGCAACGGGGACGAGGAGGGCTACGCTACCACTGGAATTGGAAATATTAATGCGCTCATACGGTGAGTTTGAGCGCATTTTTCGCTGAAAGTGTAACACCGCTGCAGCAGCAAAAGAGAGGGTGACGGCGTGGGAGAACATTGCTGCTCGGGTCAATGCGTAAGTGACTAAATGTAGTCCTTTGCAATCACAATAATATCACAGGGGGAACTGCTTGAGTGGTAGTCTATAAGTTTATTTCATTGAGGTGCAGTTCCACGGGGGAGAAGCGCACTTGTCAGCAGCTTAAGATGAAACATAAAAACATTAAAGTTCAAACAGGTAAAAAATCAGCACAATCTCATGGTGACGCCTCATTTTGAGCATGTTTTACATTTTAAATAAATATAACCGTAAGTGGCTGTTTTATATGTTGTATATAAAAAACTCCCATTTGCAAAAAACGTAGCGCAACACACAATGTCTGAACATGACTTTGGTTGTTAATGTTGGAAATGTAAGGATGAGGTTGTGAATGTAAATGATGGACTGTGACATGAAACCCCTAAACGTGATATTCTGGATCAGAAGGCTGTTGTTTCCACCTATAGGAGTAGTTAATATGCAGGTAACCCAATTAAAAGCACACACTTTTGAACCTATGAATTGCTGGAAAAGCTGGGATTATATTTAGGAAACGCTAATTAAATTACATTCAACTTCCTTAATGCACATTTGAAGTTTATCTAACTGAACGGTTTCTTCTGGTTTGATCGACAAATATAATTGTGTATCATCAGCATAAATATGAAAATGTATGAAATGAAATGAGTGCTTCCTTATAATATTTGCTAAGGGAAGCAGATATAAGGTGAATAGATACGGTCCAAGGACAGAACCCTGTGGGACTCAGTGTGCATGGAGGATTTGTCGTTAACATGTACAAACTGAGATATATCTGATAAATAAGACTTAAACCAGCTTAATGCAGTTCCTTTAATGCCAATTAGATGCTCCAGTCTCTGTAGCAGGATTCAATGGTCAATAGTGTCGAAGGCAGCACTAAGATCTAGTAAAACAAGTACAGAGACAAGTCCTTTGTCTGAATCTATTAGAAGGTCGTTAGTAATTTTTACCAGTGCTGTCTCAGTACTATGATGCATTCTAAATCCTGACTGGAAGTCCTCAAATAACTAATTATTATGTAAAAAATCACACAGCTGATTGGCGACTAATTTCTTGAGGATCTTAGAGAGAAAAGGAAGGTTAGATATAGGTCTATAGTTGGCTAGTACCTCAGGATCAAGACTGGGCTTTTTGAGAAGACCGGAGACGGGCAAAAACCAGAGTCAATATAGGCCAAGCATTCACTCCGTGGACTGAGATAAAGGTGTTCAACCATTAAAACACACGCCCAAATGGCTACGTTTCTTCTTGATAAGTAAGATCACTTTCATGTTTACTTAGCTGTAATGCTAACGGCTAAAGGCAACTCTGTCAGTCAAACTTCTCTGCAATACTTGTTTTCATGGTGCGATTTGCCAGAGGTAATGGGTTCCGGTCTGTCTCCAGACCTGGCAACCTGACTGCTGGAATTATTTTTTGTTGTTGCGACTATGATCTTGAGACACTAGATGGCGGTGTTCTGCTCATTCTCCATATTCAACTACATGAAAGTGATAATATTTGTTAAAATAAAAACTTTAATAGCTTGTTTGTGAAGTGATCTAATGGATTTTAAGGCAGTCTTGTTAGCCTGGGACCAGCTTCACATACAAAAATGCAGATGTGACATAATCATAGCATTTACATAAGTTATAAAAGCATCAACTGTTAAGGAATTTTGAATGTGTCTAAAATTAGCTATGTTATATTTCAGTGTGTTACCCAGCTTTTTAATTTGTTTTTTTAAAAGTGAGTGTGAAATATAAGGTCACTCCCAGGTATTTGAACTTATCAACATGTTTTAGCTTTTTAACATCCACATATATGTTGGGAATATCACTTTGTTTGTATTTATTTTGGAAGAACATGGTGACGTTTTTTCAGTATTCGGTCTGAGACAAGAATTACTTAACGACCTGGTGACATTCTGCATTGCTAGTGTCAATTTGGTAGCAACCTGTTTTGGGTCTTTACCATGTGTAAATAGAACTGTATCATCAGCATACATCAAGATCTCCACACCGTTATATACATATGGAAGATCATTGATGTAAGTCCTGAATAGAAGTGGTCCCAAGATAGAACCTTGTGGCACCCCCATGGAACATGCTTTTAAAGATGATGTCTTATATTTTATCCTAACACAGTGAAAACAATTTGACAAGTAAGACCAAATCCAGTGTAGTACATTTGGGGACAAATAAAAATGAGCTAACTTGGAGAGAAGAACTGGGTGGTTCACGGTGTCATAAGCCTTTCGTAGGTCTAGGAACACAGCACCCACTACTCCTCCCTTGTCAAGATTAGCCTAAATGTATTTGAAAAAATAACAGCATTCAGTGTCAGTAGAGTGGTTAGCTCTAAAGACAAACTGCATGGGATACATTAGGTTTTCTGCATTGAAATGTGCTATCAGTTGTTTTGTCACTGTTTTTTCAACCATCTTGGAGATGGCAGGCAGTATACCGATTGACCTGTAATTGTTAACTTCCTGTGTATCCCCAGACTTAAAATGACAGCTTATTATAGCTGTTTTAAGTGCATTAGGAAAAGTACTTTCCTCCAATGATTTTTTTACAAGGTATGTAATGGGAGTGGTTAAGACATCCTTGAATTTCTTTAGAAGAAAAGTATCTAGGCCCCAAATATCTTTTGCTTTAGAGTTAGATACTGTTGATGAAATTTGATTTACTTTCACGTCATCTATGTAATTAAAATTCAATAAGGTGGATTTATTGGTTACAGCCTTAGATTGCGAATCCAATGAGTTGCTGCCCAATTCTAATAAAGAATTAATAAAATAATCATTAAAACTATTGGCGATTATTAAGCTATCATCCTGTGTCCTACCATTTATTGTGAGCTGCAGGGGTGCACTCTTTTGTTGTACTTTTCCAGAGAGCTTATCTATGCTTTTCCATAATAGTCTAGAGTTGCCTTTTGATTGTGTTATGATTTCAAGAAAATAATTTGCTTTGGCCTTTCTAAATCGCCATTTGGTTTTGTTTCTAAGACTTTTGTGAATCAAGAAATCAGTATCAAGTCCTGATTTTAGGGATTTTTTCAGAGCTGCATCCCTTTCCTTAATAAGTTGCCATAACGTGGTGTTAAACAAGGGAAAGGTTTGTATTCGATGTTTATAAGGAATATTTTTGGTGAATTTAGATATAAGATGTTTGATAGTATCCAGTAGATCTCTACAGGCCTGCTCACTATTTTTAACTTTCACAACATTATCCCAATTTGTTTGTGTAATTTCATTTTCAAAGTGCTGCATTTCTGTCTTTGAGATAAGTGAGATTTAATTCTAAAAACACCTTCCGGTGAATTCTGATTTCTAAGACGTTTCTTTGACAGCTGTATTGTGACCAGTGTGAGATTATGGTGATAACCCAGTGATTAAGTTGTACGTTTTGATATGCGTTCTGCTCTGTGAATCATGCGTTATGTGAGAATCGCTGAATGCCTTAGTGCAGGATCTAATGCATGCCACCTGCCAGCTCCCTCACAAAGGTAGGATGATCACAATCACTAGGTACAGTGCCAGCAAGAAAGTGTTAGTTAGCTCTTGAGATTTGATGTTAATCAGATCAGACCACCATTATAATGATCTAACTTTAGTTCTGAAAAATGAGTATGGCGTTTCCCTAGACGGTATTTGGGAAGGTGAGGCTACAGAATCTACCAAGCCATGACACACACCTGTAGCCATCTTGCCTGTCATCTCCGTCTGTCATGTTACCAGCAGTCCCCTGTACCCTCAGTCCAACGGGCTTGCTGAGAGTGCTGTGCACTCAGCAAAGCACCTGCTGGAGAAATGTGCACAAGATGGAACGGACATAGATGCAGCTCTCCTCAGCGTAACATGCCAAGGGACGGGATGCCGTCACCAGCTCATTGCCTGCTTTCTCGGCCCACCAGGGCTTTCATTCCCATGACCAAAGCCATGCGCTCAGACAGAGTTGAGACACAGGTCCAAATGGCCCTGACACAGGCGAGACAGAGAGGAAAAGCATATTAAGACAAATCAGCTAGGCCACTGGCTCCACTGCAAGCTGGAGACAGACGCATACACGCGGGGAACCAACGTTGCAAGACAAGCTCAAGAGATTCACCCGGATTCAGGAGCAGAGAGGTCAAGATGCGGCCAAGTAGAAAATGATCACGCAAGTATTGTTTTAAATGAGTTTGATTTGATTTGGACGTCATAATTATTATCTCAAAGTGAAGTATATAAGTGGCAGAGTATAAAGGATATTAATTTTTTTTTTTTCTGGGGCATATCCTCTGTGCAAAGCTTCCCTTTTTGGACTTCATTCAGTTTTCAAAGCCTAATTTAAGATGATCAATATGTCGGGGTGCACTTGTGGATGAGATTCTGGCAGAATACATTACAAATGAGAGCCCTCTTGCAGAAGAGCTTTCCCTCCCTAGGGCTGCACTTAAACACCTTACTCAGGGTTTTTCTTTTAACCCCACCTTTGGAAACCCTAACAAATGTCCAAAGTTTATAAGAGTTCAACACCTCATTGGTTATTGTTCTGTTCATCTGTTTGCTGCAGTTCAAAGCAGCATAGAAATGGCACACAGAATCCATCTAAAAACTGGAAAACAAATCTTAGTAATGCTACTTTCAGGTAATAAGTTGAAAGTGGTGTCCTTTAATCGAAATGGATTACTTAATCCTATTAAGAGAGGCAAGATACCGTCAAAACTGAGAAGGGAGGGTGCTCAGGTAGCATTCCTTCAGGAAACACACATTTATCTGAAACACACATTTATCTGAAACTGAACATGCAAAACTAAGATGTTGAGGCTTCAAACATGTTTTTTATTCATCCTATAAATTAGGACAAGGAAGAGGGTCTACCATTCTTATTTTAAATCAAGTCCAACATGAACACATTTCAGAGAACAAAGACAGGGAAGGCCGATATGTACTGATAACGGGAAGGATCAAAGGTCTGATGGTAACTTTCTTTAGCATATATGCTCCTCCTGGAAGTAATTGGACCTTCTAAAAAAAAAATTGATATGCTGTCTGCTGAAGCTCAGGGTGTGCTTATATGTGGAGGAGATATGAATAAAAGATTATCAAAAATGGAATCTTCCACCTCCAATTTAGGATGGAGTAAACCCATGATTAATAAAATAAACTCAATAATGAAAGAAATTGGCATAGTAGACGTTTGGAGAGACATTAATTCAACAGGCCATGACTACCCTTACTTCTCTGCACCTCAATCTACTTATTCAATGATTGACTATTTCTTTGCATGAAGAGAGAAGATTGAGAATTCAGTCATTTGATATTGGAACAATTCATGTGTCTGACCATGCACCAATAGTAATGACAGTTGATATTGGTAATAACCTAAAGTCTACACTATGGAAACCCTCAGGTAGAAGAAGAGTTAAAAGGGCAATAGATAACTATTTTAAAGAAAACAATAATGGAGAAGTGTCTCCCCCTTTGGCGTGGGATGCATTTAAGGCAGTCCTGAGAGGGAAAATAATTTCAATTTCCTCATCACAACAAGTGTAGACAGGAGAGGCTCAACTATCTACACATAAAATTCAAAGAATTACAAAAAGACCATCAAGCTAAACTAAAACAAGATAGATGACAACCACAGAAGAGGCGTGTAGCAAGGCAATGAAATTGTTTTCATATAAACTGAGGAAACAACCGGCAGATGCCACTATTAATAAGACAAGATGCCCTCAAACTAAGAACATACAGTACAGTGTAGATCAGAACAAATTAAACAAAGTTTTGAAAATTACTATAGGAATTATATTTACAACAAAAACTAGACAATGAAGACGAGATGAAGAGTTTTCTTGAATCCCTAAATCTTCCCACAATCCCACAAGAACAAAATAAGGTCTTGATTGCAGATATCACTGAAATACATGTCAAGGCAGCAATATCAAGACTCAAACCACACAAGAGCCAAGGTTTGGACGGCTTCACAGCCAAATGGTATAAGTCTTTCAAGGAACAGTTGATTCCAAAACTGTGCCAGATATGTAACGGAGCACTCAAAAAGGGAGATACCCCCCCCCCCCCATAGGAAGCTAGCTGTAATTTCGGTAATGGAAGGCAAAGATTCATTAATATTGACCCACCTCAGTGTTAAATTTAAATTATAAAAGGTACATGTCATTATTGGCTAGGAGAATTGAAAAACTTTTGCCATCTCTTATCCATTTGGACCAGACTGCATTTATCCATGAGAGACACAAGCTACGTTAATGGGATTGGATGCAGAGAAGGCTTTCGATTCAGTAAGATGGACTTTTTTGTATAAGGTGTTAGATAAATTTGGTTTTCACTATACTCTGATAGAAGCTTCCAAAGCTGTATATAATAATCCAACAGCAAGAATTTAAATAAATGGCAGCTTCTCAAATTCTTTTGTATTGAAGCGCTCGTGTAGGCAGGGTTGCGCCTGTAGGCAGGGTTGCCCCTGTAGGCAGGGTTGCCCCTGTTCACCACTTCTCTTTGCCCTTTTTATAGATCCTCTCAGTCAATATATTAGGCATAACAGGCCTATACTTAAATCAAGGGTATAAGTATAGCAGGAACAGGATAGGAAGACAAAATGTCCCTGTTCGCGGATGAAGTGTTAATATTTTTATCCCAACCATCAACATCCCTAACAGCTTTAATGTCGTCAACTAAAGCCATTACCTTTAAAGCCTTCACCTACCAGATTATTTGGTAACCAAATACAGCCTGAGTTGTAACAAAAAATCAATGAAGTATCTGGGAATTAATCTTACCCAAGACATTACAAAATTATTTGAAGCCAGCTATATTCCACTCAACCTTAAAATTGAGTCTGACATCTCAAGATGGAATCTCCTACCTTTTCTCAGTCTAACTTCAAGAATTCAATCAGTCAAAATGGGAATTTTGCCCCGTCTGTGGAATCTTTTCCTATTGCTACTAATTGAAATAAGTGATCAACAGTTCGTTGAATGGCAGAAATTAATTTTTCGATATATCTGGATGGGTAAAAAACCAAGGGTAAAATTTAAAGTGATGCCATTATCAAAAGACAAGGGAGGAATGGCGCTGCCAAATTTAAAGTATTACTACTATGCGGCTCAAATAAGAATCCTGGGGTGGGTATCTCTGTGACCCGTAGTTCAGGGCCAGGTGGAAGGAAATAGAAGAGGGAAGCTCTGTGGATCCACCCTTACAGGCAGTGATGGCAGACAGAAAACTTGTAGATTAGCAAATAAGGATAACCCCTGGATAAAAGTAACACTAAAAACCTGGCACAAGGTAGTTAGGAAATACAATTTAAAGAGTGCAGGAAACATATTACGTTGGTGTGCTTATGAAAAGGATTTTATTCCAAATAGAACAGACAATAGATTCAAAATGTGGACAGAGAAGTGCCTTACGGCTTACTGCTGCTTTATACATAATGGGTCTGTGCAGAGTTTTGACGATCTCAAAAGGGAATATGATTTAGAAAGGCAGGATTTTTTCAGATACCTCCAAGTAAGGAATTGATTAAATACAATTTTGACAGAGGACCTGAGAAGTGATATCCTGAAGGATTTTGTTTCATTTTATAAATCTGGGAGTGGAAAGAAATTCATATCTAGATTATATAAAGATCTCCAAGATTCCTCAAATTCAAACAGCCTGCATATTAAATGAAGATGGGAAAGGAAGGGAGATTTGGTCATATCTGGGGATGAATGGGAAAACATTTGTAAATTACAATGGAAAACCACAACTTCACACAACTGGCTAGAGTTTGGATGGAAAAAAATTGTGAGATCTTTTATAACACATGCTCAGAAGAGACATCAAGGTAGTGGAAAAAAATTGTTGGAGGATGTGGGGTTTAGATGTGTTACGACTGTTATCATTTATTTTGGGATTGTCCTAAACTTTCATCTTTCTGGCAGACATTCTTGATTGTCTGGAATATATTTTTCAAATTACTATACAATTTGATGTCAGCTCTATGTACGTTGGTACCATGGCATTACATATCCAATCAACAGCAGACCAACATCTAATGAATATATTATTGATTGGAGCAAAGAAAGCTATAACAAGGAAATTGCTACAACCCAACGCACCGACACAAAAAAATTAAATAAATAAAAGGAGTTCAAAGGAGTTCACCTTGCCACCTTGCCTGTCATATTTATCGCATTACTTAGGTTGAAATTATGTAAATATTTTTTGGCTGGGATACACTATTATAATTTAGTTTTTCTAGGGTCACATATGTCCTCATCATCAGTCAATAATTGTAGCAGTCTGAGTCGGATATCAACAGTTTGTGTTTGTACTTGCCCCTTCCCAGTCCTATGAAAGGAAATCCTCTTGTAAATATTTTTTCCAGGCATTTAGTTTTAGTGGAGAAGACTCAGAGGGACCATCAACTAAGAGATTATATAGTTTGGAGATAATGCCCTTTTCATAGGGGGGGGGGGGGGGGGGGGTTACCCCTGGAAATCAGAGCACCAATACAAAGTGGTCCATTGACATTAAGATACTGATGGATTAATTCATTTGAGATATTTCAACCACAACAGAGTGATGTGTATGGGTCTGCAGCTACCAGTCAAAAGCTAATAATAAAAGCAATAATTATTACAGCTGCTGTCACATTGTCATACAACAGTTGGCTGCATGTTTTACACTGTTCCTTGTGTTATGGTTTGCTCCACTCACCCCCTGCGATGGGTAAATGGTCCAGCCCAGTTCAGCTGTTGCTGTTGTTGAATCCATTAGTACTTCTGCAGGGGACAAAAATGAAAAGGCCAGAGTTAGAAAACATGCACTGAAATTTAGTGTTGTACAGAATAAAAAAATCCAATAATCTTACCAACTGCACTGGCATAGTTTTCATAATATCAGTAATTGTTATTTTTCTGGGATAACTTGTTTCACATTACTTCAAGAAAGACTGATTGTCTTATAAACAAATCACGCAAATGCCATCCATCTGTCATCTGCAAACTCTTGTCCCTAACGAGGATGTGGGGGGCTGGAGCCGATCCCAGTTGACGTTGGGCGTAAGGCGAGGTACACCCTGGACAGAACACCAGTCTATCACAGGGCACATAAAGACAAACAGAGACAGACAACTTTTCACACCTACGGGCAATTTAGAGTCATCAATTAACCTAACATGTGCATGTCTTTGGACTGTGGGAGGAAGCCGGAGAACCCAAGAGAACCCACACCGACACTGCGAGAAAATGCAAACTCCACACAGTGGGGCTTCAACCGGGATTCAAACCAGGAACCCTCTTGCTGTGAAGCGACTGTCATGAACGGTACAGGTATAACACAAAAGGTGGACCCAATGCAGACACGGACAAAAAGTAAAAGTACAAATCAAACGTTCAATAATATAAACAGATAAACGCAAAACACTACAAAGAATACAAATACAATAACTAACTAAACAAACACGGGAACAACAGGAACTAGAAGACAACGGAAGATCAAGGAGACGGACGGGAACACGGGAAACTATGGAGAAAACAGAAAAAAAACACAATTAATCAACTTACTACGGGGAGCGTGAAAATCACAACGAGAAAGGGGATGCCAGTCCGGGGGGAATAGTTTTACCAATACAGGCGCTGCATGCCTGTCAGCTTGAGGTATTTAAGGTGATGAGGTAATCAGCATAACAGGCTGCAGCTTGGGGGAACGCCTACCGGACCTAGACAGAGACAAGGGAAGACACACACAAAAAGGAAGAGAGGAGGGTACTGACAGAACCAGATCTTGACAGCCCCCCCACCCCCCTCAACGAGTGCCTCCAGGCGCTCTACCCGGCCTCCCAGGGTGAGCCCGGTAGAAATCCCGGATCAGGGATGGATCCAAGATGAGGGATCTGGAGATCCAACTCCTCTCCTCAGGACGGTAGCCCTCCCAATCCACCAGGTACTGAAAACCCCGACCACGACGTTGCACGTCTAGGATGGAACTGACCATGTACGCCGGATGGCAGTCAACGGTACGGGGGGTGGTTGGGCGACGGCAGGTGGGCACAACGTGCTGGTGGTTACTGGTTATAACTGGGAAACATGGAAGGTTTGGTGGATCCTGAGGGACGCAGGGAGCTTCAGGCGGACAGCACTGGGGTTCACGATGGCCTCGATCTCAAAAGGACCAATAAATCGAGGAGCGAGTTTCTTAGAAGAGACACTCAGGGGGATGTCGCGAGAGTTCAACCACACCCTGGATGGATGGCACGGCTATCTCAGCTTCCTGGGCCGGAAACAGAGGAGGTAAGTAGCCCAACGAAGCCTTGAAGGGGGACATACCTGTAGCGGTGCTGGTCAGGGAGTTGTGGGAGTACTTGACCCAGGAAAGCTGCGAAGACCACGAAGAAGGGTTGCGAGCACAGATGCAACGAAGAGCAGTCTCCAAATCTTGATTCGCTCTCTCAGTTTGGCCATTCGACTGGGGGTGGAACCCTGAGGATAAACTGAACTCGCCCCCTAAGGCCTGGCAGAAAGCCTTCCAGACCCAGGAGGTGAATTGAGGGCCACGGTCGGAGACGATGTCCGCAGGTATCCCGACGGCAGCTTCGGTAGAGAAACAAAGTGCACCATCGTAGAAAAACGATCAACTAATGTAACGATGGTTTCTTTACCTTGTGACACAGGAAATCTGGTAACGAAATCCAGGGCGATGTGGGAGCATGGTTGTCCGGGAACCGGGAGAGGAGAGGCGCAGACGGTGCAGGCCAGGACAAACTCCTTAGTATCCGGCACCATGGATTTCAACCAGAAATGGCGACGAAGAAGGTTGAGGGTTCTGGTGATTCCGGGATGACAGTAGAGACGCGGTGAGTGTCCCCACTGGAGTACCTGAGAGCGAACACTGGCAGGAACAAACAGCCATCCCGTTGGTCCACCACCAGGGTCGTGATGCGCCTGCCTGACAGTGGCCTCGATCTCCCAGGTTAATGCTGCCATGACACAAGACGAAGGGACGATGTTTTCCAAACCAAACTCCTCCTCCTCGGCAGGTCCAAACTGGACCTGCGTCAGGCTTAATGTTCTTACTCCCTGGAATGTAGGTCAAGGTAATGTTAAAACGACCAAAGAATAAAGCCCATCGGGCTTGACGGGAATTAGCCTCTTGGCTGTCTGAATATAGGCCAAATTTTTGTGGTCCGTCCAGACCACAAATGGAACCTCTGCCCCCTCCAGCCAATGTCGCCACTCCTCCAATGCTAGCTTCATAGCTAGCAACTCACGGTTTCCGACATCGTAGTTTCTCTCTGCAGGAGACAGTTTCTTAGAGAAGAACGCACAAGGGTGAACCTTATTGTCGGAGGTCAAGCTTCGAGAAGACGGTTGCGCCATGCAACGGCTCAAATGCAGAATTGATCAACGGTAGAGAATACTTATTCTTGATGGTGATGTTATTAAGTCCCCGGTAATCTATGCATGGACGCAGGGATTTATCCTTCTTGGCCACAAAGAAAAACCCCGCTCCCAGTGGGGAAGATGAAGGGCGAATAATCCCTGACTTGAGTGAGTCGTTTATGTAAGTCTCCATAGACTCTCGTTCGGGACCTGACAGATTATAAAGACGACTAGTGGGAAAAGTAGATCCGGGCAACAGCTCAATGGGGCAGTCGTAAGGACGCTGAGGAGGTAAAGATAGAGCCTGAGTCTTACTGAAAACCTCGGCGAGATTGTGATACACGGGAGGTACGGAAGACAAATCAGGCGGATCAGGTACAGCGGAACTGAGAGCACTAGGACAACTAGGAGGGGCTGAGCGGAGACAGGAAGAATGACAATGGCTACTCCAACTCACAATCCGACCCGTTAACTAGTCAACCGGGTTGTGAGTGATAAGCCAGGGAAGACCAATAACTACTGGGGAATTGGTTGAAGGCATAACATGAAACGCTATAGACTCATCTATAGACTTATCAGCCAGAGACATAGTTAAGGGTAAGGTCTCAGCGGAGATCTGAGCGAGTTCGCTCCCACTGAGACTGTTAACACTTAAGGGAGTCTCCAGCTGGTTCACAGGGATGGTGTTAGGGGCAACAAACTCACAATCAATTATATTAGTGTCGGCAACTGAGTCAATAAGTGCCTGAAGGGAGTATTCCCTGTCCTCACACGACAAAACAACATCCAGATTTTTGCGCTGACGGGGATTATTTGGGACCACTGAATGACTCACCAGGACCCCACCTGTGACTGGTGAGCCTGACAGTTAAACCGTTTCCGACAATTAGCTATCTGGTGATTTGGATCTCCACAATAAATGCATAGCCTGTTACAAAAACGCAGCTCACATTCAGCAGGAGTCAAATGGCTACGACCTAGCTGCATGGGTTCCTCCTGGTCAGGAGCTGAGGAGAGAGGAACCCGACTACTCATGGGTACAACAGGGATCTGCTGGGTAAAACTAATAAGAGGACCAGGAGTCTTGGGAAACCCTGACCATCTCTCGTGGCATCTCTCACGCAGACGGTTGTCAATCTTTATAGTGAGGCTATGAGCTCCTGGAGGTTAGCAGTCTCAGATCTACCCACTAAACTGTCCTTAACCTCCTCATTAAGCCCCTTAAAGAAAATGCTCTGAAGAGCCCGATCATCCCATCCTAATTCTGCCGCTAACGTGCGAAACTCAACGGAGTAATCGGGCGCACAAGCGGAACCCTGGCGTAAATCCAGCAACCGGTTGCTGGAATCGCTATTAGAGACCGGATGATCGAACACAGACATGATCTCACTGGAAAACTGTTGGAATGTTGCCTGCCGAGTCAGGGGATTGTTCCAAAACGAAGCTCCACAGACTTGAGCCCTACCTGACAACAAGCCTAGCACATAGGCTATCTTGGTGCTATCGTTAGCGTATGTGAGGGGCTGTTGACCGAACACCAGAGAACACTGGAAAGAAAAATCCTGCATTCACCCAACGTTCCACAATAACACTCTGGTGCCGGAACATAGGGCTCACGAGGGAGGAGAGTACTCACGGTAGTAGCGGGTGACTCAACATTCACGGGAGCAGCAAGGAAAGGTCCCACCTATCTTGAGTCCAGACGAGCAACGCAGGCAGTCAACTGACTGAGATTCTCCAGAATTCCTTGCAGCGTCTGTGAATGCTTACCGAGGAGTACTCCTTGGGAAGTGACACTATGACGCACGGAAGAACCCGGGGGTTCGGTTTCCATGTCCGCGGGGTCCATGTTATGGCCGGACCGTTCTGTCATGAACGGTACAGGTATAACACCAAAGGTGGACCCAATGCAAACACGGACAAAAAGTAAAAGTACAAATCAAACGTTTAATAATATAAACAGATAAACGCAAAACACTACAAAGAATACAAATACAATAACTAACTAAACAAACACGGGAACAACAGGAATGAGAAGCCGACGGAAGATCAAGACGGGAGAAACGGGAACACGGGAAACTATGGAGAAAACAGAAAACAAACACGATTAATCAACTTACTACGGGGAGCGTGAAAATCACAACGAGAAAGGGGATGCCTTTCTCCCTTTCTCGGGAGGTATTCAAGGTGGTGAGGTAATCAGCATAACAGGCTGCAGCTTGGGGGAACGCCTACCAGACCCAGACAGAGACAAGGGAAGACACATGCAGGGAAACACAGACAGAGGGAGACAAACTCACACAAAAAGGAAGAGAGGAGGGTACTGACAGAACCAGATCTTGACAGCAACAGTCAGTGTGTTTCCATGTACATCAGTAACCCGTAATGGCCTTACCACGGTTAAGGGAATAATCTGATTATTGACGTTCCCCAGGTATGAAAGCGGGTTGAATGGGAAGATGACAGTAACTCTTCCTCCAGTACAGTAGGTGGCGTTCCGCCAACATACAGCTGAATACGACTTTTTGCCGCTTCACCACAATCACAAGCAGGGGGAAAATGGCCGACTTTCGGACAGAATTACGACAGAAATGGGTCTTCTTGGTACTGATGTTACTTTCCATGGCGAAGTGCTCCCTTGATTTAAAGGTAACGCTCTATTGTTGTTGTTTTTTACCTTGTTTTCGGTGCCGTTGCTTCCTGGTTTATTCTATTTCCAGGTCAAAAGCCACTGCCGCAGAGTGTGGAGAGGGAAATTATAATCGACAGAGCATGTGCAGACGTGTAACCCGATAGTAACCCAAAAGGCTGTTTACATGCAGGAATAATCAGGGTACTAAAGGAGTTATCTAGGTCTGTTAACCTGGGTATGAGAACTTGGATTTTACCAGGGGTACAATGTTTACATGGTGTTTGAGAAACCGGAGTATGCCCTTAACCCAGAATATAATCGTGTTTGTAAACTGCATGTAAACACAGAGTGCTAACCACAACACCACTGTGCCTCACACAAAAAAACACATTTATAGAAATTAGCCAAATAATTTCCAAGTCCAGTTAAATTAAGATTATAATTTATTTCGTATGTGGATCAAAATTAAGATTTTCCACAAACCCTGTTGTTCCTTTCTGCCAACAGAGTATGCTGTTATTCTGTTCATAGGCGGATTACCGCATGGGCAAAGTGGGCATTCAGAGGGGTTTTTTTTCTTTTTTTTTCTCGGTACAATTAAAAAAATATATATATTGGAATGAATGTTGTTTTGAAAATGTATTATGATAATAAAATCATTAGAAAGTTTTAGAAATTATAAGATTAAATCAGTAATGTGTGATGCTTGAGGCATTTCAAGTGTCTGAGGTTCGGTTTCATTTGCAGCTCTTTAGACCGGCACTGCCTCCGTGTCCGTGTCTGCTGCTGCTGCTGTGGTGGTTACTTCCGCTGCTGCCCATTTTGTGCAGACTGCCGTGGCCGCTTTCCCCGGGCTCTCCTGCTGCTGGTGCTCCTTGAATAAGATGCCGGCATTTATCCCAGCCAGGTCGAGGAGGATGTTATAAAAGACCGCCACTGGCCGGCCGTCCTCCGTATCGCCTTTGACAGAGTAGCCTACGCCTTCGCATCTTGTCCGGGACGTCCTCGCCGTACTTGGTGTTGTTATAGCACATCACAGTTTCTGGTGTTGCCTTCCCCCCACTAAAAGTGCCCACACCAGCGTGCAAGGTGCTCAGGATGCAGACAGTCTTCCTCGGCTTTCCCTGCTACACAGAGTCGCATTATTTCAGCACCAAACTGTTCCGCTTGCTGCTTCACGGAGGGGAACTCCCGTTTTTGCTTGCCCATGGTGCCAACCAGGCAATATAAAAGAGCTATATAATAATTGACTTACAAGTAAATTCGCAAAGAGGCCCAGCTGGAGACCAAAGTTAAAGACAAAAGAGACAATGAAAGCAGCAAACCGCATGAAAAATGTAACAATGAAACCTAAGTGAAGTGATGTGCTGTCAATTTGACCGCTTATGGCCGAAATATGTATAACATCTCATATTTTCTTTACCTTTTGTGTAATTTATATAAAAACGATTCTCAATTAAAATAGAGACACTTTTAGAAAAATGGTTAGAAGCCTTTATTGTTTGCATTTTGTTATTTACATCACAGACTGATAACTTAATTGTGATAATATTCAAAGGTATTATTGTTATTGTTTAACAAAAATAAACACACAGCAAGTATAACGGTACTGTGCTCTTTTCTTTGTGCTTCAGCAATATTGTTGTTGTGGCAACACCACAACCGCTCCGTTGTGTGGTTGTGACAGCGGAGTGGAGGGTCAGCAGCTGGATTTTGCATGCATGGTCAGTATTATTAGTGTGTGTCTGTGGTTTATTATGTTTGCTGACATTATTACATTGGCTGGTGTCATAGAGCCTTTGCGTGCATGCGCACTGTTTGCATGTGTTGGCAGGGGGCCTTGGTGAGTTTGTGTCCAGGGCCTGTGGTCATGATAATCCATCTATGATTCTGTTCTATCTCACTGAAGCGAGTTGCCGCTTCAGGGGACCTGGATTATATTTAATCACAGACATTACACAGTAGAAGAGTGCACCACGTATTTTACACCCTGTCCATTCATTCAGTCTGTCTGCACCGGTTGGGGAGGAAGAAAAAGAGAGAGAAAGAGAGAAAAGACCAACATTTGGGCCACATAAGCTTTGCCGTTTAGCTTATATATTAGTTTAGCTTTAATCTTCCAAACAACAATAAGCCATGAAATCCGACATTTCTGAACAAAACCTTTTACAATAGCAACAGTCTGACCTGTCAGAAGAACTGTAACCGATGTGTTGTGATAAGTTATTTTGTCAAAGTTAGACGGCTGTTAATCTACAGTCCGTCACTGTATCACCAGTGGCCGTTTGCTGGTATGGTCCCTATCTGGACACATCCTGTCTACCGCAGTTTTCCGGTCTTTTCTTGCTGCTTTTAGAATTCATTTACACACTACTAAGAATCTACAAGTGATATTTCATATTTGTACATGGACATTTATATGTCTAATAAATAAAAAAGAAAGGGATTTTGATGAGAGAAAGCAGTCAGTAAGTTTGGGCGACGCTCAGCCTGAGCGGTTCAGGTGGTGGTTTACATTGATAATGAAAATGAAGAAGACTTCTACGGTGTATTTTGGAGCTGTTAAAGCCTGTAATTTTATTATGAAGGGCTGAAGTGAAAATGTTCGACTGATGACATAAATCCGTTACATAGTGATGAAGATACTCAAGCAATCTAACGTTGATAAATAAATTGAGCACAACCATAAAGACACACTACTATAATAGCAAATGTAATGCTTACGTGACATTTACCCACACAGATAAAATAATATCAGGGCGTGGTGGCTAATTTACATTTCTCTAACTTTGACAAAATAACTTATCATAACACATCGGTTAAAGTTCTAACAGGTCTGACTTTTGCTATTGTAGTAGGTTTTGTTCAGAAATGCCGGATTTCATGGCTTATTGTTGTTTGGAAGATTATAGTTAAACTAATATAAGCTAAACAACACAGCTTATGTGGCCTTATATCTAACGTTATTATAGCTCTTAGTATATAAATAAAGTATTATGCGTTGTCGTTCTGTATTTTATCCATATAATAATAATAATAATAATGATAATAATGGTACTCTGTCATTGACGTTACCTGAACGTTTACCGTAGCCATGGCGACAACAACAGGCTAGCGTTTTAACAACAATAAGCCATAAAGATAGACACGGCCCTTTTGAACAAAACCAATCACAACTCCGTCAAACCCCTCAGGACCTTAACCATGTGTTGTCACAGGTTCAAATATCAAAGAAGAAGCAGAAATCCCTCTCCCTCACAGCACCGTCCTCACAGCTGCTTTACTGTAGAAATGGAAACTTTTGGTCGAAGAATATGAAAAAAAACTCTTCTAGGGATTTTAATTTTCATCATCATAACTAAAAAAACGAAAATCAAATAAAACGCCTTGTAATTCAATTTTGATTTTCGTATTTTTAAACGAAAATCAAATACCCACTCATTTTTTGTCTTTTAATATCCGTTTCATTTCATTAAGCCAATGCTTTTGTCCAAGAGATCGATATTCAGGGAACTCTAAATGACCGCCAATTTCCCACCTCAAGACCTAACATTCCAGGAGAATATGCTTCTATGGCTGTGTTTTGAATGCAAGCAGGAACATTGCAGATATAAGCACTGTTGGACTGTCTCTCCCCCCATCTATTCCGGCAAATTTGAAAAGGCACCAAGATGGAAATCTTCCTGAATGTGGCTGCATGTGTGAATTGAGAACTGTTGTATTGAAATGAAAAAATATGTTAGCTGGCAAGCTAATTGAGAGGAACGGTGTTTACTTCTCAAGTGCAGCGTGGCTGGAGAGGTGCCAGTTCATCTCCTGGGCACTGCCGAGGTGCTGTTGAGCAAGACACCGAACCCCCAACTGCTCGGGGCACCTGTCACTGGCAGCCCCCTCGCTCTAACATCTCTCCATTGGTTGCATGTATATAGGTCCTGTCTGGGCATGTGTGTGTATTTCGGGCATGCGTGTGTATTTCGGGCCTGTGTGTAAAATGAAAAATAATAGAGTGAAAATTGAATTTCCCCATTCGCGGGACTAATAAAGGAATTCTTCTTCTTCTACTGGCATTATATAGGCAGGCGCACACGTATATATACCACATATCTACCGTGGCCCTGAGGGGCAAATGACAACGACAAATTCAAAAATGACAACGACAAATTCAAAATGAGCATGACAAAATGACAACGACAAATTCAAAATGACAACGACAAATTGGAAATCACAACAACATTAACTCAAACCGGAAAGGGTAGGTCTCTCTGAGCAGAGGATGGGCCCTCCTGATTGGACAGACGGACTGTCTGTCGTATAACAGGAAGAGAGAGGTGGAGAACCCGCTGCAGCTCTACATGGCCGTGTAACGTTATGGCGCTCTAAATTTCCCGGTGATATGACGGGTTTAAGAGTGAGATATTGAAGCCGAAGCAGACAGCTGCTGCACCTCCTTCACTGAACAGCTCCACCGATGCTGCCGACGCCCCGGTGGGAGGGATGGCAATGGCCGTGAAGATTCAGCTGGACCAAAACATGAACTGTGCATCGTAAGCTTAATTTCTTAATGTTTGTCAGCGTCCACATAAACCAGCGTAAGTGTTTCAGTCATAAGAACCGAAGTGTGGTTAGTACTCTTGCTGTAAAGCAGCCCAAACACACCAGCTAACAAGCCAACGCTATTGTTAGCCCGCATTAGCGGTTAGCATCGGATTTTATCAAACCTAACGTTACAGGTTAACCCGGCGAAATCAGTTCGCTAATGTTAAAACCCCGAAGTGTAGTTACAGAGCGTTAGTTTGAGAGTATGTTTGCACAGTTAATGTATTTATAATTTACGGTTGTAAGGACTGTTATTGCCTGGGCCCAGACAGCCCACAGACAGTTAAACGGAGCTATCAGGCACGTAACGTCAACAGCGATGTTGGTGTGTTAGCGTCAGTTTCTAAGTTTAATGGAGAGACTGTCGGTAACGTTCATGTAGGGACAGATGCACCTACAGTTACAGAGCTGTTAGTGTTGTAGATTCATGTGCATTTACTCTGCTATCAAGCATGAACTGTTGACTGTACATGTTCTATAGTAAACAGATATAGCCACTCCACTGACATGATGCTGTGTAAAATAACACCACTGAGTATAATGCAGTCAGACACAACTCTACTAGTCCCTCTGACCTCAATGATGATATTGTATGATAATCTTAATGACATAATGTGATGACCTCATCTCAGTAAAGCTGGACTTATAAACACCTCAAATATGATTCAACTGCAGACTCATAAAAAAACAATAAAGTTAAAGCATCTCTTTAACAGTTTGAACAAATACATTATAAACGTCATGCATATTGAATTCATTGCAGGGCCCTTGTGTTTGACTACATTATTTATTTATTGTCAGTGTTTAATACAACAGTTTTATCAGAGTGGTAGTGATCCCCTAATCAGAATCAGAAAACCTTTAATATCCCGCAGACGGGGAAATACGTACAGAATATAACAAGCAGAAAATAATACAAAATAAGATAAAAAAAATACCAAAAATAAGCAATAGTTAAATTTAAAAAGGGAAGAAATAGAAATAGACATATTTACATATCCACATTTTTTTCCAGGCTTCTCTATGCAGTCCTGCTTTTAAACCATGATGGCAGCTGAGAGGGTGATGGTGACGTCTGATCACCCTATCAAGGAGAAGCTGAATCCCTGAATGTGATCTAAAAGCATGCGTTTGCTTCCTCAGCCTTCACGTCGACCCTAACAGAGTCACAGAGAGGTCTTCATCACATCATCACCTCATCAAAGACCGCTGTACCAGAGAGCCGTGCTGCCTGCCCTTTCCACATCCAGAACATCATCGGGGACAGCTGGACAGCCTGTCTCTCACACAACATTTGCAGTTTAACACAGGACATCAGTGTGAAAGTTTTAAGCTTAAGATTATTATTCGTCAAGAAAAAGTCAGACCAAAGTCTAAAATTCATGTGAATAAAAAAAATGTTTACTAAAACATTGCTTTTACCTTTGTCACTATTCACATTTGCATATTTTACTATGTTGAGAAATAAAATGTTCCATATAACTCATGATTGTCTATGTATTTTGATCAATTAAAATATTTTCTAATAATAAAATAGTTAATTTAGGATCGTACAAATCTAATGAGTGCTTTCTAGTTTTAAATGGATACATCTTTTTTTTTTTTTTACTTTTGACCATTTGGCACATCCACATTCATATTTCAAAAAGATCCAGTCTTGTGTTTTAAGTTTTGCTGGTGCAGTTATACTTATCTTACATTTTTATTGCAGAATGTTTCTTATTGTTTTAACTGTAGTTCCTGAATATAAAAATACATTTATAGTTTGTATATTTTGGGATGTTGGTAAATAGTTTCACTTTTGTGTGCAGACCTAACATTAATGCTGTAACTGATCTTAACTGCATAAAATGTTTTTATACAGTATGACACTAAGTATTTTTGTAGACTGTCACCTTAACGGGACATTTCATAATCTAAAGTCCTTCTCCTTCTGGAAACTGTCTCCTGATGATGGACCTAGTGAAGGTAAGGGCTTTCTGTGGTGGCCACAGGCCGAGCAGACGACCTGCATCCTAGCTGTGTAATAATAGTGCATTGTTTTATGGACACAATATCTACAGTTAATGAGAGAAACATTTCAAAGGTAGATATAGGTAATGATGATCTCATACTTAAAAAAATAGTACAGAAAATAACCCAGATTGTTTTAAAATGGTCTTAAATTTACCGTTTTATTTATAGGATACCCTTTTTTAATATTACTATTCATCTATTTAGTCGTATTTGCAAGTTCAGAGATAAGTCAACATTTCATATAAAACATTAAATAATAAATGAGTTCACTCTCTGTCCTCACTCTCCTGCTGTTCGTTACAGCCCCATACACGTAGTGTAGCGGTACATAATGAAAGTCACGTCTGAGAGAAGCAGGGTTGTACAGAAGAAAACTGTTCACATCCAGATGAGGTGAGACGTGCCGTCCTCACGGAGCTGCGTGGACCAGGGCAGCTACTCGGCTATCTGCCGTTAGCAAAGGTTGCGTTTAACGCGCAGCTGGTGTTTTTGCTGAAGTACTTCCCACATAGTCTGATATACTCATCCTGATGTTTAGGTTGGTTGACATCATATCATCTGTCACGCCGTACGGCTGCCCTGCATCAAAAAAAATCCTTAATAATAGCGAAAGTATCTTCGGAAATATTCATGCTTTGAAAATAGGCTCTTTTTCGGGTTTTCCACCTCTCTCTTCCTGTTATACGACAGACAGTCCGTCTGTCCAATCAGGAGGGCCCATCCTCTGCTCAGAGAGACCTACCCTTTCCGGTTTGAGTTAATGTTGTGATTTCCAATTTGTCATTTTGAATTTGTCATTGTCATTTTGAATTTGTCGTTGCATTTTGAATTTGTCGTTGTCATTTTGAATTTGTCGTTGTCATTTGCCCCTCAGGGCCACGGTACATATCCCTCTTATTTAAGAATAATTCCTCACCTAAAAATACAACAGATAGTGAATGTTTAGCTGTGTCAACACTTCAATAGTAACAAACCCTGTATAGTAAGTAGATAGGAAATAAAAGAAACAAACCGAAATTAGCTTTTGAAGATCTCAGTATTCTATAGAATCTGTAAACTACTTTTCAGGGAAACACTTATACGTCACAAGCAGGAATACTGTACATTTGTACTGTAATAAATTTCCAATTTTCTGTAATCAATATGTTCATCAAACCAAGGAACCTTACAAACTGTACGACCTGAAATATTCTTGGACTGCTTTTCTACAGTCGACCTTAACAAATTAAACTCTACTATTTCAGCATCAAAACCTTCTACTTGTCTTCTAGACTCTATTCCAACTAGGTTACTTAAAGAAGTGTTACCCTGAAATTATTGTACTTGGCCCCAAAGGCTTCCGAAATTCAATAGCTAAAGATATTGTTACTCTGGATGATGTAGTGTTGTCCTCCAGCACCACAGTAAGGAATCTGGGTGTTATTTTTGATCAGGATATGTCCTTCGATTCTCACATAAAACTAACAACAAGGACTGCATATTTTCACCTGCGTAATATTGCAAAAATTAGGAACATTGTGTCTCAGAAAGATGCAGAGAAACTTGTTCATGCATTTGTTACTTCTAGGCTGGACTATTGCAATTCCTTATTATCAGGCTGCTCCAATAAGTCTGTTAAGAGTCTCCAGTTGGTCCAAAATGCTGCAGCTCGTGTACTAACTAAAACAAATAGAAGAGAACATATTTCTCCTGTATTAGCTTCTCTGCACTGGCTACCTGTAAAATCTAGAATAGAATTTAAAATCCTTCTCCTTACGTACAAAGCTCTTATTGGTCAGGCTCCGTCGTATCTTAAAGAGCTCATAGTACCGTATCACCCAACTAGATCTCTGCGCTCTGAGAATGCAGGGCTACTCGTCGTTCCTAGAGTCTCCAAAAGTAGAATGGGAGGCAGAGCCTTCAGCTACCAAGCTCCTCTCCGATGGAACCGACTCCCAAGTGTTGTTCGGGAGGCAGACACTGTCCCCATATTTAAGAGTAAACTTAAAACTTTCCTTTTTGATAAAGCTTACAGCTAGGGCAGCTATGTTGTTATTTTTAAGCTGATTTGGTCATGCTTAATGATGCTGCTTTAGGCCTAGTCTGCCGGTGGATAATCCTGTTGCTGATACTCTGAGCTTTTATCCTGTCCATCTGTATCATTCATGTCTTATCAGTGCATGTAACTATCCACCATAATTATTATCATGTCATGTTCGCTCACCCTGGCTGTGCTTGTTTCTTGCAGTTATGCTGTATTAACTGCGATAACTTGTAAGTCATATTCACATTGCTTTAGTTATTACTATATTCACTGTTACTTTGTCTTTGCTTGCATCTCTGGAAGTGTGTCTGTCTGTCTTTGTCTCTCTCTGTACATCCGTTTCATCTTTTCTCTCTTTCCTTTTCTTTCTCCCCAACCGGTCAAGACAGATGTCCGTCCTCCATAGAGCTGGGTCTGTCCGACATTCCTGCCTGTTATAGGGAAGGATTTCATTGCCACCGTACTCAATGGGTCCATGTAAATTATAAATAAGTCATAGAGTGTGGTCTATACATACTCTGTAAAGTGTCCTGAGATAACTTTTGTTATGATTTGGCACTATAAATAAAATTGGATTGAATTGAATTGATACTGTGGAGTCCTTCCCCTACCTGGGTACAGGACCTCAAGTGGGAGCAAAACATCAGCTTCATCAGAAAGAAAGCAAAGCAGAGGATGTACTTCATGCGGCAGCTGAAGAAATTCAACCTGCCAAAGGCAATGATGGTGAACTTCTACACCTCATCCTTGAGTCCATCCTCACCTTCTCTCGTCTTACCAACTTTGCAAACATTTGACATAAATGTTAAGGTTATTTCCAGCTTGATTTGATTTGGCAGATGACCTTCCTTATAAGTGACCAAAGAAAATGTGAATAAAGAAAATCAGGTAGATAAGAAAGTACACAAGAAAGCAGACTTTCATTGCCAGCTTTCTTTTGTTTGTCATACTTGGATGGACACATTTTGGTCAGTATAGTACTGAGGTTCCATACCTAAGCTAAGATACATGGTTAAAGGACACAAAAAATATTTACATGGTATTGTCTGCTATTGTGGCAATATTGTACAAATAGTGTTTCATGGGTACGATCTTTATATACTGCACAGCGTGTTAATACCATAGACTGTAAAAAAAAAAAATGGATGTAGCCTCTCCCTTTGGTCCGTTCTCTCAACTTGATCCAATAGTCCTCGTCTACAGGAGTCGCCATCTTGTCAGACTTTGACTCCGCCTCATTTCCTTTTACCAAAAAAGGGCATGTATGTGATGTCGGGGGGACGGAGATACGTCCGTCTGGCTGACATTTACCTCCGAGGAGAAGTGAGGGCCAGAGGCTAGCTGTCACTCAAGAGGCCTGTTTATCATGGGGATCAATGAGAAATTGCTCTATTGTGCAAACTACCCTAGGGGACACTCAGAGAACTGCAGTTTTGGCACTTCCTTTTAGGATCAACCAGGAAGTCGCTGTGGTGGGGGCTTTTGCACAGCATGTTAATACACTTTATTTACTATACATATTTGTAGTTGTATATAGTACATGTATGTATTAGTGCGATATTGCACAATGTGGGTCCTGAATTAAGTTTATTTAGGCTTTATATGGACAGACTGAAAGAATAAATACATACTTCTTCCATTTGTTGTCAATTCTTCCATTCCAATGGAGGGAGATTTCAAATGGACTTGGGAATTCATCACCTTATTGCGTGTGTCCAGATTAATTTCCCCAACCAGACAGCAGATGCTCAGAACAGCAAACCTTGAATCCGTCATGATCAGAGAGAGAGGAGCTTAGAATACACAAGTTCATATATTTGTTAATAATGTAGAGCAGTCTTGCAGTTGTGCATGTAAAATGCAATGAGCTGGAGCAGGGAAATGGGGACACCATGAGCTGGCGGAGTGGGGGTGCATTAGTATATGTTGCTCTAGACTAGACATTCGTCATGGCAGCTCTTGAGTCTCTGCAATTTGATCACAACTGACTATACACAATATGCTGCTGGAAATGAAAATGGCATAAACAAAGTACTGCATAGCAACACAAATTACATCCTTTTTAAAGAGCACTAACAACTCATGGTTTGCATTTACAGGTGGAATTTTTATATTATTAAAACCTGGGTGTGATGCTTGTTCTCATTATAGACTGTAAAGTTCAATCTCTTTTTCCTTCCAACAATGGCTTTCTCTGCTTCCCACTATCTCCATCTGTCCCTGCATTCCTGTAGTATATATATATATATATATATAGAGAGAGAGAGAGAGCTCTTGTTCTGCCTTTCTCTGCATGATTCAATGAAAAGTAGGGCAAAGAGGAGGAGAGACTGGGCCAAGTCCAGCACACATAATCCTTGTAGGCTGTGCCACGCTCTGTACGCCACGCTGAATTAAACCCACAGGGATACATCACCGAAATTCACTTTGTTTTATGTCACAGCGCTGCCCCCATGCTGCTTTCAACACAGTTTCCTGCACTATTCTGATGATTTTTTCTTAATTAGGTATCAGACATTGAGCTTGAACCTAAATGTAACCAGACTTGTAATGTTAAAGTGATTATACCATAGTACATGTGAGATATGATGTTCTATCCACAATGAAGAGACGGTTAGTGCATCATCTCTTACACAAGACTGGATTACCATCCAGGTTAAGTGTGCAACTGTCCAGGGATCCCAGAAGCCAATGGGCCCAATACACCCCAGGTATAAAGCCAATGGTTATCTCAGGGTTCCTACGCAGTATGGAAAAGTATAGAATTTAATTTGAGCTAATTTACATGTATGAGCTACAATACATAGGTAAAAATGTCTTTAATTACTTGGCAACATAATGACATACATAGTCAGAAATTAACATACGTGTTAAAAGTTGGATTTTAAAAACATGTATTTACATAATAAGCATCTAACAATTGGTATTCAGATGTTTAATATTGACTTGAAAAATCCTCAGAGAAGTCTGGAAATTTGAGTCTGGAATTTTCCAATGGAAAATGTGTAGGAACCCTGATATATGTAATTTGATTAATTGAGGATGTGTTAAAGACATGTACAATATCAAATATCAGGTTCTGGTATTGGCTAATTTTGTGACCCTGTGTTGTAGAGGGACTTGTTTATTCAGTATCTTCATCACGTTTTTTAGAGGTTGTTCAAAGTGACAATAAATTGTGATATAACAGAACACAATATTGATACCTTACTGTGATTACAGTCAATGAAACATATTGGAAATGAAATACTAGCTACAATGAAAGTTAAATATATTTCTACACATGTGCATAAACCATACCTAAACTGCGTGTGCTTGATTGTTACACAGTAAAGAAATACTGTGGGTAAAAAGGATTCTAGTATCCTTCAATACTTGCCACATTGATGGAACCACATGTTTGAAATGATACAATATCCACATTCAATATTATTAAAGTATCGAAGCTATGAAATAATCAGATTTACAATCAGATTGTCAACCCAAGGCTGCACAGATGAAACAAAGGAGACGAAAATAAATGGTGTTGGTTTGTGTTCAGGGTTTTTTTCTGAATAAGCATTGTGTTGAGGTCTTTAATCAAAAAAATATTTTATCATGACAACCTTAGTGGGAAATAAGAATGACCTGTTATCCTTATTACATGCTTTTTCTGCAATTACCTTATAATCATAGAATCATCTCAAAAGGAGACTCAGACCAGGCTCAAGTACTACAAGCTTGTCATGCACAGATCACATGGGTTGGAGATGAGCTACTGTAGGTTAATAAAGATCCCACAACTAATGATTGGCTCGGGGCCTATTAACAGGTTAATCTACTCTCTACTAAATTAATCTCTTCTCTCCTGTTAAGTTTCGTGCACTTTGTTGTCTTGAGTTCATGTGCCCATCTGTCCTGCTAATGCTCCTCAAGGCCGTGGAGGACTGGAGCCTATACTAGCATGCACTGCGAGAGACAGGGTAAACCAGAGAAACACATTCATACTCAGACTAATTTGATTGGTAGCTAACCCAATCAGCATGTCTTTGGACTGTGGGAGGAAAACCACGCAGAACATCTCACACAGAGCTCATTTAAATCCAGGACTTTCTTGCTACACTGAGCTCCCCTCTTTTGATCACATAGAATTTTTCCAAAGGAAAAAGGATGAAAAAGCCCAGACACACTGCCAAGGGAACTCATTCCAAACACTTGAGTCAGTCTTCACCTTTCGGTCAACTTTGAAAGAATAGCTGAGGGTTGTAATGTACTGTATACCAACTAGTATAGGGTTTGTCAACGGGGGCGGTACTCCTCCCTGGGGGGCATTTGTAAAACGTAGGGGGGGCACCGGGAACATGAATGTTTTTTTTGTTGTTTTTTTTACATTTTGAACTTTCACAGGTCTATGGTGACGGTCAGCGTGTCTTCAGTGTGGGATTTCTACACCGTAAAAGAAGACAGAAAGTTTGTAATGCAAAGGCAGAAATAAGCTGAGGAGAAACAACTCTGAAAACACACGATACGCACTTACCAGCTGTAGTGTGAAGCTTGAGCGTAACGTTAGCTTAGCATCAGCCTGAAGCTGCACTTTTCCACACACCATGGCCATTGTTGCAGTCAGAGGTGATGGAGAAACAACAGAACTTTGAAATCCTCCTGCTTCTCTAAAGTCGCCGGTGTGGAAACATGTTTGCCTTCTCTGTGAGTTATGTAAACAAACAACACGGTAGTGTACTGACGGGACTCCATGGTGCATTCAGGTGCACCTTTTGACCTGGGACAATACGATAAACAGAAACAGGTAGATGAGAAAAAGAGCCGCCTATGAGGTGACAGAGATGCTTCTGTTTAAAAATTGAAAAAAAAAAATCTTATGTTCAAGTGACTACATTCAGCTTCCGACAACAACAACAACCTAAAGGTGCCTTCTAGTCCTTCAGTTGCTGCTTTTACCTGTTGCATCATAGCCTACTCTAATACAGATTATTTATTTTTACATATATTTATTTTTAGCCGCTGCTCCTTTGCGTTGAAAGGAGCCAGTTGAGGTGGTACGGGCATCTAGTAAGGATGCCCCCTGGGCGCCTCCCTAGGGAGATGTTCCAGGCACATCCAGCTGGGAGGAGGCCTCAGGGAAGACCCAGGACTAGGTGGAGAGATTATAACTCCACACTGGCCTGGGAATACCTCAGGAGTGGACCTTGATTGGGTTGTTTTTTCAAACAAGGTGAGTATTTCAGTAGTATTATCTCAGTACATGAGTAGTCCTAGGACTGACGAAGCAAACAAAGAAAGAGACTGATCTTATGTAAACCAGCTCTTCTTTCTCATCTCTTTCTTCTGCTGTAAAAGAACAATTTCTTTCTATGATGAAAAACTAAAGCAGTGGTGGCATCTTACCCAAAAGTGTTTTTCTACCACCTGCCAGTAAGTTTAAATGACATGTATTGTTACTGGAAAAGCTTCCGAAAGTAAGAATATATTACTTTACTCTACTTTTCTCTGCTGGTGATAACTCATCCATTTTCTCTTGTCATGGCACTGAGCTGCTGAATAGCAGTCGGTGCAGAGACTGATTGAGCATGATTGAGCAGATGTCACATGAACTTAATCTACAGATCTCCTGGGGAAAGAGACTATAAGCACTAGAAATAAAATTGAATTGAATTGAATTGAAAGAAAACATGCTTTAGCGGATTTATGATTTACTTTAAGTTACGCTTCAGTGAACTCACATTCTCTGTGTCTTGTTGGGAAATGAACATGAGCCTTTTACCTTTGGGGAAATGTAATGCCTACCACAAGGATGACTAAAGCCGGGTGTTGTCTAACTCCTTCCCCCCAAATTCAGTACTTGCAAGTCTTTATAGTAGAACGATGTATTGTAAAAAAAAAAAATAGAAAGGTCTACAAGAATGAGTCAGCAGAGATGTCTCACAGCCATCAAGAGGAATATATTGAATCAAGGTCAACACACTCTCATCTCAGAATTCCAAGTGTCTCTTAACAGAAATTACCCCTCTTATACTGAGGTTTGTGTGTTGACAAAGTTTACAAGCCCCCTCTGGTTTACTAATACACACTCATACATTGACCATCAGTAGTGTCTACTTTGTGTGCAGTCATCATCAAACATGCCCAAATATAGTCCTATTATTCTCTAAACAGGACGTGATCTTAAAATTTTATAAAACATCTTTTTAAAGTAAATGTATCATCCATCCCTAATTGTATGATTAAATGACAAGTGGTTGGGTAGAGCATGTTTTTAGACAAATAGTTATAATAAATTCATACTTATCCCATTATCAATCAATAAGAAAGTATTGCAACAATGACACCACTTTGAAACACATTGAATATAGCCTTATCTGAAACAATGAACCCTCAATAATCACTTGTATGAAGATCCATTCTTCAGTGGAATGACTTGAGAAACGTGTCTCATAAATACAGATCCAACAAGCAATGGGTAAGGTCAAACTTAAAAAAAACAACAAAGAAACCATGAGAACAGGATATGACTGTCTTACCATCAACAATACCTGAGCTGATTCCAAGAATAATAGATGGCATATGCGGATGACATGGCCTTGGTGGCTCACCTGACGGACACTAACAGCACATCGCCAGCAGGTGGACTCACTTGTCTCTCATAGAGGAGAGCCTCTTAGAGCTAAACATCTCTAAGACAAAGGAGCTGTGCTGCTACAGGAGAGGGACACCTGGTGGAGGCTTTCAGGTATCTGGTCATTGAGGTGGACCACACATTGTCCTTCTCTGTCCACTCTAAACAAGCCTACAATAATAGCTCTTTTTGCTGAGGAAACTGAGGAGTTTTAATGCGAACAAAGACATTTGAACAGTTGTTTACAGATCACTTATTAAGTCAGTCCTAGCTAACATCTCATCCTTGTACACTTCTCTTTCTGTCAAGGACAAAACCAAACTTAACTATACATATACTTTACATTCTGCTCAACTGTTTGGTAGAGCAGGTTTTGAGTCACCATTATTGAAAAATGTGTTGAACTTAACTCAACTTGAATGATCCATCTAACATCTGATGTTATTCCATTATACAGTACACTATACATGCTGAAATAATTTCATAGGTATGAATTTATTATGATGCATTTTTACAGTCTAAAAACATGTTCTACCAAACACTCCAATTGTCATTTAATGATTAAAGTTTAGATGGATGATACATTTACTTTTTGAAATGAAATACATTTTTTTAATTAAATAAAAAAATTAATTAAAAGTCACTGTGCTTAATAAACATTTGTAATTATATTCCCTTATTATAATTTTAAAAATTATATCGGTATGATTTTCTATCCTTCCTGAGATGTTTAGTACTGTAATAGTAAATATCTGCAATGAATATGTGGAGATAATACTAATACTTGTAATATGTATTCCAAGGTAATAAATTAGCATATGCTGATATGCTTTTAACATTGATGCATTTCTTTCTGTTTTACAAATACCATGGAGCAATATCTCAACCGCTTAGAGACCTACAGTATCTTAAGACTGTAGGGTCTGTAAAAAAAAATTAAAAAAAACATTGTTGTTATCATTGCTCCAAGCATGTCAAAATTGCAGCATTTTTCTCCCATTGCTTTTTTTTTTTTTCTGGTAGGGACATTAAAGATTTCAGTTAAGTGTGAAGGGAGAAACTTCATGGACTAGCTGCTGCACAGTGGACGCAGTCTGGCCACTGATGTAATATCACAGCGTCTCTCTGTCATGCTAACACACATTCTGTTATCAAGTTATAGTTCCCAGGTTTGGTGAAGTGTCATGGGCCATTTGAAAAACTGGGTCACAGGTTTTTTTCATGCTCTATGTTTTTTATCACTGCTCCCAGAGGCCAAACAGCACTGTGATGCTCCTAACACCGAGTATTGATTGGCTTAGATAACTAACTTCTATTGAGAAAATGTCAGCTAGGGGCAATGAGGTCAAGCTGGCTTCTTTCCAAGAACAACAAAAAGTGTTGCTTCTGAGGAATGACCACAACTATAAGGTTGAATAATTCCAATAATAGTTTTAAAAAGTTGAACTAAAATGTGAAGTGTAGTGTAAGGGGAGATCCATTATAATGAGTCTGAGTATATAATCACGGTGGGTTATGACATCAGTTGACAAACCACAACAGTAGTGCTAGTAGACACACACGTTCATGGTGCACTGCTGACTGGAGAATGTTATACTGTATAGATAGCAGTACAGAAGCGTGTTTGATTAGATACAGTAAAGTGCTCAGAACTTTCGGTTGGATTGTTGAAATTAAATGATATAAGCAACAATTTCAGTGCTGACCAAAACTGAGAATATACCAATCAATATCCTATACATCATCAGATGGTCCCAAAAATGTACACATGCTGCAAAGAAAATATGAGTAGTGCTGAAAAATGCTCACAGTATAACACCAAGTCAGTTCAATTGCAGGGATATCAATTTATTCATTTAAGAAGCATGAGTGATTGTGAATCAGTTTCACCAGCTTTGGTGCAACTGAAAGTGTCAACAGGTGCAACGGAGAGGCTAAAGAAGACAACCCTCAAAAGAGAATTGTTTTGATGTGGTAGCCCCAGACAGTTGCTCTCTCCTCCATCCTTTCTGACTGATGCTTATCTAGTTTTGTGTTCTGCTTGTGTGATCATCACTGTTGGTAGCATGAGGCAGTACCTGCAGCCCAATCAGGTTGCACAGGTAGCCCAGCTCCTCCAGGATGGCACATCCATATGTCATAAGAAGGTTTGCTTTGTCTCACAGCACAGTCTCAAGAGCACAGAGAAGAAACCAGAAGACTGACTTTATAAGTGGTGAGCTGGACAGGGTCATAGAAGGGCATCATCCCAGCAGCAGGATGGGTATCTGCTCCTTTGCGTGAGGAGGAACAGGAGGAGCGCTGCTAGAGCACTACAACATGACCTCCAGCAGGCTGCTGGTGTGCATGTTTCTGATCAAACTGTCAGAAACAGACTCCATGGGTGGGATGGTGGCATGAGGACTGACGTCCTCTGCTGGGACCAGCTGCAGGTCACCCACATCTACAGTCCCATCCATAAAAAAATAACTGGGAAAAAAAATATTTTTTGTGAATTATTATTTTAATGATTATAATTCATATCTAAATACAAATTTTACTTTCCCTTTTAGAAAATAAAAGTAAAAGCAACATTTATTAACATTAATATTGTGTGTGTCATTTTGTCCAATCAGAACAGGCCAGTTTACGTTAGCCACGGACTGTGACCAGTGTTTCAGTGTATCACCGAGGGCAGTCTAAAGGAAATCTCTCACCAGAATATTTGTCATCATCATCATCACAGCCACAGCCACAGCAGCAGCCGTCCCTGAGCTATGCGAACAGATCCGACCAATTCAATTAAGCTACAGCTTTGATGTTGATGCTAGTGCGGCCAGGCTGCCGCCGAGCTACCACCGAGCTCCCGCTCTCGACGGGACATTGCCGTGGGATCTATTGGTGGGAGTCACGGGACAGACAAACAGCCATATACAAACCTGCGGCTAACAGCCAAAACTCAGCAGGTACCCGCAAACAGTGTCCGGACTAAAGAAACAGCTTTGCCGCACATTGGTATGACAAGTATCCATTTTTGGAGTACAGGCTGTACAAACATGTGACATTTTTGTTGAATGTGCATTGCAGATTAATATTTCACCACAAGTAACTAAAGATGTAAGGATTTGTTTATTTCATGGATTTTACCAGGCTGCAGTTATTGGCTAGTAGTTATTTAGAAAACGATTTGTGTAGAGTTAAAAAAAAAAAAAAGAAAAAAATTCTCCAATTTGTCATCTACAAAGGTTAACAATAAAGGCTGACATACTCGGCAACAAACCTGGCAACCCCACTGCTGGAATTATTTTTTGTTGTTGCAATTACGATCTTAAGACACTAGATAGCAGTGTTCTGCTCATTCTCCATATTCAACTTTTAACAGTGTTTTTTTTACCTATTTTTTAGGTTTATGTAAATATAGCATGAAATACAAGGTACAATGTCCGATGAATATGTGCTGGAATCTGGCAAGCCTTGTGGGTCATCTGATAATATCAACCAAGGAACAACGGGACAGCTTACAATCCAAAGTCAAAAACTGGCCAGGGCTTGACAAATTTGGTCATGTTTACCACCACTTTGTGGCAAGATGGACCAGGGAATCATTACATACATCAGTCATGTTGAATCTCCATCTCATCTTCAGACAAGCTTGAAAAAGCCAGACAGCACACAAGGAAAGAAAGAAAGTGGCATAGCTGTGTTCAAGTTCTGAAATGCCAGCTCAGAAGGCTCTGAGTGACAAAGACTCGGAGGGACCATCACCAAAGCACCTGCATTCATCTTAGAGTGGGCCTCTCCACGAGAAGACACGGTGTGTGTGTGTGTGTGTGTGTGTGTGTGTGTGTGTGTGTGTGTGTGTGTGTGTGTGTGTGTGGTGCATGCAAGGTGAGGACATGAGGCACCCAAATAGAGTGCGAAAAAAGCTGTTCAGAATCAACACACAGTTTGCTTGGCGCGCCTTCAAGCGCCAAACAGTCCTTATAGAAGATGAACAGTTGAGGGGTCGTCTCACAATGCTCATTGAGTCAACATCAGCACTATCAGATCCTTTTTGCAAATGGCAACATGTACCACCATGTCTGTTGGATGAAGCACATTTACCATACACAATTCAAGGCAGATGATGCAATCCATCTCCAGAGTCCGTTCATTACAGTCTCTATTAGCAGACTACAAACACGTAGTCAGTGAGTATGGCTATGCAGTGGGCGATGTGAAATCATCTTACGCCAAGGACCTGCTCATTAGTGAATATCAAAATATGAACGTTAGCAGCTGGTTACATAATCGACTCGTGGGAGCAGTGGAGGGTCGTGTGCCTGGCCATTCTTTCCGTGGAAGATATTGAGTATATCTACATATTTGGAACCATGATAAGAGTCTCTCTGCTTATTGGAGTAGGCACTGCCCTGGTCTATCAGAAAATTTGGAGGTCGTGTCAGCAGTCAAAAGCCCCCATGGAGCTGCCCGGCACGATTGATGGATGGAGTGGAGCTGTTAGCTTGCCTTTATTACCTTTATTTTTTATGGAATACAGAAAGAAAGTGTGGGTGAAGTAAAAAAAAATGGTCAGAGCCAGCTGATGGTTAAAAAAAGAAAAAAAAAATATTTGACAGGCAGAGACGCAACGCGGTTCTACTTAGCAGCACGTCTAAACAAACCCACGTTTACAGAACTCTACCGGTTAATAAGTGAGTACGAACTGAAGAAAAAACAAACCTAAAGCTGAAAAAACCCTAAAAGTTAACGGAAAAGACCTGTGAACCTGAGTGAGAGAGGGAGAAACAGAGAGCTGCTCTGTGTGTGAGTGAGAGACACAGCACACAATCTCCATATGTATAAGGGAGGGGCGCTGTGACACTTTGCTACCCTATGAGAATTTTAGTTCAATCGGAGCATGGATATTGACGTGGATTACTCGTATATTACTCGGACTCTGCAAAAGTGCTTTATCCGTACCAGATACTCGTTTCAGCCGAGTATCCGGCTCATCACATTAAGTAAAAAAAGCCCCGAAATTCATATGAGAAGGATTCCAAAAGTAACCCCTTAAAATTACCAAGGATTTTGAAAAATTGGCATTTAAAGAGTTTGGCTCTTTAAATGTCAATTTTTCTAAAATCGTCAGCGGCCATCTTTAATTTGAAGGTCAAAAGTGGGTCAAATCAATAAATCTACATAATTTATCAAATAGTCTCAGAAACCATGTATTATGCAACACTGAGGGCAAAACTATTCAAAAGTAAATTATGAGCTTGGCTAACAGGAGCCAGTTTGGATATAGGGCTCTCACAAAATTTTTCCCACATTTTTGTGAGGGGCACCCCGGCTCATTTTTTTCTTTAACCTTTATAGATGACAAATCCAGTGAGAAATGAACCTTCGCTCTCCACGGTCACAGAACTTCTATAGATGACCCAACTAACAGGCGATAAGAAAGCTCTGATCACACTCTGGTACAGTAGGTGGCATTATGTGCCTTAACACGTTGGTTTGATCCACTAATTCAGAGAAGAAGAAGCAGCTCTGAAATGAATCGTGTCAGTGAAATGAATCAATGTTTTGCCACAGAAAAACGGTTCAACTCTAGGACCTATGTGTCACACATTAGCCTACTATGATATGCATGCATTTCTGTTTTGTGTTCGTTTTTTAGCAAGAAACATCTATAACAGGGGTACTCAAATACAAATCTTAAAGGGCCACAAAGAATTTTTTTAATGACTCAAAAGTCCATTAATTGAGGTCGGTCAGGCCACATGCAATAATACTGTAATATTTTTTTAATAATAAGTTATTTTCATTCAAAACAACAAAAATACGAAAATAATAATAACATGTAATTTCCATTTTGACATACAGTAAATTCAAATAAATAGTTAAATAAAACAAAACATGACCCCTGTCATGAATCCAAAACAAATGTATCAGGAGGGGGTTAAGAACACTTTTCTTTTTAAATATTATCACAAAGAACCACAAATAAGAAGGGAGAGTGTATTTCTGTCCTAACATACATGCTAAAATCAAACCAAATGTCCCTTTTAGTTTAACAAAAAAAAATCATCACCTCCATAGATTCCTTTGGTAAACAAATATATCAAGATCTTAGGAATGAAAGTGTCATGAAAAACTATTTTACATTGAAAGTGTGTCACTGTGAAACACTGCTTAATGAGAGAAATGGCATCTTGTGTCTGCTGCCAATGCTTTGAACTTTGGCTCAAATGGTGTAATGGCCAGGCGGACACACTGATGCAAGTGTTCTTTTCTGAGTCCACTGCGGTACTGGTTCTTTACCACGTTCATTGTTGAGAACGATTCACTACGGTAGGTTAAGTCAAACATAGTCAGAATGTGAAGTGCCATCTTCTGCAGCAGAGGGAAATTAGCTGCAGTTACCATCTTTGTCCAGAAGGTGATAACGTCACACTGACTCTCTTTCAGTGCAATGTTTTCTTGCAGGTCAATTAGCTCACTTTGCAGTGAAGCAGCTGTGGCCCATGGGAAGATTTGTTGTGCTTCTGAAGAGAACTCTCTCACATTTTTGACCAGAAATGGATTGTCAATGCACAGAAGGACTTGTTTCCCCAATATGAAGTCATCAAAGCGTGTCTTGAAATTTTCAATCAGCTTCTCCACAAATTGAACATGTTGCTGATGAGCTCCTTTTTCTTTGGTCTGTTCCAAAAGTTTGGGGAAATGGAGCAATTCCTCCTATATGTAAAAATTAAAAAGGAATAAGAGGCTCAGTTTTTTTTGTTTTGTTTTCTTTTTAAAAGGGCATGAAGTTTTAAAAATGTAAGTAAAATCCAGATAATGTTTGTGGTAGAAAATGTTAAACAGCCTACCTGTAGGTCACTTTTGAAGACCTCCAGTTTCCTCTGGAAAGCCCGCACTGCTGACATCAGCTCACACACTGTGTTGTTCTTCCCTTGAAGCTTCAGATTTAGGTTATTCAGATGAGATGTTATGTCAGTCAAAAATGCCACAGCTTCCATCTTTTCGGGATTTTGCAGGAAATCCATGAACAGTTTTGCTTTAGCACTCTTTTGCTCTGACAGATACACTTGTAGTTCATTCCTAATAGCCCAAAAACGCTCCAGGACCTTGCCTTTGCTCAGCCATCTGATGTTGTTGTGCAGGAGCAAATCATCAAATGCTGCATTGACCTCCGCCAGGAACGAGCGCAGCAAGCGATGCTGCAGTGCAGATTATGCTCTCAAGAAGTTTATGAGTTTCATCATTGTTGCCATGATTTCAGAGTAGATTTCTCCAAGGCTTGCACAAAGGACAGACTGGTGAATTATGCAGTGGTAAGATATCAGGTGAGGGTGGAGACATTTCAGGCGCTGAACCAGTCCTCTCTCTCTGCCCATCATAGCTGGAGCTCCATCAGTAGCAACTGACACAACTTTCTTCACATCTATTCCTTTTTCTTTCAGCATTTCCAGTACTGCATTGTGAATGTCTTCACCCCTTGTCTGTCCACAGAGGTTTGCCATGCCAGACACGTCTTCAACAAACTCCCTTTTTGACTCTTCATAATACCTCACAAACACCATCAACTGAGCATTATCAGTGGTGTCAGTGGACTCATCCACAGCTAGGGAAATGCACACTGCATGTTTTATTCCATCACACAGCTGCTTAACTAGATCACCAGCTAGTACTTCAGTGCGTCTGGTTGCTGTGGAATCTGAGAGGGGGATTTGTTTAATTTTAGCTGCCATGTCCTCTTTTTGTTTGCCTTCAAACATTGTGTCCATCACTTCAGTCATGCATTCTTTTATTATTTCTGCATCTGAAAATGGCTTCTTGTGCTTACCCAAAATCCACGCCACTCTGAGGGAGCACTCTGTTGCTTTCTGTTGCTGGGTCATAGAAGTGGCAAGGATCCTGCTTGCAGCTTGATATGATGATATACAGTAAGTGCATTTATTTTCGTTGTTCTAACCTCAGAATTTTGAGGAAATGTCTCCTCAAAATGCCTATGTTTCGTCTCATAATCACGTTTTAAATTGGAAATCTTCGTCACAACTATCGTCTCCTGGCATATTAAGCACATCGGTCTTGTGCTGTTTGAAGGTAGAATGAATGAAAATTTTTCAGTCCATTCTTCTTTGAACTGTCGATTTTCACTGTCAACTTTCCGTTTAGCACTGAACTTGGAACTTGCCATTTTCGTCCAATCGAGTCTCCTGCAGCCGGCAAAACATCATCATGCGAGCTTCTCCAAAAGCAAAAGTGAAACTTAAAAATTGCGCTCGCAGCAGTGATTGACCCAGCTGTCTGTGTATCGTTGGCATGGAGACAAGTCCTGGTGCACACGTGCTGACCCAAACCAAAACACATGGTGAAGGAATAATTGTTCGGGGGCCAGAAATAGGCGGCCGGCGGGCGGATGCGGCCCGGGGGCCGCCTATTGAGGACCGCTGATCTATAATTAGAACAGGCCCAGTCAAAGTGATGTTGGCCCAGCCAAAATTGAAATCCTAGTGCTGCTACTGAGTGGGGCCCTCACAGCCCAGCACCCAGCAGCTCCATTGGCACTGGAGAGAACATCAGAATCAGCAGACCCACCATTGGGTTCCCATTCTCTTAAAGGATAACGGCAGGGTTACACTGAGCACAAGTGACAGGAGTGTAAGCATCTGGAGATGCGTGGTGAACGTTCTGCTGCCTGTAATATCATCCAGCATGACTGGTTTGACGGAGGGTCTGTGATGGTCTCGGGAGGCATATCATTACAGGCTCACACAGACCTCCATGTCATAGCAAGCGGTACCCTGTTAGGTACAATCCTTCAGAGTGATTGTCAGACCGTACTCTGGTGCAGTGGGCCCTCGATTCCTCCGGGTGCAGGACTATGCCCTGCCTAATGTCGCCAGAGTGTGTAGGCAGTTACTGGATAATGAAGGCATTGACGCCATTGACTGGTCCTCTTGTTCCCCAGACCTAAATCGATTTCAGCAGCTATGGGACGTTATGTATTGATGCATCCAACGCCACCATGTACAATGACAGACTGTACATCATCAGGAGCATGTCCAGACATTGGAGTGGGTATGCTGGGGCCATACGCACTACTAAGTCACATTATGAGTTGCTGTGATTAAATTCACGCAAGTTGGATCAGTCTATGATTATAATTTCCACTCTGCTTTTTGGTGGGATTTTGAGGGTTTTGGTTTCCATTGATTGTTCTCAACACATTATACATGTGTCCATGTACATCAGTAAAGATTTTTAACTTGAATAATTCATTCATCAAGACCTGATGTCTGATTGAAGTGTTCCCTTAATTTTTTTGAGGAGTGTATATTCCAGTGTTCATTTCATTCCCCATTGTTATTGTCATTACCATACAGAACTAACAGAAGTGCTGCTGGTTGATCCAATAAGGAAGTGCCAAAAATGTCAGTTCTCCCGAGTGTCCACTAGGATCAGTTTGCATAATAGAGCAGTTTCTCATTGACCCCCATGTTAAAATGGCCGTTTTCACAGCATCATTAAACGTGTTTAAGGCCTGGTACAAAAAAACATTCTAGTCTGTATGTTTGAGGGTTTGAAGTTTATATATAATTAGGGCGTGGCCTCTTGAGTGACAGCTAGTCGCTGGCCCTCACTTCTCCTCAGCCAGATGGACGTATCTCCCGCCCTCCAACGTCACATACATGCCCTTTTTTGCTAAGAAGAAATGAGGCGGAGTCAGACTCACAAGATGGCAACTCCCATAGGTGAGTACGATTGGATCAAGTTGAGAGAATGGACCCAACGTAGGCTACGTCCATTTTTTATACAGTTTAGGGGTCTTTGCCATCCTACTTTTCAGCTAAACTCCTACATTAAGATAACATTTTTTCCTAAATGTAGTAAGGAAACATGTTTCTGTAGAACAAATATCATAAATGTCATCCAAAACTGAGATAAGATAGGATTTCAGACTTAAGCAATTTCTGTAACAAGGCCCCGGGCTTCTGGCATTGGATGAGGAAAAAGTTTGAGGATGATGGGATGTTACAAGAGCTAACTAAATATGAGCATATTTAACAGTGTCCACTGTTAGTGTCACTATACTAATGTCACTCATTAGCTGTGAAAGATTAAGAAAATTTTACAGCCATCCAGTGATTCATCAGTACTGGAGCATCCTGTCCCCTGATGATGGCAAATAAACAATTTGGCTTCCAGCCTCAGAGAGAAGCCGTGAACACTCTCAAATAATCACATAATCATCCAGACTCCTTATTAAAGTCTTTAAATGTCTTGAATACAGTCATCTAGAGATTAGGGTTGCAACAGTATGAGAAAACTGCTCAGGAATACTTAAACCACAGTAACTGTATAAAGCACTGTGTTGTATCCAAGGGCTTGTTTATGAAGAGAATGTCACTCTCACCATACCCTTTCTCTTTAATTCACATTAGAAACATATTGGTGTGTGGGCACTGATTAAAACCTGGATGTTTTTAAAATAATACATATGCTCTTTGGTGGATTATGTGTTTGCTGAATTAAAGGAGATGCTTGGGCTGATTCAGAAATCCTCTCTAACACACAAATGGAGATTCTGTCTGCCTGCGACTGAAATGTTCTACGGTAAACGTATTGCCTCATTTCCAGTGTTTTCGTGTGTTGGTTACTTGAGTTCACTGTTTGATGCTCTAGCTCAGGAGTGCCCAATCCTGCTCCTGGAGAGCTACTGTCCTGCATGTTTTAGGTTTCTCCCTGCTTTAACACACCTGAGTCTAATGATGTGCTCGTTATCAAGCAGCTGGAGCTTGTCACAGGTTTGATAATCATTAGAGTAAGGTGTGTTAGAGCAGGGAGAAACCGAAAACATGCAGGACAGTAGCTCCCCAGGAGCAGGATCGGGCACCCTTACTCTAGCTAAACTCAGCTGATTTTGCTTTAATATTGTTCCTCTGTCTCTTACAAACCGGGAAACACAGGACCTTTTTTGAAAAAAAGGTCACAGAAAGGGTCCTATGTTCCCTGGTCTTACAGCTCTCTTTCTGTCAGCAACTGCTAATCCTACAGTTGTTTACATGCTCTGTTAACCACTTTAGCTTAGCAGTTAGCTTTACAGCTTGTGGTGGCTTCTCTCGCTCTCTCCCTTGTTATCTTCTACTCAAAGTATCTTATGTTTAGCTATTCCTCTGCTTCTTTAATGAAAATGGTAAATGTAATAAGTATAACATTTTTGTAGTGCTGGAGACGAAGCTTAGTGAATTAGAAGCTCTGCACAATGGAAACTTATGCTACTGTAGTTAGCCAGCCACTTAACATTAACCGGTGCAGACCCACATATTATAGCTCCTGCTAGCCCTCTCTCTGCAAATCCTGAGCAGCTGGGGCCATGGGTGAATGTTGTCCAAGGACAGCATAGTTCCACGGTTAACAACCTACCCATTCACGTTTCAAACAAATTTTCCCCACTCAGTGACACACAACTCTGTTTATAGGCCCAGTCTGAGAGACATACTTAGTGATGGCAGAAACCATAGTGAAATGCATCACAGGGGCCAGAGTGGGCAACCCTGAGTTCTATTTGAAATTGCTGGCTAAGGATAAACGTAAATATGGTCGGCAGTAATGACACCCAGTTATGTTTATCGGAAGTCACTAAAGTTAATGTGGAGTCGGTGTGTACATATATGCAGAAACTATGTTGGACACCGTCATTTTCTCTGGTCCACTGCCAAACTTGACCAGCGATGACATGTATAGCTGCATGTCCAGATGGTAACCTGACTCCGCCAGAAGAATTGATTCGTATTATTCGCATTTGCTCAGCATATCCATCAGGGAACTCTCGGTCTTTTGGAAAGGGACGAAAATACTTGTTGCTGATTGGAAAAACCATCTGTTTATCACCAACACACGGGCCACAGCAACCTAAAAGATCATCGAAGCGTAATGACATACTAACAGCGTTGAGGCAAAGCTCAGAAAGTAAACAACACGTCAGTCAAGGATATTTGCCATTTGTGCATACGTTTACAGTCACTTCTCGTTTAGTCTCACTTAAATCTGCCTAAAAACCAACGCTGATTGGACGTTCGCTTCAGTAAATAATAATTGGTAGTCTTTCTGGGGAAAACCTGGTCTTATTAGGAGAGATGGTATTCATCCAACTTTGGATGGAGCCACTCTCACATCTAGGAACCTGGCTTAATTTGTTAGCAGTCTGAAACCATTACAACAATCCAGTGTTGAGATCAGGAAGCAGAGTCGCAGTCTAACACTCTCCACGCTGCCCTTGGATCAGTACCCTATAAAACGCTGTATGTCCGCCGATCATTTAGATGAATTAAATCAAAAGTTAACAGAAGAGGAGCTATACAAGAAAACCTAAAAAAACCTTGTAAAATAAAATGTGAACTTTTAAACATCAGATCTCTGTCGTCTAAAGCTGTATTAGTAAATTATTTGATATCAGATAATCATATTGATTTATTCTGTCTGACTGAAACCTGGCTCTACAGTTCCCAAACTTGCAATCAGCTCCTCACTCCAACCAGTCTTCATACCTGCTTCTCATCAACTCATCACCTGCAGTACTTGCCTCCTCGTGTTTTTGCTACTTCATAGTGTTTTCTACAGTTATTTCTTATACTCTAGGATCATCACCGTCTAATCCCTCCGCCAGTTGACCTTCCATTCCCTTCCTGCCACACCGCTGTTTCAATCCCATTCACGCCAGCCCCTTACCGTGCCTCCAAATCTCAATAAATAACCTTTTCTGCTCACCTGTTCTGTGTCCCGCGCTTGGGTCTCCGTCTTAGTTCATAACAACAGTATACCACCTCCAGCGCCTGGAGGCACTCATTCGGGGGGGGTTTGCTGTAGCCATTCTGCCTGCATGCCTTCTTGTCTGCTTGTTTGTCTCCTGTTTTCTCAGTTCAATCAGAGAGTTGTTGGTTCACTTTATTCACCATAACCACGTGGACAGACGCCATATTTGGGATCTGGATTCCTCAACATAATCTGTCCATTTGTCTGGAAAAATCATTGAAAAGCCGTTTTTAAGCAGCTGAACAACTTCATGGTAATGATCAGCTGTTTTGATGTCTTCCAGTCAGTTTTAGACCACACCATAGCACCGAGACAGCTCTTGTTAAGGTCTTCAGTGACATCCATTTAAACACAGACAATGGCAAAATTTCAGTCTTAGTATTATTGGATATCAGTGCTGCATTTGACACAATCACAATATATTACTAGACTGTCTGGAAAACTAGGTGGGACTTTCTGGCACAGCATTAAAATGGTTTGAATCCTATGTGAAGGACAGGGATTACTTTGTGTCTATAGGTAAATACACATCTGAGTGGGCAAAAATGACATGTGGAGTCCCCTAAGGCTCCATTCTGGGGCCTCTTCTGTTTAATATCTACACGCTGCCACTGGCTCAGATCATGAAAAACAACAACATATGTTACCACTAGGGATGCTCGATATTGGCTTTTCTGCCGATATCCGATATTCCGATATTGTCCAACCCTTAATTTCCGATATCGATATCACCCGATACCGATATATGCAGCCTTTTTACACCAAAATTCATCACATATCACCTATTATGGAATTAACACATTATGCCTAATTTTATGTGATGCCCCACTGGATGCATACATAAATGCAACACTGCATTTCAAATTTAAACACAGTCTGTACAAAATAAGTTATTGAAAAAAGTGCCATTCATTTATTTGTTTGTGCTTTTAGAGAATATTTTGCCTCAAACAACACTACAGACAACATCACAACAAGGAAGATGCCTATCTTCAGTCCAGAGTAGTAAACAAACTTAGTTTTCTTTTTTCAGACTGAGTAACCGGCCGTAACTTGGCAAATAATACAATCAATAAATTAGCAGTTAAGCTCAACGTGCTAACCTGTATTGGATCTAACGGATACAGCACCAGAAATTACCCTCTCGAAGTGACTGTAAACAATGCTGTACAGTTCGGGTAAGCACTGGTCTGAGAAATACTTGCAACTGGGCACGACATAACGGGGCTCGAGGAACTCCACAAGTTTGGTGAATCTGGCATCCTGAAAGATAGAAAAAGGTTTTTTCTCTGTGTCGGCTGTTGCTTCTTTTCATCACTTTGCTGCACAGATGTAGCGTATAACTCCGCATGATTCTTCTTGAGGTGGGTGATCAAATGTGATGTATTAAAGGAAGTAGCCTTGCTTCCTCCTCTCATAACTGACGCCTTGCAGTCATTGCATAGCGCACATTTACTGTTAGTAGATGACACTTGGAAATACTTCCAAACCACGGACATCTCATGCACCAGGAGAGCTGAAGCTTGTTAGCCACGGTTAGCAACCTACGAGTGAAGCGTGTTGTTGTTGTTATACGTCATCAAGCGCGCGCCTGTAAACGGCCCGTGTTGCATTCAGGTACACTCGGAAATGCTGAAGCCTACAGAACTAACATCGGTTGTAAAAACCAGATACCGATAATTCACAATATTACATTTTTAACTCAATATCGGCCGATAATATCGGTGGGCCGATATTATCGGACATCCCTAGTTACCACAGCTATGCAGACGACACACAAATCTACATAACGATATCACCAGGCGACTATAGTCCAATACAAGCACTGAGCAGATACATCGAGCAAATGGACGATTGGATGGAGCAGAACTTTCTCCAATTAAACAAATAAAAAACTGAAATTATTGTTTTTGGAGCCAAGGACCCAACGGTAATGCTAAAAACGACAAACTAAGCCAGAAACTTAGGTGTAATCATTGACACAGACCTGAACTTCATCAGCCACATTAAAACAATTACAAAGTCGGCCTACTCTCACCTAAAGAATATATCAAGGATTAAAGGATATATGTGTAAGCAGGACTTAGAAAAACTTGTCCATGCATTTATCTTCAGCAGGTTCGACTACTGTAACAGTGTCATTACAGGTCTCCCTAAAAAGTCCATCAGACAGCTGCAGTTAATTCCAGAATGCTGCTGCTCAAGTCCTCACTAAGACGTGATGCGTGTGAATATCACCGAATAGTCACTTCTGACCATGCTCCTACCACAGTTGACAGTTGATTAGTTTTCCACAGGATACAATTCCACGTTCACCATGGAGGTTCAGCTCACACTTACTGTCGGGCAGCAGGTTTAAAGATTTTGTTGCAACTCAAATATGCTCTTACATAGAGTTTAGTGACACCCCTGACGTTAGCAGTGGCACGTTGTGGGAAGCGCTTAAAGGTACTATTCAGGGACAAATTATATATATCCTATTTCTCTCATTTGAGAAATAGGACACTCCCCCATAGAATAAACAGCTACAACTGCATTCGGAACACAGCCTCTTAATGACACGCAAAGTGGTGAGGCAGCTGCGACAATCCAAACAAAGCTTTTTTGAGCAGGGAGATAAGGTAGGGAGACTCTTGGCACAGCAGGCCCGCGCTGCTAGTGCTTTTAGACTAATCTCTAAAATTCAACTACTGGACGGCAGCGACACTTCTGATACAGTGATTATCAATAGGTCTTTTTCTGATTTCTATACCGCACTATATACTTCTGAAAGCCGCCCAATTACTGCAGCGACCCCTAATCCCTTGGACTGTTTAACATACCCTCAGATTGAAATAAATATCCTTAGGGAACTCTGTAGACCCATCTCTCTGTTGGAGGTGCATGAAGCGATCAAGTCTATGCAAAACAGGAAATCTCCTGGTCCCGATGGTTTTACAGTCAAGTTCTTTAAGGCATATTCAATGCTATTAGCTCCCATCCTTGTGAGAATGTTCAATGACTCCTTACAGGGATCCTACCTCATGTAGAAGCTACAGACCGGTCTCACTTTTAAACATAGATTGTAAGATACTTGCTAAGGTCCTCATCCCCGTCTCAAAATTGTGAGGTCATCAATAATTTCACTAGACCAGGCAAGCTTTACATTAGGGAGACACCCATTCTTTAACACTAAAAGGCTGCTCAACATCATATTCTCACCTGGATCGGACACTCCTGAGGTCATAGTGGCACTGGATGCAGAAAAAGCCTTCGACCGGGTAGAGTGGGGCTTTCTATTTTTCATTTTGGAGGAATGTGGCTTTGATCCTGATTTTATTTCTTGGGTTAAGCATCTGTATGTAACCCCCTCTGCCTCTGAAAACACTAACAGCATATTTCCCTCTCGTGGGACCCGGCAGGGCTGTCCGCTCTTGCCCTTGTTGTTCAACATAGCCATCAAGCCCCTAGCCATCTTTTTTTCCCGAATCTGGACCAACAACTTAACACCTTTATTTGGCAGAATAAACCAGACTGTATCAAAAAACGTATTCTTCAACTCCCTAAACCTGAAGGGGGACTTGCACTTCCTAATTTCTGCCAATACTTCTGGGCCTGCAACATTAATAAACTTATATATTGGCTCCGTGGTGAAGTTACAGACGTCTGCCCGCCATGGGCTCATACTGAGATGACATCTTCTTCCTGCTCTTTGCATTCTACAATCTGCTCACAATAACAATAACAATAACTGCCCACAAGGTCTCACCTAATCTGGTCGCCACCAATACCATTAAATTGTGGATCCAGTTCAGGAAGCAGTACAGCTTGCAAAGTGCTTTGATATATAGTTTTGAATAACAACATAATAATATGCGTTGCTCTCTTTCTGCACAGATCCTGCATCCATCCTTATTTTAGATAAGGGCCTCCAATCGCTTAATGACCTGTATGACGAAGGTGTTTTGGCGTCCTTTGCATTTATGTCGGACAAATACAGCCTGCCTAATAGCAACTTTTTTCGGTACCTTCAAATGAGACATTTTATCCAGATTTTCCGAATCCGCTCCCCTGAAGCTGAGATGGACACAAGCGACTGATATCTTTCATTTATAATAAGATTGCTCTCCTGAGCCCAGTCCTCACTGTATCGCCTAAAAATGCATTTGAAAAGGATTTGAGGGACATTACTGAGGTCCAGTGGAGGGACATTCTAAAACTGGTCCACTCATCCTCAATCTGTGCCAGGCACGGCCTAATACAGTGGAGGGTGCTCCATAAAGCCCATTTCAACAATGCTAAATTGGCTAAGATATACCCTAGTCACAGTGATGCTTGTAACTGTTGTAAGCAGTCCCCAGCCGACCACGCACACATGTTCTGGACGTGCCAAAAGCTTTTTGAATTTTGGTCCGATATTTTCCAAACCCTCAATCAGGCTCACAAATTTGGTACCTAATCCCCTGACTGCTCTATTTGGGCTTTCTCCGTCTAAAAATTTCTCCGGTAAGAGTTGTCATGTTCTCGCCAGACGTAACTTTCTCCTTAAATGGAAACATGTTCACCTCCCCACCTCTCTCTTTTCTATTTATTCATTTATTTTTGTTGTTTTTCTCTTTCTTGAATTACATTATTTATTTTTGCTAATTTTTTTTATTTATTTTTTTTACTTTACCCATCTACTTACTGTATGTTACATGTTATTCAGTTCCTTGGTTGGTTACCGTGTCTGATGTGGGCACCGTCACGTCACCTTAAAGCAGATGCACTGTACAACTATCATACTTTTTTCTGTGTACTTGTCTGTTGAATTCAATAAAAATTTGGAGAAAAAAACCCCATTGCTATAACAATGCAAAACATTTGGTCAGCTGGCATGAACCTGAGTAACTGCTCCATCTACGTTTATGTCACACGTTTATGTCTCCATCTCCAACCTTTTTCACACAAACCACAAGTAAATAATATCAGACTATTTAAACGTTAATGAACAGTTTTCCACATCCATTACGCAAAGAAGTCCAGATCAAAACAACACTTTCTATCTCGATCCCCACCACCTTGCAAAAATACTATAGTGTGACATTAAACTGCATGAATAGATACAGTACGAGAGTGCGTGGCGGCACCATGCACTTAATTTGAGCTACAGGCAGGGAGCCATGGCTACAGGTGAGCAAATGTCTCTGAAAACATGGCTCTTGTTTGTGGCTGGAGCTTTGTCAAACATGATGCTACATCTTGGACTGTGACACACTTAGGCCCTCTGTCTTTTGTGAGATTGGCAGTTGCTTGTCGATGATTGAGTTCCAAGTACCGAGCGGGTGCCACAGAACGTGAGAACGTTTCATTACCACAACGCCGTACAGGAAATCTTAAATTGGATGTTGGCTGGAAAGGCTTGTCTAATCCATTCACGCTAGGCTGGGTTGAGGGTGCCGGGGCTGGGCCTGCCGGTGCAACTGCAGGCGGAAGCGGACAGGCAGTCTCCTCACTCCGGCTGCTTACTGTCGGCGTGGTTGCCGTACCCTTATTTCCTCTTCGTTCTGTCATTAGACTATGTAAATTTACTAGTCTGCTTCTGCCATGGATCTACCGTATGCCTGACGTTGACAACGTAACTTCCATGAACCTGTGTTGAATAGGCCTCGAAATAGTTAAATTAAAAGCGAAAATACACGTAATAGCCTACGTGTGTAAAAATAATTTCCTAACATATTCATACGGAATTGATAAATTGTGCAAAATAATTTTAATACATTTTTTAGAAAACAGTGGCGAAAGGGAGAACTACATTGATTTTCAATCAAGATTCCAGCACGATGGCAGACAATTTAGTGAGGCAGCCGACTCAAAATTTATAATGCAGAAAAACCCCAGACCATCCAGACCTTTCCCTTAAGTTTAGGCCATAATATTAACTTACTTGGTTGGGTTCGAAAAAGACCCTGGTTTGGCTTAGAAAGAATTTGTTTGTTACAGACATTTCTGTGTGACGTAGTTATGTCTGTGCTGTGGTTACGTTATAAAAGTTACATTGGTTTTATTTTCACACGGGATACAAACAGCAGTCTCCTGGGTAAAATTCATGTGTTTGTTTGACCCATTCCCACCACTTCTGCATACTTTGGCACTCTTTATATTACGGGACTTGACTTCCTCCTTTGCTCCTGCCATAATTACTACTGCCACTAGAGGTAGCCAAAACACACACAATGGATGGTCTGCACTAGATGGATGGATGGCTTCAGCTAGCTTAGCCCCAAAGCAATTTCAATCAAAAGCAACTGGATTGGTTATTTGTCTAGGAAGACGTTTCACCTCTCATCCATTAGGCTTCCTCAGTTCATGTACGCAACTGACCAGGCTGGGACTGCTCCAGGTCTGGACAAATGAGAACGTTCAGCCAGCTCAGGTTTCAGTGATCTATCACTAGCAAGCTAACGTTAGCCAGCTAACTGTAACCTAGCTGTGCTGCATGGATCTGGTGTTGGTTGCTTTGTAATGCTAGCTGATAAGGTCCCTAAGCTAGACACACTGACCCTGAGCCAGCCTAAACCCCAGCCCCTGGCGTCCACGCAAGCCATCTCGCGACCTTTACTTATAAGTCAGTCCAGGCCAGAGAAAGTATTTGAAGGTCTCAATTTTGAGTTAAATAATCCGTTCGCCAACTGGCATTAAAAAGATAATAATACATGTAAAATTCTACACACAGTACCTCCTAAAGTTGTAGGTCTACGCCATAAGACTTGAGATACATTGTTTCTAGCTGCCTCTAGCAGTAAGATGTAGTTGCAGTCTTTTCTTTCAGGGGCCTCCATCTTGTCACGTTCATGGTCACCAGCTGTGTTAGAAATTGTTCCCTCATTCAGTGGCTCACTATTCCCTATCTAGTGTTTAATAGATATTGCACTATACGTATAAGGAATGACAAAATGAGATTTCGGACACTACACTGGAATTTTCTAACAAATCATTACGTGAGCAGATGCGTTGGATATATGTGTGATGGAAGCGGGTGCGTCCAGCATCATGTAAACAAACAAAGCCGTAAACCAGTTTTACAGTCTGTTTATGACACAAACCTGCACTCAAGAGGACGGTAAAAGGTTGTATTGATGTTGCATGTTAATTTCAATGTTAAATCCCAAATAATTTGGGGAAATTTCAATTGTTTGAAACAGTAGCGGCGCTTTCAATTTTGGATAGGTCAATGTCTCTTCAACTGGGCCTGTTAATTATAGATGTTTCTTGCTAAAAACAAACACAAAATAGAAATGTCGGGATATCATAGTAGGCTAATGTGTGACGCATAGGTCCAAGAGTTGAACCTTTTTTTCTTTGGCAAAACATTGATTAATTTCACTGACACGATTAATTTCAGAGCTGCTTCTTCTTCTCTGATTTATAGTGGATCAAACCAGCGTGTTAAGGCGCATAACGCCACCTACTGTACCGGAGTGTGATCAGAGCTTTCTTATCGCCTGTCCCTCTTCAGGTTAATGCGTACACTTTATCTCATCTCATCTCATCTCATCTCATCTTCAACCGCTTATCCGGGGTAGGGTCGCGGGGGCAGCAGCTCTAGCAGGGGACCCAAAACATCCCTTTCCTGGGCCACATTAACCAGCTCTAACTGGGGGATCCCGAGAAGTTCCCAGGCCAGTGTGGAGATATAATCTCTCCACCTAGTCCTGGATCTTCCCAGAGGCCTCCTCCCAGCTGGACGTGCCTGAAACATCTCCCTAGGAGGCGCCAAGGGGGCATCCTTACTAGATGCCAGAACCACCTCAACTGGTTCTTTCAACGCAAAGGAGCAGCGGCTCTACTCCGAGTTCCTCACGGATGGCTGAACTTCTCACCCTACACTTTAGGGCCATAAAATAAAATCATAAAATTCAGTGTGGAGTAAAATGTCTCCAGATGTCCATAATAAGATCGATATGCTTTTAATGGCAATATCAAGTTTTTTTGTTGCGCCACAAAAATCGTTTTCTAAATAACTACTAGCCAATAACTGCAGCCCGGCCCAAAATCCATGAAATAAACAAATCCTTGCATCTTTAGTTACCTGTGGTAAAATATTAATTTGCAATACACATTTAACAAAAATGTCACATGTATTGTACAGCCTGTACTCCAAAAATGGATACTTCTCATACAATTGTGTGGCAAAGCTGTTTCTTTAGTCCGGACACTGTCTGCGGGTACCTGCTGAGTTTGGCTGTCTTGTGACAGACAAACGGCAACATCCCGTCGAGAGCGGGAGCTTGGCGGCAGCCCGGCCGCACTAGCATTACATTAACGCTGTAGCTTAATGGAATTTGTCCGATCTGTTAGAGGGACGGCAGTTGCTGCTGCTGTGGCTGTGGCTGTGATGATGATGATGACATTCTGGTTCCCGCGGAGGCAACCAGTTCTAACTCTTTTAAAAACATGTACAATGGATGATTGGGACTTAATGGGACATAGTGAGTGAGAGAATTTCCTTTATACTGCGCCCGGTGATGGACTGAAACACTGGTCACGGATGTCCGTGGCTAACGTAAAATGGCCTGTTCTGACGTTAATAAATGTTGCTTTTACTTTAATTTTCTAAAAGGGAAACATATTTTTGGTTTAAATTTTTTATTAAATTTTAATTATAATAATTAAAAATAACAGAAATAAAATAAAATATAAAATAAAATATTTTCTCCCAGTCATTTTCTATTGATGGGACTGTAGATGTGGGCCCAGTGTCGTATTGGGTGGGCCTATTGGGCCTCGGCGTAAAAGTGTGGTTTTGTTAACAATAGTTGTGTGTCCGGATTGCGAGCTGTAAAAGCCCATGGCTAATTTATTTCACGAGTGAGTAACAGTAGTCAGCCTGTGAGTAAGACTTGTTGGTAACTGCAGTTAGCTCTCTGGCTACTATTAGCACCTCTTCTGCTTCTTCTTCTCCTGAGGTAAAACACAACCACATTGCATTGTGGTACACGGAAGTAATGTAGTGGACATCATATGTACACTCAAATTAGCTGTACATTGTGGGGTATTTTATCGTGGACTATATAGTGAATGAAATTAACCACAGAGAATTGGAACACCAATACAAAATGGCTGCACACTATATAGTGCACTACTTCTATGATAGAGAAAAATTTCGAACACAGCTATAGGCTGTATTTCAAAGTGGAGGCTGCTAGAACACTTCCTTATGAGTCTCGTTCTACAGAGATGAGTCTAGAGTGCTGCCTAACTTTTGTGAACGCGATAGTTTGGAACGACTTGCGAGTGCGGAAGCACTGACGCTTTTGAACAAACTTTATTAGCAATAATATTACATTAAAAAATGAAGAAAAAGTACAGGGAGGAGTTGTACACATAAAAATAAATTTTGATTTCATTAACAACAAAAAAACCCGTCTGAAATCATCCACGTGCGTTTGCTGGGCTCACCCTAAAAAAGAGTAAACACAAACATAAATAGTGTAATTTGTTTGTTATACGGTCGGGAAATGCGCTAATTGAATCAATGTTCAATGTGTTCACAGGGGAGATAGAAGCCTTTGCTGTCTGCTGCAGGAAGAATGAGTGTTCTAGCTATAATATATTTTTATTTTAGATCTTTTTTATACGGCATCATGTAAACAGGAAGATCTTCCGTAGCCGTTAGAGGGTTATTAGTCTGGCACCACCATTTTTTTAACATGATGACAGCGTACAATACAACATGATCATCTGAGAGATCTAAGCTGACTCTCAAGATGGCGTAGGATACTGGGCGCGAAGGTTCTCCGTCAAACAATATGAGGTTTTGTGAATAGGCATAGACAGAATATGTGGTCATTTTAATGTTTTAATGATAGAAGAGTGACATTAACGCTTTAATATTGTGGTGCCAAGACTAATGTTCCGTGGAAGAAAAGAAAATTGGGAAAAACAGAGGCCGTGAACGTTGAATGCAAGCTAGCTAACGCACCAACGGAAGTTAACGTCAGTGAAAGAAAGAAGATGACTTCCAGTTCTAACATGAGTGAGTCTGAAAAGTCAGTAGAAATGAATACACCGTGGGAAGAATGCAAAGAAACTACGCGTGAAGTTAATATGGACACACTTACGGCCCAGTCCTGGGACGCTCAACATGTCAACAAACGTAAGAAATGGAACGGTAACGGTGACAGTGCAAATGTCAGCGCTGACATTTTGGCAGCTATCCAAGAGCTCTCAAACAAACATGACAAGACGTTCCGTAAGATTTCAGTGATAGAATCTACGACAACAATCTTTTACAGTTGAGCAACTTGTGGTGGATATTAATCATCACAAAAACATTTTGAAAGAGACTTAGTTAGAAATTGAACAAGTGAAAATAGAGAACCAGATTCTTAGGGCAGGAGTTGTTGCAAACAAGCGCTACAGTTACAGATGGACACTGAAACTACAGAGTAAGAGAGGAGATGAACGAAGACGCGAGAGCAGTGGTGATTGATATCCTTGGAAAAGCTCCCCCGGGATTTCATGAATATCTACAGGAAGGTGTCGACATCGCGCATCACCTTTGTCCGAAGAGAAAGGATGGATCCCACCAGTCACTCATCATCCTATTCTCACTGCGCCCTATTCGTGATATTGTTTGGAAAAATGCCAAGGGCTGCAAGTTTCTACGGGACAATAAGCTCGACTCACCGAGGCACTTACCCAATTAATACTTAATCAAGAAAAGAATCATACATTTGGATAAGTTAGCAAGTGCCCTTCACACTGCACGCCTCCTGGAGGTTATCACTGTACATGGACTCATCGACTAAGAACTGTTCACTTTTGGAGGTGACAGGGGAAGACTGCTATCTTTCAATTCACTGTTAGAGCATTATTATTATTTTTGAACAGCAGAGTATATTCATCATACTTAGTTTATATAATTTAGAACTAAAAACAGAAAGACGGAAAATATATTCTGTTTGGAAAGCAAGATTCTGGGTTTTACCCAACATGTTTGATAGTTATTGATTAATTCAATTTAAGCTAGCCTTTTTTTATGGTATCGGCACTATATTTTTCTATAGTCACAACTTTTTTTGGCTGTCTATCACTTCCTCGTTAAAGGAATCTAAACACACACCTCAAAGTTCTTGTTATCTATCTGTGAGAGCTTCATTATTATTGTTTGTTGTTTGTTTTTTTTCTTTTTCTTTTATTCTTAATTGATTTTACAGTTATATCATTGAATGTCAGAGGTATACATGCTTATTGAAAAGAAAAGCCACTTTTCTGTTCTGTAAAAATAGTGAGGCTGATTTAATATTTTTACAAGAAGCACATTCAAGTGAGTCAGATGTAAAGTTCTGGAAAGGACAGTGTGGAAATACGATTTATTGTTGTCATGGTACTAATCGTGCCGGAGTCTCAATTTGTTTACATAAGTTTAAAGGAGAAATCTTAGTGGTGGTGTCTCTTCACATGACGGTAGCATGAAAATTCAAGTTTTATAGTATGTAATATTTATGGGCATAATTCTCACTCATCCAACAAGGTACTTTTCAGGCAGAATCCCTTAAAAAATAAATGAGCTCTTACATAAATATCCTAACTCTTACGTAATTATAGTTGGCGACTTTAATGAGTATCCTGATAATACAATGGATATATTCCCTTCAATACTGTGTAATTCTCTTCTGAACAACAATATTCTTTTGAAACTCTTCTCACATCTCTCCCTGACCGACACATGGCGTTTTTTTTAACTCAGACATACAGGATTTTACATGGTCTAAGAATACCCTTAAATTACCTTATTTCTTCCTCTCTACTTTAGTATGTGAAAGAGATTTACCATTCTTTTTCTCCTTTGTCAGGTCATAAGAAACTCACCCTGAAATTAGGGAGCTCTCAGAATATGACTAAATACGAGGATACTGGAAATTTAACAATGCTTTACTTGAAGACAATTTCTTTAATGGTAGTATAAAAAAATCTAGCCAGTGAAATATTTAATGAAACTGCGGCCAATGAATATACACAAAAATGGAAGGACTTCAAAAACATTACAAGAAGTATTGCAGTAAATAGAGGTAAAGAGTTAAAAGCCTTAAAAAATTAAATTAATAATTAATGAAATTAACAAACATTTTTGGACTTTGTCTGGAGAAATAAAACACACACGCTTAAAAATGCAGTTCTATCTTACAGCAGAGCCGAAGGTGGTCTTAGGTGGTCTTGACATGCTGAACTTCATTGATATTATAAATGCTTACTAAAATTAACTGGTTAAAAAGAAGTTTAACCAAATTTAACCAAAGTTTAATCAAAATGCAATATGGTTCTTCATTCCCAATTATATTTTCGAAAAAATTGGTGGACTTGCTTTCATTGTAACCTGCAACTACTCACCTGACAAGCTTCCGGTCACACTCTCCAAATTTCATCAGCAATCACTTCTTCCAGGGAAACTATGCTTCAATCACAATTGTTCCCCAACAAAACTTTGTTATGGACTAACGAGTGTTTTACTATTAGGAATGGGTTTCTTTTTTATTCCAAATGGTTTGAGAGGTGTCAATAATATTTTGTCGGTTTTGGATGAACATGGTCTTGTCCTCTCCAATGAGAGTTTCTTAGTGCGTCATACACATAACTCTGTAGTAGAAGCAATCGCCTCTGGCTTACTTAGTTTAATAAAATGTCACTTATCTTTTTGTGAAGAAATTAGACCAGAGGGCAAATCTGTGTTTGTCTGAAAGGTATCAGCATACAAGACAAGAAATGTAACAATAAATATATAAGAAAATGTTTTCAAGATAAAAAGAGGTTTTCTCCACAAGGAAAGTTTTATTGGCACTCTCATTTAGAAGACATAGAGTGGGAAAAAGCAGGGCTTTTACCTCACAAATACTGTATTCATAAAGTAAGAGAAACTCATGTCAATATGATTCACAAAATATATGCTGTTAACTCCCTTATTTCAAATGCATGGATGTGGACAGCTCTGGTGTTTTTGTGGGCGTGCTGATGAAACTTTAAACCTTCTGTTTTTTGAATGTAATGTCACAATGCAATTGTGGTCAGACTTGTTTTCTTCTATCTTCCCCCATGTCAACATGTCAGACTGCTTTTCCCTTAACAATGTTATATGTTATCAGGAAAATAAGAACAAGTGTCTTCAATACTTGGTTAATTTTTTAATTTTATTTGGTAAATATTGTATTCACAAGAAAATAAATGTTCAGCCTCCAAACCAACTTTTACTAATTTTCTAATTGAATTCAGTCCACTTTATAAATCCCTAGCTTTAGTCAAAAACAAAAGGAATACAACATTTTTAGAAAATATATTTTATATTTATTTTATTTATATATTTGATGTGCCCCCCTGGCATTTAATGAAATTGATAATAACAGAGATTATTACATACATCTATGTATTTAAATAACAATGTTTATTTATGTATTATTTCGGGATTTTCTATTTTATGATATCTTTGCTGTATTTATTTATTTTTTCTACTCATTGTTTTTTAAATGTGAAAAGCTCTTATGTGTTGTGTTATATGTTAGTGTTTGACACTTTCTGTATAAATTAAATTAAATAAGCCTTAGCTTTCTGCTGCAAAAAGAATGAATGCTCCAGTTATAATAGTTTTTATTTTAGATAGTTTTAAACATGATCATGTGAACAGGGACCACCTGCGGCCGCTCCGTTTCCATGGGGTTCAGCTTAATGATTTTTTTTTTATTTTTTTTTGCATTTTCATGATGAATCTATAAAATCTTTTTATTTTATTTTTTTTTGCTCTTTTGTAAATTCACCTCTTTACTTCCAGTCCGTCCCCTATATGTTCCCCTCTTAAATCCATACTCACACACATGTTCCTATTACACTTCTGTCCTTAGGCTACTACAAGTATGATTCAGAAGTTGAAAGTTCCAGAGTTCCGATTACAAGTGAACACAGCATAACCTTAGTCATGAGCTCTGAAGACCATCCGCTGTCAGCAGCGTCACTAACATGGCGGCTTATTTCCATGAAGAGAGGGAATGTCTCCACAGACACACAGATGTGAATACTCAGCAAAGAGGCAACTAGAGCTAAGAGCTTTGTTAGGGGGTCACATGATCAACCACCAGTCTACTACTCACTCTTCTTGGATTCTGGAGGCAACAGTCCAAAATCTGGGAGCTCCCTATAATTTGGCTATTATTTTGACTGATCATAATCAGCTCAAAGTGTGCAACCACAGTACGGAGATCTTTATTAATAATACTACTAATACTAACAACAACAACAACAACAATAATAACAACTAAAATATCCCATCATAATCAGGCCAGTCGAGACAGCGCGCCTGTAGGCGGCCTATAATGATGTAAAATGCAGAGTAATCCAGAGAAGCAGATTAATTCCAGCCTCGTCTAAACATGTTCAGTCTTTCACAGAACAGTGAGCTTTAACAGAGCTACACCGAACACTGATTCACTGTTCTCCACAGGAGTCCCCCCTGTTGTAAAATGCGGTTAAAACACAGTATATGTATTTTTTGATTTGCATTTATGATGCACACATGTCCCCACACATTCTTTACATTCAAACTGGAGTTGAACACCGGCTTACCCTCGACAGCCCGCGCTGTTGGCAGCATTATCCAGAGCAAATATAAGAGATCCATAGTCATCCATGGCACTGAACAGTAAAAAGCCAATGCGTTCATCGCGCAGCCGTCCAGCAGCGGGGCATTGATGGCGGATTCATTCAGAGCTGCAGAGTATCATCATCATCATCATCATCATCATCATCAGCGGCGGCAGCAGCAGAGGAGGATGAGAGGAATAAAGGCTGCTGTCCATGCCAGTTTGGGCGAAACCAAAAGTAAGGGGGCGGAAAAACACGGAAAATGACCAACGCCACGATACATGCATGGGTCCCGGGGGGACGGGAGGACATGTCTTCCCCAATTTCTGAAAAACATGAATTGTCCGTCCCAATAAAAACACCTTAAATGACTCAAAATTGGTCAGATGTATTTTCAAACGTCACGTTCTTCACATTTTAGATCACACCTAAACAGAAATAATTGAAATGGTGGAAGAAATTATGTTTGACAAACATATTATCCACGTTCACCTCTGCTCTGCTCCACTACAACACAAATGGACGGCGGTTTCTTACACAGACGCTGATGATCAGCAGGCTAAAAAAAAGGGCTTCATATTTTCATATTCATCCATATCAATGAATCCTGCATAAAGTAGTCCCATACACTGGGAGAAAAGGGAGATGGTGAGAATAACTGGGGGTAAGAAGACTTTACAGACATTCAGTTATCCAGCGCACGAAACAATGACTCATGAGCGATGTATTTGATTTCACACGCACAGATATTAACCATCACGCACAGATTTGAATCCGTAAATCTCAACAGGATCCGCATCTTTACTGCTCGAGGGTTATTTCTGCGCTTGTGGTGCACATTATACTGCGGTCAAGTGAGCCGTCATTTGTTTCTCCGAAGTCAAGCCAGGCGCACGTATATTTGTAGTGCGCACGTATTGTGATATTTATGGTCACTTCATTGAAACGGCTCAGAGTGACTTCCGGTTGTTAGTTTTCAGAATAAAGTGTGACACAACCAGGCTCATATACGGGATAAACACGGAAGTAAGATTAATTGCATAACTTTTCACTGTGCAATATCAGAATCAGTATTTCCCGTGCAGTAAAATATTACATTATCTTAAAAATTATTAAAATGAAACCCTCTGTTTCCAAACACTAATTTCACTTCAGGTACATTTTAGATGACCTCAGGTATCTTTTTACAAATTTACAGAACTTTTCACTGTGGATTTATTTCATAAAACGCATTTGAATATGTACTGTACACTAAAATATTACATTATCTTAAAAAAAATATTAAAACGAAACCCCAAAGACTAGTTTCACTCCAGGTACATTCTAGATGACTTACAGAACTTTTCATTGTGGAATATCAGAATAAAATGCCCTTTTCTGTACACTATAATATTACATCATATCAAAAATTAAATCTCTTTAAAAACTTTCAAAAAGAGATTTATCAATAAAATGGTAAAATAAAGATCAATACAACAATTTTATTTTAAAAAATGTACAAATAATGTCACACATTATTAAATTAAACATTTAGTGCAAAATGTAATAAGTAAATGAAAAAATGAATAATTCTGCATATTTGTATGCTACATATTTCTTTTCCAAAAAAAATAAATAATCGTTTTTATTCTTAAGAGGAGGGGGGCGGTTAGTGTACCATTTCTCTCAGTGCAATCTATTTTTACAAAATAGTAAAAAAAAAAAAAGATTGTTTTATTTATCTATTTTGCACAAACAATAGATAAAATAGAAATAAAACTAGGCTTGCAAGCAGGTATCAACAGGGTCCAACAACAGCTTGCAATGGAAATCTACCAGTAAACAGTTCCATCATTTATCCAAGGATCCAGGGATGACAACAAATTTAAGAGCACAAGCAGCAATTCCAGTTGGCTGCCCTGGCTTGTTCCAGGTCCTCAGTATCCATTCCCAGGCACTGTTCATGGAACCATCTGTGGCATGTGTCACATTGGAGCTATAAAACAACAAGATTATTTCTTGGTTACAATCACAAATTCATAACTGTCAGTATTGTCTGAACACGCAATATTGCACACTAAACATCCACAGTATGTTTTCATACAATAGTTTTGTTAACAATGAACATATTAAATTTACTGTCAACATGTCCGTATATCTAAACACTCATATTTTACTATTTCAACTGCTTTATACTGTATCTACTAATATTGCGTTCACAACTAAAAAAAACTACTCCAAATGCTACTATGTCAGTGTTCAAGGCAATGGAACACATGATATGCCACACTGCATTCCATAGAAAAACCTCACCCAGTTTATTAATGGGGGCCCGGATCCAGGGGGCTTTGCCATGGAACATATTGCACAGTTGTTGTCCACATCAAACACTAAATTATCAAAATAACTTTGACAATATTAGTTTCATTAAGATCCCCTTTATCTCTCCCTCTCTTATTCTGTGTATCTCAGTGCAGATTCTTCTTCCAGCTATCCATTACTCTGAATCATTTGGTTTCTCCATTACTGCTATCCCTGCTGTCCAGATGTGCCTCACCTCTTAATCACTCCCCAGCTTATCATCCATTTGCCTTCCCTATTCACCTGTCACAGTAACTTCATATCACTTGTAGGCTATACTTCCCTGTTTGTTTTAACAATTTGCCCACATAGTTTGCCTGTGTGTAAATAAAGCCTGTTTGGACATGCATTACCACTTCTGGTTTGTTTTAGATCCAGTTTTTGGTAGGCTACATTTACCTGGATTGTTGTTTTTTTGGCTTTAACCTAGATTCAGTTCTGATTTTGGATTTTAGTAAAGACAGTTTTACTTTACCAGTCTGCTACCTTGTGTGTTTGAGTCCTAATAAAAAGGTATATATATATATATATATATATATGTTAGTATTTCTTCACACCACAGACAAACACTATCCTTACAAACATGATGGAGAGCCAGTGTTGTTCTAGTGTCCTTCATTTCCTGTTTGGATGTTGCAAATACGATATTTGGAATAACTGGAAAGTCCTTCATAACTGCTCTTGCCATTTAAAAACAAAATTATTTAAAAAATATTCACAACATCATCTGTGCCCGGCGCTTTAACAGTGCAGCTGTTCTACATAACTAAAATAAATAGTATTCAGTCATTTGTCAGTTTTGTTCAGTCAGCTGTTTTTTTAAAGCTATTTGAGGTAGTCAAAAGTATCAAAGTATCTATAGCTTTAAATACCACTTTTTTTCAAAATGATACAATATCCAAATTAGATACTATGAAAAGTACCAAAGCAATAAAAAAAAAAAAAAGATGCGCTAGAAGATTTTCAACATAAGTTTTACACTTACTTTTACATAAAAAACAAAATACTAGCCGTGCTGGTTCATAAAGTCACTGGACACAAACCAACACAAGTTGTTTCATCTTTGCAGCACTGGGTATAAAATCTGATTCTAGATCAGATTTCTTTTATTTATAGTTTCTGTACTTTCCTTATTGTAAAATGTGGATATCATATTGCTTAATAAAACGTGGTATTGAACCTTAGATGAAACGACAGGAACGAAAATGAACTATGTTGGTTATGTGTTCGGTGACTTCTTCTGTACCATCATGAAAGCGATAGAGTATCTTTTTATTAATACTAGAATTGTTTGTGAAAATCCTGGTGTCATGACAACTGTGATCCCATTCAATAGCAAAATATAATTGCACAGGTAAAACCTTGTTAAACAAAGAAAACTGAAATACCCACTTGAGAACAACATTATATTTTCATTTATTTGCTTGCATTATAACACTTACCATAATGACTATGACCCCACAGCTACTGCCGTACTGTTGACTTGAATGGGTTAGAACTCCTCCTTTCCATTTTATATCCACCCATCAGTTTTTCCATGGTATGTTCTCCTCATTTTCAGGTAATCACTGTTTGAGATTTATAGTTTAATTTTTTTTAAAGTTAGAAAAAAAGCAGAGAAAGTCGCCTAGAAATACAATCCTAATAGAAAATGGACAAACAAAATTATTCCAAATATAACATTTATGAAATAAATGTATGCTGAAGCAAATATTTGACTTATTTATAACCCATTCTACCAAAAAATGCAGTGTTTATTTCACTGCGATACAAAATTATTTGTCGTATTTGTAATGGCTGCATAAAGCGTGAATTTCTATAGGCTAAAATAAAGCTTAAGGGCTGTTGATTTGTCATTCGACATTATACAAACATGAGATGCCAAATACATCTATAGATTACATGACTGACAGTGTTGCAACTGGGTTTCCTGTATGTGCATGCTCATCCACAAGTCCACACTTTGCACGAACATAGATCTGCCATCAACTCAAAGCTTTTACTTCAGCACCCCACGGAAAAGCCCTAAAGGATTTAATGTTAATAGAGCAAATTAATACCTGACTTTTTTGTCAGCAAGGCTGGAGTTCACGTCCTCTGTTAAAAAATTAAAAACAAGTATTTTAATATAAAAAAAAAAATCAAAATGATATTAAAGTGTATCCACTGAATAATTCACCTACTAACCAGTAATTTCCAGTGGCTATTGTTAAAATTTACAAAAGAAACAATGGCCTGGTAATCATCAAAGTTCACCTGTGAGAGAATATATATAAAACAATGAACAATCATTCAATATCTTGATTGAATTGTGTATTTAAGAACAAATGCTACAAAATGTTAAGACTGCAAGTTGTCCATGGATCATGACAAATAAATGTTTGTCACACACACACACACCTACCTTGCGTAAACTGCAACGGGTAACCTGTTGTCGATCATGAAACAGAATTACACCTGCTGTGTAGTGGTTCATGACGTATATGGTTTCCCCCATCCCTAGCTCATTCGCTGTCATGTGTATCAGACCTTCAATTACCTATATTCAGGAATAATCGAGAGAATACAAAATTCATAGTTATTTTAGTTTCGTAAATTTAAAATCAATGCATTATATTATGGCATCATTGTATACATTAACCTATATTTTAGTTAAACCTTTAACCTCAAAAAGATTGTTTTCTGTTTCTGCTTTTATCTGCAAATGTATTTGTGTATTTTAAATCAAGTGTGATGACTATTGAAATGTATCTATTTCAATAATAACTATTACTCCTTGAGCTTGTATTATTATAATAATAAGATCTAACAATATATTTTATTCTACTTTTAGATTTCAGTTATTTGTCTTTGTCATATTGAAGACACAAACTATACCTCGCCTATAAGCCACTGGTGAAGTTGAAGTGTACACAGTTCACTGTGGCGAATGATGATATTATTTCCTTTTGTCTGTGAGGGAAGTACAGAAACCACAACCTCTGTGTTTCTCTTTTTCCACAATGATGTGAGCTGTGGGTCATAATTGTAAACCAAACAATACATAAATGGTTAGACACATGAAATTCAAATGTTGCAATTACTTTTCTCTCTCTCTCTCTCTCTCTCTCTCTCTCTCTTTCTTGTATCGGTTCAAAATGTTGATTAAGTAGTAAGGAATAACAAGAGCTGTTAATGAATCATACCTGTTTTTTTGGAGTTTGCAGACTTTCTTTGGAAAGACTCCTCTGACCTTTCTCAAGTGGAACACTTGATGTACATGTTGAAGATCGGGTGAGTATTTCAGAACAGGCTCTTTGCATTGCCTTTACAGTGCGTCTGTCGTTGTTGACCAGGTAAATTGTGAGGGGTGTACCTGGTGATTGCCGTTTGTCATGGAATTCTTTTATAGTTCTTGCAATGACTTCTGAGCAAGGTTTCAGGGGGAAGTTGAAAATCCCTGAACTCAGGGCTGGAATGGAAACCGAATCTAACTTCTGGTGTTCAACGATGTTAAAGATGCTCCAAACTGCTTTTCTCAGTTTTTTCATGGCAGTGGAAACCATCGCAGTTGGTGGATTTTTTGGAAGTCATGGGCCAACTGAATGGATTATTTTTTTGCATGGTAAATTGCCAGCATTGATAATAACTAGGTCACCAGTGTTCAGCTCACCAAACTCAGCAATGTATTTATCACACTCAAGCTGCATTCAGGGCCAGTGCAAGACCGCCATGATGCTGAAGCTGTACATTGGCAGCATTGACGACAGCATCTGCATGAAAGGTGGTGAGGTCAGCTTTCCAGACACAGACTTCCATGTTCGGCGATAATTGTAAAGAAACCCTCCTTTCTGGATGCTGTGGACTCTTCCGGGGAGTTTCCTCATTTTCCGACATGACATGGTCTCCAAAATGTTGTTATAATCCCCCTGCAGGGATGCCCTTGGCTCTTGGGAAGAAATCACAGTTTGTTTTCGAAGGTAATCCTCAGTCACTGAAGAATCAACCTGTTGACAGTATGACATAAGATCATTGAGTAAAATAATTTACTATGGCTTAATTTCTTTCTTTTATCCTGTTCCATTTTATTTCCTCTATACAGTACTCTATAATGTTAAGACTCAAAATTGATCTGAAGGAATAACTTTGTCATTATATGTATTCATTTTTTTCAAATAATTATGTGGCAAAAGATTAATGTGAGGATGTTAAATGTGTTGGAAATACACTAAAGTAATGGATAATGAAAAAAGTGATTTCCAATTATGTTTAATTGTTCTTATGTAGCAGAATTGTTGAATATTAAACAAAAAAACATGACAATCATAATTGAAGCTTAAAATTGTAATCATTTACTCTGTTTTGTGACATTTTTATGCTAGTCATAACTGCTGACGATGTGTAAGGTACAACAGAATTACATTTAAGGGTTACCTTCTTGGTCAACTTTTTGTAAGTGAATGGTTTTCGGATTGCAGTGACATATCTGCCCCTCTTTTTCTGCTTCCGCTCATTCCATTTTTCATTTTTCACCCTGTATGTCTGCAGGAAGACATAGTAAAATTATTATTTATTCAAGTTTGCTTCATAGCCTTTTTCACTTACACCGACAAGACTGTCAGAAAATTATAGCAGATCCATTTACACTGAGCTGAGAGGAAACTGCTGCTCAATGTCTCCAGTTTTGAGTCTGCTGTGGCAGAGTTTGAATCACAAGTGAAGATTTTTGACAATTTGTCCATGTGTCATGACAAGTTACACGAAACAAGATAAGCATCTTTTTAAAGACACAAAGTTAATACAATTATAAATACATATATTGAATTGAAAAAAATAAATCTGTTAAAAAGGAAATTACAAACCTTCCTGTCATATATTTTTTGCGAGTCACTGTACTCCCTGAGTAGTGCAATGTGGGTGATTTGATACTGTGATACGAAGTCATCCAGTCTGGTGAGCCTCCTGGAGCCATATCTTATGTTTTTCAGGTCCCACTGGCTCTTCTCCATGATGCCTTGTGTTGAGTTGTCTCTTGTTATATTCTAAAAGGACAATTGAAAACATATACAAATTAGAGGGACTATATTACCTGAGTAAGTGATGACAATCGCAAAATTTAATACTAGGTAATTTATATGAATTACCTGGGTGGGCAACTTCTGCAAGCGATCAAACTTTCGGGTTGATATGGAGGGGTCACACCATGCCGTCCAAGATCACCTTGAAATGCATATACATTAGTTTAGTTATGCTGAGATATGATCTTGATACTACAAGTATATGGATGGTAATTGCACTCACCGAGCATTATTCCTGTCCACAGTGCAGCGTGTGGAAGATATATCTGGTAATATCTGGTGATGTGCTGCATTAATTTTTTGGCGAGGCATCATACCCAGGCTGTCCAATTTTGCTCAACAATGACTGCAAATTCTCGAAATGTTTTTCGACATTACCACCACTGCATGGACTTGAGAACACGATAGCAGAACTCTCAACCACATCATCCAGTTCCTCTATGGTGCTTGCTATTGTCATGAGGCCAAACACATGCATGGCAAGTCTGTAGTGTTTTTGAGCACTGCAAGACAGTTTCAATTAAGTCAGTTAATAACTAGTCAAATGGTAAAGCTACACACAATACAAATTAATTGAGGTTTTAGCTCAACTTACTATTTCTTGCAGAATCCTTTTGCATTCTTCATCACGTGACTGAGACAGCGATGAAGAATTGGAACGGAAAAGTTTTCCTCTTTTCCATTTCCTGTTGCTATCCTATAATAGTGGTTTAAAGTGTCATCAAGGTTTTTTCTTGCAAATGACAGACAAATTGCCTGCATGAGCACTATAGACCCATCACAGACCACCCTGACAGCTTTCCCCTTCCTCCCACAGAACCTATAAACATCTGTCAGGAATGCCTCCGGGAAGTAGTGCACAGAAGCTGTTGAGTGGTCACATGTTAGGTAGGTGGCAACAGGTAATGGAGAAGAGCCTTTATTTGGGTTCCTTGCTACCAACTCGTAAACATAGAAGGGGGGGGGGGGATTTTTACTAGTCTTTAGGATGCTAACTGTAGCATCCAAATAGACAATATCAGCTTTGCATCGCTTGATGTTGTAGGAATTTTACACACAATACGTTAGTCAAATCAGAAGGACCTCACAGAGTATATATTGCATAATTCAAATTCTACAGGAGGCTTCCTGGAGTCAGCAGAGTCGTTGGTAGTTTAGTGCGCCAGCAGGCATTTATTAGTAGATGGACATCGGATGATACAGACGTCTAGAGCATCTGTGTGCAACACAGTACCCGTGATCAGAGTCAAGAAGTTTTGATCTCTATTCTATCTGCTCCAGCATATAAACTTGTTACAAAGGCGTGGTTATGTGTCCGCTTGTGCGTGCATATGTGTATCTCAGAAGTAGCAGCTGCTACAGCCTCCATCTTCCTCCCTGCGCGTCGGAGTATCCTCTGTATAGCAGGAGTCTTCTTCTTTATCTGTGAAGGAAGCACAGCACTCATCCTCCCTTGGTCTAATCTCAACTATTTTTGCCAGGTGCTTTTGTGCAAGCTGGCTAGTTCATTGTCTTTGTGACCTTGACTGACTGCCAAAAGTTTGAGTGCTTTTGGAGAAAGCAGAAAAGCTTGAGCCTGGTCAAATAATAGCAGAGGCACATACTATCACATTTTTAAATGAGTATACTTATTGCGCCTAATTATCACACTCTCATTAATCATTACTAATACACACGCTAACACATGATTATGATACTTCACACATTGATTTTTAATTCTTCAATGTAGACATCAATGCTCTTCCTTGACCAGAGAAGAACCCCTTTGGTATTCAAAAACACCTTTTGGAGAACTTCATCAGGGGCATTGTTTTTTTCATTAAGCATTGCTTGGAGGCTGAGCAGTTTGTTTTCATGTCTGCGAGTCCTCTTCCTTTCTTCCCAGGATATAGTTTTTAGGACATTTGCTCTGGGTGCCTCATCTCTGGTCCCAGATTCCAGTTTTTCTTCACGTATGGCATTCAAATGGTCCAAAAACATCAATCTGGGCAACTTGGACTGCAGGTTTTTGCCAATTTCTGTCCTGTTGTCCCCTCTTACAGGCCTTCTTTGAAGTTATGACAGCACTCGTGTCCATTGAATTTTAAAGCGACAGTAGCCCTGGCATGAAAATTCCTTTGAGACTTGTTGACTGCCAACTTTCTCAAGGTTGTGCCTTTTGAAACCAAATATCTTAATCCTTTTGCAATCACATTTGTCCACTGCATACCCTTAAAACCCCTCTCTCCCCTTCTCCGTTTTAGTTTTTTCCAATCATTGTGGTCAATAAAAAAAACGTATTTCTTCTGTCTTTTCATCCAAATCATTCGATAGCTGTTCTGAATCCTGAAACGTGTAGGAAAGCAATCCTTAACAATACCGATCATAACAAGACCCAGTCCATTTTTTTAAAGAATATTCTTGAACTTAAAAAACAGGGATATAAGAACTTAGGCACAGGTTGATATCCAATTTCAATCGTCCAGGAAAATCAACAGAAAAAAATGTATACATGAAAGTCCTTTTCAGGATTTGAGGAATTAACCTCTGCAGGTGTTCTCCCTCTCCAGAAAGATTGTCACACGGTGAGTTTACATGCATAGCCAAGGGCATAACCTTGAGTTTACTATTGGGGGAGGTGAGATTTCCGCCTTAGGATATGCCCCACATGATTTTGTTACGCTCTCTCTTTTGTCATTCATACACATCCATCCATCTATCAAGTTGGCTTGTCCTGTCCCAGCTTTTTACAGAGTGTCTCAGATATGTTGATCATTTTAATTCATGAAAAATGTATTGGATTTTATTTATTATTAGAACCACAGGGGAGTGTTTTGTGAACATGACAGGAAATAAGAATATCGATCAAAATTATGCCTTGTCTGAGCATACCAATCCTACCTGCTCATCCGAAACCTATCCCTGCCTCTCTTAACCTTCTCTGATCCACATCAAATCAATACACCAAATAATTACTCATAATTTTAATAAATAATTACTTATAATTTTAAATCATCTTGAAAATGATATATATATATATATATATATATATATATATATATATATATATATATATATATATATATATATATATATACTATATATACTTTATATACTATATATTGTAAACTTTAGGGCTAGGGTAAAGCTTTGGATTAAACACACACTTTAAACTTTGTGAGTTAACCATTGTTATGGAAGGACAAAGAATGGAGCTGCTGAACTAAGAGTGTAATAACCAACCTGTCATGATGATTGTGTCTTTTGGACAGGGCCAGGGGAGACATTGGACTCAACACTCAGGTAGGCAAGTGACGTGGATGCTGACTTGTCATTTGGTGGAAATACAGCCACATAGAGACAGGTCGGTTCAGAGTAGATAGGAAAATACTTTAAGTTGGCTTAAACTTTGTGCATAAACCATAGTCGTGGACAGGCCCGGAGTGGCTAATCGGGAGGACCGGGACAGTTCCCGGTGGGCCGGTCTGACTTTTGGGCCACGAGGGCCGGTGTTCAATTATTATTTTTATTTATTTTGTGCCGGTGTTCAGTCATGGCACTGAGTGGAGTGGGTATCACGTGTATGCTGTTACCGCTGTCGATGGCCATATCAGGGAGCTGGCGGTCTGTTAGATCATGCCAATGAAACTGGGATGCGGACGCAGCCTGATGTAACGTACGTGTCGTGCACTAGTCCGCACACTTCAGTGGTGTTTGCCTAGCTCCATCCACAGATGTACAAGGAAAATAATAACCCAAAATGGACAATAAAAAGAGCAAGGGTGGCGCAGAAAAAGCGAGGATTAAAAAGAGAAAAGTTATGTTTTACTTTGAATAACAAACTTGTGCAATACTTATCTTATTCTTTGTTCATGTTTAAATCTAAATGTTTGTGAAATCTAAGTTCTGATTATGTTATTACAGATTATTACCTTTTATTATTTTTCAAATTTAATATGTAATATTTTATTTATTCTTTTTATAATTAGTTGAAAAGGATGTTGTGTTGCAAAGAATAATGGTGGAGATGTGCACTCATATATAAATAAATCCCCATTGTGAAGCAACCATTACTTTCACTGAATTGGAATTATTTAAGAAAAAATACACGGAATTACAAGGCTTTAGAGAACAGTGCACTATTGTATGCTTAACATGTAAAGTTATAATTACATTATTTTAATATAATAGGTCGTGATCTAAAGTGGGCCGGTCTGAGGTATGAAACTCCAGGGCTGAAAATGAGTCCCACTCCGGCCCTGGTCGTGGAAGGACAAAGAATGGAGCTGCTGAACTAAGAGTGTAATTACCAACCTGGCCAGGGGAGACATCGGACTCGATACTCAGGTGGGCAGTGTCACGCCGCGGTGAGATTTGTCCTGTCTTTGGGTTTTTTGTCTTGTGAATTTCCTGTTTTATTTTGAAAGATAACTGTCCACTCGTTCCAGGTCACTTGCCCTTCCTATTGTGTCACCGGTCTGACGTCATTTCCTGATTCCCGATTGTTTCCACCTGTGGCTCCCCTTCCCTCATGTGTATAAAGTCCATGTCTTTCCCCCTGTTCCGTGCCAGATTATTTCGTACCCTGTGTCGAATGTATCCAGCGTTTTGTTCCTCATACTTGTTCATGCTTTTGAGTCCTTTGTTTCATCGTTCAGGTTTTTGTATTCCTTGTTTTGGTCCAAGTAAGTTTTCCCTTTTTGAATTCTCTTGTGACTTTGTTTTTTCCTCCTTATTTAGTTCACTTTGTAATTGTTTATTCCTCCCGTACAGAGCGTTCTTATTTTGAGAATTATCTGTTAACTTTGCCTTTTGTTTTTTTCCTCCTGTGCGGAGCGTTTCTATGTGGTACTTTGGCTTATTACTGACGACTTTGGTCTTGTTCCTCCTGTGCGGGGGGATTTTTTGATTGTGGCGTTTTCCCTGTGCCACGTCCCTGTCGTCAAGTTAATAAATTCAGTGTTGATCCGCAAACCTCCGCATCTGAGTCCTCTTTCCTGCCCAGGTCTGACAGTATAATCTGGCCAGTATGGACTCAGCAGAGGCAGATCGTCTATCGGAGGCGCTGCGTACTCAGGAGGCCCGCCTCGTCCAGCAAGGGGAGTTCCAGACGGCCACGGCCAACCACATGGGACAGCTTTCCGCACAGCTACAGGACCTGCTGGGGCATCTTGCTCGACCAGCGGCCAAAGCTCCTCCCCTGGTCGTGTACACTACCCCAGCGCCCACTTCTCCAGCCAGGGGCGCAAGTTGCAGGATGGCTTCCCCTGCACAGTATTTGGGAGAGCCCGGAACTTGCAAGGTCTTTTTTTATAGACTGCTTGCTGTATTTTGAACTTCTGCCTCATGCGTTCCCCACGGACCGCTCCAAGATTGACTTCATGATTTCTCACATGTCTGGCAGAGCCAAAGCCTGGGCGGCAGCTGAATGGAGCCAGGGCTCCGCTCTCTGTATCTCTCTCCCTGATTTCCAGACCGCGCTACTCAATACTTTTTACCCCGTTACCACTGAAGAATTAATGATCAATGAGTGAAGTATAGTAATCATGTGTTAGCGTGTGTATTAGTAATGATTAATGAGAGTGTGATAATAAGACTCAATAAGTATAATCATTTAAGAATGTGATAGTATGTGCCTCTGCTATTATTTGACCAGGCTCAAGCTTTTCTGCTTTCTCCAAAAGCACAGGAACTTTTGGCAGTTAGTCAAGGTCACAAAGACAATGAAATAGCCAGCTTGCACAAACGCAAGTAGCAACTAGATTGAGACTAGAGATTTGCTGTCCGTGCTGTGCTTCCTTCACAGATAAAGAAGAAGACTCCTGCTATACAGATGATACTCCGACGCGCAGGGAGGAAGATGGAGGCTGGAGGAACGGCTACTTCTGAAATAAACATATGCACGCACAACCGGACACATAACCACGCCTTTGTAACAAGCATAGCTGCTGGAGTTTTTAGAATATATATCAGAAACTTCTTGCCTCTGATCACGGGTACTGTGTTGCACACAGTTACTCTAGATAGAGAATAGAACATTTCTCCAGACGTCTGTTTCATCCGATGTCCCTCCTGCTAATAAATGCCTGCTGGCGCACTAAACTACCAACGACTCTGCTGACTCCAGAAAGCCTCCTGTAGAATTTGAATTAGGCAATATATACTCTGTGAGGTCCTTCTGATTTGACTTACGTATTGTGTGTAAAATTCCTACAGAGAAACTTGGTGACCCCGGACGTGATTCTAACAAGGAGGCTCAGGTAAAAGGAGCTGCAGAGGTTGGACCGGTGACCAAGCGGAGTCACTGCGAACCTCCTGGAGCCGACTGAACTTCTCCACAAGGGCGCCCATCACAAAAGGAAAGCAGTCACCTATTCTTCTTAAGAAGTAAAGACTGTGATTCGGCCTATAATCTAAATTGGTGGCGAAAGTCAGTATGTTTCCTAGAGGTTAATTTGATACAAACTTAGCCGGTGGACTGATGATTTGAAAAAAGGCCTGGTAAACTGATCTAGAATCAGTATAAGAGTAAAAGGTAAAGGAGTGTTGGGATCCTAAATCCCGACAGGTCCTAGGTGCATAAACGGTGCTCAGTAAGACGTTCAGGGAACGCAGAAAGGCCGGAGGCTGTAGAGACCCTCAAATATACATTAGGCATTAAGGACTAAAAGCGCCACAGGGGGATAGCCCCTAGGTGAAAAATTGTAGGTCTGGGACCTAAAGGTTCTGGGAACCAAAGAAAAATTGTAGGTCTGGGACCTAAGGTTCTGGGAACCAAAGTATAAGAAATACCTAAAAGTTGTGTTTATTTGTGGGATTGTTGTGTGGGAGGTTTCAAGGATAATAGAGAACACAAACAGATAAAAGTGTGAGTAGGTTTCTGTGATGGTGGATACACCTTGTCTGGAGTCGCTGATAGTGAAACACTGTCAGTAGAAGCTTGTTGCAGACATCACAGAAAAGCCTAATGATTAAACTCACACCACTGGTCTTCTCTTATCTGGGGGTACATAAATAACGGGGCTGTGACACTCGGCTTTTGGTCATTAAAACTGGTGATTAATTGTCTCACTCCGCTCTATCACGGTAGAGTAGAAGCTTGAGTGAGGGGAGGATCACTGGGGACTAGATCCACTGATCGGATAACGAGTGTGTGTGAATAAAGAATAAATAAATACCTGTGAATAGTACTTTAACAGCTGAAATAACTATGGCAGGCCCTGTAGCGTCCCCGGCTGATTGATGGTCGGACTCTTTAACTGATGGTTGACAAGTGTTTATTTTTGGGCAAAATAGATGATACCGTTGCTTCATTAAATCTTTTTATACATTGAAGACTCTGAACACAACGTGAACACACCGTGAACACTACGTAAGAGCTATGGAATAAAACAAAGATAATATGTTACCATCTATGTAATATCATGTTCAACAATATCAAAATAGTGTGTTTTTAACCTTTTACAGAAAATGAAACGTCATTTACAATTATGAAGTATCCCTTTTAACCATTTTATCTTAATTACAAACTCAGAATAGAGTGCAATAAACAAACATATTTAACTTAAAAAATTATATTATAACTGTCAGTTGGCAGCTCTAACTTCCAAAGATTGTTAATGCACACAAAAATAATGCTGTATTTATTAAATACTAGCAAGCAGTGTAATGAAATAATTGTCTCCTTCAGAAAGACAGATGCTCTGAATCGAGCCAAAACAGCGTTACTGAGCTTAAAATAGACTGGTATAAAACGATGCAAAGCAGCACAAGGACATCCCCTTTTGCTATATTAAAGGTAATTTACAGGCCCAGTATTAGGTTGGGATGAATACTGGCAGCGAGTAGTAGGACAGGCCATTTCCGGAAGGCCTACTCACGGTCAGGATAAAAAGAAACATAAGACTAGATTGACAGTTTTGAAGGAATATTTAAAGACGTGTAAAGGATGGGGTGAGGGCAACCCGGAGAATATGGTAAAGATAATTCAGTTAGAGGAGGACAGAGCACATGAAGAAGTGTGGTAGTGGGATACAGAACTAATGGTCTGAGTAGGTTGTGGCATTAGAGAAAGAAGGAGAAGGAATAGGAGAAGAGGGAGGAGCGAAGAGCAGATTTGCATATGGCCGGAATGACAGCGGAAGCCGTACAGAGACAGCTGAGAAATAGGGCAGAGAAGAAAAAGGCAGACGCAGGGCCTCCACCCTATCCAGGTCCAGCCCCGGCACTGTCAGCCCCACCCTCATGCAGCATTTATCCAGATTTGTCTTTACAGTTACCTACGATTGAGGCAGAAGGATGTATGAGGGTAAGAATGAGAAGAAACGCAGATTATGAGGATACAAAAAGAGGGAAGAAAGAGAGGAGGACTATAGTATAATAACAGGTGAATCTGAGAGGGTGAGACTTCAGACAGGAGAGGAGAGACAGTGGGAGGAGGAAAAACAGTAGGAGGAGAGACAGCGTCAGAAAGGAGCGCGATATGAGGAAGGGAGGGTGCATGAGAGAGCACAACAGAAAGGAGGGGCTTTCGGAGAGCAACTAGAGGAAGAGACAGTGGGAGCAACAGGGGGAGTAAAAAGGCTGCCCTTCAATGAAAAAACACCTACTAACATCCACAGACACCAAGCAGGAAAACCCAAACCTGAGACTGACTTAATTGACTCAGACCACTCTGACTATGACTGTAGAAGCCAGAAAAGCGACAAACACGGGAGAAAGAGAGAGGGATTTAAAAACAAACACGTAAATCTAAAAAATCAGTATGATGAGTTCTGGCTTAGAGGGGGAGGAAGAGGAGATACTATGGTCAGAATGCGGAAACGGAGGACCAGGAACTAAGACTAGACGAGACATGAAGGAAGAAAGGAAAAGAAGGGGTGCGGAAGTAAAGGACAGGGGTGATGGTGAAGATGAGGGAGTATATATGCAGGAATTAGTAGAGATGCAAGAATTAGTGGAAAAGAATCGAAGAGAATTAGAAGATGAGTTACGACTTCTGGCACAGCATGGAGCAGACGGACCAGTAGCGTTTAGAACATGTGGTAAATCTCACATGATGCCTCTAGTACGCTCTAAAGGGACAGGACCACCGATATACAAACCATTTAGTTTAGCAGACAAGGAACACATGAATGCACAACTACCACCACTTAGTGACAGAGCTGGAATATGGTTACAGATATTAGCTGGTCTAACCGTAGGCACAGAGCTCTCCATGAATGAATGAATGAATTTTATTTTTGGTTCTACATAAAAAGGATTGGGCTGAAGCAACTTGCTTTTATTAGCCCACCCTAACATCACAGTTCTAACCGTTTAAACACAACATATTTACTTAGGATTAAACATATATTTGATTAAAAGTATATTTACTTATACCTAAATAAATGAAATCATTTACTTACTTTATATACATTTAAACATATTATACATATAAACATACACACACATACTCACAAAGCAAAAATCAAAATCTTCAAAATCAAAATTCATATTTGCTTAAATAAGGTTTACTTTTTCTCATTTCCATGTATTCAATAATCAAAATGAATAACATTTCCCTTTTTTTTATTTTTTTTTTATTTTTCTCTTTGCCAATTATAACATTTATACATATGCATTAATTATTTCAAATTTCAAGGTCTTTTTAAATATCGGTCGTGTTGTAATTACTTTCAGTTTATCATGAAGGTCATTCCACATTTTTACACCAATAACGGACACGCATCTTTGTCTCATGTTAGTTCTTGCTTTTTCTTGTTTCAAATCGAAGCATTCCTCTTAAATTATAGCAATTGTTTCTTAATTAAATAAAGATTGAACACCTGTAGGAAGATTTTTTACAGCTCTGAATAAGATTTCAAGTATTTTTAACTTGACTATATCCGTAAGTTTTTAAAATATTCGATTTTATGAAAAGCTCCTTAGTAGACTCACGGTATCCCATCATAGGTGATGTGAGAGGATTAAGATTCAAGATTGAAGAAGCTTTATTTATCCCGAGGGAAATGATTGTGCAACAGTTTCAATACAAAGGTGGGAAAGGATCAGAGTAACAATAAGCATAAAAACATAATCAAATAAAATAAAGCTAACATCAAATAAATCAAACAATAACTAAGTGTGACAGAGTGCAACAGACATTGTGGTTAAACGTAGGTTTATACAATATACAATACGCACTGTGCAGTTTAGCAGCAGATTAAATAAAATAAGTACAAACTAAATAAGTGAGAAGGAGCGATAATTGAAACAGTGTTAAAAATGTAGCAGCATTTCCTACAGAACTAAGAATTAATTGGACAGAAATACGGATTAGGGACAACAGACCAATTAGAATTAGATGCAGGAAAGACTAGCAGGAAAGGTCAGAAACAAACCCAGGGTAGTGGAGGAGGAAAGAAGTGCAGGCAAAGATGGAAGATGACCCCAGAGCAGACACAGAGCCATTACACATATGGATGAGGACACTTCAACATCACATGCGTAGAGCAGATGAAAGAAAGGCTGCGAGCAAAACAGAGATAGAGAATTTTAAAATACAACTGACCAAATTACAGTTAGAGACCCAAGCACAAATGAGCCAACAACAGGGGGAGCCAGCGCCAATGGGAATCCCCAGTTCCAGTTGCCCCAGTTGCAGGCCAATTTTATGCAGGACCCCCCTCCCAGGGACCATGGAACCCGCCAGGACCATGGGGCCTACTACAATCACATTATAGAGGAGGAAGAGGACGACGCTTTAATCCTCGAGGAGGTTATGGAGGGGGCAGGGGCAGATCACTGGGGGCTAGGGACAATGGGTGATTTCGTGTGTGGAGGTCATGGATATTGGGCACGAGACTGTCCACAAAACCAGAGAGGGCCATGTTGTGGAAATGGATTCTTCAATAAAGATCAACAAACAGGATCAGCTTTTTCTCCGTGGTTTATTTTGCCAAAGCATTTTCTTCTGCAGACAAAAATACGTTCATCCCCACATCCTCACAAGTTAGAGTCTAGCAGGGAATGACGATTTGCCAAATCTCGCACAGTCTTTTAGTTAGAGGGACAGGACGCGAATAGCCTTGGTTGGGTGACGTCTTTAGACCAAACAAAAACATGCCTTAGACATTACAATTCTGAACATTCTGAACCTCTCTCATCACAAGGTCTCTAACACAGGGTACAGATGCACACATATGCCATTATACCATCATGAGTTAGCTATTTGCATTATCCATTAAGAATGTGAGACAGAGGAGACACTGAACTGTGTCTGACCTGACAAAACTATGATTATGAATTACAAATATCCAAAATTCCCACAACAGTCCCCCCTTTGAACATTTTATGTTCACTACAAAAGGAAATTTGTAATTTATCTATATTTCAATTTTTAGCACTTTTTTTTAAATAGCATGCATCAAAACTGGAGAAAAGCTTTTTATTTTATAGATGAAAAAGGTAATTTGGTTAAAAACAGTGATTGGAATAGTTACAAAGGTAATTATCATGTAATAAATGAGTGAACAAACGATGAATAGCATAATACAGATAAATTCCTTTCTTTCTTTCACTACCACAGGACAGAAATTGACCTGATGGTTTGAAACATTCACCCTGAAGGGGAAAAATGATAAAATATGATTAAAAAGAAGGTGCGGATACAGCACACATGTATTTGGCCAAACTTCTAACCACAGGGCCCCCACTCACCGTCACCGCTCAGCAACTTTCTAATTTCTACAGCCCCCTTGACAAAGTCTGTTGTCACTCTTCACCGGGTTGAGACGAAGGATATCTAAACAATCCCCCCCCTTTGTAGCGGTCTGGTCAAGCTGTAGAGGGTAAAGGAGCTAAGGTCGGACAGGCAAGCAGGCAGACCTGAGTGAGACAGTTTGCACACAATTACATGTCATGGTTTGCACAAAAGGGAGAGAATTTTATTGTTGTCATCACAAATTTGGTTATAGTGTAATCACACTCTAACATTCACATTTTGTGTTTACATCAGTTTGACTCAATGTCTGAATCCAAAAAACGGTGGTACCCACAGATCTTCATCTGGGGTCATGTTGATTCATGGGTACTACCACGTGGCGGAGCTCACTAAGGAAAACACAAGAGCTCTGCAGCAAGGCAGCACGCAACAAATGACCCACAACATTACCACCACCACAATCAACACATGGAGTAGTAATCTGACAGCGGTGGATTTTCCATCCCCCCATTGTGAGCCAGGACCAAGGTCCCAGCTGTCATGGGCTTCTGAGTTTTGCTCTTCTCTCAACAGTTCATTCAAGTGGGCGACAACATGAGTCAAATTGTCACCTAATGCAAGCACATGAGTGCAGCATTTTGTCCCGATAATGTGGCACACATCTCCTTGAGAGGCAAGGCTGTGGGTGTGTGTGAGGTTCAGTCTGTCCAGGTAAGGGCCCATGTTCTTGCACTCAGGGTTAGTGTAGGCAGCGTTCCATGCGCTGTTGCACGTGGCGCTCACTGTCTAGTTGCAAAAGGACGTGCCTAGATTTTGGTCAAGTGATGTGACGGCACAAACCGTGTGTGGTTTGTCGTCATCACTGAATGATGCACCTGACTCAGTGTAGTTGTGACGTTTCTGAATCTGGCTGTCGATCCCTCGTAGTTGACGGCACTGATGTTCAGAACCCCCAACCAGGGAGCGAGGCCGCAGGCAGTGCCATGCCCACACCGTGAGGATGTTCATCAGCCTGGCGGTTAGAGCCACAGCTCGTTACCAGGCATTCTGCTCCAGTCGGGTGACCGGGGCGATGTCCACGATGTGTAGTTCCTGTCCGTTCCGATCTGCAAGGCTGGAGTAGGACTCGTTCAGCGGCAGGAGTAGTAGGTGTTGAGCCGGCAACAGGTCCAGGTGGCGTCTCAACCCCTCCTGGAGTGGCTAGCCTTGGAAGATCGATGCCATCGGGTTCCCTCGGATCTGCCTGTACAAGGGCGTCGTCTGATGGCTCCGTGACTCTTTTGCAGTGGCAGGTGTGGATCCAGGTGGCGCTCTCTGTGACCCTTACTGCTGTTTCTGTGACGCGCAGCACCTGGTAGGGCCCGTTCCACCTTCTTGATCACCAAGATTTCCTTCTCAGATTTTGGACCGCTACCCATTCACCTGGATCCAGCTATTCACCTGCTTGTGAATATCAGAGAGAACAGAGGTTAGATGTATACACTATCGCAGTATCTCATCTTCACAACACCCTGTCTCAGGGAATTGCCTTCTCTCAGACCCAATCCCAGTTCGCAAAGGCCGACCGAACAGGATTTCAAACAGGCTGAGATTATTTCTGGACCTGATTCTCCCCCTCATGTACATCAACACAATGGGGAGGGCCTTTGTCCAGGGCAGTTTTGTTTTCTTACAGCTTTTAGCTAGTTGGTTCTTTAGGGTCCCATTTTCTAGCTGCAATGGCGCCTCAGGTCAAAACCGAGGTACTGACTGATGTCTTTAAGTGCGGCATTTACAAAAGGGGTCCCATTGTCGCTTGATATTTGTAAGGGGACTCCCCATCTGGGAAGTATCCGTGTTAGTAAGGCTTTTGCCACTGTTGACGCATCTTGCTTTGAAGTGGGAAAAGCCTCTACATACTTTGGGAACCTGTCGACCATGACGAAGAAAAATTCCTTTTCTTCACTTGGTGTTAGTTCTATGAAGTCCATTTGTAAGTGATCAAAAGGTCTCGCTGCTGGGGGATGGACGCTCTGTTTGAACCTAATGCCTCTGCCTGCATTGTTTGTTGCAGAGATCACAAATCATTTTGTATAGTGAGAAGCCCTTTTGTGAACCAATTTCTTTAAATATCACGTGTCATCCAATGTCTTTGGATATCACATGTCATCCCCCCTTTTGACGCGTGGTCTTGACCATGCGTCAATTTAGCGTAATGGTGAAACAAATAATCCGGCAAACAGGGCTTGTCATTAGGCCCATACCAAACGTTTTGTTTCATCACACTGCCAGCTTGCTTCCACGCCCATTTCTCTTTTGGTGTGGCTCTGTTCTGCAGCTCTTGTAAGTCTGCGTATGGTGTTACAGCGGGCTGGAAGTGATAGCAAGCTCTGTTATCAGCGGTAGTATGTTCTTCTATTACATATGTCGATGTGATGTGGCAAGAGCAAAGCATCAAGGAGGGAAGCGACCAAGTTGTGATGGGCGATGGGTTTGCCAGATGCAGTGAGAAAATCTCGATTTTCCCAAATTTGTCCAAACGAGTGGCAAACCCCCCATGCATATCTGCTATCTGTGAAAATAGTGACAGTCTTACCTCTAGTCAATTTGCATGCTTCAGTCATAGCCACAAGCTCAGCAGCTTTTGCTGAATAGTTAGACGGGAGAATTTCTGCCAAAAATGTTTTGTGTATGGTGACTGCAAAACCTGATTGGTTAAGGCCTTTTCCCGGGTCCCTTGATGCTGTGCAGCCCACAAAAAGCTCCATGTCGCGGTTGGTGAGTGGTGTTTCGCGAAGATCAGGTCTGGGGGAACAGATTTCATTAATAATAGCCACACAGTCATGGGGCTTCTGTTTCTCTGAAGTAGGGAGCAACGTGGCAGTATTGAGTACAGTGCAGCGCCGTACAGTGATATTGGGCAGTTCGAGCAGAATGGTGTTGTATTTTAACCATCTTGCGGAGGACATATTTTTTGAGGTTTTTTCCTCTAACAAAATCATTAAGACTGCATGTGGGACTAACAAGGTTAGTGGAGAGTAACCGACAATGTCGCGAGAAGCTATGACTGCCTTCTCTGCAGCGGCCACAGCTCAGGTCAAAACCGAGGTACTGACTGATGTCTTTAAGTGCGGCATTTACAAAAGGGGTCCCATTGTCGCTTGATATTTGTAAGGGGACTCCCCATCTGGGAAGTATCCGTGTTAGTAAGGCTTTTGCCACTGTTGACGCATCTTGCTTTGAAGTGGGAAAAGCCTCTACATACTTTGGGAACCTGTCGACCATGACGAAGAAAAATTCCTTTTCTTCACTTGGTGTTAGTTCTATGAAGTCCATTTGTAAGTGATCAAAAGGTCTCGCTGCTGGGGGATGGACGCTCTGTTTGAACCTAATGCCTCTGCCTGCATTGTTTGTTGCAGAGATCACAAATCATTTTGTATAGTGAGAAGCCCTTTTGTGAACCAATTTCTTTAAATATCACGTGTCATCCAATGTCTTTGGATATCACATGTCATCCCCCCTTTTGACGCGTGGTCTTGACCATGCGTCAATTTAGCGTAATGGTGAAACAAATAATCCGGCAAACAGGGCTTGTCATTAGGCCCATACCAAACGTTTTGTTTCATCACACTGCCAGCTTGCTTCCACGCCCATTTCTCTTTTGGTGTGGCTCTGTTCTGCAGCTCTTGTAAGTCTGCGTATGGTGTTACAGCGGGCTGGAAGTGATAGCAAGCTCTGTTATCAGCGGTAGTATGTTCTTCTATTACATATGTCGATGTGATGTGGCAAGAGCAAAGCATCAAGGAGGGAAGCGACCAAGTTGTGATGGGCGATGGGTTTGCCAGATGCAGTGAGAAAATCTCGATTTTCCCAAATTTGTCCAAACGAGTGGCAAACCCCCCATGCATATCTGCTATCTGTGAAAATAGTGACAGTCTTACCTCTAGTCAATTTGCATGCTTCAGTCATAGCCACAAGCTCAGCAGCTTTTGCTGAATAGTTAGACGGGAGAATTTCTGCCAAAAATGTTTTGTGTATGGTGACTGCAAAACCTGATTGGTTAAGGCCTTTTCCCGGGTCCCTTGATGCTGTGCAGCCCACAAAAAGCTCCATGTCGCGGTTGGTGAGTGGTGTTTCGCGAAGATCAGGTCTGGGGGAACAGATTTCATTAATAATAGCCACACAGTCATGGGGCTTCTGTTTCTCTGAAGTAGGGAGCAACGTGGCAGTATTGAGTACAGTGCAGCGCCGTACAGTGATATTGGGCAGTTCGAGCAGAATGGTGTTGTATTTTAACCATCTTGCGGAGGACATATTTTTTGAGGTTTTTTCCTCTAACAAAATCATTAAGACTGCATGTGGGACTAACAAGGTTAGTGGAGAGTAACCGACAATGTCGCGAGAAGCTATGACTGCCTTCTCTGCAGCGGCCACAGCTCAGGTCAAAACCGAGGTACTGACTGATGTCTTTAAGTGCGGCATTTACAAAAGGGGTCCCATTGTCGCTTGATATTTGTAAGGGGACTCCCCATCTGGGAAGTATCCGTGTTAGTAAGGCTTTTGCCACTGTTGACGCATCTTGCTTTGAAGTGGGAAAAGCCTCTACATACTTTGGGAACCTGTCGACCATGACGAAGAAAAATTCCTTTTCTTCACTTGGTGTTAGTTCTATGAAGTCCATTTGTAAGTGATCAAAAGGTCTCGCTGCTGGGGGATGGACGCTCTGTTTGAACCTAATGCCTCTGCCTGCATTGTTTGTTGCAGAGATCACAAATCATTTTGTATAGTGAGAAGCCCTTTTGTGAACCAATTTCTTTAAATATCACGTGTCATCCAATGTCTTTGGATATCACATGTCATCCCCCCTTTTGACGCGTGGTCTTGACCATGCGTCAATTTAGCGTAATGGTGAAACAAATAATCCGGCAAACAGGGCTTGTCATTAGGCCCATACCAAACGTTTTGTTTCATCACACTGCCAGCTTGCTTCCACGCCCATTTCTCTTTTGGTGTGGCTCTGTTCTGCAGCTCTTGTAAGTCTGCGTATGGTGTTACAGCGGGCTGGAAGTGATAGCAAGCTCTGTTATCAGCGGTAGTATGTTCTTCTATTACATATGTCGATGTGATGTGGCAAGAGCAAAGCATCAAGGAGGGAAGCGACCAAGTTGTGATGGGCGATGGGTTTGCCAGATGCAGTGAGAAAATCTCGATTTTCCCAAATTTGTCCAAACGAGTGGCAAACCCCCCATGCATATCTGCTATCTGTGAAAATAGTGACAGTCTTACCTCTAGTCAATTTGCATGCTTCAGTCATAGCCACAAGCTCAGCAGCTTTTGCTGAATAGTTAGACGGGAGAATTTCTGCCAAAAATGTTTTGTGTATGGTGACTGCAAAACCTGATTGATTAAGGCCTTTTCCCGGGTCCCTTGATGCTGTGCAGCCCACAAAAAGCTCCATGTCGCGGTTGGTGAGTGGTGTTTCGCGAAGATCAGGTCTGGGGGAACAGATTTCATTAATAATAGCCACACAGTCATGGGGCTTCTGTTTCTCTGAAGTAGGGAGCAACGTGGCAGTATTGAGTACAGTGCAGCGCCGTACAGTGATATTGGGCAGTTCGAGCAGAATGGTGTTGTATTTTAACCATCTTGCGGAGGACATATTTTTTGAGGTTTTTTCCTCTAACAAAATCATTAAGACTGCATGTGGGACTAACAAGGTTAGTGGAGAGTAACCGACAATGTCGCGAGAAGCTATGACTGCCTTCTCTGCAGCGGCCACAGCTCTAGGGCAGGCTGGGAGACCGGCTGCCATAGGGTCTAGTTTGAATGAGAAGTATGCAACCTTTTTTTTTTTTTTTTTTTTTGCCCCCGTAATCCTTCAGTAAGACGGAGGACATGTAGTGTCCCTTTTTATCAACGGTTTGTGTAAATTGGCGGTTGCAATCTGGGAGGCCCAGAGTGGTAGGTGTCTGTAGAGCTAGCTTTTGATTGTTTTTTCTGCATCGGGTGTCCAAAGGACTTTGTCCCGTGCTGCTAGACCCTGACCATGAGCAATGGCCGCCAAAGGTGCCTTGATGCTTGCATAGTCAGGGATCCACTGTCTACAGTATGATGTCATGCCAAGAAAACTCATAACCTGTTTCTTTGTGATTGGTTTTGGGATTTCTTGGATGCAGAGATGCACTTTTGGGAAAGTATTTTCCCCTCTTGCGATATAATGTGTGTAAGCAAGGCTAGCGTGTCCGCGACGCAAGCCTCCTGTGTAGGAGAGCAAATCATTAAATCATCCACATGTGCCAGCAAGGTGCTGTTTTGTGGCAGACTTAAGGACTATAAATTCTCACGCTGAGCAGCGTTGAGGATGGTTGGAGACTCCGACAGCCCCTGACACAGTCGGGTAAACTTGATGCTTTACCTTAAAATGTGAATGCAAACCAATATTGGCTGTCGGGGTGTATGGGGACGCTAAAGAAAGCGATCTATAACAGAAAGGCACTTACTTTCAGGTGGAACTTGTGAAAGAATTGTATGAGGATTTGGTACTGTAGGGGCATGTGCATGGATTGCTGCATTTACCGCCTGCAAGTCCTGGACAAACCCTTCACTCGTCTGGCGTATGTGGATGCCATTTTTTTTTTTTTTTTTTTTTTTTTCACCGGACATACTGGCGTGTGGACTGGTGAGTTCTCACATGGAACGATGATGCCTGCCTGGGGAGGGCCTCAAACACCGATTTGATGCCCTCCACAGCCTCTTTTCGTAATGGATACTGTCGCTGGCAGGGCCTATAAGGATTTTGGGGTGATTACAACAGGTTTTCTTTTTATTTATTTATTTTTTTTAAGCAAACGTACATTGTGCCGGTGTTGTGCCCACACTTGCGGTGGCACTCGTTTCAGTTCTGGTACGTCAGTGACATTATTAATCATTATCTTTCCGTGTGGTGCAGTGAAGTGTGGTGTAGAGTATACCTCTGGGTTTTGATGTTTAAATCTCGACCGTTCTCAAGAGCAGCAACTGCCTTTTGAATTGTTATTCGATGCACCTTTAAACCTTCATGATGCTCAGTTGCGGGGTCGGCCGTTTGATTCCATCCGGTCGCCTTGATGCATTTTGTCAACCAAGGTTCCAGATTGTTGCGGCTCCTGTGTTTTGATCAGGGAAACATACGGGAACTGCGGCACTTGGAAGTAAACGTTAGGCAGGCACACAGAAATTGCACAGCGTGTGTTATCCCAATACAGGCATTGCAGTTCTAAACTGTCACACAGAGTACTTTGTTTAAACCATGTTTGTTCGAATAGAATATCTTTCCTTAAGCAGATGTGTTCAGCACAATGTGCTGCAGTGAGGCTCGAGTGGGGGAGGAGCCATAGATAGTGGTAAGTAGCCGCATTATCAGGAGAAGTCAGGAAGGCTTTAGTGTATGAATCATTTTTAATTATGGTTAGGCCATTCGAGCCTGACTTAATGTTTATGCCTCACACATAAGATCTCTAACACAACTCCTGCTCATTTTGGGTGTTATTTTGAAATCGGTGTGTCGTATTACAGATCCTGTCGCTCCAGGATCTACTAGGGTTGTGAGGGGTACGTCTGCAACAGTGAGTGTTAGTGTGGGTAGATTCTTATAGGCAGCAAAGTTTAGTGAAGCATACATTTCCTGCAAGTTTTGTGATGTGTGTGTGTTTTCTAAGCATTCAATAGCCTGAAGTACGGAATTTAAACTGTGTTGTGGAGAGAATGTGGATGTGTTGGTGTATTTACGTGTTCCGTTCGGATGGCCTGTGTCCGGTCCAGATGCGCCCCTCACTCTCCCCAGTCCTCCGGCCAGTCAATCGCCCCTGTGTCGGAATCCCTGGCGGTTGGTCTGCCATTGTTCACGCTCTGGTTTCGCCAGTGTCCATGCTTTCCGCAGATGAAATAGCTTCTCGCCCCCTTGGCCCTCAGCCATGCCCTCTGCCTTTTTCACGACCTCGGTGGTGATTGTCTCTTCGGAAATGCTGACAAAAAGTCAGGAGCTCTGCTGCATATTTCTGTCCTCCCTCCTTGACCTTGGGGAACAGGGGAACAGGGGAACAGTTTTTTCATGTTCGTCACGCTGTTCAGGTTTTTGCTCCTGGTGTAGTGGGAGCCAGCTCGTGCACGTAGGTGGGGGGGTTGTGTAGATGATCGCGATCGCCGGGGGCTGAGTCCTTTGCCTCTTCCCCTGGATCTGCCTGTCGTGGTGGCCGGCTGGCCACCTTTCCCCCTCACCAGTGCAGCCAGGTCGTCGAGGGGGTAGAGTGGTTGGTGCGGTTGTGGTGCAGGCTGGGCAGCCTCTTGGATCTGGGGCTGAGCCTGCTGAGCCTGCTGCTGGTTGGCTGGTTGGGGAGCCAGCCTGGTCGGAGGAGCCGAGTCGAGGTCGAGGGTTGCATCTAGTTTAAGACACTGAGAAGAAGGAGGGGGAGGAGAAGTTACCCTTTCCCTGCCTGTCTGCTGCCTTTTGTCTCTCAGCCTGGCTTCCTGTAGCCAGCTATCTCGTCGGCCCAATCAGCTTTGAAGGACTCCTTTCTTCTGCCCCTCCTGCTCTTTTGCCTTTCCCTGTCATCTTTCTTTCTTCTGCCTGAGGTTACTTTTCAGAATCCAATTGTGTGAGACTAAAACTGCCTGTATTGGGAAAACCCAGTCAGTGGCCCAAAATTTGAATTGGTCAACGCAAGATTCACCGTAGTTTTGTTCATGTACTGGAGATTTGGGCTTAGGGCTACGCCTTCGTCGCGTTTGCTTTGAGTTGGCCCCATCTCACTTAGTTTAGGTCTGTGTAGAGTCGCGCTGACGTGTCAGTTATGTGCTTCATTGTTTCTCTGAGGATGCTATTTCTATGTTTCATACATTGTAAGTTTGGGCCTAGCTTACCTTGGTTATGCTAAGCTCGTCTTTAGTGATATTGAAATCAATTGAAACGCTAAACTCTTTAGCTTTAATGCTAGCTAGTTTAGCTTTAGCTATATTGGTAATGCTAACTTAATTTGGCAATACCCACAGTCTAATTTTGATATGCTATTTTTCTCAATGCCAATTAGCCTAGCATTAGCTATGCTAGTTATGCTAAGCTAGTCTATAGTAAAACCCACAGTCTAAATTGATATGCTAGGTTCTTTGCTCAATGCTAATTAGCTTAGCATAAGCTATGCTAGTTATGCTAAACTAGTCTATGGTAATAGGTGCAATCAATCGTAAATGCTAACAACTTAGCTTAGCCTTTCTGGTAGCTATGCTACTAGGGCCTATAGCTAACTGCTAGTCCCTCTCAGCTGGTGCTGTCTGTTGCACCCCCCTCCTGTCTGGCGGTCTGCCAAACCACTCCTGGCAAAAGTGACGTGTACCAAGAATTCAAACTACACAACGTTTGATTCAAAATGGCGACCAGGTTTTAAAATGGCGGGCCTCCAAGCCACGCCCAATACCTAAATTTCAACTGCGCCCAAACTACAAAATGGCGATTGATAGCACAACCACACCTATTTCCGATTTTCTTCTGCGCCACTGTTCAAAAATGGCGATTGGCCTTTATAGCCACACCCAACTTTTGAATTTCAATTGTCAAAATGATACCGTCCGCAAAACTTCATTTGTTTGATTTACAGCATGTATATAAAAATTCTATTTTGCTTTTTTTTCTAAATTTGGATCACAGCTGAGTCATATTAACCTTTTCTACTCGGAACCATGAAAGCCAGCTGCTCAACATGCTGATAGCAGTTTGCCAAGGCACATACATTTTCTCAATTGGTCATCTGGTCAGTCAAAACATGTCTTAAATGAACGCACACACATACGCACACACACAGGCCTGCAACATTCATTCCAATGCAAACATCCTTGATAAAAGTGGGTCAGTCAGTGATTTACCCGTTTTTACCCGTTCAAAGATTTTCTAGAATCCAGTTTATGGATCTACATATATATCTATGGGTTACAGATTTTTTTTTACAGATCTATATATTTATTTATTTTCGACAGTAACATTACCTTATTAATTGTTGCTTTACATATCGTACATGCAGTGGTTATATGAGTATACATATATATATATTCCTGAGTTTTCACAAGCGGAGTTTTCACTCTACTGACTGAATTACTTTATTTTGTTTCTAGTTATTTATTGACGTAAAAACAATCTCTCCCTATATTATCTTATGCTCCCTCTTTCCTCAGCGCAAAGGAAAGGGAGGATAGTACCGTTGATGTGACCTTGAGCTAAAACAAAGCCTTTACACACTCTCCTCTTTCCACAGCTGTCGAACATGAACGCACACACACAAAGATGGGGTAGAGAGGGAAAGAGAAAAAAGAGACGCACATGGGAACAATGCACATATAGACTTACAACAAACTATCTACCATACTGTCCGGAATCACCTCTTACTTTGCTCATGAGCTAACCGGAAACGTTGCTGTAATTCACCTCAAACAGACTCGAACTGTGAGACAACGTTTTCACAAACCAGTACTACTAATCAGACTCGAACTGAAAAGAGAGCAGCTGATCAGACTGCTGGCCGGCCCTCGCACAGACACTGTACGTCAAAAAACAGAAAGACTCGAACTTCCTGCAGAGGAGGGTCCCGCACCCTCGTCTTCTAGGGCCCTAGTGGACGTCAACACACAAACAAATGGACTCGAACCATTTGTGGAAGAGGGGCTGGTAACCCTCGTCCTCTGGACGTCAACAAACAAACAAATGGACTCTAACCATTTGCGGAAGAGGGACTCTCACCCTCGTCCTCCGGACGTCCTCTAGACGTCAACCACCAAACAAATGGACTCGAACCATTTGCGGAAGAGGGACGGCACACTCATCCTCTAGACGTCCTCTAGACGTCAACAAACACACAAAAAGACTCAAACCATTTGCAAAGAGGGAGTGGCACCCTCGTCCTCTAGACGTCTACAAAAAAAAACAAATGGACTCGAACCATTTGCGGCTCAGGGACTCTTACCCTGTTCTAGACGTCATCAACAAAAAAAAACTCACCGGAGATTATTGAAGAGATCCTCCACCAAGTTCAGTAGGCACCAGCAGTGAGAGGACACTCCTGCTGTTGGACGTTAGGCCCCCACTTCTCAGCTGAATTTGTGGCGAGGTTGAGGAAGGAGCTTCACTCCACTGTGCACAGGTTTCACCGTCAGTCCTGTCCAGCCTGTGCCTCTCACTCCGGGTGCCCACCCAGGGACGCCAAATTGTTGTGGAAATGGATTCTTCAATAAAGATCAACAAACAGGATCAGCTTTTTCTCCGTGGTTTATTTTGCCAAAGCATTTTCTTCTGCAGACAAAAATACGTTCATCCCCACATCCTCACAAGTTAGAGTCTAGCAGGGAATGACGATTTGCCAAATCTCGCACAGTCTTTTAGTTAGAGGGACAGGACGCGAATAGCCTTGGTTGGGTGACGTCTTTAGACCAAACAAAAACATGCCTTAGACATTACAATTCTGAACATTCTGAACCTCTCTCATCACAAGGTCTCTAACACAGGGTACAGATGCACACATATGCCATTATACCATCATGAGTTAGCTATTTGCATTATCCATTAAGAATGTGAGACAGAGGAGACACTGAACTGTGTCTGACCTGACAAAACTATGATTATGAATTACAAATATCCAAAATTCCCACAACAGTCACCAAGAGGGAGACCCCCTCCACAGCAGCAACAGCAGCATGTGCCTCCGCAACCACAACTGGCCCCAGGTAACCAGTTGCCCCAAGGCACCTGGTATCCAGACCAATACTAGGGGTGCCCAGGGTCAAGGGCAAGGGGAGAGGCTGACCCCTTGCTACGGGGAGAAGTGAACGAATGAAAAGTGAACTTTTTAGTCGATACAGGAGCAACACATTCGACTCTGATACAGCCTCAGTTCGGTCAACAGCTCTCCAAATATTCCATAGACCTTGTGGGATTTGGAGGACAGCCAATGCCACTCCCTTTCACAGAACCCCTCCCCACTTAAATAGCTGGTTATCAATTTCATCAAAGCTATGTATATTCACCACAATGCCCAATCTCACTGCTAGGAAGAGATGTCCTAGTTAGATTGAAAGCATCTATCCTATGTGGCCCACAGGGGGTGCAAGTTCATTTCCCTAATGGGGTAAAAAATAGACTGTTCAGAGACAATTACTTCAAGATGTAACAATGGACAATGGATCCTATGGGAAGATCCTGATCAGCAGCAACAGTCGGCCAACGTTTACTGGGCTCAATTGAAAGAGGACCCAGACCCACCAATTACCAATGTTTTGAACCTGTATCAACAATGGAAACAGTGGATTCACTCAGTGCACCCATATGAACCGGTCCCTGACGTTCCTCACTGTACTCTTCTCTATGACCGCACCCAAACTGAAGAAGTGTATGAGGAAAGATTTAGGGAAGTAGATGGTTCCCCTTGGACACTGACTTCGGACTGTATATATCAGAATCAGAATCAGAAAACCTTTAATGTCCCACAGACGGGGAAATTTTGTCACAGCAGCAACAGAATATTCCAAAATAAGATTAAAAATAGCAAAAATAAGCAATACAGTTAAATTTTAAAAAAGGAAGAAATAGAAATAGACATATATGTGTAGCACTTTCTTGAGCACACTATGGGATATATATGTACAAGTGCTTAATCAAGGTACTTTTCAAAGAGGAAGTAGGGGAACAAAATTACTATGACACCTGTTTACGATTATTTAGAACATTGCCGGCATTTATTTAACATCATCAATACAAATAACAGTCGTAGTTCTTATGTAATCCACCATTTACAATTAAGTCAGGTAAGTTTAGTCTGTCAGTCAGTTCGACCTTATGTTTTTCCCATATTTGTCCTTTAAGTTGAGAAAATAAATGTCTTTCCTTTAACCATCAACCAACTCAGGTTGAGGAGAAGAAACAATACAAAACGTTCAGAGCTCTGAGAAAATAACAAACCAAATCAAACAAAACAGTGTTCATCTACCCGGGTAGTGTGTTTTTTTTCCTTTAAAGAAGTGTGGAGAGATCTCAGTGCTTATCTGTACGATGTGATGAAGAGTTGTATGGAGTACAACGACCCTTTTGGCGAATGGAAGCTCCACACTCGCCACGTGTCTTCTCCTCTTTAGCTGGTCCTCTGCTCTCTTGACCCTGGGAGGTCGGTCTGCCGAAACAATCCTTCCCTCTCACTTATCACAGGGTGCAAAAAAAACAACCGGAGATATGGATGGAACCACATTTATCCTTTGCAGAACTTCATCCAGGTATTTCTTGTAGTTTTTTACTCTCAAAGGATTCATTAAACTAACGCTCCTTGTATCTGTATTTATACTTTCTTTTTCTGAGTCATTGGTTTCCCCTCTTTAGCTTTCTGCCGTTCGGCTCTCGCTCTCTTCTCCTTTCCATCTCTCTATCAACATAGCGCTGTTGTGTATTTGTCTCTGCTGCGCCATTACTGCCCCCTACTGGATTTAAAATGGCTACTGCGGATTTGAAAACTGGGATTAGGTCACTGATCCTGATAAGTGGAAATTTTGTAAGGGCTACATATGCATATTCACATGATGTGGTGCAGTTGTTCTTGTTTTTTGTGTTTTGTAATAATATAATATTGAGTGAATAAATATAAGTAAATAAGACCAAATAGTGCAAAAACTACTGTGACCTTAGTACATAGTACATATTCATCAAAGAAAGGAGTAGTAGCAAAAGTCCTGCTCACTGCAAAACAGGCAGAGTGGTACAGGAAGTCAAGCTAAAGATTTAGGGCCCATGGTAAAAACGGCCTCTCAGTTACAGGACTGGGAACAAACCACAATCCCTGCAGTCACATACTCTAAAGAAGGACAGGTGTACAAGATCACTCAGAATTAGAGAAAAAAGGTAATTACAGAACACATGGCAGGGAAAGTACAGACCATGAACAGACAGAAACCATGTTAGGAAGAATACCTAGCACAGTGTGGGCACAGGGAAAGAATGACATAGGACGATGTGAACCGCTAGAGCTACCCAGATTTAAGGTAAAACCAGGTCCACCAGTGTGGGTACCCCAGTACCGCACAAATGTAAAAGCAGAGGAAGAACACCTAGTGGCAGGGCATCCACTCAAAATTTTGACCAGGCATAGTGTAATAGCGTTAATCTCATCATCCGTTTTTACTCTATCAAGCTCTCGACTGAGGAAAGTAGAGGACGGCTTAAATGCATACATAACGTACACACACAAAGGAGTTAATGCAGCGAGCTGTTTAGCAGTTCCAGATGACAAAAAACCCAAATGACTGCATTCCACTGACAGCGCAAGCCATTAAAGTGAGACCCGACTTGCATGCAAAACCACTGGACCGACCAGACATGGACTTGTATGTAGACGGCTGCTGTTTCAGAAAAGATAATGGAGGACTAAGCGCAGCATGGACAGTGGTTATCAAAGATCAGGGAAAGTTTGAGACACTAAGTACAGGAGAAGTGACAGAAAAACCGTCAGCTCAGCTAGCGGAAGTGATGGCAGTGGCAGCAGCTTGTAAGTATGGTGAGGGAAAGAGAGTGAACATAGATAGATAGATAGATAACTTTATTTATCCCCGAGGGGAAATTGGGTCATCGTAGCAGCGGTACAGAGCATTCAGAAGTACTAAAAATAAGATAAAATATAAAATACAAAATATGAACAATAAAATAAAATAAAAGTACAGTATCGCAGATAAACACTATATTACAATGTGCTATGTGGATTTTAATGTGCAAGAGAGATAAAGGTGCATTTCGGGGTAGGTCACTTTGAGAAGTGTGAGTTTATTCCCTGAGCGTCGCTCAGCGTTGCTGTGCAGCATTCTACAGTCTGATGGCAGGCATATGAAGACTCTGCATATGCCAGTGCAGCAGTCCATTGTCAGCTGAAAGAGTGAGAGAGAGCAGGTTTTGTGACAGCTTCAGGTCTGCCTATTAAGGCATGAGGAGGAAATGAGGAAAGAGAAAATAGCAAAAATTATGGCAACCACAGGTCTATCATGATTAGACTGTTTGCCTATGGCATTATACTCTAAGAGGGCTAGTGTGAACAAAGAAAAGAAATTTACCCCTTAGGAGTTACTTACAGGTCGCACCATCCCCGGACCAAGACAACAGGAACCGCTGCAGCCAGGGGCCATACCAGGACTGGCACGGCCCTACGTGACTCAACTCCAAGGCTGGGTAAAGACATTGGCAGGAAGCCAAGGGGGGTCAGGACCAGTACCGGCCCCATTGACTCTGTTAGGTGAACCTTGGGTATATGCAAAGATATTGAAAAGAAAGTGGACACACCCTAGGTGGACAGGACCCCATAAGGTAGTGGAGCGAACCTCCACAGTAGTAAAAATACAGGGAAGTGACAAGTGGATTCACCTTTCAAGGTGTAGACAGGGGGAGGAGCCCAAAAGGTCCCTAGACCAAGTCAGAACAGATCTAACCGAACAGGGTAAAGGGACTTCTGTAAATACATATAATCTATGATTGACCCATATACACCATTAGTAAAAAACACCACAGTATATAGAGTTGAAAAATAGGGTAAAAAGGAGCAGAAAAACAAACAGTGTGTGTGTGGACACTTAGTGTGTTTATTGTAATATTCATTATTTTAGTGGTAATTTATCTCATATGGGTATGGTCAGATAATTGTTAGAGTTATGGAACTTGGCAGGCCACGTCCGTGGCATCCCTTTAGACTCTGGTGAGTGATCAACAGGGGGAATTGAAGAATTAATGATCAATGAGTGAAGTATAGTAATCACGTGTTAGCGTGTGTATTAGTAATGATTAATGAGAGTGTGATAATAAGACGCAATAAGTACAATCATTTAAGAATGTGATAGTATGTGCCTCTGCTATTATTTGACCAGGCTCAAGCTTTTCTGCTTTCTCCTAAAGCACAGGAACTTTTGGCAGTCAGTCAAGGTCACAAAGACAATGAAATAGCCAACTTGCACAAACACAAGTGACAACTAGTTTGAGATTAGAGATTTGCTGTCCGTGCTGTGCTTCCTTCACAGATAAAGAAGAAGACTCCTGCTATACAGAGGATACTCCGACACGCGGGGAGGAAGATGGAGGCTGGAGGAACGGCTACTTCTGAAATAAACATATGCACGCACAAGCGGACACATAACCACGCCTTTGTAACAAGTATATGTAGGAGATTAAGCCTACTTTTGTTATGGCTAGAATATCCTCCTGAGACCCGGCCCATTCATTTATTTCCTTTATAATGGACATTCTGTTCACCTGCATCTTCCTTAAGTATTTGAAGTTACCCTACCAACCCCTATAGTGTTCTGCAGAGGACATCCTGGGCTTTCCAGTGATGTATCATGTTGTGGGATTGCATGCTGGGAACTTTACTTTCTTCCTCTATCAAGATGGCTGCCATACCATCAACCACATTTTATGGAAAGAGGAGAGGCAAGTCAAATATTCTTTATTTATTGATATTTTTATTATGATAATTATATATATTCTTGTTCATAAACATGTTAATAACAAGATTTTGACATCTGAAAACAGTTTCATTATTTCTGTTTTGAAATAACAGTCATTTATTGAATGTCAACTGTAGTGGATACCAGGACCATTTTAATGTATTTAATGACCGCACATTGTTGTAGGAGAAAGAAGTGAAGCAGAGAGGATTCTATACCGGATAGTTGAGGGAGATTCAGATTTGGAGCTTTCAGATGAGGAAAAGGATGAGGAGGATGAGTATCAGCCTGTGATAGGAGAAGATGATGATGGAGAAGGAGAGGAAGAAGATGCAGGAGAATCTGAGACAGAGTCAGAGGCAGAGAGGGAGCAGGAAAGTCGTCGTGCTATGTGGACCAGGAATAACTAAGTATGTTTTATTTAGTTTCAGGCTGATGTATTAAATTTTATTATCATGTTAGATTATTGTATTGTGCTATGTGTAAATGCTGTTAAAATATGCAAGTTACCTAAAAATATGCTTATAAAGATGGTCAATAGGGAGTCATATCACATCCATGACACTGAAATTACTGCATTAATCCAAATGGATGTGAAACAAATTAACTGCTGCTCCTTTTATTAACTTGAATTTATTTGTGTTTTTTTTTTCATCCATCATATAACAGATTCACACCTGTGCTACCTGGGCTTCCTGCCAATCAAGATGACCCCAAAATCCATGAATACTGGAGTCCAATCCAGTACTTTTCACAGTACATAGATGACACAATCTTTGAAAATCTGGCAGCTTTTACAAATCAAAGACAGCTGCAAACTACAGGAGTGTCACTGAATGCTACTGCCCAAGAAATAAAGATTTTCTTTGGCATATCAGTACACATGGCTTGCCTTGGCTATCCCAGAGTCAAAATGTTTTGGTCTAAAAAAACTAATGTGTCAGTTATTAGCAGGAAAATGACAAGGAATAGGTTCTACAAGCTGAGGAGCTCACTCAAGATTGTCAATGACCTGGATGTAACTGAAGAGGCAAAGGAGTCAGACATTCTTTGGAGTGTCAGACCACTGCTTGACCGTGTGAGGCAAGGTTGTCTCAGCCTTCCAAGGTGTGACAAGGTGTGCATTGATGAGCAAATCATCCCGTTCACAGGCCGCTGCCCAGTCAGGCAGTATGTGCCAGGAAAGCCAGACCCTACTGGGCTAAAGGTTTTTGTGCTTGCCTCCCCAAACGGTCTGGTCCTGGATTTCAAAGTCTATCAGGGCAAGAACACTTTCAGGGGCCAAAGACTGGGAGTTGGCGCTGCAGCTGTCTTGCGAATGGTTGAGTCAGTTCCTACAGGAACTTATGTGTTCTTTGATCGATATTTCACAACTAACGATTAGGAAGAACCGGGTTCCAAAGCAATGCCAGCTGCCAGAAGATAAGAAGCTGAGAAAAGAAGGGAGAGGGGCTTCAGTGACGGTGGTCTGGAAGAGGCCTGAGCTGGCAGTGACAAAATGGTTTGACAACAAACCCGTTTTGATGGCCTCCACTGCCTATGGAAAAGATCCAGAGGATATCTGTAGCAGATGGTCCAACAAAGACAAAGGTCATGTCCAGGTGAGACGGCCAGCAGTCATCAGGGAGTATAATGACAACATGGGTGGCGTAGACCTCTGTGACCGAATGCTGAGCTTCTACCGCATGTCAACCAGGACCAAGAAGTGGACAACACGTGTGATGACACATTTCTTTGATGTTGCCATCACAAACGCTTGGATCCAGTACAAGTCTGACAGCAAAGCGCTGAATCGACCAGCTAAGAACACAGCAGTACCTGGACTTGAAGTTGCACCTGGCTGAAGAGCTGCTGGATAGATCTTCATTTGATGACAGCAGTGAAGACAGTGAGGAAGAGTATCAGCCACCAACCAAAATGAGAATCCCACAACCAGAGCCATCTGTACGCAGACTAGGAGCCCGGCACATGCCAGAGATGATGGACATCAAACATGCAGAGAGATGCAGGAACAAGGGCTGCAACGGGAAGACATACATCAGGTGCACCAAATGCAAGATGTTCCTCTGCATAACCAAAAAGAAAACATGCTTCCAGGATTATCACAGCTAAAATGTCCAGAGGAAGAAGAAAAGCAGAAATACTTACGTTCTATGTCTTATACAGTAGTTCACTGTTGAACTGAATACATGTTTAACATTCTATGTAATGAATTATTACATACATTTTGTCCTTTCAAGCAACAAGTAACAGAAGAGTGATACAGAATTTTATTGTATTTGTTCAAATGAAATGTGTTCTTGGGTGAATATCACTCTAAAGATATAATCTGCTCATTTTTTCTCATTTTCTAAATTCAGTTCTATTTTCCCGCGGATATCGTCCTGTTGTCCTCTACAGTGGACATGCTGTGAAATTAAAATAAAAAATATATTTTAAAAAATTAAAATTGTAAGGTGTTTTTTTAAGCCCAAATAGCTAGGAAATCACACAAAAACAAAAATTGTGAGACACTTTTTCCCCTTGGTTCTCAGTAGTCGCTGAATTAATTATGAATTAACACGACTCGTTAAAATTTAGGATTTATTTTACCACGAAGTAAGGGCACCACACCAAATTAAGATGTTTATTAATCTTTGGTGAAGGTTTAATACCTGTTAGTTATTTAAAGTAATTGATGGTTTAAATTTTATCAGTCTCGTCTTGAACGCGTTAGTTCGTACCACAGCCTTATCAGGGACCAACACTTTCGGCACAGAACAGAAGACTCTCACAACGAGGTAAGGTTATAAACATTTATTTGACTACCTAACAGAGAGAATACAGAACAGTGTAACGTTGAATAGACAAGTGGAAAAAGGGTTAAATGTGGATATAAGAAGCTTGAGACTCGAGGGGGGCTTGTTTATAATCACTGGCGGATACAAAACTTGCTCTAATTAGCCTGCCAACAGAACTCGGATCAGAATCTAACTGTCACCAACGTTTAACCAAGAGTTGCATTAAAAGGCCAACCTTACTTGTCATTGATGTTACAGTTGCCCTGGCGTCTTAAAGTACCGATGCAAATTCCGTTAGTCCGCGTCCCGGTGTTTGGCGGACCTCGGCTCGGTTTGTAGACTGGGTCAGCTGCGCGGTTGGCTCGGCGGGTCTCGTCGGGTCCCGTCGTGGCCTGGATTTGGTGCTTCAGGTGGCTTGCCTCTGGAGGTGATTTGTGGGTTGACAAAAGTTCTGACCGGTTCTGTGGGGCTGGAGTCGCGAGTTCGATGCAATTTGCCGGCCGGACAAAAAGGCAAAGACAGCACAAGGGGTTTAACTATACTTATAAACGATTAAAACAAATGTGTCGTAGAAAAACTTAAAAAGTCAAGCGATAAAAATAGATTAATAAACGAAAATACGAAAAGTAAGAAAACAACATCTCTTGCTAACTTTGGGTTAACAAAGTTAGACAAAAGAACAAAGGGAACGAAGAGGGGAGAAGAGATAAGTGCAGGAGGTGAAGTAACAGAGGTGGGGCAGAGGTGCAGAGGTGCAGAGGTGCAGGAGAAAGTTTCAGAGAGAGAAGACAAGAGAGAGACAAGAGAGAGGACAAGAGAGAGTTTTTGGACACCTCTGTTTGTTACTTTATCTCACAGTTGAACGAAGAGGTGGGGTCTGGTTAAACCATCCCTTTGGCTCTGAGCGAACCAACTGCTTTTTATGCCGGAATTCTAATTCTGAGATTAAACTATCTTTGGTGGATTTTCCATTATTAAGCTTTCTGATATCCAATTTAACCAAAATCTTTAGGCAGACAGTTTTAACAGATACAGATACTACACATCATCGTACTCTCCTGGATATAGTGACAGGCCTATTATTAAAACACAAATTATTTCAGGAATTAGACAGAGACTTTGCACTTCTGAAACCACATAAACATAATCACAACAGGATACAAATAATGCATATACTGTTACACCCTTGCGAGAATGTCTTTGAACAGCCAGTTGCGATGAAACATCGAGCTTAAACTGTTTTTCCAAACATCTACACAAAGTTCTGTTTCTCAGATTTTATTAATGAAAGTCCATCTGCCTCCCAGAGACAGCTCCTCCAGTTCGATGTGCGGTCAGATTTGACGTTGATTTAGGTTAAAAGGGGGTCCTGAGACCTGGAGTACTAGGTTTTATTACCCCAGGAGGGTCCGAGGTTGTAAACCCCACCTTATCTCTTATCGAAACAAGCATACAAATGTCTTATCTACGGTTGTCTTCCTGCGACGCTGAGCAGACCACAAGACACAAAAACTCCTTAAACAGCACTTCCTCATGGAGGTCCTACACATAACTGCTGGAGTTTTTAGAATAGATATCAGAAACTTCTTGCCTCTGATCACGGTTACTGTGTTGCACACAGTTACTCTAGATAGAGAATAGAAAATTTCTCCAGACGTCTGTTTCATCCGATGTCCCTCCTGCTAATAAATGCCTGCTGGCACACTAAACTACCAACGACTCTGCTGACTCCAGAAAGCCTCCTGTAGAATTTGAATTACGCAATATATACTCTGTGAGGTCCTTCTGATTTGACTAACGTATTGTGTGTAAAATTCCTACACCACAAACCTAGAAAGGGCACAGGAACTCATTGTCTCACGCAAGGAAGTGGGTCTGTATGTGACTATGCCATCCGTTTCCACATTTTGGTGGTAGAGAGCGGATGGAAGGCCACAGCTTTATACGATGTGTTTTTGAAAGGACTTGCAGCTCCCATTCAGGACCTCCTTGTTCCTCTGGATCTTCCCACTGACCTGGACGATCTCATCGCACTCTCCATCCGAAAGGATAATCGGCTCGCACAGCTCGGGCAACAGCAGGGCGGAGGATTTGCAGCGACGGAGCGACACTCTCGCTCTTCGCTACAGAGCAGTCAGTCCTACCACCGTTCACCGCCAGAGCCACAACCTCGTTTTCGCTCTGATCAAGACGAGGAGCCCATGCAGCTGGGAGGAGCCCGGCTGACACCGGAGTATGTGTTTCTACTTTGGGGAAATCGGTCACCTCGTCGTCTCATGCCCAGCCAAGATTCCCCAAACGGTGAGTCCTGTTAAATCTTCTCACCATACTCCCCGTACTCTAACCACCGTCCGAATTTTGCATCATGCCTCGTTCAATCAGAATGCCCTCATCGACTCTGGAGCTGATGAGAGCTTAATGAGTTGGGGTTTAGCTAAAGAGCTAGGCCTTCGCTCAGAGCTACTGGCCAAATGTATCCGGGCCAGGTCGCTCAACGGCCAAGAGATTTTTTCCATAACCCATGTCAGTGAACCAGTAAGAATGCGGATTGACAGTCACGAAGAACGCATTCGTTTTTATTTTTTCACATCTCCCATGCATTCATTGATCTTAGGATATCCATGGCTCATACAGCACAACCCACAAATAGACTGGAAGACTGGGAACATCATTAGGTGGAAAAAGGGGTGAGCCAAAGACTGTACGGTGTCCAGCCATCTGACTGATGTTTTCTGCCAACCCTGCCACAGACATTGAGAACCCGGACCTGACCTTGGTTCCACCCTACTACCATCATCTACGAGAAGTTTTCAGCAAGACCAAGGCCCTATCTCTCCCCCCACATCGTCCGTACGACTGTCCCATTGACCTCATTCCTGGCTCCCCCATCCCTAAGGGTTGACTTTATTCGGTTTCTGGACCAGAGAAGGAGGCCATGAAAGAGTACATCTCGGCCTCTCTGGAAGCAGGGCTCATCCGTCCCTCCTCATCACCACCGTTTTTCTTTGTCAAAAAGGACGGATGCCTGGTAACACCACTGTCCTCACTGTAGTTGATTGATTCTCCAAAATGGTCAGATTCATTGCCTTGCCTAAGCTACCCTCCGCCAAGGTAACAGCGGAGGTCATGATGACTCGCATTTTCAAGATCCATGGGTTCCTCAACGATATTGTTTCTGACCGGGGGGCCCCAGTTTGTGTCCCGTTTATGGAGGGAATTTTGCAGGCCCATCGGCGCCAAGGCCAGCCTGACTTATGGTTACCACCCGGAAGCCAACGGCCAGACCGAATGCCTCAACCAACAACTGGAAACCGGCCTCCGTTGCCTGGTTTCACAGAATCCCTCCACATGGAGCAGGCATCTGGTCTGCATGGAGTTTGCACACAATGCTCTTCTCACATCTTTGGTTATCAGCCACCTCTCTCCCCAGAGAATGAGCGGGAGGTGTCGGTTCCCTCAGCCCATGCCATGGTCCTATGCTGTCGCCGCATCTGGGCAGCCGCCCGTCAAGTACTGATTCGACAGGGGGATCGAGTGAAAAGAGCGGCAGACTGCAAGAGACGTCCTGCCCCTACCTATCAGCCCAGCCAGAAGGTTTGGTTGTCGGCCAAGGACTTACGGCTAAAGGTCCCCTCCAAGAAACTGGCCCCACGATTCGTCGGGCCCTTCCCAGTCACCAGACTCGTCGGACCTGCGGCGGTTTGACTTCGCCTGCCCCGGTCTCTTCGCGTAAATCCCACCTTTCATGTCAGCCAGGTGAAACCAGCAAAGGAGAGCTCCGTGGTACTGACAGCGAGACCAGTTTACAAGGTCAAGCAGTTACTGGGGCGTTACGCAACTGGGACTGGGGCAGACAATTTCTGGTGGATTGGGAAGGATATGGACCGGAAGAGAGACAGTGGGTTCCCTCTCGCCACATCATGGACCCTAGCTTGATCAAGGACTTCTTTCAAGCTCATCCTGAACTCCCTGGGCCATCAGGTGTCAGCCCTAGAGGGAGGGGTACTGTCGGTACGGTGAGGTTTGTCCTGTCTTTGGGTTTTTTGTCTTGTGAATTTCCTGTTTTATTTTGAAAGATAACTCTCCTCATGTTCCAGGTCACTTGGCCTTCCTCTTGTGTCACCGGTCTGACATCATTCCCTGATTCCCAATTGTTTCCACCTGTGGCTCCCCTTTCCTCATGTGTATAAAGTCCATGTCTTTCCCCCTGTTCCGTGCCAGATTATTTCCTACCCTGTTTCGAATGTATCCAGCATTTTGTTCCACAGTCTTGTTCATGCTTTTGAGTCCTTTGTTTCATCGTTCAGGTTTTTGTATTCCTTGTTTTGTTCCAAGTAAGTTTTCCCTTTTTGAATTCTCTTGTGACTTTGTTTTTTCCTCCTGGTTGGAGCGTCTTTATTTAATTAATTATTTTTGTGCACTTTGTAATTGTTTCTTCCTCCCGTACGGAGCGTTCTTATTTTGGGATTTATTTGTTAACTTTGCCTTTTGTTTTTTCCTCCTGTGTGGAGCGTTTTTATTTGGTACTTTGGCTTATTACTGACGACTTTGCTTTTGTTCCTCCTGTGCGGAGTGATTTCCTTCGCATCTGAGTCCTCTTTCCTGTCTGGGTCTGACAGGCAGGTGACGTGGATGCTGACTTGTCCTTTGGTGGAAATACAGCCACATAGAGATTGGTTCAGAGGAGATAATATATAATTTAACTGTGTTAAGTCTTTACATAAAATGGTTCATTGCTTGATGCAGAACAAAATCCCTTTGTATGTAGTAGGCTTTTTTAATCTTGTATCTGTTGTTGGATGTATTTGGAATTCCCAATCCATTGCAGACATTTGCCCAAAAAACAATTTTGAGGGATGAAGAATGAAAGGCTCTTTAACTTTTTCAAAAATGTCTTCATCAGTGATAAGTTTGTTGTTGCGCTAAAGGATGTAAAGTACTGGATTGTTATTCATATAACGCTATGATCAAGAGCATTTTTGTAAGGTATAAAATATAAGTAACTGAAATTCTACATAAAATATACTCACCTTTGCAAATATTTTGAAACTGTGAACTGTGAATAAAGTGATGGAGTGAGAGGAGAAGAAAGAAAGACTTTAGCTATGTCCACATTTCAAATGCTAGGTTGAAATAAATATAATTTCAATAAGGCTTATTGTTTACAGCCTCCTGTTCCACATGGAAAAAAGATCACAAACATATGCTGGGTATGTGCAGTGAAGACCTTTGAATCTGGAAATAAGCAATCTAATAATGTTCAGGTGTTTCTTATCATGCACTAAGACATCCAATTATGTTATTCATGAGTGATAACTTAGAGCGGTCCAGTGCGAAACACCACACTGACTTTCCCGGGGAAGAAGACGTGTTTGTGCATTTTCCCTGTAATGAAGAAAACAATTTTGTCTTTCAATAGGTTATAGTTAGGGGGATACACGGTGGTGTGGTGGTTAGCACTGTCACCTCACAGCGAGAAGGTTCCAGGTTCGCATCTCAGCTGGAATCTTTCTGTGTGGAGTTTGCATGTTCTCCCCGTGTCTGCGTGGGTTTTCTCCGGGTTCTCCGGTTTCCTCCCATAATCCAAAGACATGCATGTGTTAGGTTAATTGATGACTAAAAATTAAAAATTTGCCCGTAGGTGTGAATGGTTGTCTGTCTATGTACGTCTCTATGTGCCCTGTGATAGACTGGCGTCCTGTCCAGGGTGTACCCCGCCTCACGCCCGATGTCAGCTGGAATCGGCTCCAGCCCCCCGCGACCCTGACAGGGACAAGCGGTTGAAGATGAATGAATGAATGATTGAATGAAAATAGGTTATAGACAGGCACTGTTTTGTGTAACAAGAAAGAAACAAAGATCAGGGCTCAATGGGAATCAGGAAACAGGGAGGTTTGAATCTTAGGCCCAGCACTTTTAGGGCCCATGCACACGGAGATGTGTTTTTGTTCTAACCGCACAACTTTAGTATCGTTTTTGGCCGACCATCCACACGCAGCCGGCGAAACCACAGACTTGCTGTCATCGTCCCACCTCCGACCTCTAACCCCGCGCCGTAACATACCAACAGCAGTGCTGCTGCGTGAGAGGAGAAAGACAGACCCATAGACTGTTACTGAACTGGACTCTGAGCCACATGCATGGGAATGAATTAGGCCGACCACAGATTTCTCCCTTTTCCCTGCTCTCTAGTCTCTTTTTCATAAATCAAGCTCTAAGAAGGTGTGAAAAGTCTCTAAATGTATAGTGAGAAAGTGGCGCCTGTGAATGCTTTGGGATGGGAAAGGGGCTCCCAGCAGCACCCTCTGCTTGTTGAGATCAGTTATTACAGAGCGATTGGTGCATCAGAGTCCAAAACAGCAAAAAAGTCTCCACTATCACCAGAAACAGTGGACACATTTCTCTCTAGGATGGAGGAGGATTTGGGAAGTCTCCAGATTTGGAGAGAAACTCTCAGGCGTTTGTATTCTCCACAGCGTATCCTCGTCTCTTCTTCTCCGTTGTTATTTCTGTGGCAGTTACAGCGCCACATCCAGGCCTGGCATGTGTACTACAGCGTTTTTAGCCGGTTTCACTGGTTTCCTGTGGACGCAGATATTTTTTTAATCCAGGCCGTGTGGACAGAAAACTTTGTTACAACGAAGTAGAAAAAAAAGGTTGTTTTCGATCGTGTGGACGTACCCTTACTGTCTGCATATTCTCACTGTATTTGTCTGGAACTTGATTACATGTCCGCCTTCCCATTTGTCCTGACCTGCTGTGTTGAGGACTGTTAGACATCTACTTGACCTCTGTGGGTGAAACCCTTTAAACTAGAGTTCAAAGAAGTTCAAAGAACTTGGTAAGTAGTGTGAGGGAGCCCAGTCATCATGTGACATAAGTAACACACTATGAACTGTCTTAACCGTTTGATCACCTCAGGTATCAAAGCTTATTTCTTCCTCTATTTTAAGTTTATTTTCAAAAAAAGATACCTTTCTTGACACTTAATGACAGACATTGTACGTTGAAAGAATCCCAAAAAGAGAAAACCATGGTTAACAAAGGGTTTGGAAAAAGCTTGTAAAAAGGAACAAGCTTAGAACAACCTCTCCGGGAACCATCACCTTATCGTGGTGGAGAGGTTTGTGTGTCCCTGTGAACCTGAGGGCTGTGTTGTCTGGAGCCTAGTGCTCCTGGTAGGGTCTCCCATGGCAGAGTGGTCTCAGGCGAGGGGCTGGACTAAGAATGGTTCACAAACATGGACAAACGAGGAAGAGGAAGAGAGACCCTGCCCAGAGGAAGCCCGGGGCCCCCGTCTCGAGCCAGGCCCAGACGGAAGGCTCGCCGGCGAGCGCCTGGTGGCCGGGTTAGCAACGGAGCACGGCGGGGCAAAGCCCGAAAAAGTTACGTGGCACCTCCCTCCTCTCCATCCTGTGGGCCCACCATTCGCAGGAGGAACCACTTGGGTCGGGTGCGCTGCTGCATGGGTGGCAGTGAAGATGAGGGGCCTCGACGGACCAGACACAGGCGGCAGAAGCTGGCTCTTGGGACGTGGAATGTCACCTCTCTGTCGGGGAAGGAGCCGGAGCTTGTGAGGGAGGTGGAGCGCTACCAGTTAGGTCTGGTGGGGCTTACCTCCACACACAGTCTCGGTTCTGGAACCGTACTCCTGGATAAGGGTTGGACCCTATTCTCTGGAGTTGCCCAGGTTGTGAGGCGCCGGGCAAGTGTGGGATACTCACAAACCCCCGGCTGAGTGCAGCGGTGTTGGAGTTCACCCTGGTGGACTAGAGGGTCGCCTCCTTACGCCTGCGGGTGGTATGGGGGAAAACTCTGACTGTTGTTTGTGCATATGCACCGAACAGCAGTTCAGAGTATTCGGCCTTCTTGGAGACCCTGAATGGAGTCCTGCATGGGGACTCCATAGTTCTGCTGGGAGACTCCAACGAGACACCTGGAGAGGCGTGATTGGGAGGAACGGCCTCCCTGAACTAAATCAGAGCGGTCGTCAGTTATTAGACTTCTGTGCTGCGGGAGTATGGGGTGAGGGGGTCACTTCTGTGGGCCATCCAATGTACACCCAAAGCGAGAGCTGTGTCCGGATCCTCGGCAGTAAGTCTGATTCGTGTCCGGTGGGGGTGTGCCTCCGCCAGGGGTGCGCTTTGTCCTGTTCGTGAATTTCATTGACAGGATATCAAGGCGTAGTCATGGTGGGGAGGGGTTGCAGTTCGGTGGGCTGAGGATCAGTGACCTTCAGCACTCACTGGATCGGTTCGCAGCCGAGTGTGAAACGGCTGGGATGAGGATCAGCACCTCTAAATCTGAGGCCATGGCTCTCAGCAGGAAACTGGTGGACTGCTTACTCCAGGTAGGGAATGAGTCCTTACCCCGAGTGAAGGAGTTCAACTACCTTGTTGCAGTCTCTCCACCGCACCGTTGTGACAAAAAGAGAGCTGAGCCGGAAGGCAAAGCTCTCGATCTACCGGTCAATCTTCGTTTCTACCGTCACCTATGGTCATGAAAGCTGGGTCATGACCGAAAGAACGAGGTCGCGGGTACAAGCGGCCGAAATGGGTTTTCTCCCTTAGAGATAGGGTGAGAAGTTCAGCCATCCGTGAGGAACTCGGAGTAGAGCCGCTGCTCCTTTGCGTTGAAAGGAGCCAGTTGACGTGGTTCGGGTATCTAGTAAGGATGGTCCCTGGGCGCCTCCCTAGGGAGGTGATCCAGGCAACGTCCAGCTGGAAGGAGGCCTCGGGGAAGACCCAGGACCAGGTGGAGAGATTATATCTCCACACTGGCCTTGGAACGCCTCGAGATCCCCCAGTTAGAGCTGGTTAATGTGGCCCGGAAAGGGAAGTTTGGGGTCCCCTGCTAAAGCTGCTGCCCCCGCGACCCAACCCCGGATAAGCGGTTGAAGATGAGATGAGAGATGAGAACAAAGGAAAAGGAGGACAAGTATTAAAAAATGGAAAACTAGATTGACCATTATGAGATTGCAAAAAAGACTTATGATCAACTGTTGCAAAAACACAATAATAATAATGCCACCTGCAGTGTGCTTAATGATATGATTAAGAACTGTAGTAGAAATCCTTTTCTAACATAATTTGTAAAAAAGGACAATTCAGTCATTGAAAATGTAGATGAAATTTTTAACGAGTGTTGTGGAAATGGGTTTCCTCAATAAACATCAACAAACAGTATCAGCTTTTTCTCTGTGGTTTATTTTGACAGAGTATTTTCTTCTACACACAAAAATACATTCACCCCTGCTTCCTCACAAAGCTCAGAGTTTAGCAGGAATGACCTTGAGCCCACTGGTGCTCAGCCTTTTAGAGGAGGAACCAGCTAAGCCTTGGTTGGGTGACGTCTTTAGACCAAACAAAACATGCCTCAGACATGCCAATCTTAACATTCTGAACCTCTCCCATCACAAGGTCTCTAACACAGGGTGCAGATGCACACATACGCCATTACAACCATCATGAGGCAGTTATTTGCGTTATCCATTAAGAAGGTTAGACAGAGGAAACACTGAACTGTGTCTAACATGACAAAATTATGAATATGAGTTACAAATATCCAAAATTCCCACAACATGAGTTTAATGATTTCTTCGTTAATATAGGCCCAAAGTTGGTAAAGGAAATAAACCTTAGAGATGAAGACTACATTTATGACTTAGCATTTAACAGAAGCAATTCTATGTTACTTGGTGGAGTTTGTGAGAGTGATGTGTTTGAAGTTGTCAGAAAGTTTAAGAAAAAAGAAGTAATTGACTGCGTCCTCAAGCCATTTACTTATGTGAGCAATAAGTCTTTTGGAACAGGTATCTTTCCTAACAAAATGAAAATTGCTAAGGTGGTTCCAATTTAAAAAATGGTGACAAACATAATGTATCAAATTATAGACCTGTGTCTCTGCTACTTCAGTTTGCTAAAATACTATAAAAACTAATTGTAAATAGACTTGCTGACTTTATTGAGAAATATGAGTTACTGAGTGACCATCAAAATGGGTTTAGGAGTACATCAACATCTTTAGCAGTGATGGAATTTGTAGAAAATATAGCAACAGCAATAGATAAGAAACAACACACTGTAGGTATATTTAATGATTTACGTAAAGCCTTTGCAACAATTGACCATTCCTTACTTTTGCTTTTTACTTTTATTTAAATGATATTTGTACAGTATCAAGTAAATTATAATTTGTTACTTTGGTGGATGACAAAATTAATTTTCTTGATGAAAGAACTGTTAAACAGTGGAAAGGGAATTGTTTAGGTTAAAAAAAGTTAGATATCTTGTATCTAGCGGCCCCTTTGCCAGTAGGTGTAATTGCAACAAGCCGCAAGCCTGCTCTTGGTTCTTTGAGAGCCCTCCACCTTATCACGTTCATGGTAACTGTGTTTTCATTTTTGGGAATTTTAAATTACTTGGCTCTTTTGTAAGATTTTTTGAAACACATTTACCTCTCTTCTTCCAGTATGTCCCCTATATGTAATTCTCTCAAATCCATACACACAAATGTACCTATAACACTTCTGTCTTTACTGTAAGCCTGAATAATAAGTAGGAAGTTCCTGATTTTCGATTACAAATGAACGCAGCAAAAACCGTTAGTTGCGGTTAGGCCAGCAGACGTAAAACCCGCAAACAGATCTTTGAATAGCCTTTCCGGCTTTTTCCAAAATGAGAAGGAGACTATCACAACTTCATGATCAATTACACACACAGTTCAATAGTATTCAAGAGGAAATGGATGACATGTCTGTCATTGACAAGTGAGTGAGTTAATTATCCTAGGCCTATGTCTATTTATAATTTTAAATAATTGTCTTTGTATTAATGTATTAGCCTGGGATACTATATTTGGCATATTGTATCACTCTTTGGCATATGCTATATGTTTTCTGTCTTTTTTTAATTCTTACTCACAGCCTAACTACCCATTTAACCTATCTTTTATGGCCTGTTTGCATTAAAATAAAATGAGTGTATGTATATTATTGATTTGCCGCCATTTTTGACTGGACAAACTAGTGGCATTATATATTGAGATGAATTGTAGTTTTAAGAGTAGTTTTATTGAAACATACTTTTACTTTTACATGAGTATATATTTGAAGAAAGAACAACACTTTTACGCAGTTCCATTTGACAGACGGTTGTTACTCAGCCCATGTACTCTTATTACATGGGCTTCAGACAGCATTTCTATAACTTGACTATTTTAACAAATAAAGACATAACGGTGGCATAACAGATCAATTAACAAAGACAGAAAGGAAGAAACCGCTGATTCTGAGGAGCAACAACAAAATAAAGAGAATTTTAGTTTTACTTCGTTTAAGTTGTTTTTTGTATGAGTGTACCATTTTCTCAAACCCTATAATAAAGGATCTCTGATAAGTTTCTCTTTCGTGTTTTCCCGTTAGGAGTGGAGCCTCTTCACAAACAATTTAATAAACGATCTATGAACGCGTGAATCTTCAACGGTGTCATCACTACTCAACAGAGAGCAGATACGGCAAATAAGTAGAGACAGAAATTACATGCCATCGTGTAAATAAGATAAATTATATACGGCTATTTAGTTTACTAAAAGGACGAGGTTCTATATGAAAGGTTTCCTTAAATTACTTCTGTTGTGGTCATGCGCTAGAAAATACAATGAAATAAAATTACTTGACTTTCAAGGGGGCGGGGTGCCGTTGCCCTTATGTATATGTCTACTCTTAAACATAAGGGTAGCATGTCTTTTCAGGAACAAAGTAATAGCAGAAAAAAAATTGTTGACACATTTTTATTCATTTTGGGACAGTGCAAAAAACCTATTTACCAGTTCATATTTCTAACTATAACATTTGACATCGAGCCAATGTCATGAAATGCTGTAAAGAGAGTTATTAAAAACAGGAAATCAGTTTAACAAAATAAACTATAAATACGTATTTCCTGTTAAGTAGTTTGTTAAGCCCACTGGAAAATTACAGGCACTCGTGTAAAATATGAAAATGTATGGCAACAACAATGAGCAGCTGTTTATACATCTTTACCTAATTTTACTTTTACTAAGAGACACACTGATTACACCATTTGTTACACCACCGTTTGTTTTATCCAGTATTCCCAGTGTAATTTTTTTAATGTCAATATAATACACTGTTACTGCCTTCAAGCAATTTTGCTAGAAATTTTTCCATTTTATAATTTATAAATCAAGAATCGCTCATGACATTGTAACGTGTCTGTCACGCCGCGGTGAGGTCTGTCATTTCTTTGGGTTTTTGTCATGTGCATTTCCTGTTTTATTTCGAAAGATAACTCTCCTCTCGTTCCAGGTCACTTGCCCTTCCTCTTGTGTCACCGGTCTGACGTCATTCATGATTCCTTGATTTTTTTCACCCGTGGTTCCCCTCGCTTCATGTGTATAAAGTCCGTGTCTTTTCCCCTGTCCCGTTGCCAGATTATTTCGTGCCTAGAGTCGAATGAATCCAGCGGTTTTTCCTACAGTCTTGTTCATGCCATCAAGTTTATTGTTTCCATGTTCTGGTGATAGTCTTTCTTGTTTTTGTCAAAGTAAGTGTAGCGTTTTTGAATTCTCGTGTTTCCATTGTTTTTCCCTCCTGGTTGGAGCGTCCTTGTTTAATTAATTATTTTGTTCACTTTGCCTTTGGTTTTTTTTGTTTTTGTTCTGTGCCACGTTTCTGTCAAGTTAATAAATCCAGTGTTGGTCTGCGAACCTCTGCATCTGAGTCCTCATTCCTGCCTGGGCCTGACAGTATCCAGCTTACAGAGCTTTAACGGCATGGGTGCCAGGCCGCAACGGCGGCTATGTGGACATCAAATGAACTTGAAGGTTGTGGTGTTGCGCGACGCCATAAGTCGATATAGGTCCAGGAATGGTAATTTATTTTTCTTTTTTGGCATCAACAGAGAGAGATGATTATGTGCTGTATCGAAATGATAATTTACATGCATTTATCATAATGTCATCAGTGAATGAATGCTGTTTTGTCATATGTCATATTATAATTAAAATACCTTTTTGTTTCCATCACAGACACAGCAAACTCTATGTCTTTGCTGGTCTCCCTAGACCTCACTCCAGAGGCATTTTTTTTTGCATTTTTTGAATTATTGAGGGCTAATGTGCCAGGTATCCCAGAGGACTTTGAACTCTGCCGGCTCACCTCTGACCGTCGGATTGTTCCATTAGTTGAACAGTGTCCTCTGGATATTAAAACCCGAAATGCACTCAACAGGTCCAATTTATACCTCCGTCCAAAGGAATTTGAAGATATAACCCTGTCATAATGAATATCAATTATTAGGCTACTAAAGTTAAACTTTTTTGGTGTCAATAATGTTGTTGTCTGACTCTATATGAACCATGCAGATTGTGGGCCAGTCTGGGGTTCCAGCAAGGTACGTTCTCAGTCTGCCACCCTACACACATCCTTCTCATAGCACATGGCTCTGATTCTATATGTGTTTTCTCATTCTATGTTTAGACGGGACCTGGATTGTAGTCTCCAGAGACGGGATGGGGGCCAGCCTGGGCTTCCAGCAAGGTACGGTATTCTCAGTCTGCCACCCTACACACATCCTTCTCATAGCACATGGCTCTGATTCTACATGTGTGTTCTCATTTTATGTTTAGACAGGACCTGGATAGTAGTCTCCAGAGACAGGATGGGGGCCAGCCTGGGGTTCCAGCAAGGTACGTTATTCTCAGTCTTCCACCCTACACACACATCATACACATTACGAAACATACTTCTTAAATTGTATTATCTTTTTTTTATTGTAGACAGGATTTCTTCATCGATGATGATGATGTGCTGTCTGAATCCAATGTGGAGGTCTTCAATGCCTCCCCACAACAAGACATAAATTACGTAAGAACATCAAGTGCATTATCAGACTGTTATTGTACTCTCCGTTTGATGTTGTCATCTTTGTGAATTTCATTACACCATGCAGTAATTATTTATTTTGTTTCCCATATTAGGATAACGTTGACCAGCTCACTCTGAGTGAGCTCATATATGAGTTTCAGTCTACTCATGTAGATAAAGAGCGGCCATTGCCCATTGTAGTGCGCCGGCAAAATATTCTGAGGATTGCCTGCACGGCTCTCGGCCGCTCATATTTTGAGTGGCAGAGAGAGCCAAGAATTGAGTCCCTTAATGAATATGCAGATGACTATGGTGGGCAAAAGAGAGAATTTTTAAGGTATAGTCAAAATGCTGCTTCACGTAATGCATTTCTGTAAATTATTCTACTGCTCTGGTCATAAGGTTAACATTTATTTCCCTGTAGTCCACACCATCAAATTACTTTTCCCCTGTTGTGGTTATTTAGTTTCCCCTTAATCCACATTGTCAATTTACTTTTTCATGTGCTCTGCTTCAAAGACGGAGAAGAAGGAGCATTTGGGGTCTTTGAGGGAGGACCAAAAGACCTCTTTTTTAATTTAGAACTGCAAGCCCTTGAGACCAACAAGTATTTCCAAGCTGGAAAACTTACAGCTTTGTCAGTGGCCCACGGAGGCCCGGGTCCATTAATAGGGCTGTTTATAAGCTTATGTGTGGCCAGTCAGCACCTCTTGCTGATCTTAGCATAGGGGTGCTCCTTGATATGGATCAGCAGGAGAAATTTCAACAGGTTACATTAATGAAGTCTTTAGAGGATGTTTTATTTTATCTTTCATAGAAGAAAGATGTTTGCATTAATGCACAGATGGCCAAAACAGCAAATTCAATACAAACTTGTTTTTTGTCTTTGATAAGCTGAAGGCTTGTGCTAGTGAGGAGGACCTGCAATCACTGAAGGCATCCTGTGGGGACTGGGTCCCGGGCTGCGGGGTGCCCACGTTTTTTAGTGCCTCCTTGGATGAGCTGCCACAGGGCATTGAGTGGGTGGTGGCCAATTTCGGTAAGACAGAATGAAAATTCCATAACATACCATGGAGTGTAATGGAAGACGAAGTTAAAATGTTTAAGTTTTGATTGTAGACATTTCAATTGTATAAGAAATTTTGTTCACAAATTACTCATTCACCCAAACCCCAACAAACACAAGAATGTCGAGATAATGTATTCTAAAACAGAGTGTGTATATATCAGTTTGCATCATCAAAACGCTTTTGTTAGGGGTTGTTGCTTATAATACATTCAGATTTACAGTCACATCAGGAATATTCCTGAAGCAATCTGAACTGCTACTCCTACGTCTTTTGCCTGATGAGAGTACTGTTGAGAGTATGGAAGACGTCGATGATCATGCTTCTGGTTTAGTTGCTGATTCTGGTGGCAATGTATGGTTAAGACATAACCCCTAGCAGTTTTGCTACAATGTCTTTCCATTCATTTTTAAGTTGACAATCAAAATTGTAATTCATTGCAAAACTATCTGCTAGGTTAAAAGCTTCCTTAATGTGGTGTACAGCCAAAGCCTTTATGCAGTGGAGAGTTTCTTTGACGCTCTTTGAGTTTGTACTAAACTATGAACTATTTACTATAAACAATAAACTAAGCAAATGCTAATATCATTAATCCCTTGCAATATCAAAACGGTAGCTTTTTATAGTGTTATTTAGTGTTGAGTATCAAAAACAAAGCAGAGAGTAATAAAACCGTGTAAGAGCAGTAAAAGACTGTGCTCTCCGTGTTCACTTGTTGGCACACCTGCATGTAATCAAGGACCTGATTATTAAGGCCTCCTCATCTATACCAACGGTCAACACTAGGTTGTGGCGTTTCACGTGTCTTTTTAAATGAGTAACTGAAATAAAATAACAATGGCTCCAACACTATCTGTTGTGCATATGATAATCTCCTGCTCACATGCTCCTCCTCACAAGCTCTTGTTGCTGGAATCTAGGATCAACAAGTAACCAGTCATCACCTTGCCCTGGCTCCACCAGCAGCCCGGACATTGTCAGGCCAGACCAACAACCTTACACTACCAGGTCCGCTTAAACAATTCACAAACTATGCCCGGTAAAGGAGATGATCTCACAATAGCAATAAAAACAGTACTGACCTGAAGAATGACATCAAAAGGCTCTACGATGAACTGCGCAGTGCTTAAGTGATCTGATGAAGCCTCTTGGATAAGAGGTGAAACGTCTTCCTCATAACTAAGCCCAGTTGCTTTTGACTTAGATTTCTTTAGGGATAACGATGACCTGGGCAAATGAGAATATTCACAGGCCTACTGTATGTAAAGTGTCTCTGAGTACCTTTTTGAATGTGTGTGTGTGTGTGTGTTTGTTTTAATTGTAAATGGATGCACAAAAGCTAACCTTGCAATAATCTCCTCAACAGTGTTGCCAGTATGGTCCTGCAATATGTCTCTGGAATGAATGCCTTTGGACGTTTTTTTGACCTAATAAAGGCAAATTGGGAGCAGTTTATGCCGATTTTTTGCACCACGGAAGAGGCATTAACGATACAGGCATTTAAAGAGCTGTTCCTGATCAAACGGAGCCCTGAGGGCAGCAACAGGAGGGAGGAGGAGGGGGACACAATCTTCCAGTATGAGGACTGGCTTGTAAAAGTGGAAGGTGGGTGTCAATAAATTTGGATCTGAATTTAATGTCAATGATTGTTCTATAGGGCAGGGGAGGTTTTAACACTATATACTGACACAGGGGAGATGCATTGATGTTGAGTACTTCCGTTTTGAGCCAAAGACTTAGTATATATTTGACTTTGGGGATGTAGATGGAAAAGATGGAGCTGTTTCCTGTTTCTTCGCTCGCTCGTTCTGTGTTTGGTGCTCGGTTTTTGACTATTTCTTTCTACTCTTGCAACTGATCCTGGATTACGGACATTGGCCTTACTATAGATACCTCTGGCTTTGGACACTGCTTGGTTACGACGCTGATTTTGGAACACGGACTGAAGCGCAATGCCAGTTGCAAGGTTCGCAAATCACCTAGCCGGTGCCTAGGCTAACAGCTGATTGTTAGCATTACCTAGCAGCAGCATGCCGCCGGAGAAGGCAATGACAGCTGAGGAGGGAGGCGAACTTAAAAACACCCTTTTGGCTGAAAAGATTTCTGCTGTTAAACAGCAGCAGAAAGGCCTTCTGGGGCTGTTGGAAGAGGTGAAGGCTCTCAGGATCCAGAACGCCGAGAAGGACCAGCGTCTGGTGGAGCTGGAGAACAGAGTGGCAGACCTGGAGCAATACTCCAGGATCAACAATGTAATTGTGACTGGGCTCCGCATCAAACCCCGGTCATACGCCCGGTCGGTGACCACTGACAACGGGGGGGAGCCCGGTGAGCAGGATGATAAATCAGCAGAGCAACAGGTGGCTGCCTTCTTCTACTCAAAGGGGATTGAAGTGGATTCAAACAACATAGAGGCTTGCCACCCTCTGCCCCGGAAAAGTGACGGAAATACATCAACCATTATCATGAGATTTGTAAACAGAAAACACAAGTCGGCACTGTTGAAGCAGGGAAGGAAATTGAAAGGAATGAATGTATTCATTAACGAACACCTCACTAAACGAAACTCCGACAACGCAAGAAACAAACAAACAAGGGAAAATTCAAAGCACATGGACAAGCAATTGTAAAGTACTGATCAAGCTGAACGGAACGCCTGAACAAGCAAAAATTGTCGTCATCAGGAACATGGAGGAGCTGGACAGGTACCAGTGAGCATCATGAACTGGACTGTAAGGTATGATCCATTCCACACACGATCATGACACCGTCTGAAATATATCATACACCACATCTTGGAACTATGACGACACAACTCAAAGTACTTTTGATCTCCACAAAATGGAACTGAAAACTTTTCAGTATAAAGACCATAATGTACTGGACATAGAAAATGATATAGATCCAGACAATAATTTCTTCCAATATTACTGATAATTGCTGTTACTACACAGATGAACAGTACAATCAGACCATTAAAACGGATAACAAACTATCCATAATCCATTTCAACAGCAGAAGCATGTACGCAAATTTTAGTAACATTAAGGATGTAGGTGCAACCGGCACCCCAAAGATGATTGTTCATTTCTGGATTAATATGAACTTTCAGTTTGTTTATGAGAACTAGGCCCAAAGCCTGGCAGCCTTTGTCCCTGAGGGGTTGTCACAAACAAAGGCCTGCCATGCAACCTTCTCCCCCACAGGTTACACCCAGGTGGGATTCTCCAAGGGACCCCCAAACTGTTCATTGGCTAACCTTACCTCTGGTGATGACATCACCAGTGTCCATAAAAGTGTAGGACACTTCCTTTGTCTCTCTCTTGGCCTCTCTTCCTTCGAACTCAACTTGATGCTCTCCTGCCGGATCCAGGGACCAGCTGCCCCCTGTCTCTTGGCCATGAAAATGGCCTGTGTTGAGTAGGATCATCAACCGGTTACCAACTCAACTGAGCACAACAAAGAGCGATTGCCTAAGACCAACAACCAAGACAAGAACCTTTCTTCAACCAGCCACTGGCATCAAGCAACGCAAAACATCTCCCATCTCATGGACTGGTAACTAATCACCAACTGGGCATTACTACATGTTATAGGACTGTATGAACGGCTAGATAGAATTGTAACTTTGTCATAACCTGAATAAGAACTGAGATCTCCAGCCTGCTGGCTTTTGTGTAACTTAATGTTCGCACCTTCTCTGCAGGGGTCCAAGCCCCCACCTCTCCTCGTTGTCTTATTCTCTCTCACACACACACACACACACACACACACACATTTGCTATTAGCTTTAGTTAGTTTATTGGGTTTTATTAATTTGTTAATAAATGTTTGTTTTTACCATATGTCTGTTTATTTAATATTACAAAAGATGAATGACCCAGCCTCTACTAAAAAAATAACTTTTAAATCCTACAACTAATTAAACTATATAATTTATCGGTGTTCAACCCTTAATTAGTAGTTTAATATATTTAATGAGACTTTTATATTAGTTGTCACTCCGTCTATGACTGTGGTGCCACGAGGAACTCTGGTTTAACTAGAGTAAATTTTATTATTATCTTTGATAATTATTGGTGATAATTAATATTTACTTGATTAACAATACATTTATTGACAATTCTCAATCTCATAATCTGAACGTGAGTCAAGGCCCTACATTTAATTGGTTCTGTGTGAAGTTTTAATAAATTAAAGTTATTAATTTTTTAGTAATTTTCTTTATTAATTTTCTTTATCAAATATTACATTTAATAGTCACACTTTTGATCCAATTAACCTAAAGTACCTACAAGGATTACGTGAATAAATTTACAAAACCATTCAAGATTATTGCCATATCAGAAACATGGATTAATCTGTTTGAATGTATAACAATTGAAATCTGCAGAGAAAAAAACTAAAATGTAATAATCAGCTGTATAGGGCACCAGGTTCTAGAATAGAATCATTTAACTGGATGGAGGCATCTTTTTCCAAGGTTAATCAAAAAGTCATTTTCATCTGTGGCAACCTCAATATTGATCTTTTGAATCCAAACAAGCACAAAGCAACAGACGAATTCATTAGTACAATGTACAGCATGAGCCTTTATCCAAAAATCACCAGACCTAGCAGAATCACACCTCACTGGGGTTACAAAATGCCTGTAAAAAGAAAAATACACTCTATAGAGAATTTATAAAAGAAAGAACTAAGGAGGCTGAAAATAAATACAAAGAATATAAAAAATAAATTAATCAGTATTTTAAGGAAAGGTAAAAAGGAATACTATCATGAGATATTAAATAAAAATAAAATAAATATTAAAGGGATATGGGATATACTAAACAGCATTATCAAAAATGGCTCTAGACAATGTTACCCTCAGTATTTCATAGATAATGATATTAGAAAGGAAAACATGGAGGATATAGTGAATAGCTTTAACCAGTTCTTTGTGAGTGTTGGAACAAACCTGGCTGAAAAAATTCCTGATCCCCCGGCATCACAGGATTGGAATGATAATCTTATAGATAGAAACACTAACTCAATGTTCCTCACAGCAGTGGAAGAGAAAGAAATAATTGATATTGTAAATAAATGTAAAGATAAAACATCTACTGATGGCAATATCATTGATATGAAAATTGTGAAAAAGGTCATTGAGGGGATTTCAGAACCGCTAACTTTCATCTGTAATTTATAATTTCAAACTGGCAAATTTCCAAGCAAAATGAAAATGGCTATAATTGTACCGCTGTATAAATCCGGAGATAGACACCAATTCACAAATTACAGACCCGTCTCATTACTACCACAATTCAATTTTTTTTTAGAAAAAGTATTAATAATCGATTAGACAAATTCATAGTCAAACATAAATTGCTCACTGACAATCAGTACGGATTCAGATCAAACAGTTCAACATCACTGGCATTAATGGTATCATTAGAAGTAATCACTAATGCCATAGAAAATAAACAATATGCAATTGGAATATTCATTGATCTTAAAAAAGCCTTTGACACATAAATCATGACATATTAATCAATAAAGTGGAACATCAGGGGGATCGTTTTGCACTGGGTTGAGAATTATTTAAAGGGCCGAAGTCAATTTGTGAAGTTGGGAGACTATAGCTCATCCTGTTTGGACATTGCCTGTGGCGTCCCCCAGGGGTCAGTGCTGGGTCCCAAACTGTTTATTCTATATGTAAATGATATATGTAACGTCTCAAATATGTCGTAATTGGTACTATTTGCTGATGACACAAACATGTTTTGCTCAGGGGGGAATTTACAGGAGCTTCTGGGGTGTATCACTGAAGAAATGTGTAAATTAAAAAGGTGGTTTTATGGAAATAAATTGTCTTTAAATTTAAACAAAACAAAATTCATGTTATTTGGGAACTGTAAAATGAATACTCAAGCAATAATACAGATAGACGGGTTGGACATTGCAAGGGTACATGAAAATAAATTTCTGGGTGTAATTATAGACAAAAAAATAACATGGAAACCTCACATAAAGCATGTTCGAAGTAAACTGTCACGGAGCATCTCAGTACTGGGTAAGGCTAAACACTTTCTGGACCACAAATCACTCCACATTCTTTACAACTCACTGATATTACCGTATTTGAGTTACTGTGCAGAGATTTGGGGCAATACTTATAAATCTACACTACAACCACTGTCGATTCTGCAAAAAAGAGCAATCAGGATAATTCATAACACTGGGTACAGAGAACACACTAACCCCTTATTCTCAAAATCAAAAATACTGAAACTCACTGATCTGGTCAGTTTTCAAACAGCACAAATCCTCTATAGAGCAACGTACAACTCGTTACCAGTAAATATATAACTTTTGTTTTTTTCCAGAGAGAAGGGGGTTATAATCTGAGGGGGGAACTGAATCTATAAAACAACTGTATGCACGCTCAACTTTAAAAACCTTTTGCATTTCAATATGTGGAGTGAAACTGTAGGACAGACTAGCGGAGGAGCTCAGACTATGTCCAACCATAAGCAAATTCAAACAACAGTACAAACGGACGGTGTTTACAAGGTACAGGGAACAAGAGGGGTCTGACAAACACCAGGGTTCTCACATTTTGGCATACTTGTCATTTCTTTATTTTTTACACAAGCGGTTATTGTGTTGTTTGTTGGTTATTGTTTGTTTTGTTGAGCGTATTAAAAAAATAAATAAGCTAATGCTTCTTCCTACTTCTTTTCAAACATACGAAGGGTTGTAATGACTAGTGCTTCAAGTGTAATTTATTTTTCATAAGTTTGAAATAAAGCATTCATTTATTCATTCATTCAGATGTAGGAAGTAGAGATCACCAGGATGGACTAAACAGGATGGGAATTAACCTTTTTTTTATTATTAGACTTTGCCGCCATTATAAATGATTAAATAGTGACTATGCCACACTTGATAGTAAGGATGAGAGAACCCTGTTATCAACACCTTGTCAATTCCCCGGCAAGTTCAGTCAGAAGAATAGGCTGAGGCTAATTCAGGATACAGTTGTCATTATCAAAATGTTTTTTTTAAGAATGACTAACAATGGTGTAATGGACACAATTTATTGCTGAAGGCATAAACTACCAGGAAAGATTGTAGCCTACCTTCTTCATATTTAAAAAAAAAGACAGTCCAAGGCAAGGATAAGCGACAGCTTTGCAACGACAAGGGTGAACAAAAACTCATTGTCTCTTCCCAGGTAAGTTGCATATATGACGTTTAAGCTTTAAGTGTGCATTTTGATTAATCTTTCCATGTGGAAATCCTGACTGTGTTGTAAAGCCATATATATATATATATATCCAACATGTATCGTTATATAGACAAGTTGATTATTATAAGCTGACAATGTGCTTTGCAAAAAAAGTAACACTATGTACGTATATACCAACAGAGGGAGAGGTGGAAACCACTTTTGAAGACCTATTGGTCTTCATAACAGGAGCTGATCATCCTCCAGCCCTAGGATTTCGAATCCAAATGCGAAATCCTGTTTATGACCAGGAGCCCAGGACACGGCGGCTTCAGTATGCCTCCACTTGTGCCCTCCACCTCTACCTGCCAAGAGGCGTTTGGGGGTGAGGAGGGTTTTGCTGCGATGATGAGCACAGCTCTTGTTGGGTCCCTGGGGTTTGGGAAAGTCTAGGTTCCTGACTCCACCCCCTCTACACTCAGAAAAGATTAAAGATTAAAGAACTATTGATTTAATTAATTAAATGTTAAACAAAATGATTAAATGGACAATAATGAAATCATTGGTTAAGATATTTTGGATTTACTAAAAATATGCCAAATGTTGATTAAATCCAAATCAATTTTACAGGGAAAACTGATTAATATTTACTAGGTATCTGAAAAATAGTAAGTCAGATTTAACAAATATCTGCAAAAAAGTGATTTAGAACTACTAATTTAGTAGGTGGAATTAATTTATAATTACCAAGTATCAGGATTTCTATTCACTAAATATCTGGATGGTATTGATTTATGTTCACTAATTTTATGGGTGAAATTGAAGCTATCTTTCTAAATATTTCGATAAAAATAATTTGGATTCAATAATTAAAATAAGTAGCATTAACTTAAAATGGGTACCACATGCCTTAAAATCTATTTAATGTTACTTAATACCATGCCTTCTTGTTGCAAGAATTTACTCTAGTCCAGTTAACAAACTACCATATGTAGGAAAACAGCAGGTAAACATTTATTTGTGCAACTTTGTTTACACAGATATCAACATTTTTCCAAAAAAAGATATGTTTGTGTAAAAATGCCAAAATACAAAGAAATAAAGAGGAAGGCTGTAAAAAAAATGTGTATGTGTACACATTGTGTATGTGTACAATAGGGATATGTATGCTGACAATCTGTTCATTATGCAGAATGGTCCCTGGATCCCGCAGAAGAGAGTCGAAGAGAATCCAAGAGGGAGAGCTTGAGCAGGAGGTGTCCCACAGTTTTATAGACTCGATGGTGATGTCATCACCAGAGGTCAGCCAATGGTCTGACAGTTTGGGGATCCCTTGGAGAGATCACACCTGGGTGTGACCTGTTGGGGGAGAGTTGCATGGCCTTTGTCTGTTACCATGCGCTCAGGGGCAAAGGCTACCAGGCTTTTGGGCCTAGTCTTTTCCTTTGTTTGATCAGGCTGAGGCCTTCTCATAATCAAAAGAAAGTTCACATTAATCCAGAAATGAACAATTATCTTTGGGATGCCGGTTGCACCTACAATAGATAGCTATAGATATAGATTTTCGTCTTTATTTTTCAAAATTTCATGTCACCTGTACAATGAAATTACTATTGCTACTTCTATGATTCGACACATAGTGACTCATGAACTTTGTAGCTTCCTTTTTATAAGCCATATTATATGTGAGAGTGTCACGTGTGCTATTTGTATTGTGTTATACATTTTTTTAGTCCAAAAGGAACTAATGTGGAAATTTGGAATTTTTTTATGATAATGGACTGTTGTATGAAAGATCGGCATTAAGAAGTGTGATCTGTGCTTTTACTAATGTAATTTATTGAGTTTAGGGACAGGTACTATATTATTTTTCTCCGGCCCCGGAAATCTGGATGGAGGTTTTATCTTAGAAAACAATATGTACACAACAGATTGATTTTTTTATTTCATTTTGTAATACTTTTTTGCCAAAAAGAGAATGAAATTAAAGGAAAATTGGATGTAGACGCTTCATAATGCCCTTGTGAACTTCCCAAAACTGATCTGAGTATTGTGCTAGTTTTCTGCTCTTACAGTTCTCTTTACCGTCCTACCCTTTTGAAGGCCATAGACTGGTTGTTCTATCCTTAAATTAGCCAGTTAAAGGTCCCATATTGTAAAAAGTGACATTATCAAGTCTTTTTTTGCTGACTGATGTTGTCATATTTCAAACTGACCACTTGTTCACAGCTTTTGCCTGTATGTCTTTTGAACTCCATGTCCCCAGTTTATAACAGTCTTTCTGTTGTGCTTTTGAGTCTACACACTAAAGCTGAAATCACCCTGACAAAATCACTGTAAGATAGTTATTTAGAGGCATATCTGAAAAATATAGCATACGTAGTATTGATATGTAAAATTACTATATGTATTGCCAGTGAAGTGATAAGTATATAGCGCCCAGGCTATCCTGTCTTCACGAGAAGGTATTTTTTGACCTTTTATTTGCCTGGGATTATCTAGTTAATGCATTGATTTATACAAACACTGGAGACATTACATGGGAATTATGTTGATAAACCATAATTGCTATTATGTATTAGCGGTTATTGTCATTGCAAAGGGCTGAAGTCTTTCAGTGAAAACAATGTGAATTTTTAACTGTCATGAATGCTGATTTTAAGGTTTTTGATGTGGTTATTAGGCCAAATGAAGTGTACTGTTCAAGAGGGAAATTGTCAGCAAACAAAGCATGTGGTCCTGATAAAATAACATCTGAAAAAAGAAAGCCACAGACTGTTACTTGCTATGTGTTGCTCTGGATTGTTGTTTCATGGCATACAACCTGACTCCATGCTATCTGGACTGCTAGCACCAGTCATCAAAGACAAAACCTGCAAAGCTTCTAACATAGATAACTACAGACCAATTGCTATAGCTTACATACTATCCAAAGTGAGCGGATCTTGCTTGATAGGCTTCGAGTATATACTATAACAACTGACAACCAATTTGGATTAAAAAATAAGCATAACATTGACTTGTGTATTTAACACACAATATCTGCTGTGATATGAAAAGGTACCGCTCAAAAAGAGAATTGCCTGGAAATGCAAGAACATCTATAATCAATAGTTTGATAATCATCTCCCGACGAATACTTAATTCTCTGCGCAGTAATGCTGCACCTTCATCTACGGGATCGTTATCAAAAGGACACGCCATGGTAGTGAAATAGTTGCCACCTAAAATAACTTCTAATGTAGGCCTACTGAATGATTTTTGCAATGATTGTCTGAAAAACAGACGACAGAACTATACTACGCCAAAACCGGCCTGCTGACTGAATGAATGAGGAAATCAAACACCGTGTGTGGCTGAAAGAGGGTGGAGACAGAGAGAAACTCAAGGTTTTCTGAGGAAAACCTGGTCCCGACCAGGTTAGTTTCAGAGAGCATGTTACCATGGTAACTGACCGAGAGGTTAAGTTACCTCTCTTTGTGAAACAGGCTAGAGTTACCCCTATGTCTCTGGTTTGAGTTACCTCCCTTTATGAAACGGAAAACTCAGAGTTTCCCTCATTTCAGGGTTAACAGACTCAGAGTTTTCACTAAACCTGCTTTGTGAAACAGGCCCCTGGTCTGGCGGCTATGCCAGCCGGCATTAGGGCGATCAGCTGTTCCCCGGAGTAAACAAAGGCAGCGTGTCCCGTTGGAAGCGGCATTGTTTAAAAACAGCACGAAAAGAAACATGAACGCTAGTGAAAGTAACCTCATTGTAGAGGGCAGAACTTCACAGAAGTTAGGGTGAAGAAATAGAAAGAGAATAGAAGTTAAGAAAGTTTAAAAAAGCAAACTCAAATACTGGAGTAGTAAACTTTCGTGCATGGGCATTCCTTCACTCAAATCCCCCAAAAGACTCTTAACTGTGGTCTTTGCCCTCTTTTCTCTGGCCATGGCATTCTTATTCTCTTGAGTCTGGTCCTAAGAGTGGTAGGAGAAGCAGGCAGGGCACAGCCATGATCCTAGCAGAAAAAGGAATGAGCATGGTTTGAGTCATGTTTCACCTCACAAAGATCACTTTGACATTTATGGCCCACATTCTTTCTTATAGTAATCACCTGTCAAAGCCACTGCCATCATTTTGAGCAGTGTGTGTGTGTGTGTGTGTGTGTGTGTGTGTGTGTGTGTGTGTGTCAGGAATGCATGTTCAAGGTCTCTTCAATTGTATGTGTATGGGTTTATTTGTGTGTGTTTAATATGAGTGGCAGCAAACCAGTGAGATTGTCCATGACCATTATAATATGATGTTTAAAATAGAAATACTCACATCATTAGGCTGAGGTTGTGGGTGTGAGGTGGCCGTTTCTGGGGAATCCTAAGACAACAGACAGGCTTTCTTCAGCTCTTGTGGAGGTAGATGTAGCCCTGCCCTTTTCCAATTCAAATGAAGAAGCATGTTACTATGTTCATCTCATCTCATCTTCATCCGCTTATCCGGGGTCGGGTTGGGGGGGCAGCAGCTTTAGCAGGGGACCCCAAACTTCCCTTTCCCGGGCCACATTAACCAGCTCTAACTGAGGGATCCCAAGGCATTCCCAGGCCAGCGTGGAGATATAATCTCTCCACCTAGTCCTGGGTCTTCCCCGAGGCCTCCTCCCACCTGGACATGCCCGGAACACCTCCCTAGGGAGGCGCCCAGGGGGCATCCTTACTAGATACCCGAACCACCTCAACTGGCTCCTTTCAACGCAAAGGAGCAGCGGCTCTACTCCGAGTTCCTCACGGATGGCTGAACTTCTCACACTATCTCTAAGGGAGACTCCAGCGACCATGTTCTTTCGGTCATGACCCAGTTTTAATGACCATAAGTGAGGGTAGGAACGACGATTGACCGGTAGATCGAGAGCTTTGCTCTCTTTTCGTCACAACGGTGCGGTAGAGCGACTGCAACACCGCCCCCGCTGCACAGATTCTCCGGCCAAACTCACGATCCATCGTCCCCTCACTTGTGAACATGATCCAGAGGTACTTGAACTCCTTCACTTGGGGTAAGGACTCATTCCCTACCTGGAGTAAGCAATCCACCGGTTTCCTGCTGAGAGCCATGGCCTCAGATTTAGAGGTGCTGATCCTCATCCCAGCCGTTTCACACTCGGCTGCAAACCGATCCAGTGAGTGCTGAAGGTCACTGACCATCAGGACCACATCATCTGCAAAAAGCAGAGACGAGATCCTCAGCCCACCGAACTGCATCCCACCCCACCATGACTACGCCTCGATATCCTGTCCATGAAAATCACAAACAGGATTGGTGACAAAGCGCACCCCTGGTGGAGGCCAACCCCCACCGGGAACGAATCCGACTTACTGCCAAGGATCCGGACACAGCTTTTGCTTTGGGTGTACAGAGATTGGATGGCCCACAGAAGTACTACCGCAGCACCACCCACAGTATCTCCCGAGGGACCCGGTCATATGCCTTCTCCAGATCCACAAAACACATGTAGACTGGATGAGCATACTCCCAGGCCCCCTCCAGGATCCTTGCGAGAATGAAGAGCTGGTCCGTTGTTCCACGTCCAGGACGGAATCCACATTGTTCCTCTTCAATCTGAGGTTCGACTATAGGACAAACCCTCCTTTCCAGCACCTTGGAGTAGACTTTACCAGGGAGGCTGAGTAGTGTGATACCCCTGTAAATGGCACACACCCTCTGGTCCCCCTTTTTAAACAGAGGAACCACCACCCCGGTCTTCCACTCCTTTGGCACTGTCCCAGACTTCCACGCAATGTTGAAGAGACGTGTCAACCAAGACAGCCCCTCCAAACCCAAAGCTTTCAGCATTTCTGGACGAATCTCATCAACCCCTGGGGCTTTGCCACTGTGGAGTTGTTTGACAACCTCACTGACTTCCGCCAGGGATATTGACAATGATTCCCAATCAGCCTCCAGCTCTTCTTCTACAAAAGAGGGTGTGTTAGTCAGATTAAGGAGTTCCTCAAAGTGCTCCTTCCACTGCCTGATTAGCTCATGGGCTGAGGTCCCGTCCTTACTGTAAACAGCTTGGACAGTTCCCCGTTTCCCCCTCCTGAGATGTCGAATGGTTTTCCAGAAGCACCTTGGTGCTGCCCGAAAGTCCTTCTCCATGACTTCTCCGAACTCCTCCCACACAGCAGAGGCTGCAGCCCTTCTGGCCTGTCGGTACCTTGCAACGGCCTCCGGAGTTCCTTCTTCAGTTGGACAGCTTCCCTGACCACCGGTGTCCACCACGGTGTTCGAGGGTTACCGCCCCTTGAGGCACCTAAGACCTTGAGGCCACAGCCCACCGCTGCAGCTTCAGCAATGGAAGCTTTGAACATTGCCCACTCCGGTTCAATGTCCCCAACCTCCACAGGGATGCCAGAAAAGCTCCGCCGGAGGTGTGAGTTGAAGATCTCTCAGACAGGGGCCTCCTCCAGACGTTCCCAGTTCACCCGCACTACTCGTTTGGGTTTACCTGATCCGTCCAGAATCTTCCCCCATCCTCTGATCCAACTCATCACCAGATGGTGATCAGTTGACAGCTCTGCCCCTCTCTTCACTCGAGTGTCCAAAACATACGGCCTCAGATCAGATGATACGATTACAAAATTGATCATCGACCTTTGGCCCAGGGTGCTCTGGTACCACGTACACTTATGAGCATCCTTATGTTCGAACATGGTGTTAGTAATAGATAATCCGTGACTACCACAGAAGTCTAATAACTAACGACCACTCTGAATTAGATCAGGAAGGCCGTTCCTCCCAATCACGCCTCTCCAGGTGTCTCCATCATTGCCCACGTGGGCATTGAAGTCTCCCAGCAGAACTATGGAGTCCCCTACCGGAGCCCAATGCAGGACTCCATTCAGGTTCTCCAAGAAGGCCGAATACTCTGAACTGCTGTTCGATGCATATGCACAAACAACAGTCAGAGTTTTCCCCCCTAACACCCGCAGGGGTAAGGAGGCGACCCTCTCGTCCACCGGGGTGAACTCCAACACCGCGGCGCTCAGCCGGGGGTTTGTGAGTATCCGCACACCCGCCCGGCGCCTCACACCCTGGGCAACTCCAGAGAAGAATAGCTTCCAACCCCTATCCAGGAGTACGGTTCCAGAACCGAGACTGTGTGTGGAGGTAAGCCCCACCAGATCTAACTGGTAGTGCTCCACCTCCCGCACAAGCTCTGGCTCCTCACCTTTACTGCGTGAGGTGAGGGGTGAGGGTTACTATGTTATTTATTTAAATTAAAAAATATATATATATATATTTAAATAAAAATAAAAAAAAATATATATATATACCATATATAGTATACAATATATATACAGGGATACGTATCTCCGAGGGTGAGGGTGAGGTGAGGGTTACTATGTTATATATTTAAATTAAAAAATATAGATATATATTTAAATAAAAAAATGAATAAATATATATATATATATACTGTATATAGTATACAATATATTTACAGGGATACGTATCTCACCCTGTCCTGTGATTGATATATATATATATATATTTACATTTAACAATGCTAACAGCCTTATGATGATACACCTACTCTTTGGAGGTGAACCGGGAAGCTGAAGATGGATGGAGTCTGACCCGTTCTATCAAAATGGCTCTGCTTAAAATGTTCACAGCAAAGCACTGATGAATCACTCACAGTGAATCCATCTCTCCTCAAAGCCATTTCCCACTTCTTCCTCACATCTTTGTTCTTAGGAAACCTTGATAATGTGTCAGTTGTAATCAGTCAGTGTTATGGAATATGACTTATCAAGTCTCAGTTCATAGACGGCGCTAAACATAGCCTAGCTGGCTACAAGTTCAGTACAGTAATATCAAAGATCCTAGCTCTCTCTGGTAATATTCTATTCACAAAATACAACCAACTCTGACACACTCCCTTTATTAGAGAGTCACCTTAAATCCCATCTCTTCAGGATCACCTCCAGCAACTAAAATCCACCATCTTCCACCCAGTTTTCCCTTCTCTTTCTCTTGTCATTAAGGTTGTCTGACTCCCTCTGTAGGCTAACATCAGCACAAATCAAACAGGTTGTATACAGCTTCTCACCAGTCTCAACGGAAACTGAACAAACTCCTAACAACACTGAACAAATAAGAACCAAAATGACTTACTAACTAAAGTAGGTGGGACTAAGATGCAAGGAAAAGAAAACCCCACAAGAAAAATGGAACATTTGAAAACATTTTTAACATGCACTGTGATGTCACCCATTCGGTTGTGGACTACCAATTTGAAGCCTTGAGAGTGGCATTTGGCCCTTGCCATCTTGTTAATTTAGAGCCAGAAGTGACCATATTTGAGCAAGAGGGCGGAGCTGAGGAAAAAATAGGCTTTTTTAACCACTAGATACGAGACATGCGGAGAGGGGAGGAGAGTTGAGAGGAGCGCCTCGTCATGCTCTAATTCATCGGATTGAAACAAACTCAAGCAAACAATGCCACCTAAGAAAAATCAACAGATCAAGAAAGAGATTGAGGAGATCAGAAAGTTTCTTAACATCATGCCTTCATGAGAGCTCAAATTGGCGATCAAGGAGAAGGACTAACAAATTAAAGATCTGGATCATCAAGTTGATGATCCGGAGCAATACACCTGAATGGATGATTTAATCATAAGTGGACTGGCAACAAGACATCAACTTATGCTGGTGCCGCAACTGGAGAGAAAGGAAAGGACACCGAACCGAGTGATCAATATTAAAAAGAGGTGATTCAGTTTTTTTAAGGCAAGGATATGGACATACAAGCCAACGTTATCTCAGCCTGTCAGAAAATTCCCACGAAGGACAGGAAATCTAAGCCGGTGATCATGATACGCTTCACCAACAGAAAGGTAAAAGCCGAATTGCTGCAAAGTATGGATTAAGTTGAACAGATCACCCGAGGAAGCAAGAACCATCATGGTAAGATTTTATTGTCGATAAGAAATTAATTAATTGCAATTAATTGCGTTTTGAACCTGTAATTCCCCGCCAGTCCACATGAGGGCTTGTTTGACGCCATGCGTACTTGACACACACGTGGGAACACAAGCGAAGCCGTTATCTCAACAACAAGACAAACGAGAAGCGGTACACTGACCGAGGATGAAGCGGACAAAACGGAGTGCAGTATGGAGCCACTTCAAGATGTGCGCTCCCACAGTTTCGTTAACATCAAGCTACAAGTTATAGCCACAGTGTCAGGACCTGAGGGACCTGAAGCCTCCTGCTGTGACGAGCTGCCGAGTGACAGCAGAAATTCACTAAACCAAAATAGTTTTCATGTCAGCTCCTAAGAAGAACTAAACAATCAAACTCAATAAGTAAATTTATGATAAACAGAGTTGGAATAGAAAGGGTGCAAGTCTTAAAATTTCTCGGGGTGATAATAGACAATAAATTAAATTGGAAGTCCCATATAACTTATATTCAATTCAATTCAATTCAATTTTATTTATTGTGCCAAATCATAACAAAAGTTATCTCAGGACACTTTACAAACTAGGTAAAGACCACACTCTATGACTTATTTATGATAAACATAGACCCAACAATTCCCCCGTAGAGTACAGTGGCAAAGACAACCTTCCCTATTACAGGCAGGAATGTCAGACAGACCCAGCTCTGTGGAGAACGGCCATCTGTCTTGACCGGTTGGGGAGGAAGAAAAGGAGAGAGAAAGAGAGAAAAGAAGGACAGATGGACAGAGAGAGACAAAGACAGACACAAAGACAGACACACTTCAAGTAACTATAATAATATCTATAGTAATGTGAATATGACTTATGTGTTATGGCAGTTAATACAGCAGAATAGTACAAACAAGCACAGCTAAGGTTATAAACAGTAGCAGGAAGAGTCATGCAGGACCACGGCAGCAGGCACCAGCACGATCAGCAGAGACCTGCAAGACGACAAAGCACAAACAACTCCGGGGAAGACGTTGAATTACATGCATGCATTGATGAGACATGAATGATACAGACGGAGACGAGAGAAGCTCAGAGTATCTGGAAAAGTATTATCCCCCGGCAGACTAGGCCTATAGCAGCATAATTAAGCAGAACAAAATCAGCTTAAAAATAACAACATTGCTAAGGACTCGTAAGCCCTAGCTGTACGCTTTATCAAAAAGGAAAGTTTTAAGTTTACTCTTAAATATGGGGACAGTGTCTGTATTCCAAATAACACTTGGGAGTTGGTTCCACAGGAGAGGAGCTTGGTGGCTGAAGGCTCTGCCTCCCATTCTACTTTTGGAGACTCTAGGAACGATAAGTAGCCCTGTATTCTCAAAGCGCAGCGATCTAGTCGGGTAATACGGTACTATGAGCTCTTTAAGATACGATGGAGCCTGACAAATAAGAGCTTTGTAGGTAAGGAGAAGGATTTTAAATTATATTCTAGATTTTACAGGTAGACAGTGCAAAGAAGCTAATACAGGAGAAAAATTTTCTCTTCGATTTGTTTTAGTTAGTACACGTGCTGCAGCATTTTGGACCAATTGGAGACTCTTAACAGATGTATTGGAGCATCCTGATAATAAGGAGTTGCAGTAGTCCAGCCTAGAACTAACAAATGCATGGACTAGTTTTTCTGCATCTTTCTGAGACACAATGTTCCTAATTTTTGCAATATTACGCAGGTGAAAATATGCAGTCCTTGTCGTAAATTTTATTTGAGAATCGAAGGACATATCCTGATCAACAATAACACCCATCCAGTGGTGCTGGAGGACAACACAACATCATCCAGAGTAACAATGTCTTTAGCTATTGAGTTTCAGAGGCATTTGGGGCCAAGTACAATGACTTCAGTTTTATCTGAGTTTAACATCAGAAAATTCCAGGTCATCCAGCTTTTTATTTCCTTGATGCACATTTGAAGTTTATCTAACTGATGGGTTTCATCTGGTTTGATCGACAAATATAATTGTGTATCATCAGCATAACAATGAAAGTTTATGGAGTGCTTCCTTACAATATTTCCTAAGGGAAGCATATATAAGGTGAATAGAATCGGTCCAAGGACAGAACCCTGTGGGACTCTGTGACTAACTTTAGTGTGAATGGAGGATTTGTCATTAACATGTACAAACTGAGATGTATCTGATAAATATGACTTAAACCAACTCAGTGCGGTTCCTTTAATGCCAATTAGATGCTCCAGTCTCTGTAGCAGGATGTGATGGTCAATAGTGTCGAAGGCAGCACTAAGATCTAGTAAGACAAGTACAGAGACAAGTGCTTTGTCTGAAGCTATTAGAAAGTCGTTAGTAATTTTTACCAGTGCTGTCTCAGTGCTATGATTCATTCTAAATCCTGACTGGAAGTCCTCAAATAACTCATTATTATGTAAAAAGTCGCACAGCTGATTGGCGACTAATTTCTCGAGGATCTTAGAGAGAAAAGGAAGGTTAGATATAGGTCTATAGTTGGCGAGTACCTCTGGATCAAGACTGGCTTTTTAAGAAGAGGTTTAATTACAGCTACTTTAAAAGACTGTACTGATAAAGCATTAAAGTAAATGCCGAATCGATTCCTTAAATTTAGTTATAGCACTATCAGATAAACATCTAGTGTAGAAACTTTTGCCCAGAGGTGAGTAGTCCTGTTATATGAATTAAAAAGTAATTAAATAATGGTCTGATAAAATAGTATTCTGTGGAAAGACTATTAAGTCATTGATTTACACACCATAAGCCAAAACAAGGCAGAGGGTGTGATTAAAAAAGTGAGTAGGTTTATGTACACTCTGACTAAAACCAATCGAATCTAATAGAGAGATAAACACAGTACTTAGGCTATTATTAACAACGTCCACATGAATATTAAAATCTCCTAAAATGATTACTTTATCAGATTTAAGGATTAAATTTGACAGAAACTCTGAGTATTCAGACAGAAATTCAGAGTATGAACCAGGAGCACGGTACACTATAACAAGTATAATTGGCTGCACAGTTTTCCAGGTTGAATGTGAAAGACAAAGAAAAAGACTTTCAAATGAGTTATAATCTAGTTTAGGTTTCATAAATAGCTGCAACGCCTCCTCCTCGACCACTGCCTCAAGGAAAATGATAGTTAATATGACTGGGAGGAGTGGATTCATTTAGGCTAACATAATTTTCAGGACACAGCCATGTTTCAGTCAGACAGAGAACATCAATATGGTTATCTGATATCAGATTGTTTACTAAAACAGCTTTAGATGACAGAGATCTGATGTTTAAAAGTCCACATTTTATTTTCTGATTTTGTTGCATTATCGCAGATTTGGTGTGGGTTTGTATCAAGTTTTTCTGTATAGCGCCTCTTCTGTTCATTTTTGATCTGGTTAATTTAGATGATACTGAGGCACACAGCGTTTGTATACTATACTGAGCTGGAAAATGCTCCACAGGGAGCACAGAGAGGTGTATTGAACTGTGACTCTGCTTCCTGATCCCAACACTGGGTTGGCATGGTTTTAGACCGCTAACAACTGCGTCCAGGTTCTTAGATATGAGAGCAGCACCATCCAAAGTAGGATGAATACCACCTCTCCTGATAAGACCAGGTTTTCCCCAGAAAGACTGCCAATTATCTACGAAGCCCACATTATTTACCGGGCACCATCCAGACAGCCAGTGACATAATGATGACATGCGGCTATACATGTCATTGCAAGTCATGTTGGGCAGGGTACCAGAGAAAATTCCAACATAGTTTTTGCATATGCACACACCAACTCCACATTAATTTTAGTGACCTCCGATTGACGTAATCGGGTGTCATTACCGCCGACGTGAATAACAATCTTATCATATTTACGTTTATCCTTAGCCAGCAGTTTGGAGGATGGTTAACCATGGGCTTTGATTTAGAAATATGCCTTCCTCTCACAGTCACCCAGGAGGACCCTGGCTGCTCAGGGATTGCCGGGGGAGGGTTAGCAAAAACAAGATTTCCAAGTCAATTGCAATACTATATAAAATAAAAGATTTATTAAATGTAAAGTACTTATATACTCAGTATTGTTCCCTTGTGCTCAAATACATAACTTACTGCGAGGAAGAATGGGGAAATGCATACAAAACAAATACCAATTCAATCTTTATGCTTCAAAAGAGAGCCATAAGAATCGTAAAGAAAACCACCTACACAGAACCAACAAACCCCCTTTTTTTATGTATTTAAAGGCTCTAAAATATAAAGACCTAGTCCAACTAAAAACATTACAAATCATGTACAAAGCATAAAAACACCAATTACCAGAAAGTATCCAAGAATTCAATTCAATTCAATTCAATTTTATTTATAGTGTCAAATCATAACAAAAGTTATCTCAGGATACTTTACAGAGTAGGTAAAGACCACACTCAATGACTTATTTATGATTTACATAGACCCAACAATTCCTCTGTAGAGTACAGTGGCAACGAAAACCTTCCCTATAACAGGCAGGAACGTCAGACAGACCCAGCTCTATGGAGGACGGACATCTGTCTTGACCGGTTGGGGAGGAAGAAAAGGAGAGAGAAAGAGAGAAAAGACACACAGATGGACAGAGAGAGACAGACAGACACACTTCCAGAGATGCAAGCAAAGCCTAACAGTAACTATAATATTTATAGTAATGTGAATATGACGTATATGTTAAGGCAGTTAATACAACAGTTAATACAAAGAATTGTTTACAATAAGAGAATATACCAACATGATCTAAAAAAAAAAAAAAAAAAAAATCCAATTTCCCTGTGTGGGATTAATAAAGTAATTCTTCTTCTTCTTCTTCTTCTTCTTCTTAAATAAATGTTTAGTTCAAAGGAGTAAATATATGGAAGAGCTGCACTGAGGAATTAAAAACACGTAGTACACCGAGTAAGTTTTCAAAACTGTTTAAAAATAATATACTGAAACGATATGAAAATGGTTGAGCAGGAAGTAAGTCATGAAAAAAAGGAAGCGATAAGCTGTGTTTGTTTTGTGTTTGTAATTGTGTAACCCCGCTTGCATACATGATCGTTTTGTAAGACGTGTTTATTTAATTTACAAGAAATACTGTTATGTAAGAGTTATTTTTAAAAAGTTTGTATATTTGTATGTATGTGTATATGTGTATATGTATGTATGTATATATATATACGGTATATTGTATGTATTTTCATATTATTATTTTTATACATGATCTGTTTAAAAAGTATAGGCATTATAAGCAAGAGCTTCAGCCTACACCGGTCTCAGGTTGTTGATGTGATGTGATATGTAATTTGTTCATATCTTTTTGTTGTTGAAAGTCAGCCTGAAATTAACTTCAAACTTCATACTGCTCAAAATAACAGCAAACCTCTGCAGTAGCATGAGAAGAGTCCCTACACAGAAAACAAAGCACCAATGGACTCCTTCCTTTGGGATTGACTTTGGTAATCCACTTGAATGGACTTAACTATGAGAGGAGCTGGTACAGGGGCCAGTAGGTAAGTCTTAAAAACACTCTTTTAATAAACTCTGGGTTCACTAACTACGTTGTTGGTGCTTTGTTTTATGTGTAGTGACTCTTCTCATGCTACTGCAGAGGTTTGGGGTTATTTTGAACAGTATTAGTGGTTAAAAAGACGTTTGAATGCCTTCACCACACTGACCCAAGCTAATCAGTGTAAGCCATGACCAGCTGTTAGCGACTCTATGGGATTTCTCCATTAATAGTTCATACATGAAAAAAACTGTCGCAATGGCTTATTTGATGTATGTAAGTGCCAAAAAAGACCATGGGATGATTTTGCGCAGGAATTACAGTACAGTTACAGTTACCAGCTGACACTAGCAATAGCTAGCTAGCTTTATTGGCAAGGTGCAACCACCAAATACTGATTTTCTACTCTATGCTGACTGACAGGTTGCCATGTACCCCCATCAGAAAGCTTCCTCAGTTCATGGTCTATTTCCTTTTTTAATATGACAAAGTCCCTGTGTACAAAACCAGCTTCAAAAACAACTATTTTTCAGTTTGACGTGAAAAGACTTGGGAAGTCTGCACAATGCCCTGACCTTAACCCTATCCAACACTCTTGGGATGAGATGGAACACAGACCAGACCTTATCACCACCATCCACCGGACCTCACTGATGCTTTCTTGTCAGAATAGGAGTAAATCCCTACAACATTTGGTGAAAAGACTGAAACCCAGAAGAGTATCCTCCCTCCCCCTCCCTGCGATCATCCTAAGTTGGTCTTCTGACCATCCCCACCTTAAAACTCAGCAGTGCTAGGGCCTTGAGCTGCACTGCTTCCAGGCTCTGGAACTCCCTGCCCCACTTCATTCAAAACCAACCTCAAAACTCACCTGTTCAAAATATATATGTAAAACTGTAGTGTTGTGATTACATCATCGATTGACAAACTAAATTAAGGAGAATGACAACCTTGCAGAGAACCATGTTCTGATTGCAGTTTTTGCTCTGTCCACATCAATTTATCAAAGACAAATTGGACAAAGAGAATGAGGGAGAGGAGGTGATACTGGCAGTAAGCAAGTGGAAAAAAGAGAGGGAGAGAGAGAGACAGAGAGACAGAGCTCTGTGAGGAAATAGAGCAGAAGAATATGGCCCTGACAAAAAGGAATCCAGCCTGCCTCCAGATGAGTGAGGGTTGCAAAACAACAAATTAGAGAAGCATAAGGCTTGTTCTCATGGAAACCTTTGCCCAGGGAGAAGGCGATGGGATACAGCATATTGTAGGTCAGACGCGCCATCAGCAATCTATTCAGACATAAAATGTCTTGACTTGTGGGTCACAGATTGAGTAATAAAGCTGGTACCTCTCTGTGGCTGCTCTCACTGTCGGGGTTCCAGTCTGAGAACACAGCAGCAGCAGTTGTATAACTTAAGTCACTTTCACTTAAGTAAAACTGTCAGGATCCCATCCTGGCAGCCCTTCTCTTTCCTTATGTTCCTGTGTTTGTCTCCCTCTGTCTGTGTTTCCATGTATGTGTCTCCCCTCTCTGACTTTGTCTGTTGGAGACAGGAGGCGTGGTTTACCAGACAAGCTGTTTCCAATCCCACTAATCACCTTCCTACCAGTATAAGAAGCCGGATGTGAGACGCATTCGGCGCCAGATCGTTACATCATAAATGTGGTATCGTGTCTTGGCTCCCCTTGTTCTTTTTAGATTTCTACTCCATTATGTGTTTCGATGTTTATTGTTTCTTTGTACCTTTTTGCTTCAGTTACCCGTGATCCTGTTCCCCTGTCTGCCTCCCGGTCTGCCTGCCTACCACCTGCTTGTGTTCTCCCTGTGATCATCTCACTGTTGTTTGCTACCTCACCAACACTGGACACGCTCAGGAGAGCAACACCATCACTTGGACCTCACTCCTTTTCCCCTTGCGCACTGGACACTGTTGTGTGTGTGTGTATATAGTTTGTCTTTTATTAAAAGGTCTTTAAACCTGACTCTGTTTCTGTGTCTGCATTAGGGTCCCAGTTCTCTGTGTTTTTCCGAGTTTTGTTCATGGCAATAACTAGGAATACACACCACTTACACTTTAATTTCATAATCTTAAAATGGTCATAGTAAGCGTATGGCACACTAAAATGTAAAATAAATCCACCAGGTGTTGAAACTTACCAATATTTAATTCTCATATATCTCTGATAAAGTCTGACAAATCTTTTTATTCGGCCCTAATAAAATGATTTGCTGAGCTTCCTGCCAGTCATCGTCACAGCGTTTCACCTGCGCTGCTCACTTTCTCACGACACAAGTCAGGGGAGGAGGGAGGGTCAGAGATCAGGGGAAAGAGGGTTGGACTTAATGGACTTAATGAACTTAATGTTGCAGCTGGTAGGGGCAAGGATTATTTCAATTACAATATGTCACATTATATAGTGGCTGTATTTGATGTATTGGAGTAGAAGTATAAAGTACTAGATAATGGCAATACTCAAGTACAGTTCTTGAGTAAATGTACTTAAATGGCTTAAACATGGCGACCGCCTAAGTATATCTTCAGAAATGTTATCATAAAGGTTTTATTTTCATCACATTTACAGTTCTGGTTGCAGTAACACGCTCAGGAGAGTAGGAGAACCCATTCAGGCCCTTTATTGCCCACTGGATCTTGGTTATAATGGTGATAGTGTCTTTGTAATTGGGATTTCATATATTTTTTTCCTTATTACATCTCCATTTACTCTCTTTCAGATCCCTCCCAGGACACACCCTATTTATCTGACAGCTCTCCTGGTTACTTTGCAAGATGGCAAGCTGCTCTAAGGTGACCGAAACCCTGAGACAGCAGGTTGTCCAGATGAAGATCAAAGGAATGACCCTCTCAGCCATCAGAAAGAGGTTGGGCGTTCACAGTCTGTAATTTCAAGAATTTAACTCAACTAAAAATGTATTTATATAGCACATTTAAAAAACAACCTTTAGTAACTGGTTGCTTGACCTCAAAGCGGGGTATACCATTTAGGCTTTTAAAAACAAACAACAAAATTTTAAACCCTAAACTGGACAGGGAGCCAGTGGAGGAAGGCAAGAATAGGGGATTACATCGTTGTGAACAGTCGAGCTGTTTTGGACCACCTGTAGAATTGCAGTAATCAAGACGACAGGTAATAAATCCATGGATTGCCCTTTCAAAGTCAGGTAGAGGGAGAAAGGGCTTCACCTTACTTATTAGTCTTAACTGGATAAAGCTAGATTTGATGACTGAACTTATCCGTCTGTCAAATTTAAAAGCATAATCAAAGATAAATCCTAGGTTCTTAACAGCAGGACAACAGTAGGAGGCTAGTGGACCAATAACACTGTAACAACCATCAAGAAGGTTGGAATGGCCAAATAGAATTACTTCTGTTTTTGATTTGTTAATATTCACGTTTCCTGCTACGCACGTTCCCGCTACGCACGTTCCCACTGCGCTCTTCTTCGTGGGTTTCTGAATCCTCTTGGCAGCAGCTTGCTAATCTCCGCTCTGTTGTTGTTCTCAAACGTTTCAGTCTGGTTAAATCTGTGGTTAAATCACCAGATAAATGTCTCTTTCTACTTTCTAAAAAAATAAAGGTTGACACAGAAAACCGTCAGTTCACCAGAGAACGGACAGAGAAGTTTTTGTTTCTGTCACTGTGAAGCCTGTGTTTACTCTGCAGCCATATCTGAGTGTTAAGAGGATAAGTTGAGAAGGCATTTTCAGAAAAATCATGCTATCCTGCATTTATGTTATGTGTCAGTCCAGTTTTTGATGGATAAACTGATGTTTTATATATAATTGTCAGCCTGGTAAAGTAATGAAGAATTAATAATCAACTAGTGAAGTATCATAATCATGTGTTAGCGTGTGTATTAGCAATGATTAATGAGAGTGTGATAATAAGAAGTATCATAATCATGTGTTAGCGTGTGTATTAGTAATGATTAATGAGAGTGTGATAATAAGACGCAATAAGTATAATCATTTAAGAGTGTGATAGTATGATTATTTGTTCAGGCTCAAAGAGTGTGATAGTATGATTATTAGTCCAGGCTCAAGCTTTCTGCAAAGCACACGAACATTTGGCAGTCAGTCAAGGTCACAAGACAATGAAATAGCCAGCTTGCACAAACGCACCTAGCTACTAGTTGAGATTAGAGAACTGCCGTTCACAAACAACAACCATATAAGGAGGCAGGAACAACCATATAAGGAGGCAAGAACACCATATAAGGAGGCAGGGTACAGGGAGTATGAGAGTATGTGCTTCTTTCACAGATAAAGAAGAAGAGTCATGCGGAACAGAGGATACCCCAACATGCGGGGAGGAAGATGGAGGCTGGAGCAGCGGCTACTTTTGAAATACACATATGCATGCACAAGCAGACACATAAACCACGCCTTTGTAACAAGCATAAATGCTGGAGTAGTTAGAATAGATATCAGAACTTCTTGCCTCTGATCATGGGTACTGTGTTGCACACAGTTACTCTAGATAGAGAATAGAACATTTCTCCAGACATCTGTATCATCCGATGTCCTTCTGCTAATAAATGCCTGCTGGCGCACTAAACTACCAACGACTCTGCTGACTCCAGGAAGCCTCCTGTAAAATTTGAATTACGCAATATATACTCTGTGAGGTCCTTCTGATTTGACTAAAGTATTGTGTGTAAAATTCCTACAGTAACTAGTTACTGAAGTAATCAGATAAATGTAGTGGAGTAAAAAGTTGAATATTTCTACTGATTCGTAGTGGAGCAGAAGTATAAAGTAGCATGTAAATAAAATATTCAAGTATAGGAGAAGAGCCTCAAACTTGTACTATAGTCCAATAAATGAGTGAAACCCTCTGGTTAACAGGTTTGTTCATTTAACAAGGATTGTTTTTGACAAGCTTGTTGCACTTTGAGGCCTATGACTAATATTTACATTGATAAAATAAAGACAATATACTGTATGTAGTCCTTTGTCACTGCATTGTTTTACAATATCCATTAATGTGATGCTGATATTTTTCCAGTCCCTCATTTTGGATCATTTTCATCAACCGGCCCCAATTCCAAATTACTTGAATAACCATGTTCTAGCCTATTTCAGTCAGTTCAGTGATTACTATTAGTGCATATTTTAGTGAAAGAAAACCTATTTTCTTAATTTTTTTTAAGGTTTGATATTGTAAAATTGTTTATATTCTTACCTAGAAGGCAAACAATTGTTTATCTTTTGCCAACTAAATATATAAACGCGTACATGTAGCAATGTGTCTCCTACTGTTTCAACATCTCACTTCACTTTCATTTAAGATTGTTACAGTAATCCTTAAGCAGCCTTATTATTTCAGTTTTTGCATGATTGCATGACATGTCCTTAAGAATATCTGATTACACTTTTAAGGCTACAGATCTGATACATGGGATGTTTAAAATCTAAAAGAAATAGAAAAAAACAACCGAACCAAACCGAAAAAACGTGACCCGAAAACCGTGATATGAACCAAACAGTGGATTTTGTGAACCATTCCACCCCTAATATATATATATATGGGTGTATATATATAACAGAAAAACACCTCTCTGATAATCAAATCAAATCAAATCAAATCAACCTTGTACAGAAGAAGAGAAACATCAAATAAAATCAGAAGAAAGTTAAAAGAACCCAACCCTCCCACAGTCAAGCACAGAGACACACACAAATGTATATACGTTCATTCACACGTTCACATAAACACACACAGCCATGCAGGCACACAGATACACAAACTCACACCTACACCAACTCTAGCAGTCACTACAGAGACATGGCCGGGCAGCGAGACCTGAGGTACAGAGTCTAGAGGAAGCTACCTTTTGGGGGGCCAACCACACCGGGTGAGATCCCAGTCCAAGGTCACAGGGAGCACCGCCACAGAGACCACCCCAACCCGAGCAGACAGGAGCCTCTGCACCAAGGTGCAGAGCCCTCTAGCCGCCCAGGCCGGAACCGTCCACGGGACAGCACCCCCCGCGGCCAAGATCAGAGACAACTCCCGAACTGGCAGGCCCCCTGAGGAAAACACTGCAGATTAAAAACTGTTGCCTAGAACAGTAAAGGGTTAAAATATGGAGGCTAAAAACGAGGTAAAATAAAAGCATGAAGGCTAAAACACAGAGATTAAAACAGTAAAAAAGTATAAAACGTCCTCTGATTAGCACTGCCTAAAAGAAATCAATTAACTAAAAGCCTGGTTAAAAAGATGGGTCTTAAGCCTCTTTTTAAAAACCTCAGCAGTCTCCGCGACCCTGAGGCTCTCCAGCAGGCTGTTCCACAGTTAGGGCCCATAATAACTGAAAGCCGCCTCCCCGTGCTTTTTTGAACTAACCTGTGGTATGTTTAAAAGGCTGGTGCCGGAGGACCTCAGGGTCCGCGTCAGCCGATAAGGTAAAAGCAAATCAGATAGGTAAGAGGGCCCAAGACCGTTAAGGCACTTCAAAACTAGTAGAAGAACTTTAAAATCAATCCTGAAACGCGCGGGGAGCCAATGCAGCGACTTTAAAACTGGTGTTATGTGCTCCCGCCCTCTGGTCCTTGTCAGCACTCGTGCAGCTGAGTTTTGTAATAATTGTAGATTCGAAATGCTCTTTTTGGGAAGGCCAGAGAGCAGGGCATTACAGTAGTCTATACGACAAGAGATAAAAGCATGCATCAGCACCTCCGTGCTGGCCTGAGAGAGAAACGGGCGAACTCTGGCTATGTTCTTAAGATGGTAAAAACCTATTTTTGTTATATTTTTGATGTGTGGAATAAAACTGAGCTCAGAGTCAAAAATCACACCCAGATTTTTGCAGATTGTGATAGTTTAAATTTCTGTAACTTTGGTAAAAGTTTCTCTTTCTGGCCCTCAGGACCAATGAGTAAAATCTCTGTTTTGTCCTGGTTGAGCTGTAGGAAATTCCCTGCCATCCATGTCTTGATATCTAAAATGCAGTTAAAAAGGACATCAATAGGTCCTGTGTCATTGGGAGACACAGCAATATACAGTTGCGTATCGTCAGCATAACTATGAAAGCTGATGCCGTGCCTCCTGATGACGTCCCCAAGGGGAAGCATGTAAAGATTAAAAAGAGTTGGACCTAAAATTGACCCTTGGGGAACACCACACTTTATTTTGTGGGTTTCTGAGGAACATGTATCCATACTTACAAAGAAGTGTCGATCTGTGAGGTAAGAAATGAACCAGTTAAGAACAGTACCAGAGAGGCCGACCAGGTTCTTCAGTCTATCTAATAAAATGTGATCGTCATTTGTATCGGAGGCGGCGGTTAGATCCAGTAGTACCAAGACTGTGAGTTCATTGTTATCGTAGTTGCACCTGATGTTGTTTAAAATCTTTAAAAGGGCTGTCTCTGTACTGTGGTTCGCCCTGAAACCAGACTGACACTTCTCAAAAATGTTGTTTCAATTAAAAAGTCATTTACTTGATTGAAAACAAGTTTTTCGCAAATTTTACTTAAAAACGGTAAGTTGGATACAGGCCGATAATTATTAAAGATGTTGGGATCTAAATTGCTCTTCTTCAGAAGGGGCTTCACCACCGCCGTTTTAAAGGAGGCGGGGAAGACCCCCGTCTGAAGAGAGCAATTCACCATGTATAAAAATTGATCCTCAAAGAATCCACAAAGTGTTTTGAAAAACGGTGTGGGAATCGGATCTAATAGGCAGGTTGTGGACTTTAGTTGGAAAAGGACTCGACCAAGTGTCCCCGCATCAACCAGGGCAAAACTCTCCAGTGTTTCCTCGGGTAAAATCAATGATCCAGGTGTGTCAACATTGGAAATCTGTTGGGGTAAAAGACTCGATCTGATGTCATTGATTTTATTTCAGAAGTGGTCTGCAAAGTCCTCACAAAGGGCGTCAGTTGGTGTTTTGGAGGATCTATTAAAATTTTTGTTTGTTAAAAGGTCAATTGTGGAGAAGAGGAATTTGTGGTTGTTTTTATGTTCGTTGATTAGTTTATGGAAATGGGAGATTCTTGACTGTTTGATTGCGTTATTGTATGTTTTGAGATGTTCACGTTAAATTTCATAGTGAACTGTCAGTTTTGTTTTTCTCCATCTCCTCTCAGCACTCCTGCAGTCTCTCTTTAGTTTTTTAGTTTCTGCATTTCTCCACGGGGGTGTTGGTCTTGTCATGTTTCTTTTTATTGAGAGTGGAGCCACCAAGTCCAGCGTTGATTTTATTTTATGGTTAAAATTGTCAACAATAAAATCACATGGTGCTGGTAAAATTTCTGCAGGAGTGCTCTGTAAAATCTGGATAAAATTTGCAGCCACTTCAGAAGTTAGGTAGCGTTTCCTCACTGTTCTCACTGGGGCCTCCTGCTGGCTAAAACTGGTGATTGTAAAAAACACACAAAAATGGTCAGACACAGCCAGGTCCACAACAGAGATAAATAAGATTTTAACCATGTAAGGGCTGTACACTGGTTGAGACGTGATAACAATATTTCGTGATCTACAGTGTTAAATGCAGAAGTTAAGTCCAGGAGCACTAGAGAAGCTGAGCTACCAGAATCAAGAATTATAAGCAAGTCAAAAAACTCTAAGGAGAGCTGTTACTGCTTTAGCGTATTTTAAAACCAGACTGGAATTTTTCAGAAATGCCATGGAGCTCCAGGTGTGACTGGAGCTGTTCATAAACCACTTTTTCCAAAACTTTTGACAAAAAATGGAGTTTAAAAATTGGTATATAGTTCAACAGAACAGATGGGTCACGCTTGCTCTTTTTAATAAGAGGATACACCACAGCATGTTTAAAAGAAGCAAGCACACAGCCAGACATCAGAGAAGAATTAATCAGGTCAACAATACAGGGCCCTAAGGTGCAAAAAGCATCCTTTAAAAAGTGGGGTCGGATGCTTTTAAGGGGACAAGAAGACTTTGTTTAGAAAAGTGAGCAACACCTGCTCAAATGCCACAAAACTAACTAAGGTGATAGATCTAACAGCAGAAATCTTAGGAAAAAAACTGAAGAAATTTCTGAGTGCAAGTGGAATGGAACACAATGGAATACGGCTGTGGCTCATTGGTAGAGTGGGTCAGCCTCCATTCGAGAGATTGGCGGTTCGATCCACTGCTCCGAACCCCCGGTCCGCTTGTTGAAGTGTTCTTGGGCAAGATACTGAACCCTGAATTGCTCCTGTGTGAATGGATAGATTAGATGGTATGTAGCTGTCCACTGCCATCAGTGTGAATGGGTGAACGTGACAAGTAGTATGCAAGTGCCTTGAGTAGTCAGAAGACTAGAAAGAGAAGTCCATTTACTATTTAAAGGAGAGTTCGAGATTTATTGCTATTGTTTGACACAAAAGTGGAGAAAAAAAGTTTTTGCCACTTTCATTTTCAATGGTATTAGGTATGTTTTGATAGATGTTACAGGATTTCTCCTTTAGTCAAACTCTGGATAACCTGTTTCACCTGCAGTTAAAAAAAAAAGGACCATAACATCGACTAGTTTCGCAATTGAAGTATTATATTGGTCATCAAATCACTCCAGAGTTTGAGAATTGGGTTTTTGATTGCATCTAGCAAATTAACTTACTACCCATTGTCTACCCAACTTAACTTGTATTGTCAGTTCCTGCCCTTTAATTATGCTGATCTGACACTGATCTAACCCCCATCGGCTGCCTTCTTTTCCTATTTGCATGTGAAAGTGGGGGAGACAAACCTGTGTGGTATAGACAATGTACTCATATTTCTGATCTGGCCTTGTAAATTGTTCTGGAAGTATTATTTACCTTCCCAAATCCATGCTGTATGGCTCTACCTTTTCTTTCCCATTTTTATGCTTTCCTGTTCTTATCTGTTTTAGACTGGTGGTTCCCTGTCCGGGACTGGATTGCCTTTTCCGCTTCTCCGACTGCTTCTTTCTGCGGAATCTCGCTTATCAATACCTGGCTTGGCAAGGTCCTCTGAACACACAGGAATGTCAGAGTCAGTTTTACCACATTTGCGGCTGTGGCTTAGTGAAAGAGTGGTTTGTCCTCCTTTTGAGAGATCAGCGGTTCGATCCCCAGCTCCCCCGGTCCACATGTCAAAGTGTCCTTGGGCAAGACATTGAACCCCAAATTGCTCCCTGTGCTGTGCATGGGTGTGTAAATGTGGTGTGTGAATGGTTAGATTAGATGGTATGTAGATGTCCACCGCCATCTGTGTGAATGTCAGTGTGAATGGGTGAATGTGAAGTAGTGTGAAGAGCGCCTTGAGTAGTCAGAAGACTAGAAAGGCGCTATATAAGTACAAGTCCAAGTCCATTACATTTCTCATCTCCCACTTCTGCTGTTGGGTTCCCTTCTTCCTTGATTTGCGTTTATGTGCAGTGGTTCAGATGATACCATGTAGTACTCCCTTCGATCTGGACAGCTGTTGGCGTGGCCCTGACCACCTGGTATGGTCCTTCCCAACACGGTTGAGGCCACTTCCTCCGGAACACCTTGATCCACACCAAGTCTCCTGGTTTCACTGGCCACTCCCCCTTCTTCTCCAGGCTCTCCTCTCATGCTCTTTCCTGTGAGTAGATAGTTCTATGGATCATAGTTAGAAATTTCATATATGCTTTCAGCTCATTTTGCAATTGTTCAAGCAGTGGTCCTTTAAAGGACCTCTTAGCAGCGGTGCTGGCATAGGTCAACCTGTTAGCATTTCATGCAGTGTTAAATGCGTTATTCTATGCGTTTGCATGTGGTAGCTCATTAGTCCTAGTGCCAAGCATCTACCCAGTTCAGCTTAGTGGCGGCACAGATTTTGTTTAGCTTAGCCTCCATTTACTCGCGCAACCATTCCTTGGCTTTGCGGAAGAAACACTGATCCTAAACATTGTTTAATTCTCAACTGTTGTCAGATACCTTTTGCAACTTTCTGCACAAACGCAGACACATTGTCAGAGCTGATTTCTGATGGAATCCCAAATCGCTGCATTACTTCTCTTATCAGAAACTTGACAACAGTCTCTGTGCTCAAGTCTTTTGATGGTGTAGCTTCAACCCATCTGCTGAATCTGAATTATCACAAGCATGTATCTTTTGCCTTGAACTGATTTTATCATATCGACATAGTCCATTACTAGATGTTTAAATGGATCTTCTGGTACTGGAATGTCCAACAGGTGTTTTCACACCTTTCTTTACATTATTTTTGAGCACATATTTCACATTGGTTTAACACCTCGTTCACCATTGCTTGCATAAAAGGCGACCAGTAACATTGTTGTTGAATTTTCTTCATCACTTCCCCCCTTGCACAGTGATCTGTACTGTGCACCTCAGAAATGAACATGGACAACAATGTCACTGGGGCCACCAACAAACCGTCTTGTGACCTCCATAACCCTTGTTCACTCATTGTTGCGCCTCTTGTTCATCCTCAGCTGCTTCTTTTTGTATCAAAATGATGTCTTCCGGGGTAGCCACAGGCTCCAATGTCACCATTGGGGTCAAAATAGCTATTTGACACTACATGGTCTCTGTAACATGAACCATCAACAAAATATGTGACATCCGCCTGTATCAATGGTGTCGACTCCATGTCAGGTCTTAGTGTGGTATATTTCATAGTCTCAGCGACACATTCATGGGGCTCCCCCTCTTCCTCTGACGGCATGAAATAAGCTGGGTTTGTTGTGTTGCATCTCTTTATGGTCAGGTCAGGATACGTTAGCAACGTCATGTACTGCAAGCATCTTGCCTGGGTTATGACAAACTTGCCCTGATTCCCTAACTCAACAATCTTGTGGTGTGTCAGGATGGTAACTGGGTACCCCATGGTCACCATTGCCGCCTTTTCATATGCATAATGCATTGCAGCTAGGCCTTGATAACACGCAGGCCGTCCCTGCACAACATTATCCAACTTTATGCTGTAGTATGCTACTGTTTTTTTTTTCCTACTGTGGCATGTCTCTTGCATTAATACTGCTGAGGCATACTTGTTTTGTTTTTTAGCTACATAAAAAAATAACTGCTTTTTAAAGTCAGGTGTTGCTAGCATTGGTGCATTTTGCATGTCCATTTTTAGAGTTTCAAAAGCAATGTTTGCCTCTGTAGTCCACTTGAGTGGAGCTTTTAAAACCTGGGTGTCTGCCTGTTTCATTAGTTCTCGTAGCGGAGGTGTTTTTCTGCGTAGTCTTCCATCCACTCCGAACTAAATCCTGTCATTCCTAAGAATGTCATCATCTGTCCTACAGTACGTGGTTTTGGAGTTTTAGCTATACCCTCCAATTGGGAAGGTGAGATTGCTGTGGTTCCTTGTGAGATTTTTTGTCCCAAATACTCTTTTGAATTTTGAAACTCTGTGTCCTTCTACCAATCGCTGGGGGATTTTGATGGAGTCTTTTTGGCAGTCCTCCATTGTAGGTGCGCAAAACAACAGATCATCTATGTACTGCAACAGTGTGCCACTGAGCTTCAGCCCTTCCAAGTGTTGTCTCAGTATCTGGTTGAAAATGTTTGGCCATTCCCGAAATCCTTGCGGGATTCTGGTGTAAGTGTACTGCTTTCCCCTGTAAGTGAATGCAAATAAGTACTGTGAGTCTTCATGTAGGGGAATGCTAAAAAAATGCTGAACACAGGTCAATGACTGTGAAAAAGTTTGCATCAGGAGGCACATTTGTGAGCAGCGTGTGGGAGTTTGGTACCTCTGCTACTTTGCCCTGTACTCGGTCATTTACAATCCTTAGATCATGCACTAACCTGTATTTAATCAGCTTTCAATACTGGAAATATTGGAGTGTAACATGGATTGTGTGTTTCTATCAGAACTCCTGCTTTTAGAAGACCAGAAATGGTCTTACTTATTCCTTCATCCGCTTCTGGCTTCAGCGGATATTGTCGGCGATCTGGGAGGGTTTCCTCTGGTTTAAGATCCACCTTTACTGGCCTGGCAGACGTTACCAGTCCATTACAAAATCCTTTCTTGGCCATAAGTGATCCGGCACTTGTTTCAACATTTCTTCCAACAGGTTGTTTTTTGTCTCTTCTACCTCTGTGTCCCTGTGACTAAGAACTTTTGCCATTATATTTATTTCCTGTGGATTGGCCAACATCGCTGTTCTGCACAGAATTGTATTCATTTTTGAGTCTTGCGTCTGAAGTATCAATGGATTGTTGGTTGCTTTCCATTCTGCTTTTTGTGCAGTTTTCATCATGTGACCCAAATCTTTGGCCTTGGCCTTACTATTTACCAGCAGCGTGATGTGAGGCGCTGATTGTGGAACACCTACAATGATGTACTGCGTGACTAATTCTACTTCTGTTCCTTCGGTTTCTGATCTCCACTTTCTTTTGAACTCTTCACTTCTAGTCACATCATAAAATATTGTACAGTGATAATCTAGTGTTGCTGTATTGGCTTTGGGAGTTGTACTTTTAAATATTTCTCCCACTTCTGGAGTGCTTGTGACACAGGCTTTGTGATGTTCCCCAGCCAATATACTTTAGCTCTTTCTGATTGAACGGCATTTGACCATAAAGGGTGTTTTCTACTGAATTTCTATGACGAACACAAAATTATCATGTTTAATTTACACAATGCATCTTTTCCAATCAAATTGACAGGCGTTTGTTTCACAACCAAAATTGGGATTTTAATTTCTTTGTTTTCTGTGGTTATTTTCACTGGAGCCGACATTTGAATTAGCTGCTTTTGTCCCGAGAATCTTACTGTCTCAACAAATCTGTGTGACATGGGAAGGTGCGTTGCAAACTTTGGACCCACAAATGTGTGAGTGGCTCCAGTGTCCACTAGCATTGGTACTTGTCTACCCGCAATTTGAACCTGCAGCATAGGTACTTCATCAGCCTCCACCGCTAACACTGGAAACTGACCCTCCCCTTTAGGATTCTCTGGGCACCCCTAGTATTCAAAATTAGGTCTCCCCCAGTGGCCTGCCGTGCCTCTAGCTCTGCGTTGCATTGGCCTGCTTCTGCCCCTTCTAAATGCATTGTTTTTTGGACATCAGTCTACAAATGACCTGGCATGCCGTACTCCCAGCATTCACCACTGGTTCGCCGTGGTCTTTGTCCTCTGTAGGGACCTCTCCTTGAACGATATGAGTTTTCATATCCACCCCGTGCACCACCAGATTGTTGGTATACATTTACAGCTTCTGGTGATTGTTGCGCTGGTGTTAACGCTTGTGCAGGTGGTTGTGGGATCTGATTTTCATGAATCTCCTTTACTACCATCACTTGTGACTTTTTGTTCTTTCCTTGCAGCTCGTTGAGTTGTAACTGTGTCAGCTTCCCCTCCCCTTTTTATGTCTCTACGATGTTTTTCTATCGCGTGTACCACATTGACCCGAAATTGTTGTTGTGACATTGATGTCAGCCTTACCACCTCTTCCAGCTTACTCTGGACTGGGGCTGGCATGGCCTCCACAATGGCGTTCCTGAACAATGTCATCAGCACTGGGCTGCTCTTAATCTCCTCCTCAGTTTCCTGCTTCCACCTTTTCATCTGCCTTGTGATGTACGTGGCTGGGTTCTCAGTCTCTGAGGGCGACTCCTTAAGAGCCTTTAGATCAACTCTCGTGGGGTATTCACTTCGCAGCTCCGTCCACAGCGTGGTACGATATGCGTTGAACTCTGTTCCATCTGCTCTGGGTTCTAACATCCACCCATTGCGGCTGTGTTTGAAAAGTTTCTCCATCGCTGCCGCCCCAAAACATCTTGCCCATATCGCTTTTATGTTACAGAGGGCCAGCAATTTTCCCACAGTTTCCTCTTCAAATGCTCTTATCCATTTGCTGGCTCCTTCGTGAATGTCAGGCAGCCTTGAGATGAGCCCTGCAAGGTTGACTGTTTTCCACGGCACATAATGCCCCTGAGTGCCTTTTATTAAAATTGGATACTGTTCTGCCTCATATCTGTCTGGTTTATGTATGTTTGGCCTGTAGCTAAGGTCAAATTTTCTTACCTGTGGTCCGTCGATATTTGGTGGCTGGGGAACCTCTGGCCACTGTTGTCTGTCTGTCCATTTGTCTGTCTGTCCCGTGCTTTGTCATGGTATACATCTATGTCTCCCTCCAAGTCTTGTTTTTGAGATTGATTCAATTCTATGTGTAGGTCAGTGCCTGCTGTATCCAGGTTCAGCCAGTTGGACTGGCCTGCTTTTCTTGTATCTAGGTCCTTGTAGCAGTCCAATATGGATGTCCTTTTCCCTGTGCTACAAAATTGTGTTGTCACTAAAACTTTCTCTCTGTGTTATAATACTGTCAGGGGTCCTGGCCTGCGAGTCCCGAACTCCACTTTTCTCCTCCACCTGCCATGGGTTGGGGTTTGCATAAGGCTGAGGGGCCTGTGGTGAGGCGTGTGTTGCCACTGTTGTTGGTGTTGTTCTTTGAGCATGTAAAAGTCTCCAGTAAATTTAACCATGCCAGCTAGGCTGGGGTAGATTCCTTCTGCCTGCTGTTTGTATGCATGTTTTTTCATTTGACTGTGATTCACGTTCTCTCCGAATTTTTCTCTGTATCTTTCACCTTCTGTTTTGAACAAGTTCAACATTTTTAATTTGAGCTCTCTTTTCCCTTTCCTTTCTTTACTGCCATCTTTTGGTTTGTGGTTTTTTATTTGTCCCTCCATGTCCTCACAGGCTCCCACATCAAATGTGCCCTCCTTTGGCCACGGTGCAGGCATTTTTTCCGTGCGCTTTGCCCATTTCTTTGATAATCTTGGGATATCCGTAATGTATTCTGTGTATTTGGCCCCCATTATCTCAATTAGTCGTGCAGTCATTGTTGTGTTGCTGTGTTATTATGGCGATGCTAATCTTTGATAGCACTTTTGCAGATGTGAATGCTATTTCTATGTTGTACTGGTGGTGAGCTTAGGCCTAGCTTACCTTTGGTTACTAAGCTCGTCTTTAGTGCTATTTGAAATCAATTGAACCGTTAATTCTTTAGCTTTAATGCTAGCTAGTTTAGCCTTAGCTATATTGGTCATACTAAGCTAGGCTATGGCAATACCCAAAGTCTAATTTGATATGCTATTTTTTTAGCTCAATGCTAATTAGCTTAGCCTTAGCTATCCTAGTTATGCTAAGCTAGTCTGTGGCAATACCCAAAGTCTAATTTGATATGCTAGTTTTTTCAGCTCAATGCTAATTAGCTTAGCCTTAGCTATGCTAGTTATGCTAAGCTAGGCTATAGTAATAGCTGCAATCAATTTTAAATGCTAACACTTAGCTTAGCCTTTCTGGTAGCTATGCGTTTTGGGCCTATAGCTAACTGCACATTAACTTTTCTACTTGGAACCCTGTAAGCCGCTGCTCAACATACAGATCGCAGTTTGTCAAAGCACATATAGTATCTCAATACTCCTCTGCCCAGTCAAAACACGTCTCACACAGACACACACACACAAAGGCCTTCAACACTCACACCCCTATGAACATCCTTGTTGAAAGCGGGTCAGTCAGTGATTAACCCGTTCAGTCAAAGATTTTCTAGAATTCAGTTTATGGATCTACACATATATTTATAGGTTATAGATAGATTTTTACAGATCTATATATAGATTTTATTATTTGTTTATTTATTTATTTATTTTCGATGTTATTTTGACACTTTTTTCTGCTTAGAAAATAGTCAGACAGTATCTTTCCCTTATTAATTGGTGCTTTACATATCGTACATGCAGTGGTTATATGAGTTTATATATATATTTCTATAGGAGTTTTCATAAGCAGTGTGTAACCCTTACCGATTGAATTACTTTATTTGTGAGCCTTTCAATAGACCTTTTGAGACACTTTTTCCTGTTTGCTGTGTGTGTGTGTTTTCATATCTTCATCCAGTGCTCAAACAGATCCTGCTCAATTTCTAGTGAATTTCCTTTCACGTATATATAAATGATTTGGTTGACTCTGTAGTACCACGGTGATCAGCCTGTGGCGGTAGCGGGTCAGCATGTGCGTGTGACCTACATAGACAGACTCTAAAGCGCACGCCCATGCATATTTTATTCCCTAACTCTTTGGAAATATTCTCTTTCTGCAAAAGAGAAGCCCCTGCAATGGTGAGCTCAGCCGTCGTCCCAGCAAGCAGGTCCAAACCGATTGAACGTCCGGGGTCACCAATTTATGGTAGAACAATGTATTATAAAAATAGAAAGGTCTACAAGAAGGAGTTAGCAGAGAAGTCTCACAGCTATCAAGGAGAATTGAATCAAGGTCAAAACACTCTCATCACAGAGTTCCATATTCCAAATTCCAAATTCAAAGTGTCTCTTAACAGAACTTCCCCTCTTATACTGAGGTTTGTGTGTTGACAACGTTTACATGCCCCATATTTTATTCCTTAACTCTTTGGAAATATTCTCTTAGGCCAATTCCAAAAATTCAGTCTGTTTTTTTTCTTGAAACACTCATCCACTCCCCCTATCAATCACAATCACAATGACCAGTCATCCACACACACGATTTCACCCTTTTTCTGGCCAGTATTCTTTTTTCTTTTTGTATCACAGCTGCTGACACTGTCCAATGTTTCAAATTCTTGTTATATTATAGCAAATTTTAAAGAAATAGAGCAGCAGGAACACACAAGACAGCCAGAGGCCTCACAGCTGACTCAGCCTATTCAACTTGGAATCACCCTCAAAAATGCTACCCTAAGTCGAGGCTGAGCCTCAACAGGCATACAACTGTGCGAGATAGGAAAAAAGTTCCTACCTTTTTGGCGCCTTCTGCAAAGCCCCTGCAATGGTGAGCTCTGCCGTCGTCCCAGCAAGCAGGTCCAAACCGATCGAACGTCCGGGGTCACCAATTTATGGTAGAACAATGTATTATAGAAATAGAAAGGTCTACAAGAAGGAGTTAGCAGAGAAGTCTCACAGCCATCAAGGGGAATTGAATCAAGGTCAAAACACTCTCATCACAGAGTTCCAAATTCCAAATTCCAAGTGTCTCTTTACAGAACTGAGGTTTGTGTGTTGACAACGTTTACATGCCCCATCAGGTCTTTTCAATACACACTCATACATTTACCATCAGTAGGGTCTACTTTGTGTCCAGCAGTCATCATGCCCAAATATAGTTCTATTATTCTCTAAACAGAATGTGTGCTTATCAGGCCTATGTACCAAGTACACTGTGACCTTTTCCCGTTATTCACTTTCTCAATCATGTTTTCTTCCACAAATATTGTTTACTTGTTCTACTTCACCTTTTTTAAGTTCAATAAATGTTCCTTTTTTTTTTTTAATTGAGACTCGTAACATTTGTTTTCATGTAATTTTTATGATGTAAATTGAGGAAGCAAAAGTAGAATCGGCTTCAAGTATTGGCTCAAGAAAATCGGCAGTCTGTATCAGCCATCGGCCAAGGCTGATGAAACAAAATTGATATCGGCATCGGCCCTGAAAAATTATTATTGCTTGCATATATAGACATGATTTAGCATGCTTTCACATTATGATCAATTAAACACAGATGGCATAATTAAAGGATGTTGCAGATGGGCTACAGTTTAAAACTAGGTGCAGTAGATGAGTGGGGTCAGCCCTCCAAGAGGCGGGATACTACAGAGTAGGGAGTGTTCTTTCCATAGACATATAAACATAGACGCCCATTGACTGCTGCCATCCACTAGAGCGGCGTGCCTACAGGGCAGCCATCTTGGAACAGGGCCACTCGCTCCTACAGTGCATCCATAGACATATATACATGTAAACATGCAGGCTCGCTGCATCTTCCCCATGCCGGGACAAGATTTTTCTCATAGTGCTCCCCTCCTAATAATAAAGGAGAACTGCAAAATACATTTTACCTTACCAAGTACTTTCTTGGACTATTTATTCTTTTTAATTGCACTGAACAAGTGGAAATAATAAAGCCTCCTGATAGACACCGGACTCACGTGCACCAGCCGCTCAGAAAGTTACTGAGTGATGTGATTTCTGATAAGGGCATCTTATGCACTCAATTTATAAAAAAAGAAAAACTAGAAAACCAGTGTTGGAAAAGTGATGAGTCCCTTTAGAACAACCATTATGAACATTCTCAGGTATAACCAATCCCCTTCCAAATGACACACCAAGCTAATTGGCCTCCACCTGACATCAACTGTGGTGGCTTTGATTTTATTTTAGAACAAAATCAGCTGTTCCTGGACGATTCCACTCTTAGTAGTGCATGGTAACACAAAGAATTCACCATGGAATGAAAGATGCTTTCAAAAGAGCTCTGGTATAAAGTTGTGGATAGGCACAAGTTAGGAGAAGAAAAGAAAAAGATTTAAAGGCTAACCCTAACCCTAACCCTAACCCTCTGAGTACCGAGTATTGTCCAGAAGTGGAAGGCATATGGCTCCACCCAGACCTGGCCTATATTGGGCTGCCCCTCCAAACTGGATGACCAAGCCAGGAAAAGATTGATCAAGGAAGCTACCGAGAGGCCCAAAGTGACCTTGAAGGAGTTATAAGTCTAAATGGCAGAGGTTGGTCGATCTGTGCATGTGACAACAATTTCACAAGTTCTACATGTATGGCAGGGTGGCAAGAAAGAAGCCTCTTCTGAAAAAATGTCACACAGTCTCCTAAAAAAACATATTGAAGATTCTGATGCCATGTGGCAAAAGGTTATATGGTCAGATGAGATCCAAATGGAAGCATGGTAGTGGCAGCATTATGTTGTGGGCTTGTTTCTCTTCAGCAAGGACTGGGCAGTTGGTCAGGTTTGAAGGGAAAATGGATGCTGCCAAGTACACCCAAATTCTTGAGGAAAACCTGCAGCCCTCTGTTAGACACTTGAAAATGGGCAGGTGGTTCACCTTCCAGCATGACAACGACCCAAAACACACCTCCATAAAAACAACAGGAAGGTGGATATCCTAGAGAGGCCTATATATATATATATATATATATGATAATACATACATACATACAAATATATATATATATATATATATATATATATATATATATATATATGTATGTATGTATGTATTATCATTTCAGGCTGTAAAACAAAAAAAGTGACATTATGACTTCTTTCCCCCTGAAGCTGAGATGGACCAATCCTGTTTCTCAACACAAACGACTGATATATGTCACTGTGGGGGTAGACATTATTGAGGTCCAGTGGAGGGACATTTTAAAACAGGTCTACTCAGCCTTAGAATTGTGCCAGGCAAGGCCTATTACAGTGGAAGGTGCTCCATAGTGTCACAGGGTCACCTGCTTAGGGACTGTTTTATTGGTTGTTGTTTTCTTTACCTGTGTTCATCTGCTAACTCTCCTGTCATTGCAGATCTTGCCACCCTGTCTGCCCTGCAATCACCCCATTCCCGTCACCTGTGCTTCAATGCCCAATCCCACAGCTGGCCCAACCCATTCTCATTCACCCTCTGTCAGTTCGTCATGCCACATGCCCAGCTCTCACCCTGTCAAATTTTTGTCAAATTACGTTCATCCCTACATCGTAGAAATGACGATGTGCCAAATCTCGCACAGTCTTTTAGGGAGAGGGACAGGACGCGAATAGCCTTGGTTGGGTGACGTCTTTAGACCAAACAAAAACATGCCCTAGACATTACAATTCTGAACATTCTGAACCTCTCTCATCACAAGGTCTCTAACACAGGGTACAGATGCACAAATATGCCAGTATATCATCATGAGTTAGTTATTTGCATTATCCATTAAGAAGGTGAGACAGAGGAGACACTGAACTGTGTCTGACCTGACAAAACTATGATTATGAATTACAAATATCCAAAATTCCCACAACACCCTCAAACAGGCTCTTAACACAAATTTGGAACCCAATCCCCTGACTGCTCTTTTTGGGCTCCGTCTGTCAGAAAACTGTCCATCACTACACAGCGCGTCATGGCCTTTACCACCCTGCTCACCAGACGTACCATTCTCCTTAAATGGATACATGTTTCTCCACCGACTCACAATAGTTGGATACGTGAAATTTTACAATGTCGATGGTTAGAGAAGTTAAGGTTCTCACAGAGGGGATCTTTGACTGCATTCCACCAAACTTGGGACCCACTGCTGGCTCTTATTAGAAATAGTCTCACTGTTATTCCCGATGATTCAAGATTCAAGATTCAAGAAGCTTTATTTATCCCGAAGGAAATTATTGTGCAACAGTTTCAATATAAAGGTGGGAAAGGATCAGAGTAACAATAAGCTAACATAATCAAATCAAAATAAAGCTAACTTAAAATAAGTCAAACAATTAACTAAGTGTGACAGAGTGCAACAGACATTGTGGTTAAGCGTAGGTATATACAATATACAACAATACGCAGCGTGCAGTTTAGCCGCAGATTGAAATTAAATAAGTACAAACTAAATAAGTGAGAAGGAGCGATAAGTGATAACAGTGTTAAAAATGTAGCAGCATTTCCTACAGAACTAAGTGACCCAGTATGGCCCAGTGAAGTGTAGCAGCCTTTCTTACTGAAGTAAGTTACAGTAAGTTACAGTAAAGTACAGTGTAGCAGCATTTTACTGAGATACGTTACCGTAAACCACAGTGAAATGTAGCAGCACTTCCTACAGAACTAGGTTACAGTAAAGCACAGTAAGTGTAGGAGCAGTAAGTTACAGTACCACAAAATAAAGTGATGTAGTGGTGATATAAAGTGACAGTGTAAAGTGTAGCAGCAGTAGTTACAGTACCACTAAATAAAGTGATGTAGTGGTGGTATAAAGTGACAGTGTAAAGTGTAGCAGCATTTCTTACTGAAGTAAGTGACAGTACAACTGTATAAAGTGGTGCAGTGATGATATAAAGTGACAGTGACATTTTCTCAGGACACAGTGTCTCCACTGTTCCTTACCTGACCGGGGGGAGAAGAATTATAAAGTTTGATGGCCACCGGAAGAAAAGACTTCCTCCGGCGTTCAGTATTACACCGGGCGAGAATGAGTCTGTGGCTGAAGGTGCTTCTGCTGGAGGTCAGCAGATGGTGGAGAGGGTGAGAGTTGTTGTCCAGGATGCTGTGCAGTTTAGACAGCATCCTCCTCTCAGACACCGCCACCAAAGAGTCCAGTTTGACCCCCAGGACGGAGCCAGCCTTCCTGATGATCCTACTGATTCTCTTGGCGTCTGCTGCCCTCAGTCTGCTGCCCCAACACACAACAGCAAAGAAGATGGCACTGGCTACCACCGACTGATAGAACATCCTCAGCATGGTGTTACATACATTGAATGACCAGAGTCTCCTCAGGAAATAGAGACGACTCTGGCCCTTTTTGTAGACAGCCTCAGTATTCTTGGACCAGTCCAGTTTGTTATCCAGGTATACTCCAAGGTATTTGTAATCCTGGACAACATCCAATGTCACGCCGTTGATGGAGATGGGTGTGGGGGCAGATTTACTCCTGCGGAAATCCACCACTAGCTCCTTAGTCTTTGTGGCGTTTAGAATCAGGTGATTAGCTGCACACCAGTCGACGAAGGAGTCCACAACGCCCCAGTATTCCTCCTCCTTACCCTCACTGACAGAGCCAACAATTGCAGAATTGTCAGCAAACTTCTGCAGGTGGCAGGACTCAGAGAGGATCTGAAAGTCTGAGGTGTACAGGGTGAACAGAAAGGGTGAAAGAACAGTTCCCTGTGGAGCTCCAGTGCTGCTGACCACAGTGTCAGACACTCCGTCCTGCAGTCTGACATACTGTGGTCGACCCGTCAAGTAATCCAGGAAACCAGGAGAGGGTCCACCTGCATCGCCGTCAGCTTACGTCCCAGCAGAGCAGACCGGATGGTATTGAACGCACTGGAGAAGTCCATAAACAAGATTCTCACTGTAGTTCCCGGTCTGTCCAGGTGGGTGCAGGCACGGTTGAGCAGGAAGATGATAGCGTCCTCCACACCTAGTCTCGGCTGGTAGGCAAACTGTAGAAGGTCCAGTGATGAGCTGACCAGGGGCCGAAGAAGTGAAAAGACCAGCCTCTCCAGGGACTTCATCAGGTGCGATGTCAGCGCCACCGGTCTGTAGTCTTCGGAGGTGCTGGGACGCACCTTCTTTGGTACTGGTACCAGGCAGGATGTCTTCCACAGCACAGGGACCTTCTCAAGACTCAGGCTGAGGTTGTAGATGTACTGCAGGACTCCACACAGCTGGATCGCACATGTTTTGAGGACCCTCGGGCTGACACCGTTGGGACCTGCTGCCTTGCCTGGGCGGCGTCTGCAAAGCTCCTTCCTCACCTGCTCTGCAGTGAAGGTCTGTCTGCTTTGTGTGATGGCGGGGGGGAGGGGACAGGGGTCAGGAAGGAATTGAGGGGGAGGTGGGGGGGGTTCAGCAGGGCTGGAGGTTTGGAGGTTGATGGTTGCGGGGGAGCCGTGGGGGTGTGGTCCAGAGCCCTTTCTTCAAATCTGTTGAAGAACAGATTCAGCTCATTGGCACGTTCAGTACCACCTCCTACTGTCTGGCTACCAGATGGTTTGTAGCCAGTGATGCTCCTCATGCCGCTCCACACGTCCTTTAAATTGTTCTGCTGGAGTTTGTGCTCCAGCTTCCTCCTGTAGGTGTCTTTGCCCTGTTGGATCCTCTCCTTAAGCTCCCTTTGGACCTGCCTCATCTGCTCTCTGTCCCCTTCTCTGAAGGCCCTCTTCTTCGCATTCAGCAGGACCTTGATGTCTCTGGTGACCCACGGCTTGTTATTTGGGAAACGGCGTACAATCACTGTAGGAACAACGCTGTACACACAGAAATTGATGTACGCTGTTATGCAGTCCGTGAGATCATCAAGGTCCTCTCCATGTGAATTACAGAGCAAATCCCAGTCTGTGAGTTCAAAGCAGCCCTGTAAAGCTTCATCAGTCTCCTGTGACCATCTCCTCACAGTCCTGGTGGTCACAGGAAGCCGCTGGACTTGGGGCTTATACAGGGGCTGCAGGTGGATGAGGTTGTGGTCTGATCTTCCAAGAGGAGGAAGTAAGTAGTAAGCCTCCTTAACATTAGCATACAGCAGGTCCAGTGTCTTGCTTTCCCTAGTGGGACAGTCCACAAACTGCTTGAAAGTGGGCAGTGTTGGAGCCAGAGTGATGTGGTTGAAGTCCCCAGATATTGCAATAATTGCGTCTGGGTGCCGTGTCTGAAGGCCCGCGGCGACGGTGCGGATGGCGTCACTCGTGCGCGCCGCGTTTGCAGTCAGAGGAATGTAAACAACCAGGACGATCACGTGTGAAAACTCCCTCGGCAGGTAGTAAGGCCAAGGCTCACGGCAAGCAGCTCAATGTCCGGGCTGCACACACGCTCCTTTACAGTAACGTGTCCAGGATGACACCACTTGTTGTTAATAAGAATAGCAAGTCCCCCACCTTTCCTCTTTTGCCACTCTCACGGTGACTCCTGTCTGCCCGGACAGTCTGAAAGCCGTCCACAGTTACGTTAGAGTCCGGGATGTCCTCGTGGAGCCATGTCTCCGTGAAATACAGCACACTGCTCACACGATACATCCACTGAGTCTTCACCAGGCCCGCCAGCTCGTCCATCTTATTAGCCAGCGACCTCACGTTCCCCATGGTGATGGAAGGGAGAGATGGTTTATATCTCATACTCTTTTCCCGGTGTTTACGTCCAGCCTTACATCCCCTGTACTTTCTCCTCAGTTCTGTGGGGATTTCAGGCCTCTCCCGCATTAGCGCCGTTGGTGCTAGCGACAACAGCTGTTCACGGGTGTAAACAATGGAGCCGCCGCATTGTTGCGTCCAGACGGAGACGCGGTCGGCAAAAATAGTCCCAAGAATGAGACAAACGGACAAAAAACATGTAAGAAAGTTAACGAACATAGTTGGCTAAGGTTAGCACGACGACTTACAGGAAAAAGCACTAATAAAAAGACAGTAAAATAAGATTAAATAGCAAAAAAGTGCAGGAAGGAGAGAGAGCAACTGTTGCGGGCTGCCGCTTTACACATCGCCGTTACCGGAAGAGATGTTGACTGGATGCTGGGGACACTTCCTAATACTTGGAAGGAGAGACCCTTTTCTTTGTTTGTTCCTGTTTTTCACTTAAGGCAGACACATTGATACACTGTACAACTGTTATACTTGCTGTTGTTTGACTGTCTGCAAATTTCAATAAAAAAAGGAGCTGTGTCAAGGTGTGACCACATTTGTTTGCAGTGCATATGATCTGGGGCTGTGTAGGACTTGTTTGACTTGTAGCGATGTAGTGTCTCCTAGAGGGCAACAGGTAAAACGGGGTGGGCTGGGTCTCCTGTGATGGTATTGGCTTTCCTGAGGCAGCCAGATGTGGACATCTGTTCCAGGGTCGGCAGTCGATGTGGAGCCAGCGTGCCACACACTCAGGCAATATGTCAGTCCGCTCTCCCCTGACGAGTGATAGGTCAGCAGCAGGTTTTTGTCCAGCTTGTTCTTTCTGAGGATGCGCAGAAAGTGTAGCTGCTGCTGAGCCTACTTCACCAGTGCCCCTCAAGGAGGGGTTATTTTGTTTTACGATGCAGTTTGGTTGGGTGGATCGCAGAGCAGTCGTAGGTGTACAGGGCATACAGTAGAGGGCTTGGAATGCAGCCTTCGGGAGAACCAGTGCTGAGTGTAAGTGTGGAGGAGTGGTTGGGGCTGAATCTCACAGATTGTGGACGACTCAACAGGAAGTCTTTTATCCAGGGGAGGAGGGGTCTGCAGCAGACAGTTTATTGATGAGAATGTCCGGGATGATTGTGTTAAACGCTGAGCTGCAGTCCACGAAGAGTATCCTCACGTAGCTCTTCTTGTTCTCCAAGTGGCTCAGCGCTGTGTGAAGTGTGAGGGCAATGACATGCTCCGTGGACCGGTTTGCCATGTAGGTAAACTGGCGGGGGTCGAAGGAGGAGCGGAGACAGTCTCTGATGTGTTGGATGACTGATAGGTCCAGGCACTTCATGATTACAGATGTCCGGAAGATGGGTCTGTAGTCATTAATGTTGGAGGCCTTCAAGCAGGTGGGAGCAGGTGTCAGAGAAAGGTTGAAGAGTTTGGTCAGGATCCCTGTCAGCTGATCTGCACATGCCTTAATGACTGCTCCCGGGATACTGTCAGGACCAGCAGCCCCCCTGGGGTTCACTGCTTTCAGGTTCCTCCTCACCTCTTGCTCTTGAAGAGAAAGAGGTGGAGTGCTAGAACCAGGGGGCAGCATTGACTGCAGGTGTGTGGTGGTCTCTAACCTAACAAAGAAGCTGTTTAGCTCCTCTACCAGGGTGCTGCTGTTGCTGGAGGATGTTGGAGGGGGGCGGCCTTTGTAGCTGGTTAGGGCCTGGGTTTGATGCACCTCCTCAGGTCAGCTCTGGCAGGAGCATGTTGTCATCACGCTGCAATTTCAGCTCCAGCCTGGCCACGTCAAGTGCATTCCACATGTGATTCATTATTTCATTAATATTAAAATTACTTTCACTTCCAGCTTCATATTTGTTACTCATGAGTGCTGCAGGAGCATGATATACGATTTTTAAATTGCAAATCGCCAGCAGAAACCCTCGAGCTAAACGACTCAATTTGGCCGGCAGGAGCGGGATTCAGAACTGGTCCTGGCTATGTAGTTTGAACGCTGACCAATCAGAATCCTTGTCCCATGCGCTTTATTTGCATGCATGTTGCAGTTTACATGTTATTCAGTGAGGACCAAGTATCCATTAGTTAACTAGTATGAGTATTTTTTTTTACCTTACTAGTTAACTAGTGGTGTTCAAAAAAAGCTATTAGTTAACTAGTGCAGTCCAAAAATGCATACTTGTTAACTAGTGAGTACAGGGCTCTCAAGTTTTGAAGACAGGCAAGAGTGACATTCTCCTGTCTGGCAACATTGTCTAACAGCAGTCAAGTTGTGAATCTGTTGTAATGTAACAAAACAGGAGATGACTTACTCTGTGCTCAAAGTGATGCTCGGAGCTCCAGTGGTTGTAGCAGAATCACGTAAATAATTCCAGGATAACCATGGTTTTTTTTCCCAGTGGTTGTTGCCTTAAATCTAAGCCAGATACAACAGTGCTATTTTCTTATAGGCTATTGTGTAACCCGTCTCCCTTTTTGATTGGCTGGCCACTTGTAAGTGGCAGGCTCAACTGAGAGCTCCAGGGGAGATGCGCTTGATTCCTGCCAGTTACAGTGAGTTGGGCTGCTGTGCCACAGCCAGAGACATTATGGTTGCTGAAGCAAATTATAAATAGTTTTTTCCACGTGAAATTACAATGTATGGCGGGAGTGCGTGACCAAAGACTGAAAAGAGTGACTGTCACCCTCAATGCTACCCTAAGCACTTGAGAGGCCTGTGAGTAGCATTTTGACTGCACTAGTTAACTAGTAAAGTCCAAAAGAGCCCCTTGTTTACTAATAAGTGCCAACATTTCTTTTAGTTAACTGATGAGGAGCATTTTTGACCTTATTTGTCAACTAGGTACACGCATTTTTATCTTACTCGTTCACTAGTAAGATCCAAAGATTGTCACATATTAGTCATACTAGTTCAACAAAAATAAAGACTTGTTAACATCTACACTCCACTGGTTTAACTAGGGGTTCGATAAAATCGCACAAGTTAACACGTATGACAACCACCACACTAGTCAACCAGTACGGTCCACCTGTTAACTAGCGAATGTTTTTGCCTTGACTAATTAAGGTGTGAGCACTGACCTGCAGCCATTAGTTCAGTTTGCAGTTCCTCAGGTCAACATTTTTTACCAGTGCGCAACATGCAAATGAAGTAGGTGGGGTATGACAAAATCCTAAGTCCTGATTGGTTAACATCCTTATTTTCAACTGAACAGCCAATAGGAATCCTTAAATCCCTCTGACCCCTCCACCTTAACAGCACTGTGTGCTACTTGTTAACTAGTTAGCACTTTGGCTCGAAAGAGTGCCTATCAAACTTGCTTTGCCTTGTTGTTAATCAAATGAAGAAAGGGGTTAAGGAGGGGCTGTAATTTATGAGTTTATATTGAGTTATTGGTGTGTAAAGGCTTGGGGTCTTGTCATGCCGAAAAACGAAATGATATGAGTTAACTTTGATCACTAAGACCATAAGCCAGTACATGTTAATTTTGAAGGTGATGGGATTCAAACTCTAGGAGGAGTTTGTTAAACTATGACACCATCAAAAAGCCACATATGTCACAGTGCAACTACATGCTCCAGAAAAATGAAACTAAATGAGGTAACTTTGATCACACACATCTTTAGATGATACTGGGCAGTTTTGAAGTCAATCAGGTAAAATCTCTAGGAGGAGTTCGTTAAAGTATGACTAGTGAAAAAATCCAAAATTGCTGACTTCCTGTTGAGTTCAGGAAACCGCTCCAAGAGGCTTTTTGTATGTCTGGAGGTGTTATATATGCCTACCGATTTTCATAAAAGTTTGCCATCCTGGAGGAGGGGCTTCAATTTAAGGTGTTCCAGTAGGGGGCGCTCTCGCTGTGAGTCAATGTTGTCATCTAGGTTTATTCAGGGCGGGGCTTTTGTCCTACATGAGACAGTAGTTATAGCTACTTTCTGTGTTCTGATGTGACACCAATGTTCACCGGCATGCCACGGCCACACCCTCCAGAAAAACAAAACGATATGAGGTAACTTTGATCAATTATGTCTTAAGACAGTACAGCCCGATTTTGAAGGTGATGGGATTCAATCTCTAGGAGGAGTTTGTTAAAGTACGGAACCATCAAAAGGTCATATATATATATATATATATATATATATGGGGCGTTACTGAGCAATTTTGCCACGCCCATACATGAGGCATAAAATACCTAAATTTACACCCAACTTGACAAGTTTGCAAATTTTGTGGACTTTTTAGATACGTTAAGGCCCTCAAAAAAGTAAATTAATTTGTTAAAATAATGATTATAATGAGGCGGGTGGTCGCCCGCACTCCTGGCAGTGTGCTTTAGATATTTAGAATTTAATGTAAATCTGATTAATTTTTTTCATATAAGTCAGATTTCCTGTTGCAAGAAGATGGCGCTGTGTCTGTAGTCGATATTGGCAATAATTTATGGTTGGTTGGTATGGTTTACTAATATAACAGTGAAGTAAAATGATGATTTACTAATATAACAGTTCAGTAAAGTGATGATTTACTAATATAACAGTTCAATAAATGATTATTTACTAATGTAACCGTGAGTAAAATGATGATTTACTAATATGACAGTTCAGTAAATGATGATTTACTAATATAACAGTTCAGTAAAATGATGATTTACTAGTATAACAGTAAAATAAAATGATGATTTACTAATATAACAGTTCAGTAATCAGTGATACTCTGTTGGCTGTTAGGGACAAATAAACAAGAAAGGTAAGAACAGTCAATGATTCCATGTGCAGTACTTTTTGAATATGGTGAGCCTCTACCAAGTTGTGATTTATGGTGGCATGAAATGAGTTGCATATATGTGGGGGATCACCTTTGGGTTAGGGATCTGCACCCCTGACTAGGAAGATATTGAGATAAGGTGTGGGGAATCTCAGAGAGAAGAGTTGCTAATAAACACCATATTGATTCATTGAATGTAGTTGTGTTTTTTTTTTTCTTGATTGTTTACATTATATTTTTACAGACTAACGTGAAACAGGTCCTGTAGGCCTTCGTAGTCCGTTGTGCACACTAGGTAGCCTACAGCAGATGGCGGCATGGATCTAAAGTGGATATTGCAATTTACAAAAACCAAAGAAGAATGTAGTTTTACTAATGACCTGTGGAGGTCGGTAATACGCTTCTGATGCGTCTAGTCTGCTGCAAATTGATCATCAGAAGAGGAAGAACTTAGAGACGGCTCGCTCCAACCCTGGAAACGAAAATAAGCAGAAGTTTGAGCGCCGACGCCCTCTCGTCTAACGTCACCGTGAGCTAGTTTACGCTATCTTTGGACAATTAACCACTCAGTTTGAAAATGGCCACAGATGAGCTCACGTCTAAGCTCAGCCGTCGGCTCCAGATTGAAGAAGGAGCCGAGGATCCTGTTGCCGTGGACGCACTCCGACACCAGAACGGGTCGGAGGAGAAACAGAGTATTGCCAACGCAGACTCGGAGCTGGGTGCTAAGCTGATGCGGCGAGAAGAGCTAAACGCGGGGCAGGGCGAGCACTGCCAGCCCAGCATGAAGGTCTTTAACCCCTACACCGAGTTCAAAGAGTTCTCTCGGAACCAGATCAAAGACATGGAGAGGCTGTTCAAAACGTGAGTGTGTGACAGTCTTCACCAACACTCATAACCCTGCCTGCATCTGGAACAAATAGTTTCTCATGGAACATTAACAGGGAAGTAACTTAAGATTGCTCATATAAGGAAGTTGAGTTGACAGGCAGCTGATTTAAGGTGAGGCCCAGGCCATTTCTTATCACTACTTCTTGTCTTCACTGTTTTTTTTACTAACTACTAATTTTGAAGTAGAAAAACTACTACTATGTACATTTTAGGATAACGTTAGGTGAGCAACAATTGGTGATGTCGATTGGTGTTATACTATATTTAATAATAAATAAATATTAGTGATTGATTTGAACAAAACAAATGAAAATAAGCTGTTTGTGTTAAATCTAATGCAAACATGGGGTTTCTGTAGCGTGATTGGTTGCAGGTTGGGGACATGATGCAATTCAGTGATAAGGGAATCAAACAGACCGTCATTAAAGGTTGAATATGTAGAATCTTTATGAAAAGCTATATTAAAGATAATAATACTAAAACACGCGCGCCTACAAGGAGCGCATGGAGCAACTTTCCCAGGGCGCCGGGATTTGACGCACTGAGACAGTAGTGCTGAGATAGATACGAGAAAGGACAGCGGCCATGAATTACTTTTTCACAAAGGCTTCTACTCAGAGGGCCAGGGAATATTCCCTTGTGGGCCGGATCGGGCCCGGGGGCCGCCAATTGAATAGCCTTGACATATACTGTATATACCAGGGCTATTCAATTGGCGGCCCCTAGGCCAGATCCGGCTCACGAGGGAATATTTACTGTCCCTTTGAGTAGAGGCTTATGTGAAAAATGAATTCATGGTTGTAGTGGCCGATGTTGCCTGCTGCTGTCCTTTCTCACATCTCAGCGCGTCAAATGCCAGGAGCGCTCCTGCTACGCTCTTCTTCGTGGATGTAAAATTATTTTTGTCAGTCATTGATGAATAAACTAATGTTTCATATGTGCCTGTAAGACTGGTAAAGTAACTAGTAACTGAAGTAATCAGATAAATGTAGTGGAGTAAAAAGTAGAATATTTCCACTGATTTGTAGTGGAGTAGAAGAATGAAGTAGCATGTCAATAAAATACTCAAGTAAAGGAGAAGAGCCTCAAACTTTACTTAAGTCCAATAATTGAGTTAAAACCTCTGGTTAACAGGTTTGTTCATTTAACAAGGATTGTTTTTTGAAAAGGCTGTTGCACTTTAAGGTCATGACTACTATTTACATTGATAAAATAAAGACAATGTATGTACTCCTATGTCGCTGCATTGTTTTACAATATCCATTAATGTGATGCTCAGATTTTTCCGGCCCCTCATTTTAGAGTGTGGTTAGCTTATTGACTTTGGCAGAATGGCAAACTAGTATCTACACTGTGCGTTTTGAGCTGGGGGTTTCTGGGGTCCTTACCGCACCTGAAGCACCTTGATGATATTCCATTTCTGTCTCGCTGCTTATGTTGTGCTTTCTCTCCCCCTTTGCTGTTGCTATACGACTGCTGTAGCAGATTTTTAAAGTATCAGGTGAGCTAAGTTAGAGAACACTTTCAGATCCCTCCTAGTTATTGTTGTTAATCTGCACCTGGTGACAGTTGACTTCATTGTTGGACACACACTATTTATCTGCAGCTCTCCTGGTTACTTTGCAAGATGGCGAGCTGCTCTAAGGTAACTGAAACCCTGAGACAGCAGGTTGTCCAGATGAAGGCCAAAGGGATGACCCTCATAGCAATCAGAGAGAGGTTTGGCATTCAGAGTCTGTGATTTCAAGAATATTTAAACTTTAAAAGATAGATAGACTAAAAGATTGCACCGCGGATGGCTGCCTCAATTTTTTGATGCGCTTTGTTTTGTCTTGTTTTGTTTTCAAACACGTTTTTTTGTTTGGGTTCACGGTTCTCTTACACCAGAGAACAACTCATGAACATTCAGGTAACAACTCCACAGGGTTTGTTTCCTGAATTTCTGGCTCACACATCGGTTCTGGTGAACTTTTTAGTCAAAGGTTCCCTCACCTTTACAACTTTACGCCGTCGCAGGGGGAAACGAGCTGGTGAGCCCGTGCTCCTTCGCCAGAGGGGAAGACGCACGCCGCTACCTGGAATATTTCTCTCCAACGTGCGCTCACTGGGCAATAAAATGGACGAACTTCAGCTTCTGTTGAGGAGAGATAAGGACTTCAATTCATCCTCTGCAAAACAAAGGGTGGAGGTATTTGTTTCTACACCAACAGCGGCTGGTGCAACGACGTAACGGTGATACAACGGCACTGTTCTCCCCTCCTGGAAACTTTTATTATTAACTGCAAACCATTCTACTCCCCACGTGAGTTCGCTTCCTTCATTCTGATCGGTGTTTACATTCCACCGGAGGCCAACATGCAGGAAGCACAGCGCACGCCCGCTGACCAGATACTGGACGTGGAGCGGACCAACCCGGACTCCTTAGTTATTGTCCTCTGGGATTTTAACAAAGGTAACCTCAGTCACGAATTGCCCAAATACAGACAGTTTATAAAATGTGCAACCAGGGAGGGGAACACTCTGGATCACTGTTACACAAAAGTCAGTAACGCTTATCACGCTGTCACCCGCGCTGCACTGGGACACTCTGACCACAACATGGTCTACCTGATTCCTGCCTACAGACAAAGACTAAAACTCTCTAAACCTGTGGTGAGGTCATCAAAGAAGTGGACCAGTGAAGCTGCAGAGGACTTAAAGGCGTGTCTGGACTGTACTGACTGGAATGTCTTCAGGACTGCTTCCACCAGTCTGGATGAGTACACAGAAGCTGTGACCTCATACATCAGCTTCTGTGAGGACTGCTGTGTACCAACACTCACCAGGGTGACTTAGGGCGTACTCACACTGTCCTTCCAGACCGCGACCCGGGCTTTAGGGTACTTGTCCCCCCTCCCTCTCCCCCCCGCGCCCCAGCCCAGTTTGTACTCACACTGCCAGGGCCGGCCAATGCTTCTTGCTGTCCATACGCCATCACGCCGTAACACGTCACACGCATTGATCGCATGTGTGTGGCTTTGTTTACAAATCTTTCCACAGACCTCAGTGTTTTTGTGCGTCTTGCCAACTGTTTTTGAATCTTTTCATCCGACCAAATCTGCAGTAAACACTCCACCTCCGCATCACACCAACGTGAACCTTTCACCGCCATTTTTGTTGTTGTTAAATGTCCGCGCATGGTCCGTCCTTCTATTTACATGTCCGAACAGGCGGACATAACGCTACTGCCGTAGGGCTCGTGCTCGTACACGTGCACACGCTCGTGCTCGTAGATGTGCAAACGGCTCCGCTAAAGCCCACCTCTTTCAAGCGGGCTGTGGACGGCCCGCTGGCCGCAGTTATGCGTGGAACGGGTGCACTCACACTGCTTAAAGGTACTAGGCTTTAGCTGAAAAACCGGTTTTGGCCCCGGCCAGAAGGACAGTGTGAGTACGCTCTTATAACAATGACAAGCCCTGGTTCACACCCAGACTGCGACAGTTGAGGTCTGACAAGGAAAGGGCTTTCAAAAGTGGCAACAGAGCAGAGTACATAGAGGCCAAGTACAGGTTTAGCAGGGCGGTGGGGAAGCTAAACAGCTGTACTCCAAGAAGCTCCAACATCAGTTCTCCTCTAACGACTCTGCCTCTGTCTGGAGGGGGCTCAGGCAGCCCTTCTCCCCCCACCACCACTATAGAGACTGTACACCTCTTACCACTACAGCTGTCCCTCCCCACCTCCCCTCCACCGACACCTCTGTCTGTCCTTGAAAGAGATGTTAACCGGCTCTTCAAGAGACAAAACCCCCGCAAAGCTGCTGGGCCAGATTCCGTGTCTCCATCCTGCCTGAAGCACTGTGCAGACCAGCTGTCTCCTCTGTTCACGGACATCTTCAACACCTCACTGGAGACATGCCGTGTGCCAGCTTGCTTCAAGGCCTCCACCATCATCCCAGTCCCCAAAAAAACAGGACCCACTGGACTAAACGACTACAGACCTGTCGCCCTGACCTCTGTGGTCATGAAATCCTTTGAGCGCCTGGTTTTGTCCCACCTCAAATCCATCACAGACTCCTGGACCCCCTGCAGTTTGCCTACAGAGCCAACAGGTCTGTAGATGATGCTGTTAACCTGGCCACACACTTCATCCTCCAGCATCTGGACTCTGCAGGATCCTACGTCAGGATCCTGTTTGTGGACATCAGCTCTGCATTCAACACGATCATCCCGGCTCGTCTGCAGGACAAGCTTTCATGACTCAACATGCCCGACTCCACCTACAGGTGGATCACCGACTTCCTGACGGACAGGAAGCAGCATGTGAGGCTGGGAAGCCTCACCTCGGACTCCAGGACGATCAGCACCGGCTCTCCGCAGGGCTGTACACTAACAACTGCACCTCCAGTCACCAGTCCGTCAAGCTCCTTAAGTTTGAGGATGACACCACCCTCATTGGACTCATCTCTGGTGGGGATGAGTCTGCCTACAGATGGGAGATCGACCATCTGGTGACTTGGTGCAGGGAGAACAACCTGGAGCTCAATGCTTCGAAAACAGTGGAGATGACTATAGACTTCAGAAAGAGCACAGCCCCACATCATCCTGTGTGACTCTCCAGTGGACACTGTGGAGTCCTTCTGCTTCCTGGGCACCATCATCTCCCAGCACCTCAGGTGGGAGCCAAACATCAGCTCCCTCATCAAGAAGGCTCAGCAGAGGATGTACTTCCTGAGGCAGCTGAAGAAGTTCAATCTACCGCGGACAATGCTGATCCACTTCTACACTGCCATCATTGAGTCCATCCTCACCTCCTCCATCACCGCCTGGTACGCTGCTGCCTCTGCCAAGGACAGCTGCAGACTGCAGTGTATCATACGTTCTGCAGAAAAGGTGATTGGCTGCAACATCCCTTCTCTCCCAGAACTCTACTCTTCTAGGACCCTGAGGAGAGCAAGGAAGATAGCTGCTGATCCCTCCCACCCTGGACACTATCTGTTTGAACCTCTCCCTTCTGGCTGGAGGCTGCGGTCCATCAAAACCTCCCGCCACAAGAACAGTTTCTTCCCCTCTGCCATCAGGCTTTGGAATTCTGTTAGACACTTAACTGTCATTCGTTATATTAACGACATCTGGAACTCATACGTTATATTAACGTACCCAAATCACAGGTGTTATATTAACACCCCCCCCCCCCCCTTTTTTTTTTTCACTGGACACTTTAGCTTGCACACTACCACCTGCACTGGTCACGCAAATACACTCACTTATATTTCTATAATTCAATGCTATATGTTTAGTTTGCTTGTGTTCATGTTTATATTTATGTAGGCACTGTCAAATCAAGTCAAATTCCTTGTAATGAAAATTGCCTGGCAATAAACCTGATTCTGATTCTGAAAAAGGACAAAGATTCAGATTTAAGTTCCTTAAAAAGGCCGGTCGTCCACTTAAAAGAAGAGCACGAGAGGACAGGATTATGAGAAGACTCTCAATGGGGAATCAGTTCAACACTGCAGCTGGAGTTGCTCGCCAGCTCAGTATGGTGTTATATTTGTGCAAAATTTGCGAAGGAGCAATGTGATATTTTGAGCACAGAAAAATAAATTTTGCAAGCAGATGAATTTTATTTTGAAAAGAAATTATATGTGAAAAAACATAATTTCATTTGAGCAAACAAAAAAATATTCTGTGCTCAATAAATGTATTTGCATGTTTGCTATTCTTTATTTTAACATGCAATAATAAGCCTTCTCACTCACTTTTACTCATAAGCCCTCTTAAACTCTTGCTCGCTGCGCTGCAGACCCCCTCATGCGCGCTCAGTCTGTGTGCTCGGTGCCGGGCTCTATCTCAGACTCGGTTGTCTCCTCTGGTTCTGAGTCTGATTTTATCGCCAAAGGACCAGAGCTTAGCACCTTCCCAGGGACCGTCACCAAGGCCGAAGTCTCTGTGTCTTGGCTGGATGGACTCTCAGTAGTGGGGATGGATGGAACGACAGTAGGGCTGGTTATAAGAGTAGGTTTAGTTTTCTTAAGAAACAACTTTCAATGTTTCTACCGCTCTTCATTTTCACTTGTTTTTTCGCGTTTACTTTCTTTTCCGTTTCAGTTCGGCTATTCTGGCGCTCAGCCTGCTCAGGTTGCTCGTATTTTCGCGCACACAACTTAGAGCAGTGAACAGGACCACAGCCAGAGGCAATGACACCCCCCCTAAACCTTAAACTGAGGGAGGACTTCACCATGGCAACTTACATCGCTAAATCGCGAAATGGGTCTTTATTATACTGTCAACTGCCTCTTACTTACACTACGCTATTAACAAACCTGTGATATCCTGACAAAGCATATGATATTTAGCTGAATAAATAAAAGATAAAAATGATGTTATTTTAGTAGAATTATTGTCTTACAACATTATTTTCACAACAAAAGGCCTCTGTTCAGTCTGTTGATCTTTTTGGCATTTTTTCTAACTGAGGAGCTTTATTCTCCATCAACAAGAACCTTGCTTAGATTGACTAAGGTTTTATATTTGCATGCATTCTGGCTGTTTCTCAACCATACTCTGCCCGAATTCTTCAGGTTCCTGTCATGTCCAGGCTCGTCCAGGGGTTTTAAATGCATTACTTCCACATTCTCTTTGTACAGCCATCATGTGCAGTATGAGCATTTATCTTTGGAGTTAAAAATCAAAGACTAGGGCTGACTAGTTTGAAACTTTGAAGCTTCATTCAAAACGTTGACATTAAAATTCTAAATCGACATGTAAAAGCTGCACAGCTTTTTTGCATATCTATTAATTCTGGTAAAACCAGGTATTTCTGCAAAGTTGCATATAATTAATCCAGGGTTGCGTTGAATTGTTTCAGTCCGAAGTGCCGAAGTCTCCCAGGTTCCGTTCACACTGCAGTTCCAAGTCACCTGAATCTGATTTTTTCCACTCATATGTGACCCATATCTGATTTGATTTTGACAGTGTGAACAGCACAAGTCACATTGAATCTGACATTTTCCAATCAGAACTAGGCCACTATTAAATATACCACTGAATCGGACATGTATCAGATTTTTTTGAATGCGACAGCAATCTAAACAGCCAGATCACATTTAATGGGACTTTGATGTCATTCTGACCCATGCGATACTGTTTTGTAAATAAATGACAAATAAATTTGATTGAAAAAAAGTGTGCCACAGTCGAGAGCCAGTAACAGAATCAAAAAACATGGAGGACAGCAGTGAAGCAGGCACCAGTGGAGGGAGAGGGAAGTTTAGACCTCATTAGTATTTGGGGTGACACTTCGTTGCAAGCTAGACTTGAAGGGTCTAAAGGCCCTGGTTGCCGTTGCGGCGTGATGTCATCAATGATCAACTGCACATGCGGGTCACTTCAGGATTGCGAGCTGTTCACACAGCAATCCATAGACGGACCACATTAAAAGATTAATGTGAACAGACAGACAAAAAATCGATTTGAGCAATAAATCGGAATTGTGCATTAAGGCCTACAGTGTGAACGTAGCCCTAGTGGCGGAGGTTGAGGGGCTGAGTGAATCAATGAATGTGCTGTGTGCAGCTCTACAACGAAACAAGATTTGACCCATTTTAAACAGTAAAAGAAATAGAAAATCAGTATGTGGCTGTAAGTGTTATTGTGGCCACAAATGCATCAGATGAATCACTTTATTCAAATTGAGAATTTAGTTTGAGGATTTTTAGGTGATTTCATCATAAAACATGACATGAAGTGAAGCAGTTCCTGGTTGCTGGGCCGATGGTGGTGCTAATCCTGCCCAGTCACAAAATTATTGCATCCAGTGAAAGCCAGAAACACAAAGGACATTTTCTATATTAGAATGCCAGACACTATATTTGAGCTGTGAGATCTAATGTCAGTTTCAGCCCAGGGCTGCTTTAGACAATAAATTCCATCTGGTCTGTACAAGTTTAACAGCATCTATCAAAAGCTGGTTACTTTAGGATCAGAATCAGGTTTATCGTCAAGTAGGTTTTCACATAAAAAGAATGTTGAGGTAAGCATATTTTTTTTAATTTTAAGTTCAAGTGAAATCCCTATTTAACATCCCATTTTTATTATCATTTATTATATTATTGAAAGCCAAAAAAAAGTCCTTGGGGATAAAAAAAAAAAAAGCTTCGATCTTGCTTTTAAGTTGTGGTGTAACGCCCTTCTACTATTTCTTGGTCCAAGCCGCACATTTCTACATTGCTACAGTGCTGTACTTCCCAGTAGTTTGAACAGACCTATTGATGAAAAGATGTCTCACTACAGAAAGAAGTGATCCTAAAAAGTTCACAGGTTCGACCGTTGTTGCTTGTTTTGTTCAACCAAACGTTTGGACCAGGAAATAATATTTTGACAGCATGTTATATCAGACTTAAATATATAGCCTTAAACCTTCTGTGTACATGTTTGATAGGCAACTGAAGCAGAAAGGACATCTAGACAATCTAAATAAACTATTTTTTTCTGTCAATGATAAATGAAGATAAGACTTGGACTTCTCTTTATTGATCCCTTTGGGATGACTCCCGCAAGGAAAGTGAATTAATAAATACTATTTATTGACAATTTCAGTCCTTTAGAGAAACTCTAAAAGAGCCTATAAAAGTTTTGACAGAATAAAGCATAACATGGGTTCAAAAGTGAGAAAGCCAAACCTACGATTTTGACACAAATCTTACCTAGCCATTTTTCAGAACTTCATCCAGGATTCAGTCCAAATGATCCCTTCTCTTTTTTGATTGCACAGGCCCCTGTAGTTCTGTGAACACAGGTGTTGAGCACGAACAGATGGAGGAATATGACAAAGACGGGGGGTGAGGGAATCAGGGTTTTCATGTGTTTCCAACACACTGTAGCAGGTTGCCTGAATGTTTTTTCTTGGTGTGCCAGCCGGTGTTTAATCAGACAATTTAATGATGAGGTTCGTAATAAAATCTCCACATGGATAAATGAATCAGTGTTAACACATTCATGAACACACTTCAACACAAAATCACCAGGAAACTCATTGTATTGCACAATGAGCTACATTCGGCAACAAAAAATGACTTTTAAATAATTGTCCTAAAGGTCCAGATAATGTTCTCCGACAGCAACAGAACAAAGTTAAGGGGCGCCCCCCTAATATAATGGTAGGGGAAACACTGCATGTATATTAATCTGTGTTGGTATTGTTAAGTGAGCTAGGAAAGTTAAAGCTCCATCAGTATGATGAAACTTTCAAGTACTCTTTAGACAGAGACAGAAAGGAGCATCCTTGGTTTGTGGTGTCACTGATTCACCTCTTGTCTCTTTTCACATGAATTAAGGGGTGACCAACATTATTTTTTTATCCGATTAATCGATGGAATTATTGTGAGAATACTCAATTACAAAAAGATTTGATAGCTGTAGCCCTATGGGTCGCATCTCATACCCACGTTCAGACACCGTCTCAACCCCTACTTCCTCTTCTTGCAGTTCTTGTACTCATAGAACTGAAAATCCAGTAACTACTACTTGCCTTTGCAGCAAGGATTTTGCCATGGTGGCTTGCCACAACAGAGCATTACCAGCGAAAACACCAGTTCCAGGAATTGGTCTCCACAGTGATAATGGAACAGCTAGTTTCTGTTTCAATATGTTCCTGCAGTGGAAATTACCTTTATGTGATCAGTAGAGAGAAGTTCAGGTGAAAACTGTAGACGTTTTCACCTGACCTTACGTCTGTGGATTATCCAGAGTAACTGGGACACTGTCATGAGCATCAAACTAAACTCCATGAACCGTGATTATAATGGGCTGCAGGCAGAAATCAAACAATCTCCAATGCTTGAACATGTCACAGCATGCACATGATGCAAGGTGTGAATTATCTTTCAGCTCTGCAGCTGACCCGTGACAAACAGGCTCTCTACTTGATTCTTTTAAGGTATGATACTGGGAAGGACAACTACATTGACCTGATGGAGCTGAAGCTGATGATGGAGAAGCTCGGAGCTCCACAGACACACCTTGGCTTGAAGAACATGATCAAGGAGGTGGATGAGGACCTGGATGACAAGCTCAGTTTCAGAGAGGTGAAACAAGAAAAACAGATTATAATCAGTCAAAGGACGTGATATTATTTTCAGTCTCCATTCATGTGTCTGTTCTTCCTGTCGTCCTCAGTTCCTCCTCATCTTCAGGAAGGCAGCAACAGGAGAGCTGGCAGAGGACAGCGGCCTCAGTGCCCTCGCTCGCCTCTCTGAAGTCGATGTCTCCACAGAGGGGGTCAAAGGAGCCAAAACCTTCTTTGAAGCCAAAGTAAGTATAAGTGATTACTACACGTATGATATACTACTACACACATTATATCAGCCATTTGTGTTAGTACTGTCAATCTTACCTCTGTAATCCCATTCAAATTTAATTCCTTATTATTTTAGGTATTCAATTTACATTCAAATTTTTTAGTACACAAATGTATCCAACTGTATACACAGGATTATGCGTTTTCATTTACAATGCCTGTGGTGGTTATATGTTCTGTCCATTAGAGGGCGTTCCAACATTATATTTGTAATTACCAACAGGTGATGGCTTTCTTGCTCAGTAATAATTAAGCTTGGGCACAAAATGAGAAACGTTAACTTTTCAGTTTTAATGGACAATTTAAATCTCAACTGATATGCCGTGTGATGAGGAGGGAGGCAAAAAAAAAGAGGAAAAGTCTCTTGCATGTTGCAAACATGGTGACTTTCTTGCTAGATTTTTTAGATCCTCTTAGCTATTTAATAGCGACGAGTTCTCACTCGACTGAGTTCTGATATCTTTAGACCATCATAGAAAAGGGGAGATATATATATATATATATATATATATATATATATAAATACAGGGCTGTAAAATGTGTCAGTTTTGATTGCATTTGCTCTTAAAAATCCTGTGCAAAGGTAATTACAGGTCCACTCGCACTTGTGTGATAAGTTTCTAAGGACAAGTGTGTTTATATAAAACATAGAGGAGCGATGCATCAAGGTAAATGTATACTGACCATTTTAATGTAACTACTAAAAAAACTACATTTTCCGAACTTGAGCATGTTGTCAACCATGACCAAGCTTGGTCATGGTTGCAGGAAAATAAACTTTTATAGCAAAAATGAAAGATACTTCGTACTTAGTAATACTTCAAGACGGCATGTTGACGACTTGAGTTCAGAAAAACATACAGACAACGAACCCGGGAACCGCCAGCCTCCGACGAGGACTCCTTGACTCCGTCTCATCCAACGGGAATACCCACAGCACTTTTCTTTGGCTTTTTTACGAGCACGCCAAACAGTCAATGTTTTGTACATATTGTCTGGAGGCAGGTGAAAAGTTACCTGGAAAACCCTTGAGTAACAGGGAATCCAACATTACTAAGCACAATATCTCAAGAGGCACACTGCTTACAGGGATGTGTATCAAGTTATTATTATTATGTTATTTTTCTTTCCACACATTGCTGGTCAAGAGTGGAGATCTCCGTGGTAGATGCTTTTGCAGAACGCCATTTACGTTCCGTAACTACCATTGAGTATCTACTGATCTCTGGTGGGTGCATTGTTGAGATTGTGATAAATACTAATTATAATTTAAGCTGCGACAACATTGAACAGGCCCTCGCACTAGGTATGCGTCGGGGGAGCCGTCCGGACCCTGGCGGGTGCGGCTGTGCATTTTCATGACTGCAGGGTATTGCGCATAGGGCGTGTACTTAACATGCTTCATGTTGCTCTGTATCAAGTGTACACATTGAAAATTTGATGTAAATCGGAGGGAGTTTGTGTTATCAGGCTGACTTCCTGTTGCCAGTGCTGTGGCTGTTTGGCACTATTGGCATGTGGTTGTCATCAGGCCTGGATTCTTACTATGTCCAAAGTGCACCAAAAGTCCCAGGCAATTTATGTTGATGTTAGAGCGACTTCCTGTTTCATGGTGAGAAGAACAGAATGGCTGCATGCCATTATGCAACATGCAGCTATTGCATTCTGCAGCTGGTTCCATGAGGGGGGAGCAGAATAACTAAATGCTCTATTCCCCCAGTTCAGTACGGACTCTAGGTATAGTACCGTAGTACCGTACCGGGCACAGCAGCTCTGACTTACCCTTCTCAGACAGGGCGACGAAGCATGCAAGATGGATAAGCTGGTGCATGAGAGCACCTTGGGCAGGGAAGCCACATTCAGCCATAGGACCACACCTGAGCCTTCAGGGTTCCACCGCATGGATAGGGTATGCAACTCCCCGACCTGCTTTGCAGATGTAATGGCGAGCAGAAAAGCCGCCTTCATGGACAGCCATTTCAACCCTACCTGGGTCAGAGGCTCAAAGGGAAGCGACGACAAGGCCTCCAGCACCAGGGGGCAGGTCCCATGCTGGAGCCCTCTTGGTCTACATGGTCCCGGCCACTGTGGCTCCGTCAACCATCTCATGTTGGGAAGAAATAGCAGCCACATGGACTCTCAAGGTGAAGTGAGATTGACCACTATCCAGCAGGGACTGCAGAAACTCTAGAGTGGTGGCCACAGAGCAACGTACTGGGTCTACTGCCTTACTCTTACACAGGTCAGAGAACAGCTACCACCTCTTCTCATATTGTACCCTGGTAGACAGCACCCTCGCATTCAATATAGTACTCCTGACGTCTGCAGTGCAACCCTCAGCAGTGGACTGGGCCCTGTAGAGGCCAAGCCCAGAGCTGGAGGAGACAGGGATCTGGATGTCAAATCTGACCCCCCAGCTGTGAAAGGAGGTCCTTCCTGTAGGAGAGCTGCAGCAGAGGAAACCAGCGTCTCCCTGGCTAAAAGGGTACCACCAGAAGGAGCCTGTGGCCCCGCAGAAGCACCCTCTGGAGTGTGGGAAGAATCAGGGGCAGTGGGGGGAAGGCACACAGAGGACTCTGTGGCCAGTCGTAAGCTAAAGTGTTTTGCCCAAGGGGGCTGGTCACCCCCTTCCAGGAGAACCAGAGGGGCAATTTGTAACAGATATTAATTAGCTTGAGCATAAATCCTGCTGCTAAATAGATAAAACAAATTATAGCCGGAGTGAGAGCACCGCCTTCAACGGTAAGTTACATGAAAAATAAATTGGTGGTTAGAACCAGAGCAAAGTTTGTAGAAGTATGACACGTACAAATCTAAAAAATGTCAGAAAATGGCCACTAAATTGGAAAATGGCCGACTTCCTGTTGAGTTTACGTTAATGCTCCAAAGGCTTTTTTATTTGTCTAGAAGAGTTCTATATGCCTACCGCTTTAGGTGAATATCTTGGCATCCTGGCTGATTCTATGGGGCGCCAGCGAGCCAATTTGCCACGCCATTTTCCGAAAACAATGAAATAAGTACATTTCCAACAAGCTTGAATTTTGTGTGAAATTTTGTGAGTTTTTGAATATGATATAGCTTCCATTAGGCAATTCATTTAGTTAAAAGGAGGAGAAAAATTTCAATAGGGTCTTTGCTGGCCGGACTTTCAGTCGATGCTTGGGCCCTAATCATAATAATAAAAGGATAATAGTAATAATAATGATAATAATAATAATAATAATAATCATCTCATCTCCAACCGCTTATCCCGGATCGGGTCGCGGGGGCAGCAGCTCTAGCAGGGGACCCCAAACTTCCATTCCCAGGGCCACATTAACCAGCTCTAAGTGGGGGATTCCCAGGCCAGTGTGGAGATACAATCTCTCCACCTAGTCCTGGGTCTTCCCCGAGGCCTCCTCCCAGCTGGACGTGCCTGAATCACCTCCCAAGGGAGGCGCCCAGGTAGATGCCTGAACCACCTCAACTGGCTCCTTTCAACGCAAAGGAGCAGCGGCTCTACTCACGGATGGCTGAACTTCTCACCCTATCTCTAAGGGAGACTCCAGCCACCCTCCTGAGAAAACTCATTTGGGCCGCTTGTACCCGCAACCTCGTTCTTTCGGTCATGACTTGTAGATCGAGATTTTTGCCTTTCGGCTCAGCTCTCTTTTCGTCACAACGTGTGGTAGAACGACTGCAAACGATTCTCCGGCCAAACTCACGCTCCATCGTCCCCTCACTCGTGAACATGGTCCCAAGGTACTTGAACTCCTTCACTTGGGTTAAGGACTCATTCCCTACCTGGAGTAAGCAATCCACCGGTATCCTGCTGAGAGCCATGGCCTCAGATTTAGAGGTGCTGATCCTCATCCCAGCCGTTTCACACTCGGCTGCGAACCCCCTGGCGGAGGCCAACCCCCACCGGGGGAACGAATACGACTTACTGCCCAGGATCCGGACACAGCTCTCACTTTGGGTGTACAGAGATTGGATGGCCCACAGAAGGGACCCGATCATATTCCTTCTCCATGTCCACAAAGCACATGTGGACTGGATGGGCATACTCCCAGGCCCCCTCCAGGATCCTTGTGAGAGTGAAGAGCTGGTCTGTTGTTCCACATCCAAGACGGAATCCGCATTGTTCCTCTTCAATCTGAGTTTCGACTATAGGACGAACCCTCCTTTCCAGCACCTTGGAGTAGACTTTACCAGGGAAGCTGAGTAGTGTGATACCCCTGTAATTGGCACACACCCTCTGGTCCCCCTTTTTAAATAGGGGAACCAATACCCCGGTCTGCCACTCCCTTGGCACTGTCCCAGACTTCCTCGCAATGTTGAAGAGACATGTCAACCAAGACAGCCCCTCTAAACCCAAAGCTTTCAGCATTTCTCAGAAACTCATCAATCCCTGGGGCTTTGCCACTGTGGAGTTGTTTGACTACCTCAGTGACTTCCGCCAGAGATATTGACAATGATTCCCCATCAGCCTCCAGCTCTGCCTCTACAAAAGAGGGCGTGTTAGTCAGATTAAGGAGTTCCTCAAAGTGCTCCTTCCACCGCCCGACTACCTCATCACCTGAGGTCACCAGCGGCCCGTCCTTACTGTAAACAGCTTGGACGGTTGCTCGTTTCCCCCTCCTGAGGTGTTGAATGGTTTTTCAGAAGCACCTTGGTGCCTCCCACACCTGCTGCTTTGCCTCTGACACAGCAGAGGCTGCAGCCCTTCTGGCCCAGCGGTACCTTGCAACTGCCTCCGGAGTCTTCTGGGATAACATATCCCGGAAGGTCTCCTTCTTCAGTCGGAAAGCTTACCTGACCACCGGTGTCCACCACGGTTTTCGAGGGTTACCGCCCCTTGAGGCACCTAAGACCTTGAGGCCACAGCTCACCGCTGCAGCTTCAGCAATGGAAGATTTGAACATTACCCACTCAATGCCCCCAACCTCCACAGGGATGCCAGAAAAGTTCCGCCGGAGGTGTGAGTTGAAGAGGACAGGGGCCTCCTCCAGACGTTCCCAGTTCACCCGCACTACTCGTTTGGGCTTACCTGGTCTGTCCAGAATCTTCCCCCATCCTCTGACCAAACTCATCACCAGATGGTGATCGGTTGACAGCTCTGCCCCTCTCATTTTGGCATTTCCTTCTCCCCAGTCTTCCTCCAGACTCTGGCACCTTGATTTCCGAATGACATGCAAAATTTGCTTTCATCCGAATAAAGTACTTTGGACCACTGAGCAACAGTCCAGTGCTGCTTCTCTGTAGCCCAGGTCAGGCGCTTCTGCCGCTGTTTCTGGTTCAAAAGTGGCTTGACCTGGGGAATGCGGCACCTGTAGCCCATTTCCTGCACACGCCTGTGCACGGTGGCTCTGAATGTTTCTACTCCAGACTCAGTCCACTGCTTCCGCAGGTCCCCCAAGGTCTGGAATCGGTCCTTCTCGACAATCTTCCACAGGGTCCGGTCACCTCTTCTCGTTGTGCAGCGTTTTCTGCAACACTTTTTCTTTCCCACAGACTTCCCACTAAGGTGCCTTGATACAGCACTCTGGGAAAAGCCTATTCATTCAGAAATTTCTTTCTTACCCTCTTACTTGAGGGTGTCAATGATGGCCTTCTGGACAGCAGTCAGGTCGGCCGTCTTAACCATGATTGCAGTTTTGAGTAATGAACCAGGCTGGGAGTTTTTAAAAGCCTCAGGAATTTTTTGCAGGTGTTTAGAGTTAATTAGTTGATTCAGATGATTAAGTTAATAGCTCGTTTAGAGGACCTTTCCATGATATGCTAATTTTTTGAGACAGGAATTTTGGGTTTTCATGAGCTGTATGCCAAAATCATCAGTATTAAAACAATAAAAGACCTGAAATATTTCAGTAGGTGTGCAATGAATCTAAAATATATGAAAGTTTATTTTTTATCATTACATTATGGAAAAGAATGAACTTCATCACAATATGCTAATTTTTTTAGAAGGACCTGTGTATATGTTTATATATATATATATATATATATATATATATATATATATATATATATATATATATATATATATATTACCTGTGATATGATGCTCTGGAATATCCATTCAGACTTTCCACACTCACTCCATCACTTGACAGCTGTGTGTTTTACTAATGGACAGGTCCAGGCCATCAATGAGTCCAGCCGTTTTGAGGCAGAGATCCGCCAAGAGCAGGAGGCCAAGAAGAAGCAGGCAGAGGAACAGAAACAGAGACGTTGTGCTTTCAAAGACCTGCAAGCAACCTTCAAGTGACCACCTTTCTCCCCTCTCAGGACCAGACAGTGGTAGTCTCCCACGTGCAGGTCACTAATCTATGATACATTATGTACATTATCAAAAATCAGCACTGCTTAAGTCGATAAAGTATAATTAAAAACCGGTCTTTGTCTATTAATTTAGCTTTGTACCTCAGTAACACCCAAACTTAAAAAATACAAACAAGTTAAATAGAAGTTTAATGCAACTGTTGCAGGGTTGCCGGTAAAGTAGTCTATGCTGAACTAACTGAATGGATGATGTCTCCCACATCAAACAGTTTGAACTAATGTAGCGATATTTCTGTCTTGGTGTAGACAAGTGATAAATGCACTTGTTCCACTGAGCTATATTTGACTTAACTCATTCCAGAACTCATATTTCATCCACAATGAGTGTGTTTACATGAACATGAATAACCCATTTATGATCAGGTTTTGTGTTGTAAACACCATATCCACCTTTTCAGAAACCTGGATAAGCCCTATCTCATTCATACTGCTGCACGTAAACACCTTAACCAGGGTATTGAGCGCCGCCAGCTATTTGCGTAGGTGCGGCATTAGCCAAGTGACGTAACAGAAATGCAAACAGTAGTGGCAGTCAAAGCATATGCCTTCTGGAGCTATTGAAGAAACAGAGTTTTGACTTTCAGAGATTGGCAATAGTTAGTCCAAAATATTTAAAAGTGCTCATGTAAACACCATATCCGAATATGATCATCACCAGGATAAGTCTCATAAAGGAGATATTCATGTCTGTGACACAAGTTTGTCTTCAATGTTGGACAAATAGCTGAGCTCTACATTTTTTCTGTCAGCTCTATATTTTTGTACAATGGGTTTGGGTGGCTATTGAGTAGATATTGCTATGTGGTTTGGGATGGTTGTGATTGACATTCTTCAGCACCATGTTTTTGCATGGGTGTGTATACATATACGGTATATATTAGGGCAAATTAATCTCACAATATTTTATCTGTTCTAAATGTATCTTAAGGGGATATTGTTTTTAATACTCTTATCAACATGGAAGTAGACAAATATGCTTGCTTTTTGCAAATGTATGTTTATAATCATTGCAACAATCCAAAACAAAGACAAGTGTCCAGAATATTCTCCAGAACCTTAAAGGTACTGCATGCTCAAAAAAATGAGGCTGAAAGGGCATATTGACCTGAATGTAACATTACTTTATAATGCTGGACCCAAATATTTATACGTTGGGTAGGTATTCGGTTTTCAATGTTGATATTTGGATATTGTTACATTTTTACACATTCCTTAAAATAATAATGCCTTTAATTAAACTGAAAAACAAGTGTTGAAGCACAGTGTGAGAGAATTCACTGTGTTTTGCTGTCGCCAACTTGTTTTCTGCTACCAACGTTAGCTGCTCTGTTTCAACAATGTAGGCCTTAAAAGCGTGCGTGCAGGCTGGTATTAACCGCAGAGTTCATTTTACCAGGTATTCACTAATTTGTGAAGTCCACTGAAACACTGCAGCATGTGCATGTCAGAGATACTTCTGTAAGAGTTGCGTTAAAACTGAGCTGTCTGGTGTACAGGTCTGTGTGATTTGAACAGTGAGCAAAATTACAGAACAATAACCATTGTGTCAGAAGAAAAGATTTCAACAATGTTGTCTTCGGGCTATAGGATTAAAAAATGAATGGGAAGCGTAGAGGCCACAGCTTTGAATGACTTCAGCACATCTGCGCCCACAGGACATCACTAGTTTCTCACACTGCCCTGGTTTGATCTTGGTCCATTCTTCTTTAGTCTCTTCCACAGTTCAGTAACTGTAGTGGATTTCTTAGACATTACTTTGTTTCCAAGGATTTTCCAGAGATCCTCTATGGGGTTTAGATCTGGACTCTGGGCTGGCCATTTCATTGTTTCAATATTCTTAGTTTCAAGGAACTGCTTCACCTGTTTTACAGTGTGACAGCGGACATTGTTGCACCAAAATTGCAGCTCACTGGGAGACAATTGCAGTGGAGGTATTGCATGTTGCTGAAGGAGGTTCACATAAACATTTGCATTCACCCTGCCATGTAGCTGTACAAGAGGCCCAACTCCGGCTGCAGAAAACATCCCCCTAACCATGACACTTCCTCCTCCAAATTGAACTCCCTTCTTTACACACTGTGAATTTAGTCTTTCCGCAGTCCTACGCCCAACATAAAGTTTCCATCAGACCCAAATAAATTGAATGTCCTCTCATCACTGAAGTGACTCTGGACCAGTTATCCCCTCTCCACACAACATGCTCTTAAGCAAAGGCAAGTCACTGCAGAGTGGACTTTCAGTCCAAAAAGTCTTACACAGCGAGACACTGTGTGCAGAGACAGATCTTTGCCCTGTTCAGCACTGAACTGGAGAGAAACTCCAACTGCAGTGTTGAACTGATTCCCCATTGAGAGTCTTCTCATAATCCTGTCCTCTCGTGCACTTGTTTTTACGTGGACGATCGGCCTTTTGAGGGAGGGACTTAAACTAATCTTTGTCCTTGTAAAGTTTCAATCTTCTTGAAATCACAGACTGTGAACGCCCAACCTCTATCTGATGGCTAAGAAGGTCATCCCTTTGGCCTTCATCTGGACAACCTGCTGTCTCAGGGTTTCAGTTACCTTAGAGCAGCTCACCATCTTAAAAAGTAACTAGGAGAGCTGCCAGATAAATAGTGTGTCTAACAATGAAGTCAACTGTCACCAGGTGCCAGATTAACCCCAATATCTGGGAGGGATCTGAAAGTGTTCTCTAATTTTGTGTTCTCACTGTTTTCACAAAATAAAGGTTTTTGTTGCCTTCAAGGCTTTCTGTCAGACAGTGTTTATTTCAACTTAAAGCACTTAAGTAGTTTTGTTGCTTAAACCTATGACATTTGACAGAATAAACTTTCTGTCATAAAGGTCTGAAGGCCAACTTCTCCTATGTACCACTTGTTCACTTGTTATTTGTAGGTATAAGTGAACGAGAACAGCCTAAAGCCCTTTGCCATACATTGCCATAGCTCTTATAAAGCATTTATAACATATGTCCAACACTTCCAGCCATATATCACATGTACATTTTTCAGAATTATTACTAAAAATAATCATCTGAATCTGAGATGTTTAATTTGTGGTAGGAAGTTTGGGCATGAAAGGGTTTAAATATGATCAGGTTTCAAACATCTCTTGTGTAAAGTGGAGGGTGCTTGGTGAGTAGTTGTGATTTGGGGTTTTGTCAAATCTATTGTATGTATTTTATTGATACAGTAAGGCACAATATTTTCACTGGCATCTGTCCTCACAGTGAACTTGCTGTTGATTACTGCTGTAATAAAACACTGGTTGTTATAATATTTAGATATGTATGTTGATTTATGGGTATTTTGGTACTTATTTCCCCAAATTCCCTTATCTACCATTATTAGATTACTTCAGAAAAACAATTAAACATACAAAGATGACAATATGAATCTTTCCTTGGTGTGTCTCTTTGTTGGTTCTCCATTGATGGTATCTAGAATTATGCCAACACTGTATTATGTAGTGGAAGGGTAACAAAAGTTTAATTTATTTTTAACTTATTTTCATTAAATATGACCTAATGACCGATGGAGACTAGACCCTGAATGCACACATAGTGGATTCCATCAGTTATTATAGCTCCACTGAATTTTCCCCCCACTTCATCACTGAATGTCCTTATTGTTTTCACAGTGCCACAATTTTCAACTACTGTCATTATGTCCAGTCCAGTGGAGCTGCACTTTACAGCAACATAAATGTGAATGGAAATTATATTTTGTCATTTAGCTGTCATATAGCTATTGTAAATAGTCATACAGCATTCCATCAAATGTACACCTCTCATAAGCATTCTAGGCTTAAGTCCATCAGTAGCATGGATGGATTTTTCTGCTTACGCTGAGTGACATGTTTCCAGTCAGTCTGAGAATTTCAACAAAAATTATGGACCAGTTCCTTGCATTGTGACGTAAACGCTTGTTGGATTTTTGGGGGGATTTGCAGCCCTTTACATTTTTGGAAAGGTTATTGTATGAGTAATCAGAAAACCAGTGTTGCCATTTGCACAGATGTGTATAAGGCAGCCATAGTGGAATTTACAAAATAGCCGCCATAAAACCTAGATTGTGTTATAAATTGGCCTCTAAATAAATTGAACATGGATTTTTTTAATGCTAATTATATATTCCCAGTGTCAAGGAATCCAATAGTGGTGGTTACAAAGCTATTACATTCTACAGCATTAACCCTTTAATGTTAGGTGGTGCCAAAATGACATGGTTAGTTAGTTTTATTGCAATATCTCTGTTATCAAAAGATGTTATTTCAAATAACAGTTGTACCTGAAAAATATATATGTTTTATATCATTCCATTAACGTTTTAATATTACCTCTTAAACTTTTGAAGAAATTATAAGGTTTTCATGACACAATCTAAGTTAATTCATGTCTTTGAGAAGCTGGCAAGACAAGACATGCCCCATGTAGACCATCACCCGCCTCAGGCTGGAAGTGCTACCCACCAAGATGGAATGGATACAGAATCCTCCAAACTAACACCTATACACCCACCTGATCAGCTGCTGAGTCCAAAGATAGCATTGTTGGATGGCATGGTGCATGTGCAGAAGCTGAACAAAAAATAGCCACTCTAGTGACAGTCAAGAATCTAAGTGGTTGCTTCCATGACAGACTGTCACTAACACAAAAGTATGATGCAATCATCCCCATATTCCACCATCGACTATATAAAATGAGTTCTGTTCACTCACCTTGTTAAAATTGTACTCGCCTACGGTAGTCACCATCTTGTCAGACTTTGACTCCGCCTCATTTCCTCTTACACAAAATAGGGCATGTATGTGATGTTGGGGGGAGAGACTAACGTCCATCTGGCTGACGTATACCTCCGAGGAGAAGTGAGGGCCAACGGCTAACTGTCAATAGAGAGGCCCCTATTTTTTCATAAACTTTAACCTCCAATAAAATAAAAACAAGCCTGGTACAAAAAAAATAGATCAGATTAAACTAAATGACTAAAGAGGAGGGAGTTAGCTAACGTTGGTGGAGTCAAGTCAAAAATTCAAATTAAACTTAATGACTAAAGAGGAGGGAGTTAGCTAACAAGTGAAGTAAAGTCAAAAATTCAAATTAAACTTAATGACTAAAGAGGACGGAGTTAGCTAATTTTAGTAAAGTCAAAAATTCAGATTAAACTAAATGACTTGATAGGAGGGAGTTAGCTAATGTTAGTAAACTAAAGTCAAAGGTTAGGATTGAACTAAATGACTGAAGTGGAGAGAGTTAGCTAACGTTAGTAAAGTAAGGTCAAAAATTCAGATTTAACTAAATGACTTAAGAGGAGGGAGTTAGCTAATGTTATTAAAGTAAAAATATTCAGATTAACCTATATGACTTAATGGGAGGGAGTTAGCTAATTTTAGTAAAGTCAAAAATTAAAATTAAACTAAATGACTAAAGAGGAGGGAGTAAGCTAATGTTAGTAAAGTCAAAAGTTCAGTATAAATAAAAGACCAAAGAGGAGGGAGTTAGCTAATGTTATTAAAGTAAAGTCAAAAATTCAGATTAAACTAAATTACTAAAAAGGAGGGAGTTAGCTAATCTTAGTAAAATCATTAATTCAGATTACACTAAATGACTGAGGAGGAAGGAGTTCGCTTACGTTAGTAATGTCAAAAGTTAATATTAAACTACATTACTAAAGAGGAGGGGGTTAGCTAACTTTAGTAAAGTGAAGTCAAAGGTTAGATTTAAACTAATTGACTAAAGAGGAGGGTGTTCGCTAATGTTAGTAAAGTTAAAAATTCAGATTAAACTAGATGACTAAAGAGGAGGGCGTTAGCTAGTGTTAGTAAAGTAAAGTCAAAAGTTAAGATAAACTAAATGTCTAAAGAGGGATTTAGCTAACGTTTGTAAAGTAAAAATTCAGATTAAACTAAATGACTAAAGAGGAAAATTCAGATTACACTAATTGACTAAAGAGGAGGGAGTTCGCCTACGTTAGTAAAGTCAAAAATTCAGATTAAACTAAATGACTAAAGAGGAGGAAGTTAGCTAATGTTAGTTAAGTCAAAAATTCAGATTAAACTAAATGACTAAAGAGGAGGGAGTTAGCTAACGTTAGTAAAGTAAAGTCAAAAGTTCAGATTAAACTAAATGACAAAAGAGGAGGAAGTTAGCTAATGTTAGTAAAGAAAAGTCAGAAATTAAGATTAAACTAAATGACTAAAGAGGAGGGGGTTAGCTAACTTTAGTAAAGTGAAGTCAAAGGTTAGATTTAAACTAAATGACTAAAGAGGAGGGCGTTAGCTAATGTTAGTAAAGTAAAGTAAAAAGTTAAGATACATTAAATGACTCAAGAGAAGGGAGTTAGCTAATGTTAGTAAAGTCAAAAGTTAAGATAAATTAAATGACTAAAGAGGAGGGAGTTCGCTTACGTTAGTAAAGTCAAAAATTAATATTAAACTAAATTACTAAAGAGGAGGGAGTTAGCTAATGTTAGTAAAGTAAAGTCAAAGGTTAGGATTAAACTAAATGACTGAAGTGGAGAGATTTAGCTAACGTTAGTAAAGTAAAGTCAAAAATTCTGATTAAACTAACTGACTAAAGAGGACGGAGTTAGCTCATTTTAGTAAAGTCAAAAGTTAAGATAAACTAAATGACGATAGGAGTGAATAAGCTTACTTTAGGAAAGTCAAAAATTCAGATTAAACTAAATGTCTTAATAGGAGGGAGTTAGCTTACGTTAGTTAACTAAAGTCAAAGGTTAGGATTGAACTAAATGACTTAAGAGGAGGGAGTTAGCTAATGTTAGTAAAGTCAAAAGTTCAGATTAAAAAAAAAGACCAAAGAGGAGGGAGTTAGCTAATGTTATGAAAGTAAAGTCAAAAATTCAGATTAAACTAAATGACTAAAAAGGAGGGAGTTAGCGAATCTTAGTGAAGTCATTCATTCAGATTACACTAAATGACTAAGGAGAAAGGAGTTTGCTTACGTTAGTAAAGTCAAAAGTTAAGATTAAACTAAATGACTAAAGACGAGGGGGCTAGCTAACTTTAGTAAAGTGAAGTCAAAGGTTAGATTTAAACTAATTGACTAAAGAGGAGGGAGTTCGCTAATGTTAGTAAAGTAAAGTCAAAAATTCAGATAACACTACATGACTTAAGAGGAGGGAGTTAGCAAACGTTAGTAAAGTCAAAGGTTCAGATTAAACTAAATGACTAAAGAGGAGGGAGTTGGCTTATGTTAGTAAAGTAAAGTCAAAAGTTCAGATTACACTAAATGACTTAAGAGGAGGGAGTTAGCTAATGTAGGTAAAGTAAAAAATTCAGATTAAACAAAATGACAAAAGAGGAGGGAGTTAGCTAAGGTTAGTAAAATAAAGTCAAAGTTCAGAATTAACTAAATGACTAGAGAGGAGGGAGTAAGCAAACGTTAGTTAAGTCAAAAACTAAAAAATTTAGATTAGACTAAATGACTAAAGCGGAGGGAGTTAGCTAATGTTAGTAAAGTCAAAAATTCAGATTAACCTAAATGACTAAAGAGGAGGGAGTTAGCTAATGTTCGTGAAGTCAAAAGTTAAGATAAATTAAATGACTAAAGAGGAGGGAGTTCGCTTACGTTAGTAAAGTCAAAAAATAATATTAAACTCAATGACTAAAGAGGAGGAAGTTAGCTAATGTTAGTAAAGTAAAGTCAAAGGTTAGGATTAAACTAAATGACTGAAGTGGAGAGATTTAGCTAACGTTAGTAAAGTAAAGTCAAAAATTCTGATTAAACTAACTGACTAAAGAGGACGGAGTTAGCTCATGTTGGAAAGTCAAAAGTTAAGATAAACTAAATGACGATAGGAGTGAATAAGCTTACCTTAGGAAAGTCAAAAATTCCGATTAAACTAAATGTCTTAATAGGAGGGAGTTAGCTTACGTTAGTTAACTAAAGTCAAAGGTTAGGATTGAACTAAATGACTTAAGAGGAGGGAGTTAGCTAATGTTAGTAAAGTCAAAAGTTCAGATTTTAAAAAAAGACCAAAGAGGAGGGAGTTAGCTAATGTTAATAAAGTAAAGTCAAAAATTCAGATTAAACTAAATGACTAAAAAGGAGGGAGTTAGCGAATCTTAGTGAAGTCATTCATTCAGATTACACTAAATGACTAAGGAGAAAGGAGTTTGCTTACGTTAGTAAAGTCAAAAGTTAAGATTAAACTAAATGACTAAAGACGAGGGGGCTAGCTAACTTTAGTAAAGTGAAGTCAAAGGTTAGATTTAAACTAATTGACTAAAGAGGAGGGAGTTCGCTAATGTTAGTAAAGTAAAGTCAAAAATTCAGATTAGACTACATGACTTAAGAGGAGGGAGTTAGCAAACGTTAGTAAAGTCAAAGGTTCAGATTAAACTAAATGACTAAAGAGGAGGGAGTTGGCTTATGTTAGTAAAGTAAAGTCAAAAGTTCAGATTACACTAAATGACTTAAGAGGAGGGAGTTAGCTAATGTAGGTAAAGTAAAAAATTCAGATTAAACAAAATGACAAAAGAGGAGGGAGTTAGCTAAGGTTAGTAAAATAAAGTCAAAGTTCAGAATTAACTAAATGACTAGAGAGGAGGGAGTAAGCAAACGTTAGTTAAGTCAAAAACTAAAAAATTTAGATTAGACTAAATGACTAAAGCGGAGGGAGTTAGCTAATGTTAGTAAAGTCAAAAATTCAGATTAACCTAAATGACTAAAGAGGAGGGAGTTAGCTAATGTTCGTGAAGTCAAAAGTTAAGATGAACTAATTTACTCAAGAGGAAGTTAGCTAACGTTAGTAAAGTGAAGTCAAAGGTTATATTTAAACTAAATGACTAAAGAGTAGGGAGTAAGCTAATGTTAGTAAAGTCAAAAGCTGAGATAAACTAAATGACTTAAGAGGGAGTTAGCTAACGTTAGTAAAGTAAAAAAATTCAGATTAAACTAAATGATTAAAGAGGAGGGAGTTAGCTTACGTTAGTAAAGTCAAAAGTTTAGATTAAACTAAATGACAAAAGAGGAGGGAGTTAGCTAACGTTAGTAAAATAAAGTCAAAAGTTCAGAATTAACTAAATGACTAGAGAGGAGGGAGTTAGCTTACGTTAGTAAAGTCAAAAATTCAGATTACCTAAATGACTAAAGAGGAGGGAGTTAGCTAATGTTCGTGAAGTCAAAAGTTAAGATAAACTAAATTACTCAAGAGGGAGTTAGCTAATGTTAGTAAAGTAAAGTCAAAAGTTAAGATACACTTAATGATTCAAGAGGAGGGAGTAAGCTAATGTTAGTAAAGTCAAAAGTTAAGATAAACTAAATGACTAAAGAGGGATTTAGCTAACGTTAGTAAAGTAAAAATTCTGATTAAACTAAATGACTAAAGAGGAGGGAGTTCGCTTATGTTAGTAAAGTCAAAAGTTCAGATTAAACTAAATGACTAAAGAGGAGGGAGTTAGCTAATGTTAGTTAATTCAAAAATTCAGATTAAACTAAATGACTAAAGAGGAGGGAGTTAGCTAACGTTAGTAAAGTAAAGTCAAAATTTCAGATTACACTAAACGACTAAAGAGGAGGGAGTTTGCTTACGTTAGTAAAGTCAAAAATTCAGATTACCTAAATGACTAAAGAGGAGGGAGTTAGCTAATGTTCGTGAAGTCAAAAGTTAAGGTAAACTAAATTACTCAAGAGGGAGTTAGCTAGTGTTAATAAAGTGAAGTCAAAGGTTAGATTTAAACCAAATGACTAAAGAGTAGGGAGTAAGCAAACGTTAGTTAAGTCAAAAACTAAAAAATTTAGATTAGAAAAAATGACTAAGGCGGAGGGAGTTAGCTAATGTTAGTAAAGTCAAAAGCTAAGATAAGCTAAGACTTAAGAGGGAGTTACTTAACGTTAGTAAAGTAAAAAATTCAGATTAAACTAAATGACTAAAGAGGAGGGAGTTATCTAACATTAGTAAAAATAAAGTCAAAAATTCAGATTAAACTAAATGACTAAAGAGGAGGGAGTTCGCTTACGTTAGTAAAGTCAAAAGTTCAGATTAAACTAAATGACTAAAGACGAGGGGGCTAGCTAATTTTAGTAAAGTGAAGTCAAAGGTTAGATTTAAACTAATTGACTAAAGAGGAGGGAGTTCGCTAATGTTAGTAAAGTTAAAAATTCAGATTTAACTAAATGACTAAAGAGGAGGGCGTTAGCTAATGTTAGTAAAGTAAAGTCAAAAGTTAAGATACACTTAATGACTCAAGAGGAGGGAGTTAGCTAATGTTAGTAAAGTCAAAAGTTAAGATAAACTAAATGACTAAAGAGGGATTTAGCTAACGTTAGTAAAGTAAAAATTCTGATTAAACTAAATGACTAAAGAGGAGGGAGTTAGCTAACGTTAGTAAAGTAAAGTCAAAATTTCAGATTACACTAAATGACTAAAGAGGAGGGAGTTTGCTTACGTTAGTAAAGTCAAAAGTTCAGATTAAACCAAATGACTAAAGAGGAGGGAGTTGGCTAACGTTAGTAAAGTAAAGTCAAAAATTCAGATTAAACTCAATGACTAAAGAGGAGGAAGGTAGCTAATGTTAGTTAAGTAAAGTAAAATTTTCAGAGTAAACTAAATTACTAAAGGAGGGAGTTAGTTAATGTTAGTTAAGCATAGTCAGAAGTTCAGATTAAACTAAATGACTAAAGAGGAGGGAGTTAGCTCATATTAATAAAGAAAAGTCAAAAGTTCAGATTAAACTAAATGACTAGAGAGGAGGGAGTTAGCTTACCTTAGAAAAAGTTCAGATTAAACTAAATGTGGCGTTGGTTAGGAATGACTTCTGGGGCTGAGAAGAGGAAAGAGGCGGTGGATGAGGACATCGACAGAGAAAGGAAGAAAATAAATTTAATGCCAAATGGCTGACGGGTCGTGGATGGCTTGTGTTTGATCACAAATATGTTCTCAGGATTGCTGCATGTACGTGAAAGAAAAACAAAATGAACAATTTGGTGGTGAGAACTAGTAATGTTAAAGTCGAGGCAGTAAAGGACCATGAGAGTGACTGAAGTCATCAGGAGAGCCTATGGAAATTGGATCTATTATAGATAGAAAGAAAGAAAGATAGATCTCATGCTTGAAATTAATTTTTTGCACTTTCTGTTTGGATTTTGTTGTAAGTATGTATATATATATATATATATATAGTCTCAGGTATAAAAAACTGGACCGACCCAGACATGATCCACGCCTACTGGCTAAGGAGACTCACAGCACTCCATGATCGCCTTGCAGCACAATGGCTAACCGAAGGGCGAACGGTCCTGTCCCATGAAGGACCCCATAAAGGGTGCAGTCCCCTCCAAGTATTGGCCAATAACCTGTCCATTCCATGTCGGGAATCGTTGCGGCTAAGATAGGTGGGCACATGGACCAATACATGAGCAAAGCACAAAAGAGCATTGGTAGAGATACCAGAGGAGCCAAACACCTGCTCCTGGTTGACAGGACAGTCGCCCAAGACTGCAAGTCCCGACACACCAACCTGTGCACAGCCTGGATTGATTACCTACGATTTGATGCCACACACATGGATCACGGAATGCTTGAAGTTGTACAACATCAACAGGACTCTAAGGGCCTTCGTTGCAAACTCAATGGGGATGTGGATTACCACACTCGAGGCCAATGGTAAGCCACTTGCACAAGTATCCATCAGATGTGGCATCTACCAAGGAGATGCTCTGTCCCCACTGCTGTTCTTCATAGGTCTGAACCCCCTAAGCCAAATAATCAACAAGACTGGCTATGGATACCGCCTCAAGAATGGAGCTACGATCAGTCACCTCCTCTACATGGATGACATCAAGCTGTACGCTAAGAGCGAACAGGGCATCGATTCCCTGATCAACACAACCAGGATCTACAGCAATGACATCGGGATGTCATTCGGGCTTAAGAAATGTAGTAGGATGGTGACACGGAGAGGCAAGGTAGTCCTCACCGAAAGAGTCCCACTCCCAGAAGGAACAATAACAGACGTGGAGGACAGTTACCAGTACCTTGGAATACCACAGGAAATGGCAACCTCGAACAGGCAACGAGGAAAGCGACAACTGCCAAATACCTCCAGTGAGTGTGACAAGTCCTAAGAAGCCAGCTCAATTGCAAGAAAAAGTCCTGGGCAATAAACAGCTATGCCCTGCCAGTGACCAGATACCCTGCGGGAATAATCAGGTGGCCAAAGGACGAGATACAGACCACAGATGTTAAGACCCGGAGGCTCCTCACCATGCATAGTGGGTTCCATCCCAAATCCAGCATCCTGAGACTGTATGCAAGCCGGAAGGAAGGAGGCCGTGGACTAGTGAGCGTGAGAGCCACTATCCAGGATGAAACATCCAAGGTCCATGAATACATCAAGCATAAGGCCCCCTAAGATGATGTACTCAGTGAATGTCTCAGACAATTGCGACCAAATGAGGAGGTGCTGGAGGAGGAGCCAACATCGGAGGACAAGCCCCTACACGGCATGTACCATCGGAACATCACTGAAGTGGCTGATCTCATGAAGTCCTACCAATGGTGAGAGAGGGCTGGCCTACTGGACAGCACTAAGGCACTCATCATGGCTGCACAGGAGCAGGCCCTGTGCACCAGAGCGATAGAGCCCCAGATATACCACACCAGACAAGACCAAAGGTGTAGGTTGCGCAAAGACGCACCTGAAACGATCCAACACATAACCACAGGGTGAAAGATGCTGGCAGGGAAAGCATACATGGAACGGCATAACCAAGTGGCTGGCATAGTGTACAGAAACATATGTGCAGAGTATGGACTGGAAACCCCAAGATCCAAATGGGAAACTCCTCTAAAGGTGGTGGAGAATGAGCGAGCAAAGATCCTGTGGGACTTCCAGATACAGACTGACAGGATGGTAATGGCAAACCAACCAGATTTCGTGGTGGTGGATAAAGGACAGAGGAAAGCCGTGGTGGTGGATGTGGCAATACCAAGCGATGGGAGCATCCGCAAAAAGGAACACGAGAAACTTGAAAAATACCAAGGGCTCAGAGAGGAGCTGGAGAGAGCCTGGAAGTTAAAGGTGACAGTAGTGCCTGTGGTGATCGGAGCACTTGGGGCAGTGACCCCCAAGCTGGAGGAGTGGTTACAGCAGATTCCCGGAACAACCTCGGACATCTCAGTCCAGAAAAGTGCAGTGCTCGGAACAGCAAAGATACTACGCAGAACCCTTAAGCTCCCTGGGGACCTGAGCTTAGAGAGAGGGTCAACCACCTGCGGACCCGCGGAGGAAAATAATTTTATATACAGCACATATATATATATATATGTATATGTATATGTGTATGTATGTATATATATATATATATATATATATATATATATATATATATATATATTAATTTAAAGCAATCAATAGAGTAATATATTATCTTTCTCTCCTCTTTCTCTGTTTGATTTTTCAATTCAATCTTTATTGGCATGAGTGTTTCAAAAAACAATTTTGCCAAAGCATCAAAGTACAGTAAATAAAACCATAACATATAAAATACACTATATAACCAGTTAAAGGTAGGGGGTAAAGGTGTTTGTGTGTGTGTGTGTTTTTACACATACACACACACTGTATATAGATATACAGGTATACAGTCTATAGATAGATTCCAAATTTGAAAGGAAATGTTTGCACTTTCTGTGTATATTTTGTTGTATTATAGTTAGTATAGTATTGTAGATAGATGGGTAGATATAATTATAGATATAGATTGATAGAAAGATATAGATATGCGGTAGGGCGGCTGTGGCTTGGTGGCAGAGTGGGTCGTCCTCTGTTCGAGAGATTGGTGGTACGATCCCCATCTCCCCCCTGTCCACATGTCGAAGTGTCCTTGAGCAAGACACTGAACCCCAAATTGCTCCCCGTGCTGCGCATGGGTGTGTGAATGTGGTGTGAATGGTTAGATCAGATTAGATGGTATGTAGATGTCCACTGCCATCAGTGTGAATGTCTGTGTGAATGGGTGAATGTGACAAACACTGTGAAGTGCCTTGAGTAGTCAGATGACTAGAAAGGCGCTATATAAGTACAAGTCCATTTACAAGTCCATATATCTTGCTGCCAAAACTTTAGAGATCCTGCAAGCTGATCGTCCCATATGCATCTGGTCACAGTAGGAGCAACAAAGACCAGGGGCCTCATGTATCAGTGTTGGGTACGCACAAAAACGTGGCGTACGCCATTTTCCACGTCAACGTTCAGATGTATCAAAAGTGAAATGACCGCGGAAATGTGCGGTGCGCCACGCAAGCTTCATGGCTGGCATACGCACGTTTCTACAGCTATTGTTTCTTTGGCGACACTTAGAGGTGATGCTGGGAAACTGTTCATTATGTTAAAACAATTCATCCTCAGTGTAATGTGCACATCAGAGACACATTAATGGACAATTAACACACGTGTTTGCAATCATATGGATGGATATAAAAGCATGCGCAAAGTGATGAAAAAATGGCATTAACAATGGTAGCCTTGGCCTTGTTAGAAGACATCGCAAATGGTTATATCAGACGTGAGAGGGTGTTTAGAGAACGGGAAGATCTGTTGGCAAATGACGACAACTGGCTCATGAGTTGTTTCAGGTTGACGAGGCAAGTGTTACTGGAGCTGTGCGCAGAGCTGCGGCCAGCCCTAGAACGACACACAGCCAGGAGCCAGGGGTTGTCAATAAATGTTCAAATATGTGATGCGCAAATACAGCTCACCAACATCGTGGCAATGTGGCCTGGTTCAACGCATGACTCGTTCATTCTAACCAATAGCATGGTTGGTAACAGGTTGGAGGCTTGCACGGTGCGCGATGGGTTGCTTCTCGGTGAGTAAATAATTTATCAGTTTAATTGCACCCCGAATTTAAACCAGCACAATGTGCACGTGCATTCAAATATGTGTATTTGTTCTTTCCCTAGTGAAAATAGAGTGGCAGAGCTGTCTAGTAAGCCTTTTTTTTGTCTCCTTGTGTTCAGTATGTTCAGCTGTCCACACCTGAGAAGGTGTGCCGCATCGTGCTGGCCTGTGGTGTCCTGCAGAACTTGGCACACTGCCATGGCATACCACTGCCAGAGCACATCCTCCCACCAGAGGATCCAGATGCCGGACTCGTCAACCTCAACCCACCCCGCAAAGCGATACGGGCCCGGCAGCATCTGATTTCAACGATGTAACGAGGCAAGGACACAATCTCCTTTTTAAGTGCATTTATCACGTGACAAATATCTCCCAATGCATTGACAATTTGATCTAGTCGATCACTGACGCCACGGATGGCTCTCACTATTTCCTCCGGTGATTCCAGCACAGCTTGTGAAAGGACATGGGCAGTCGGGCGGACGTCAGCAGCTGGCGTGGAGTCGCCGGGGCGCGTGGTGCTGGAGGAGCCAGTGGAGATGCCAGGGTGCACGGTGCAGAGGGAGGAGCCCTCTCCCGGTTCATTATCTATTGAGAAATAATAATAAAAAAATGAAGTAATTGACCATGAGTCAATGTGTTTATATCCTGGCAACTTAACGCACAAGCATGTGTAATGTGAGCGGCCTTTTGTACGACTAGTATAATGACATTTCTGAGTTTAACACATTTACCTTGAGGATGATCTGTGTCGCCTTCATGGGCCCCCCACAACTCCGCTTAGAGCTGTGTCCCCCACAATAGCCGCCACTCTCTGATCAAAGGGGGTCAGTTCCTCCCCTCCTGTCCCCCTGCCCGTTGCGGTGATACTTCGGCGGTGGGCCGAAATCCTCCGCTTCACCTCCACCTTCACGTCGGACCATTTTTTTTAATTTCAGTGGGTGTGCGCTGCTCCGACCTCACAGCATTCACTGCTTCACACACACACTCCCACTCAAATGTCTTTTTCTCTGTGTTTATCCCTGAAGAGAGGCTACCAAATATAACAGCTCTTCGGGTCTCCACTTCATTTGATAAAATTTCGAGCTTAGACTCGTTGAAGTTGCGCTTCTTACCTTTACTCATCGTTTGAATCTGATGGTGCAGAGAGTGAATCCCTGGTGCAGGCCCTATTTAAATTGATTTGCATATTTAAATGGGGGCATGGACAGGGAGGAGTTTGGCACTTCTACATGTGCGCTCAATTCCACGGTGATTGGGATGTACAAAGAATATGTGAGAATCGAAGGACATATCCTGATCAAAAATAACACCCATATTCCTTACTGTGGTGCTGGAGGACAACACAACATCCTCCAGAGTAACAATATCTTTAGCTATTGAGTTTCAGAAGCCTTCGGGGCCAAGTACAATAACTTCAGTTTTATGTGAGTTTAACATCAGAAAATTGCAGGTCATCCAGCATTTTATTTCCTTAATGCACATTTGAAGTTTAGATAACTGATCGGTTTCTTCTGGTTTGATTGACAAATACAATTGTGTGTCATCAGCATAACAATGAAAATGTATGGAGTGCTTCCTTATAATATTTCCTAAGGGAAGCATATATAAGGTGAACAGAATCGATCCAAGGACAGAACCCTGTGGATCTCAATGACTGACTTTAGTGTGCATGGAGGAATTGTCATTTACATGTACAAACTGAGATCTATCTGATAAATATGACTTAAACCAGCCTAATGCGGTTCCTCTGATGCCAATTAGATGCTCCAGTCTCTTTAGCAGGATGCGATGGTCAATAGTGTCGAAGGCAGCACTAAGATCTAATAAAACAAGTACAGAGACAAGTCCTTTGTCTGAAGCTATTAGAAGGTTGTTAGTCATTTTTACCAGTGCTGTCTCAGTGCTATGATTCATTCTAAATCCTGACTGGAAGTCCTCAAATAACTCATTATTATGTAAAAAAGTCACATAGCTGATTGGCGACTAAGTTCTCGAGGATCTAAGAGAGAAACGGAAAGTTAGATATAGGTCTATAGTTGGCTAGTACCTCAGGATCAAGACTGGGCTTTTTAAGAAGAGGTTTAATTACAGCTACTTTAAAAGACTGTGGTACATAACCTGCTGATGAAGACATATTAATCATATCTAATACAGGAGTGCTAACTAAAGGTAACACTTCTTTAAGTAACCTAGTTGGAATAGAGTCTAGGAGACAAGTAGAGGGCTTTGATGATGAAATAGTAGAAGTTAATTGCTTAAGGTCAACTGTAGAAAAGCAGTCCTAGAATATATCAGGTTGCACAGTTGTTTCTAAGGTTCCTGGGTTTGAAGAAAAATTGGTGCCAAGCGAGTTGATTTTGTCTCTGATAGTTATAATTTTGTTATTAAAGAAGGTCATGAAGTCGTTACTACTGAGGTTTATAGGAATACATGGCTCAATAGAGCTGTGGCTCTCTGTCAGCCTGGCTGCAGTGCTGAAAAAAAATCTAGGATTGTTCTTATTCTCCTCTATTAAAGATGAGTGATCGGCTGCTCTGGCATTACGGAGGTCCTTCCTATATGTTTTTAGATTTTCATGCCAAACTAAGCGAGATTCCTCCAATTTAGTAGAACGCCATTTACATTCCAATTTTTCGCGATACTTGTTTTAATTCACGGGTTTGTGAGTTATACCACGGAGCTAACGTCCGCTGTTTCATTATCTTCTTTTTTAAAGAAGCAACAGAGTCGAGTGTTGTTCGTAGTGAGCCTGCAACACTGTCAACAAGGTAATCAATTTTAGAGAAACTAACGTTAGTACAGGAATCTTGAATATTAGGATCAGGCATTAAAGTAAATGCAGGTTGAATCGATTCCTTAAATTTAGTTACAGCACTATCAGATAAACATCTAGTGTAGAAACTTTTGCCCAGAGGTGGGTAGTCCTGTAATATGAATTCAAAAGTTAATAAATAATCGTCTGATAAAATTAGATTCTGTGGAAAGACTATTAAATCATTGATTTCCACACCATAAGCCAAAACAAGGTCGAAGGTGTGATTAAAACAGTGAGTAGGTTTATGTACACTCTGACTAAAACCAATCAAATCTAATAGAGAGATAAACGCAGAACTAAGGCTATTATTATCAAGGTCCATGTGGATATTAAAATCTCCTACAATGATTACTTTATCAGAATTTAGGGCTTAATTTGACAATAACTCTGAGAATTCAGATAGAAATTCAGAGTATGGACCAGGAACACGGTACACTATAACAACTATAATTGGCTCCAGGTTGAATGTGAAAGACAAAGAACAAGACTTTCAAATGGATTATAATTAAGTTTAGGTTTTGGGGTTGATTAATAGGCCTGAGTCATAAATAGCTGCAACGCCTTCTCCTCGACCACTGCCTCAAGGAATATGAATATTAATATGACTGGGAGGAGTGGATTAATTTAGGCTAACATGTTCTTCATGACATAGCCAGGTTTCAGTCAGACAGAGTAAATCAATATGGTTATCTGATATCAGATCGTTTACTAATTCAGCTTTAGATGACAGAGATCTGATGTTCACAAGTCCACATTTTATTTTCTGGTTTTGTTGCATTATTGCAGATTTTTTGTTGATTTGGATCAACCTTTTCTGTATAGCGCCTCTTCTGTTCATTTTTGATCTGGTTAATTTAGATGATCGTGGGGCACATAGCGTTTGTATACTATACTGAGCTGGAAAATGCTCCACAGGGAGCGCAGAGAGGTGTGTAAGACTGCCACTCTTCTTCCTGGGCATCTGTGATAAGGGCAGCGCAGAGAGGTGTATTAAAATGCGACTCTGTTTCATGATCACAACACCGGGTTGGCATGGTTTTAGACCGCTAACAACTGCGCCCGGAAAGACTGCCGATTATCTACAAAGCCCACATACATGTCATCGCAAGTCAAGTTGGGCAGGGTACAAGAGAAAATTACGGAGTCAGACATAGCTTTTGCATAAGCACACACCGATTCCACATTAATTTTAGTGACCTCTGATTGACGTAATCGGGTGTCATTACCGCTGACGTGAATAACAATCTTACAATATTTACGTTTATCCTTAGCCAGCAGTTTAAAATAGGACTTAATGTCGCCCGCTCTGGCCCCTCAGAGGCATTTTACTATGGTCCCTGATGTCGCTATGTTCACGTTTCTCACAATAGAGTTCTGTTTCCTCAGCAGGTGTGTCACTGAGTGGAGAAAACTTGTTTGAAACGTGAACGGATGGGCTTTGATTTAGAACTCTGCTTTCCTCTCACAGTCACCCAGGAGGACCCTGGCTGCTCAGGGTTTGCCAGGGGAGGGCTGGCAGAAGCTAACACTGCACTATGTGGCTTCACACCGGCTAAAGTTATAGGTGGCCGGCTAGCTACCGTAGCACAAGACTGAGCTTCCATGGTGCGGAGCCGTGCCTCTAACTCACTGAGCCTCGCCTCCAGTGCTACAAATACACTACACTTATTACATCTACCATTATCACTAAAGGAGGCAGAGGAGTAGCTAAACATAAGACACTCCGAGCAAGAGAGAGCAGGAGAGAGTGCAGGGGAAGCCATAACCAGCCGAGAAGCTAACTGCTAAGCTAAAGTGGCTAACAGCGTGAAACGTTTGACACTATGGAATTAGCGAGAAAGCGGCTGAAAGAAGGAGAGCTGTGAGTGCTTTTGTAGAACTAGTGGATGTTTAAATGTTAAGCATTTACTCTCTCTCTTCCTGTTACCGTAACAACAAGCAACAACCAAAATGCATTTAAAAATAAATAAAAAGCAGATTTAGTACCTTGAATAAATGAATTTAAAACTAAATAAAAAAGCAGATTTAGTACATTGAATAAATTTATTTAAAAATAAATATAAAGCAGATTTAGTACATTGACTAAATTAATTTAAAACTAAATAAATAAAAAGTAGATTTAGTACATTGACTAAATTATTTTAAAAATAAATAAAAAGTAGATTAAGTACATTGACTAAATTAATTTCAAAATGAATAAAAAGTAGATTCGTACATTGACTGAATTAATGTAAGAAATGAATAAAGAGCTGATTTAGTACATTGACTAAATTAATAAAAAAAATAAAAAGCATATTTAGTACATTGACCAAATTCAATCTAAAATAAAAAGTAGATTTAGTACATTGACTAAATATATTTAAAATGAATAAAAAGCAGATTTAGTACATTGACTAAATTAATTTAAAAGTAAATTAATAAAAAAGCTAAAGTAAAAAAAAAGATAAAGTAATCCTGTGTTTCCACTGCAGCATTGTTAAACACACTTACCAGCACACTTACCAGCACACTTACCAGCAGCAGCTCCAGTGCTCAGTTTGAATGAAGTTTGTACATGTTAACGACAAAACCTCCATGCACACTAAAGTTAGTCCCGGAGCTCCACAGGGTTTTGTCCTTGGACCGATTCTGTTCAACTTATATATGCGTCCCTTAGGAAATATTATTAGGAAGCACTGCATAAATTTTCATTGTTATGCTGATGATACACAATTGTATTTGTGTGTGTGTATTTTTTTTAAACTTCAAATGTGCATTAAGGAAATAAAAAGCTGGATGACTTGCAATATTCTGATGTTAAACTAAAGATATTGTTACTCTGGATGATGTTGTGTTGTCCTCCAGCACCACAGTAAGGAATCTGGGTGTTATTTTTGATCAGGATATGTCCTTTGATTCTCACATAAAACTAACGATAAGGTCTTCATATTTTCACCTGCCTAATATTGCTAAAATTAGGAACATTGGGTCTCAGAAAGATGCAGAAAAATTAGTCCATACCTTTGTTACTTCGAGGCTGGACTACTGCAACTCCTTAATATCAGGCTGCTCCAATAAGTCTGTTAGGAGTCTCCAGTTGGTCCAAAATGCTGCAGCTCATGTACTAACTAAAACAAATCCAAGAGAACATATTTCTCCTGTTTTAGCCTCTTTTTACTGGCTACCTGTAAAATCTAGAATATAATTTAAAATCCTTCTCCTTACCTACAAAGCTCGCATCTTAAAGAGCTCATAGTACCGTATTACCCGACTAGATCGCTGCGCTCTCAGAATGCAGGGCTACTTGTCATTCTCCAAAAGTAGAATGGGAGGCAGAGCCTTCATCTACCAAGCTCCCCATATTTAAGCGTAAACTTAAAACTTTCCTTTTTGATAAAGCTTACAACTAGGGCTTACAGGCCTTTAGCAATGTTTTTATTTTTAAGCTGATTTTGATCTGCTTAATGATGCTGCTATAAGTCAAGTCAAGTCAAATTTATTTATATAAACTCAATGTGCTTCAAGAAATTAAAACAAAGATACATTGTATAACAAAAAATAGCATAAAGGATAAAAATAATTAAAAGAAAATAAAATAAGAAAAAAAACATTACATGCATAAAGAAAACATTTAGGACATTATACAATCATACAAGAATGTATTATTATCATCATTTAAAAAGGAGATAGTAATAATAATGAGAATAAAAATTCTTAAAGCAAACAAACATGACAGAAATAAAACACATTCTTTAAACATAACTTAAAGTTTTTAGTTTACTTTTAAAAGAAGACACTGTCGTAGCAGACTGTAGTTCATGTAGAAGAGAATTTCAGAGAGTAGGACCATAGTGGCTGAAAGCGCCATGAGCTGATTTGGAGTTGATTCTGGGTATAGTGAGGAGCTCTTTAGCTGATGATCTAAGGGATCTCACTGGTGTTTATTTAGTGAGCATGTCAACAACGCAAGAAGGAGCCAAGCCATTACAGCATTTAAAAACAATAAGAAGTATTTTAAAATCAAGTCTTTTTTTAACTGGGAGCCAATGAAGAGATGATAAAATCTCCTAAAATATGAGTGATGTGCTCAAACCTCTTTGTTTTCGAATGAGTTTATGTAAAGTCTGCTTATTCAGTCCAGCAAAAAGAGCAATGCAGTAGTCCAGTCTACTGGAAATAAAAGCATGAACCAGCTTTTCAGAGTCTGACTGAGACAGGAAACATCTAACTTTTGATATGTTTCTAAGATGATAAAAAGCAGTCTTAGAAACATTAGAGATATGCCTTTGAAAGGTAAGATCAGCATCTAAAATAACACCCAAGTTATTGACATGCTCACTTGGTTTTACAAACAGGGGAGTTAACAAGGATTGAATATTGTGCCTCAGAGCCTCAAGACCTACCAAAAGAATCTCTGTTTTGTCCTCATTAAGTTGGAAAAAATATTTTACCATCCAGTATCTGATGGCTGTGATGCACTGGATGAGATAATTTATTGGGCATAGATTATCGTTAGAAACATAAATATATAACTGTGTGTCGTCGGCATATGACTGATATGAACTATTATGTTGCTGTATGATGGACCCAAGTGGTAGCATGTACAAGTTGAACAACAGAGGACTGAGAATTGACCCCTGGGGGACTCCATATGAAATGCCAACCTCATCAGATTCATAATTACCAATGGACACAGAGACAGATCTTCCAGTAAGATATGAAAAACCAGTGAAGAACTGTGCCTTTAAGGCCTAGACAGTGTTCAAGGCGCTGAAGAAGAATTTTATGATCGACAGTATCAAAAGCTTCTCTGAGGTCAAGAAGAACTAGAATAGAGACTTAACATGATTGTCTGTACTAATTTTAAGATCATTAACAACTCTTAGCAGGGCAGTTTCGGTACTATGATTAACTCTAAAACCGGACTGGTAAACATCAAACAAATTGTGGTTTGACAGATACCTATATAATTGTCGGTGAACAACCTTTTCAAGAATCTTTCCCAAAAATGGAAGGTTTGATATTTGTCTGTAATTTTTTAATACAAGTGGATAAAGATTACCCTTTTTTAACAGAGGTGTTACAATAGCATGTTTGAGACATGACGGGAAGATTCCTGAATGTAGGCAGGCGGTAACAATATCAAGGACATCCTCAAACAGCTAAAAACATTTTTGAATAATTTTGTAGGCATCAGATCAAGAGAGCATGTTGCAGAACTGAGCTGCTGCACCACATCTTGAAGCTCACTGGACTGAATCAGTGTGAAGCTGGAAAGAGTGCTGCTAATGCTGTGTTGGGTGCAGAGAAATTGGTCAAACCCATCAGTAGGGGAAGCCACAATTGTATTTCTAATATTGGAAATTTTATCGTTACAGTATGTGGCGAGTTCATTACATTTCACTGAAGAGTGGAACTCAGCAGGAATTGATCTAAGCGGATTAACCAGTTTGTCGATAGTACTGAACAGCACTTTGGAGATATTTTAGTTTTCAGTAATAATTTGAGAGAAATAATGTTGTCTAGCTATTTTCATTTCTTTGTTATATTTACTAAGCAGGACCTTATAGATGCCATAATAAACCTGTAATTTGGTTTTACGCCATTTGCGTTCAGATTTGCGGCATGTTCTTTTTAGTGTCCTCACTCTTTCCATATTCTTTCAAGGAGCTTTTATTTTACCAGAACTTAGTTTAGTTTTCATAGGTGCAACATCATCCATAATTCGTGTCACTGAATTTTTTTAAAATGATTGACCAAATTGTCACATTAGGACAAAGAGGACAAATTAAAACCAGACTGTGAACGACTACCCCTAACAGAGTTTGTATATCTAGCAATAAACCTGTCAGATGTCTCTGCACAAATGGCCCGTCTTTTGACTAGCTTTAAACCAGGTACATATTCAGTCAGCAGAGCAACATTAAAAAAGTACAAAAATAATCTGAAAATGCAAAACATCTAGTATGCACTTTGGGGTTAAGTCAATGCCTTTAGAGATAACCAGGTCAAGAGAATGACCTTGATTATGTGTTGGCTCAGTAATGTGTTGGGTAAGTCCAAAAGCTGATAATGTGTCGGTGAACTGGTTGGCAAAACAATCAGTGGCATTATCAATATGAATATTAAAATCCCCAGAAATAAGGATAGAGTCATATTCAGCAGTAATTTTAGATAAAAGCTCACCAAATTCAGATAAAAAGCCTTTTTTGAGTCTTGGAGGGCGGCAAACTGTAAGAACTAAAAATGGATAAACAGATTTTATTATTAGAGCTAAATATTCAAATGTAGAATAGAAACCAAATGAGATGTTTTTACATAATAACATATCTGAAAAAATAGCAGCAACACCACCACCTTTCTTGTTAGATCTGGAGCAGTGTGAAAATGAAAAATTTGATGGTGAAGCTTCAATCAGCTCTTTACTACCAGTCTCATCAAGCCAGGTCTCAGTGAGGAGAATACAATCAAGTTGATGTGATGTTATAGTATCATAAACAATGAAGGTTTTATTGTTAAGGGATCTAACATTGAGGAGAGCCATCTTTAAGGAGCTTGCCGAGTGAGTAGGAGTGTCAGTTGAGGCAGATTCTGGCCTAGGATGGCAGGAGTTGTTGACTGACAGTGTTTGAGAATCAAAGCACACAGTGGCAGGACTCATGCTGTTAAGACTTGCTGTGTTATTTGGAGAAACAGAGGCCTGGATCGAGTCCTGCCATGGTGCATATCAGAGTGAAATTGCTATAAACTGAATAAAATTAGTGGTCAAGTGATTTGTGCCCTTTCTGTTAGGATGCACACCATCTGCTCTGTATAGGTTTGGATTAGTCCAAAAGTAATCAAAGTTTGAGATGAAATCATATCCTGCTGCAGAGCAAAAGTTTTGTAACCAGTTATGGAGACCGAACAGTCGACTAAAGTGTTCTGAGTTTTTGGAGAGAGTTGGAATGGGGCCAGACAACAGACAACATTTTCCCAGGCTCTCAATTGTGTAGCAGAGGGTCTCCAAGTCTGCATGCAATTTGCTGGAATTTCTAGCCATGACGTCATTCGTTCCCACGTGTGCTAGAACAATATTAACAGTGGGATGTAGGTCAATGAGCGTCGGAATGAGTTCGATTAAATCGACTACCTTTCCACCAGAGGGACAATAGGTAATAGCACCAGGGAGAGTCAGATACCTAGCGATAGAGTCACCAACTATCAATATCTCCGGATTGCTACCTACCGCACTGTTGCTGTAGACGGCTAGTTTCAGTGGCAGCTGACCTGCCGCGCTAGCTAGGCTAGCTAGGTTAGCATCAGCGTCGGTCGCGGCCAGCAGATTCACCGGTGCAGCCCCCTGGTTGGGGGGACCATGGCAGGGCTGAGATTGTAGAGCTGCGGTGGTGGTGGCCAGGGCTCTGGATGTCAGAGCCGGAGCCACATCACTGCCCTCTGGTGACAATGCACACACTCGGGGTCGCCTGTCAGATGGAGAGACGCCGCATTTGCACAGTGACCAGCCGGGGGAACGAAGACTGCGGGGCAGGGAGAGAAGGCCAGGACTCTGCATCAGATAATGAAGGAGGGGAAGAACGTCTGAGACGTTTTCCCCTGGATATCAGTGGACTGGTTGAAGGAGTGCAACGCTTTCTGTTTGGGGTGAAGAAGTTGGTAAGTAAGAGTAAATAGGGGGAGAGAGACCTGTCACCCTTTCATGGCGACGGTTGCCCAGGAGGGAGAATGAGCCTGATGTGATGTGCCTGGAGCAACAGCATTGGTTAAACCGGAGGTGCTCTGCTGCAGTGCCTCCATTTGGGCGAGGAGCAGGGATTGCCGCTGTAGGACATCATCAAGGAGGCCCTCAACGGAGTGTAGTTCGGATCTTAGGTCGGACAGTTCAGGCTCCACTGAGGTGAGTGGAGGCAGTGTGTTATACTACTATAACACACTGTTTGAAAGCGCGCAGTTAGCTGTTGAAATCCTGCAGTCGAAACAGTGATTTTTGTTTGTTATGTTAGTGACGCTGCTGACAGCGGTTGGTCTGCCGGTGGAAAAGCGTAGACCTAACAATCCGAGACAGAGACTCTTTGCACGGGCCTTTGTTAGAAGAATAAATAAAGCTGTTAGCATGTGCAGATACACATTAAGAAAGAAGATATTCCTTCAGATGGGTTAATTTAGATCAAACCTGTGATTGCAAAGTCTGAAAGGTTGCTGTTGTTTTCTCCCCTGAAAATGTTTACACATGATAAAGTATTCCAAGGTGGCTTTTAGTAACTCTTGTCACCAAACAATCTGTCAGTGACATGATGGCAGCCAACTAGAATCAGCGGAGCCTGTATAGGCCTAGTCTGCTGGGGGATAATACTTTTCCTGATACGCTGAGCTTCTCTCCTCTCTGTCTGTATCATTCGTGTCTCATCAATGCATGTTACTAATTAAACTTCATCCCTGGAGTTGTCTGTGCTTTGTTGTCTCGCAGGTCTCTGCTGATCGTGGTGGTGCCTGCTGCCGTGGTCCTGCATGATGCTTCTTGATACTATTATAACTATTAGTCATATATACTATCTCTAGTCTTATAAACTATAGAATTTGTAGCCATAGAGGCACCATCGGTGGTATGTCTCACTGTGTCGTAGCTGCTGTTGCAGCTGCTCATCATTTATCATGTTTGCCACCATAATTATCATCATTTTCATATTCTTTCACCTTAGTTGTGCTTGTTTCTACTATTCTGCTGTATTAACTGCCACAACAGACAAGGAAGTCGACACAGTCGTCCGTCAAGCGTTTTCGGCTAAGGGAATCTTACTCGGTTAGCATTCACAGACGTTACATGGAATCCTAGATAATCTGAGCCAGCTGTCTGCCTGTGTTTCCCGTATGGAGGGAAGACAGGTTAGGCCTCACCTAGCTTCCGCTGCTAATGCTGAGTCACCCGCTACCTCTGTGAATAATTTCCTGCCCTGCGAACCTTATGTCCCTGCGCCTGAGCGTTATGATGGGAAGTTGGGTGAATGCAAGGTATTTTTGTTTCAATGCTCGTTAGTGTTGGGTCAGCAGCCCCTAACCTACGCTAACGATAGCTCCAAGATAGCTTACGTGTTAAGCCTACTCACCGGTAGGTCCCAAGCCTGTGGAGCAGCTTTTTGGCATAACCCTCAAACACAACACGCTACCTTTCAGCAGTTTTCCAGTGAAATGCTCTCCGTGTTTGATCACCCAGTTTCTAACTATGACACCAGCAACCTGCTTCAGGGTTCCACCAGTGCAGGAGATTATTAATTGGATTTTCGTACCCTACCAGCAGAGTTAAGGTGGGACGATAGGGCCTAGCAGAGTATTTTCTTTAGTGGGTTAAACAAGGAAGTGAAAGACTGTCTAGTGGGGAGATCTGAGACCAGTAGTTTACCGGAGCTCATCGGCTTAGCTATAAAGATGGTCAACCGTCTCCGTGAGAGACGGCGTGAGAGACAGCGTGAGAGACAGCGTGAGCGACGGCCATCACCCTCTGTATCCACATTCCCACTCACAGTTCCGTTTGACCCAGTTACTAGTCGACCTAGTGTTCAGGCTTACCCCTGTGTCAACCAGTCCTCCGTTCTTCCAGGGAGGAACCTATGTGGCTAGGTCGTAGTTGCCTAACCTCGGCAGAACAACAATGACGTTTCCGAGGGAGGTTGTGTATCTGTGGGGCCCCTAACCATCAACTGGCCGCCTCTCCGATTCGGTTAAACTCCCAGGCTCACCAGTCGCAAACAGGAATCTGTTGTCCCTGCTATTCCCCAGAAATGCGTCAATTCGGGCCTTGTTTTGAGCTGTGAAGACAGAGATTACCCCCTTCAAGCTTTAATGGACTCAGGGGCAGATACTAACATTATTGATTTTGAGCTGGTACGTACTAGTCAGTTCCCGACTGTTTCCTTAGATTCTCCGCTGGTGGTTAATGGTCTCAGTGGTGAGCAGCTAGCCCAGATCTCTGCCGAGACGATTCCCATGACCCTGTCACTAGCTGGTAATCATATTGAGACCATTGCCATTTTACGTCATGCCTTCTGCTAATGCCCCCATAGTTATTGGTCTCCCCTGGCTTTTTACTCGCAATCCTGTTATTGACTGGATAACAGGCAGGGTTGTGAGCTGGAGCAGTAGTTGTCACTCATCCTGTCTTCATTCGGCCCCAGCTTAGCCTTAGTGACCCCAGACCCTCGTTGCCTGAACCTTCTGATCTGTCCTCCATGCCGCCAGTTTACCATGACCTCGCTGGGGTGTTTAGCAAGACAAAAGCACTATCCTTGCCACCTCAACGTCCACACGATTATTTTATTGATTTGTTACCTGGGTCGTCTATATAACCTGTCAGGACCTGAGCATTAGTCTATGGAGACTTATATCAATGATTCTCTCAAATCTGGGATCATTCGTCCTTCTTCCTCCCCACTGGGAGCGGGTTTTTTCTTTGTGGGCAAGAAGGACAAGTCTTTACGACCGTGTATTGATTACCGTGGTCTGAACAACATAACTATGAAAAACAAGTACCAGTTGCCTTTGATTAAGTCCGCGTTCGAACCACTGCATGGCGCTACTGTTTTCTCCAAACTGGATCTCCGCAACGTGTATCACCTGGTTCAGATTAAGGAGCATTGTTATGCTGTTGATACACAATTGTATTTGTCTTTCAAACCAGAAGAAACCGATCAGTTAGCTAAACTTCAAATGTGCATTTAGGAAATTTTCTGATGTTAAACTTAGATAAAACTGAAGTTATTGTACTTGGCCCCGAAGGCCTCCGAAACTCAATAGCTAAAGAAATTGTTACTCTGGATTACATTGTGTTGTCCTCCAGCACCACAGTAAGGAATCTGGGTGTTATTTTTGATCAGGATATGTCTAAGTTTCAATGATCCAGCAGCCAAATATGACAGAAAACAACAAGCGCATTTGAAAAAAAAAAACAAACAGAAATGCTGTCTTAACCTTGTAGTATCACAGCGAAAAGTTTAATCCACAGAAATAAAAACTGCTGAAATGGAAGGACTACATCTCCCAGCATGCTTTGGAGGTCTTTCTGGCTTCTTTGACATGCTTAGCCCGCTTTTCAAAGGCTCTGATTGGGTCTAAGCGTCTGTCCGTCACGTAGTGTCGCTCATCCATATCGCTTTGTGATTCGCTAGTCGTGTGGTTTAACTGAAAAAAATGCTCAGAACTTGATCCTATTGGTTCTTACGATTCCAACAAGGTGTCATGCTTCAAGATTGGCCAATGGGGACGGCATATATTGCCGCACGTAAGGACAAGGGGGCTCTGTCGCGCTAGCGCTAAAAGGTTATGACGCACAGTGACACACTGGAGGCTAGCCTGACGCAAGAATATACGGACTGACATTAGCTGTTCTGCTGCTTTTGTGTATTTTATCTTCCTGTGGCTGTGCAAGCCAAGGATTTGTGTCTTGTAAATAGTTGTTTGCAGAATATTTAGTTGTGCACTTTGCTATTGCACTTTGTTGTGGCATTTTGTTGTTGTTGCTGTTGCCGTTTTCCATTATTTCTTTACTATTTTTTTATTACTATGTCCTTACTATTATTGTATTATTACAGTTATTGTTGTATTATAGTGAATAAAGTAATCTGCTCCTGTTGGAGACAAATGTAGTTCTTTTGTAGGGTTTCTGTGTGTGTGTGTGTGGGGTCCTATTTATTTTTTATTTTTTTTCTTCAAAAACTGTTTTCTCTTAGGCCCAAAATGACATTTAAATGAAATGAAATTAATTTTACAACTTCGTAATCAAGCAATCTCAAATGGCACTAATGGGGCGAAATTGTGCCATACTTGAGGACGCCTGTATATTTCTTTACTAAACCTCTATAATTTTTTCTCTGCTTTATTTCAGCAGCATCAAACTTCTCACAGGTGATGTCCAGATGTTGTTCCATGGCTTTATTGAGTTTTTTGGCTACCGTGGCATTATTTTCAAAGGGATATTTATATAAAATTAAAAAACATTTAGGCGAGGGAAGACATTCTTCCATTTATGCTGTGTTCCATCTGCATTTACTCTGACACAGTTGCATTAATAGTGCTGCTTACACTTCTGATGGAATCTCACAAGTGTTACCTTTATTGTAATACCAAGATAATGCACATAAAGCTTGTAATTAAAGAGATATACCCTATTTATTCTGAGCATGTCATTTTCGAGCAGGAACCTCAAAAAGGGACTCAGGGAAGAACAGGTTGAGAGTCTCCAGTTGGTCAAAAATGCTGCAGCTCGAGTACTAACCAAAACAAATCAAAGAGAACATACTTATCCTGTATTATCCTCTTTTTCCTGGCTACCTGTAAAATCTAGAATAGAATTTAAAATCCTTCTCCTTACCTACAAAGCTCTTATTGGTCAGGCTCCGTCGTATCTAAAAGAGCACATAGTACCGTATAACCCGACTAGATCGCTGCGCTCTGAGAATGCAGGGCTACTTGTTGTTCCTAGAGTCTTCGAAAGTACAATGGGAGGCAGAGCCTTCAGCTACCAAGCTCCTCTCCTGTGGAACCAACTCCAGAGTGTTATTCGGATGGCAGAGACGGTCCCCATATTTAAGAGTAAACTTTCCTTTTTGATAAAGCTTACAGCTAGGGCTTACAATGGTCTTAGCAATGTTGTTATTTTTAAGCTGATTTTGTTCTGATTAATGCTGCTGCTATAGGCCTAGTCTGCCGGGGGATAATACTTTTCCAGATACTCTGAGCTTCTCTCCTCTATGTCTGTATCATTCATTACTCATCAATGCATGTTACTAATTCACTACTTCCCCTTAGTTTTTTTTGCTTTGTCGTCTCGCAGGTCTCTGCTGATCGTGGAGGTGCCTGCTGCCGTAGTCCTGCATGACACTTACTGCTACTATTATAATCTATCACATTAGCTGTGGTTGTTTCTACTATTCTGCTGTATTAACTGCCATAACATATAAGTCATATTCACATTACTATAGATATTATTATAGTTACTAGAAGTGTGTCTGTCTCTGTCTTTGTCTCTCTCTGTCCATCTGTCCTTCTTTTCTCTCTTTCTCTCTCCTTTTCTTCCTCTCCAATCGGACAAGACAGAAGGCCGTCCTCCATAGAGCTGGGTCTGTCTGACGTTCCTGCCTGTTACGGGGTAATTGTTGGGTCTATGTAAATCATAAATAAGTCATAGAGTGTGGTCTATACCTAGTCTGTAAAAGTGTCCTGAGATAACTTTTGTTATGATTTGGCACTATGAATAAAATTGAATTGAATTAATTGAATTGAACCGGCTGGATGTCAAGGCAGAGAAATGTAAGTTTCGATGTTTCACCTGTGACTTTCCAGGGCTACATCGTGGAGAGTGGGCAGGTGAAGGCAGATCCGGCAAAGGTCAAAGCAGTGACGGAGTGGCCGACGCCTTCTTCCAGGAAACAATTACAGCGTTTTCTGGGATTTGCCAACTTCTATCGTCGGTTCATCCGGAACTACAGCCAGGTGGTGACCCCAATGACCAGATAAACTTCTCCTACTACTACCTATGTGTGGTTGTCTGCTGCGGAAGATGCGTTTCAGACCCTAAAGAAGCGCTTCTCCTCCGCCCCTGTGTTGGTCCAGCCAGATCCTTTGTGTCAGTTTATCATGGAGGTTGACGCCTCGGACCTGGGAGTAGGTGCGGTTTTGTCGCAGCGAACAGTTAAGGACAACAAGGTTCACCCCGTGCCTTTTTCTCCGACAAACTGTCCCTAACAGAGCGAAACTACGACATTGGAAACCGTGAGCTACTTACCGTCAAGTTAGCTTGAGGAGTGACGGCACTGGTTGGAGGGGGCAGAGACTCTGTTTGTGGTTTTGACTGACCATAAGAATCTTTCGTACATTCAGACGGCAAAAAGACTGAATTCCCGTCAAGCCCGGTGGGCTTTGTTCTTTGGGCGATTCAACTTCTCCCTAACATATATCCCAGGAAGCAAAAACATCAGACCAGATGACTAGCCGAAGAGGAGGAGATTGCTTCAGGCCCCCTTCCTGCGTTGTTGCCGCACTCATCTGGGAGATAGAAGCGACGGTGACACAAGCACAACACACTGACCCTGACCCCGGTGGTCTGTTTGTTCCCGCCAGTGTTCACTCCCAGGTGCTCCAGTGGGGCCACTCCTTTCTTCTTGCCTGCCATTGCGGAGTCACCAGGACCCTCTCTCTCCTTCACCGTCACTTCTGGTGGAGGACCATGACTAAAGATACTTGGAAGTTTGTCCAGGCCTGCACCGTCTGCGCTAGAGGCAAGGGCTCTCATCGTCCTCCAGCAGGCCTTTTCCGTTCTCTTCCCGTGCCCGGTCTTCCTTGGTCGCACATCGCATTGGACTTTGTTACCGGTCTGCCGGTCTCCCAAGGTAAAGGCACTATTATGACTATCGTTGACGGGTTTTCTAAAATGGTCAATTTTGTTCCCCTGCCTAAACTGCTGTCAGCCATGGAGACGGCATCCCTCCTGGTGGACCATGTCTTCCGACTCCATGGTATCCCCCTGGACATCGTGTCGGACCAGGGTCCTCAGTTCACGTCCCGAGTCTGGAAGGCTTTCTGCCAGGCGTTGGGGGCCAGTGTCAGCCTGTCCTCGGGTTACCACCCGCAGTCAAACGGGCAGACGGAGAAGACCAACCAGGATCTGGAAACCGCTCTTTGTTGTGTCTGTGCCAACAATCCCTTATCGTGGTCGTCTCAGCTGTCCTGGGTGGAGTACTGGCACAATTCTCTCACCTGTTCTGCCACAGGTATGTCCCCCATTGAGGCCTCATTAGGGTACTTACCTCCTCTCTTTCCTGCCCAGGAAGCAGAGATCGCTGTTCCCTCTGTTCAACACCACCTCCAGAGGGTTTGTCGGATCTGGAGAGAGGTCAGGCTGAACTCTCATGAGTTCCCGAGTTCCTGTTCATCCACCACCCGTCCGTGTATGTCTCCTGATCGCCGCGTTTGTTCTTCCTCATCTACACCCGGACTCCGTACCTGCTTTCCCCGTTCCCTGGACATTGTTTGTTGTTTGTTTTTCTATTAAATATTTTTCTAAATCTTACTCGATGTCTGTGTCTGCATTTGGGTCCCGCTCCTTGGAGTTATTCCCCGCACCGTTAATGACATTATTGGGACGACAGTTGTTGGAGTCACAGGAGGCCATTTTGAACAGTTGTTCTTTGAGGTTAGATAGTTGAATCTCCTGGGAAGGGATGAAAGGGCTGCATTGTAAATTGGAAATAAGTGGTGTCTCAGACCTCCTCCTCTGTTTAGCAATGGTTTCTCTACTTTTGCATAGATGGCTTCTTTTACTCCTCTTTCAAACCATCTGTCCTCTCTCTCCAGGATATGGACATTGTTGTCATCAAATGAGTGGGCTTTCTCCTTGAGATGTAAGTGGACAGCAGAGTCCAGGCCGGAGGAGTTAGCTCTCCTGTGTTGGGCCATGCGTTTATGCAGTGGTTGTTTTGTTTCTCCAATGTAGAGATCTTTTCATTCCTCATTGCATTGGACAGCATAAACCAGATTGCTTTTGTGGGTGTGTGGTGTTCTGTCCTTGGGATGTACTCAGTGACGTGCAGTCAGGGGAGGCAGGTGAGGCTGTGCCTCCCCTGTCATCATGAGAGGAAAAAGAAACGAAATAATAAAATAACACAAGTATTAATATTTGTCCTCTGGACTATAATTTTGGTGTGGTTCTTAATGTATTTTGACCGTTTTTATAGTAAAAATGGCAGAAAATTCTGTATTTCCTATTTAAATAAACAGAGTATCTTCGGAGACGAGAGGTGAGGCACGGACAGCCGAGCCTCCCTCCAGATTGCGCAATCACTCACAAACTGGATTGAGCGCGTGCCCTCTGCGCGTGCTTGTTCCCATTTCTGTTTATGTTTCCATTATGATGGTTGAGGACACTTTTATGAAATAAAATCATACGTCTTCTTTTCCATGGTGTTCAGCAATGTATTTTACGTATGTGTGTAATATTTCCATCTTAGTGATATGACATAAATCCACAGGGGAAATGCCTGTCTTGAGGCAGGCAGTACCTCTGCCTCAAGGCAGATAGTGAGCAGCCTGATAGCCTGCAGCCAGATCACGGTGAACTCTGACCTGTGTGCAAAAAGTAAACACAAGAAGTGGGCTGTGCGACGCTGTAGAGCTTAGAGACAAGCTGTCATTTCTCACCCTGAAAATGGAGGATTTGATTTCTAAACTAAGACATTTTTCAAAGCTGGACTTTCAGTCAGTAAAGGAAAGATATACTGCAATATACAGTCATTTACAGTAAAGGTAAGATATGCTGCAATATATAGTCATTTACAGTAAAGGTCAGATATACTGCAATATACAGTTGCACTGGTGTTTTAAAATGGTTTTCAGCATCCTATTCTCTCCTCCTATCCTATTGGCATCCTACTGTATGTTTATAAATATGACTTGTGAGTCAGTGCCTCCCCAACCCCAACCCTCACTGCACGTCACTGGATGTACTAGTGTCTGTCCGAGTGTGTTACTGGCCCAACACAGGAGAGCTAACTCCTCAGGCCTGAACTCTGCTGTCCACTTACATCTGAAGGAGAAAGCCCACTCCTTTGATAACAACAATGTCCACATCCTGGATAGAGAGAACAGATGGTTTGAAAGAGGAGTAAAAAAAGCCATCTATGCAAAAGTAGAGAAACCATCGCCAAACAGAGGAGGAGGTCTGAGACACCACATATCTCCAATTTACAATGCAGCCCTTCCCAGGAGATTCAACAATCTAACCTCAAAGAACAACTGTTCACAAATGGCCTCCTGTGACTCCTACGACTGTTGTTAAGACTGAATAGAGCACTAACAATGTCAAAACCACTGTCACTCCAACGACTGTCATTGGCTCTTGAAACACAAAGGGTTCCAGTGACATCATCGGCCTTGTGAGAGGTTAAATACCTGGATCTCCACACCAGATAGTTGGACCAGTCCCAGCCTGGTCAGATGCGTACATGAACTAATGAAGCCTCTTTGATGAGAGGTGAAACGTATTCCTGACAAATAATCAAGTCCAGTTGCTTTTGACTGAAATTGCTTTGGGGATAACGATGACCTGGACAAATGAGAACATTCACAGGATAAAATTTGTTGATTGGCAGGTTGCCTCTGCCATCAGTGTGAATGAGTAAATGTGACAAGTAATGTAAAAAGCGCCTTGAGTGGTCAAAAGACGAGAACGTCCGTTTACCATTACCACCTCTGTCCCCTACCACCCCCCATCCTACGCCACTGCTTGCTGTTGACTTTAAACATGAGGGCCGGAAAGTAAGTGAGTGCCACATTCAAGCTTCTCAAGTAACACTGCTCTCAATAGTATCACTGTCTCTGGGCTCTACACCATGGATAATGTTCTCAGACAGTAACCTCTCATGACGGACCAGTACGGCACAGGTAGGGCTGAACACTATATACATTTGATTATAGATTAATTTGAGCTACATGCAGCTGGTTCTGTTTCTAATCGTCATATTCCTCGTGTATGGCGAGACATTTTTCAATTTCAACAATCTCTAAAGAGACAAATGATCACAGAATGATCCAATTTGAATGCGTTATGAGAAATGCATTTTTTTAAAAAGATCATTACTGTAAAATTATAGGTAAAAGTGTCCATACTTTAAGCATTACATTATATCTATATATTCCAGAATATGACTCCATGTGAGGAGTTAGAATTTTGACTGTAATTATCTCTTTCATGTGGAAAAGAGAGCAAACTCAGTGCTGGTTACCAATTCATGCAACTACTATTGTGCACACATTTGTGTTTTCTTCTTAATCCACTTGTTATGCAACAAACCTTTCTCTCCTGTACCATTTCTCCTCGTTTCTAGTTCAGAGAGTAAGATGGTAGCTTTGGCATTGAATCTCTGTCACTGTATTCCGTATCTGCTCTGCGATGAGTCCTTCACATATACACCTGCTCAATGACAGGATCAATTATGCATCTCTACTAAAGATATCGGTTTCCACACTACTGTGTCTCTGTCTGCTTTGCATTCTGATTTCAATCTCTCTTCTCGGGATGCAGTCATCACCCTCTTCTCCTTTTCCCCCCAGCAGCTACCCAGAATGCAGCAGGGGCTAGGGCTCCATGCCAGGTCTTCAGGTGCTGCCCTCCATCAAACATTTTCATGTACTGAGAAACATCTTAGCTGCCCCTTCCCTCTGTTTCCCACATAGGCCAAACAATCCCATCCCCGGGACAAGCTTCCATCCAAAGGCCACATGTCCCTCAATGGTTCATTTCCTAATAACAATAATCACACACATATGGAGATCCAGCTGGCCTCCAGAAGCAGGGTGGAAAGCAATACTCATCCACAGAGCAACAATACTAGAAGAGGTCAGTGCAACAAGATGGCCATCTTAACTCAGTATGCTGTTGAAACACACACACACACACACACACACACACACACACACACACACACACACACACACGATTTTTAGGGACCCTTACAAGAGATACTAAAACCTATCTGCATTTGAATGGATCTCCAAAGGTGTGTTTCCATTAAGGTAAAATGTGGCAACTTGGGAAAGTTTCAGGCCACGCCCTCTCAAAAGTCCTCTCAATCACCGTCTCCATTACAAAAAAAGGCCCCAGGGGGACTTACCAGACTCCGGAGGTGAAGTATCACTCTGAATGGGTTCAGATCATCTGGTGATCACTGATACAACAGAGCAGCGCTGCAGCACTTCTACCTCCAAGTAAGAAATACAGAATAGCTGCAGTTTGAATAACCTGGTTGACATTCAGACAGATTTACGAGCACTTCAAGATCTGACCGTTATAAAAATGTATGTCATTCAAGAAAACAACCTGTCATCTTTTTGACATTTAAGGTGGCCTGTATGATTCAAACGTCAACTCATCTACAAGTAACATGAAAGAAAACAGTCCCACGTTAAAAATTCCAATTGTTGTCAAAAAGTTTGTGACAGACAGGCTGTGACCAGTGCAAAGGCTGTTATATAGTGTATCCCTATTTATGAATAACTCAGTACAGTGGGTTTGTGTGAAGGGTGAGAGACAGAGAGGGAACATGCAGCAAAGGACCACAGGTCAGAATCCAACCCGGCTACTGCAGCACTCATTTAACAAGCCTGTGCAAAGGAGCGCATACACAGATCATTTTCTGCGCTGTGTTATACTACATCCCTCGATCAAGTGTCTACTCTACTTCGCTGGCTTTAAAAAATGTTGCTGTGGCATCAAGTACTACCCACGTCACATCCCGCTTAGAGCTGTATCCAATCCGCATCCAGGATTTTCTCAGGGGAGAAATGAGGCCCTGCTCTTTTACGTGGGTCAAAAAACGGCCGGTCAAACAGCCATTAGGGGAGGCTCAAATTCAAATTAGGGGCCTTTTGACGAGGAAGACCCGCCTTATTCCAGGTTTTCGACCATAATGGAAACGCACCTCTGAGAATTGAGGGCGAGACTCGCTTCGGATGTAAATGACACTGGTACCGTATGGAGCAGGTGGTTAAACTAACAGCAGTAAGTCATCAAGGGGAGGTGGACGGATCACTACAGGTTTCTTGTCCTGACTAATTCTTCCATAGAGTTCAGAGGAAAATCAGTCCAGAGATTCAGCCCTTAAAGTGATCCTGCTAAAAAAATTTAAAACTCTGTCTTTTCTTTGTCATTATGATGTAATGTGTGTAGGTTGATCAGGAATAAGATGGATTTTATAAATTTTAAATTGAGTCTTTAATGCAACAAAGTTTGGAAAAAGTGATAGGGGGCAAATACTTTCTCAAAGCACTGTATGGTTCAGTGCGGGCCATTGAACAAGGGGGGAAATGGTACTGAGGGACGTAGTGTAAATGTAAAGTGTAAATCAAATAAAAACAGAACACAATGATTTGCAAATCCTTTTCAACCTATATTCAATTGAATACACTTCAAAGACGAAATATTTAATGTTCAAACTGATAAACTTTATTGTTTTTTGCAAAAACAAATCAAGGATTTTTTTAATTTGATGCCTGCAACATGTTCCAAAACAGCTGTAACTCAATAAGTTCAATCTTGCTTGATGTACGACTTGCTCAACAGTCCAGGGTCTCTGTTTGCGATTCATAATGCTCTTCACATTTTAATGGGAGACAGGTGTGTACTGCAGCAGGCCAGTCTAGTACCTGCACTCTTTTACTAAGGAGCCATGCTGTTGGAACATGTGCAGAATATGGTTTGGCATTGTCTTGCTATAATAAAGGTCAGTCCATCTCAGATGAGCTTGGACCCAGAGAAGCCGGTGGTGTTTCTGGGTGTTGTTGACTTAAGGCTTTGGTGGTTTTGTCCTCAGTGTTCCTGAGCCCATGTGGTAATATCCTTTACAGAATGTCAGTTTTTAATGCAGTGTCTGCGACATGCAGATAAGGGCCGCAGGTCGGAGTCAAACCCACGGCCCATGCCTTTAGTACCTTCGGCCTCTTTACATGGGGTGACTGCTCTAACCATTGTCCCAACGGCCGCCCAACAGTACAGAAGTTTGTGTTTCGCCCTTGTTTCAGTTATTCCGTGCCCCAGAAAATGAGTTTCCCTTGAGCAACATGAGAAGATCAATATCAATCTCATGTTTGTGCTGTCAATCAAGACACGATCCATTACTTACTGTGACAAGGAATCTGCTCACAGTTTTTTGTCTTTTGACTGGCTATTTTCCAAGAAGTAGTTTGAGCATGTTTCTCTCAATACAACCACAAACTAATGACTCAATTTTACTTAAAGACATCATTTTCACCTCCTAAATCTATCATTAGCAACAAAGCTTACAACAACCCGGACAATAGCTACAAATGCTAAATACTGTAGGATGCACATTCAGTGTAGAGCAATTGAAGATTATTCTTTCAGTGAAGACAGTAATACCATTATTCATTACTAATATTCTATTTCATGTATCATGTGCACAAACATACATTTGAACCATGTCTTAAATTACTCGAGCCAACACTTCATACAAGCAATGTATTTTTAGGAGATTGCTAAAATAGAATCTCATTTCTTTTTAACTGCATGTAATAATCAGTGCAATGATTTTTGCACTTTTTCCACCTGCCCTCATGATTCTCCTCCTCGCAAACTACGAGCCATAACTGCAAAGCTGACAACATAACATTAATGGTATAACACTAATTTAGGAAACCACTAAGAATAAGATGTACTTGGGTTTAAAACAAACTATATCCATGTGTTTGAAAAGCCATGAAATATTAGGGTACACCTGATACATTCCTGCTGAAGGAAAACAAGATGAGGTTGAAACTATTTGGCTGGGCCATGTAGGTCAATGTGCTAAATTGTAGCTACATTGTTACACAGATATTCAGTGGTGTCTATAATGTAAATCTCCATTAAACTATTGAACTTTTATCTTGCACTCTGTAGTGGTCCCAGGAATATTTGTTCCTAAAGTGTACTTAAATATAGCAGTATATAATCTGAGAATAAGAATGACCACAAATACTGATACACAGGCTATCTTGTGGTTCTGCCAGCGTAATTTACACAAACATCTCCTATTTAACATAATTTTAAGTTATTCCCTCTCACACATTTTTACAAGCCACTTTTATAAGATAGCATATCCAAAAATGTACTTCCAAATTTAAAATATTTGCATTTCTCAGTATTTGTGGAAGTAATGTTGTTACAGTATGTTTGAACTTTTGTAATTGAAAAAGTTGAGTAAATATAAAGATCAATAAAGAAGTACTTTATTTCCAGTAAACTGATAAGAAATGGCTATTAAAGCACAATACTATACACAGCAGAGAAAATAAGACAGGTGTCTTTAAATGAGCAGGTTACTGGTTTCCTTAATAAAAACATTTTTATTTGTTAGATTGCACATTCTGGGCTTTGAATAAAACTGAAAAAAGGATGAAATGATATAGACATTAATTACTAGGCTTAAATATTGTAACTGTAAGTTCATAACATTAACTAATGTATATTTACTTACTCTACTGAGGGTTGCCCTATACCCATTACTGCAATTACATTTAAATGAATATTAAATTAATATCTGCTGTATTGGACATTTAGCCCATTACCATCACCTATCTAATCCTTTGTGCGTAACACAGCGTGTTGTTTATAGTTTGGATCAAACGCAGCATCGTTTCGAAGCCTTCTTGTCTTGAGGATTTTTGATGATCGATTTAATCAAGTTACTCAAATAATCGTTTTAGCCCTACTTTTCATCCTGTTCCACTATAATAGTTTTGGCAGTGTCTTTTCTGGTGAACTGTGTTGATTACAATACAGCACCACCACCTTGGCGACATTGATATGCTGCAATTGCAGTTACAATTGACAGAAATACATTGTGTTTTCCATGACGGAGGAAAAACCCCACTTAAACATGGCTGCATTTTGTTCGAAAATTTTCTGGCATTGATTCTACAACAAATAAAGTTGGGATGTTGTGTAAAACCTAACTAAAAACAGAATGCAATGATTGGCATATCATTTTCAACCAATGGCAGCTGATGGTTTTTAAAGGAGGGGAAGTTCATTTTTCCGGCCTACATCATAAATGTGTTTGTTTATTTATATGGAAATTCTACCCTTCGTTCCTTTTCAAGAAAATGATCTGTGAACTTGTCGTACCAACTAGACGTCTTTTCCAGGGACTTGACCAGTGCCCTCTCAATGGCCAGCAGAGCTAGGCTGCTTAAACGTCCTTGGCCCAGCTGGAGCTGCTGCGCCAGGCTACTGTGAGTGTGAGTGTGAGTGACAGGGGGAGAAGCTCCACAGATGCCGTTTGGCTGCAGTGGAACAACCCGCTCTACGCTTCCTCATTGAAGTCAGTAGAAAGTGAGCGTCTTACTGTGTAAAGCGCTGTGGTACTGTGGAGATAAATGAAAAGGAAAATTGCGCCGGTTACCTGTGATAAGTAGCTGATTCTAAACCAAACATGGAGGCTTTTTAGTGCGTATTTAGTCAATTAAATGTACACACGGCAGTACATAATTCACCACTTTTTTTTGGGTGACATTTTAGGGGAAGCTGAGGTTAGAGCAATCAACTTCATGTGAATTGGGGTTGTAGAATATTCACAAGCAGCTTAATTTCTTCAGTTGCACAACTGGGTGAAATCAGTCTTTTACCTTTTGATGGATTCTGTGTTGTTTTGTGATGTGATTTCTTTGACAGATGATGGAGTCAAAGCTGAAGCCTCAGCAAACCACATGAAGGCTTCCAGGCCTCACAACGTGCTTCACAAGGAACTGCTACTGGCTCACAAAAGGTACACAGGTAGAATACAGTAGTAACAAAATACACAATCATTTCCAAAATAGAAATGGGTGCATTGATGTTATTTCATTACAAACATTTTTCAATCGTATGGACAAAGGATCAATAAACTTAACTCTTAAGCTTTTTGTAAGAATATTAGTGCTTTTGTGTCCATCATCAAAATGCATTTTATTCCTTCTCAGTAATTCTTTTCTAAAGCAGGTTTCAAGAATACATGAGTTTCTTTCTCTCCCAAAAGTGCAATCGTACACCTTCTCTCCTTGCTACTGCAGTCCTTCAGGCCCCTGGGTGCATGAATCAGTGTAAAGTGATATGTTAATAGGAGGTCTGACATGGCTCCACCAGCAGCTTGTTCTGCTAACCAGCTATACTGGCCAAAGCAATGGATCTTTATGTTGCTGCTTGTTAATCTGACCTCACACTTTATTTTTTTGAACAGAACTTAAAGTTGTCCTTCATAAGATTTAAGATATGTTTTTAGAGGTCTCTGTGGCAGTAAGATGTAACTGCAGGTGAGCCTGTTATTTCAGTGCCTACATCTTCACGTTCATGGTCACTATAGGTGCGTTTCCACTATGGTCGACTACCCTGAATGAGGCAGGTCTATCTCGCCAAAAACGCCATTAATTTGCATGTGAGGCGCTCACAAGACCGTTTGACTGAGTAGAAAGAAGCCCTATCAGAGAGCAGGACCTCTTTTGCCCCTTGAAATATGCCCGGTTGCTGATTGGATGTAGCTTGTATGGAAAACTTGTAACGGGTTTGGTTGGGACCCAATAGCAGCACAAATACAGGCAGGTATCGTTGGTAACAAACTTTATTGGTTTGATGCAGGGAATAATCAGAGTCACGCCGCTGCAGGTAGCCACAGAGGAGACTTGAGTTACACTGCCAGTTAGCCACAGGAGCCGACAGGCAGAATCCAGAAGGGGAATAATCAGAGTCACCAGGACCTCCTTCCTCACTGGTGAGCCTGACCTTTTACTGGACAGCTGGAAACGAAGTGTCCGGGCTGCCCACAGTAGAGGCAGAGTTTTCTCTCTCTCTCTCTCTCTCTCTCTCTCTCTCTCTCTCTCGGGTGACAGTTCCCAGGAGGTGACCGTCCAGGGCATTGGCGGGAGCAGGAACTGGCAGACGAATTCGACCAACGCCTAGCTGAAGTGCTAGGTTGTTATCGATGATGTTAGCGTCTGAACCAGAGTCTATGAGTGTGGCAAAAGTCTGAGAGCCTTGGGGTAGCAGTAGTTGAACCTGGCACAGGGGATGTGAAGCGAATGAGGGTTTAGAGGTGTGACTCACCAGGACCTCCTTCCTCACTGGTGAGCCTGACCTTTTACTGGACAGCTGGAAACGAAGTGTCCGGGCTGCCCACAGTAGAGGCAGAGTTTTCCTATGCGGCGCCTCTCTCTCTCTCTCTCTCTCTCTCTCTCTCTCGTGGGGTTAGGCTGGCCCGGCCAATCTGCATGGGTTCAGAATCCCTCCCCAGTGTGCTGGGGAGCGGAGTTAGTGACCTGGCAGGAGCTGGAGAACGAGGAGTCTGAAGCCCCTCCCCTCGTCCCTGACGTCTCTCTCGGTGTCTGGCTTGAATCCGTCTGTCCACACAGGAAGCCAGCTCGATGATATTGTCAAGAGAGGCAGGAAGGTCGTAGGACACCAGCTCATCTTTGATGTAGTCAGCCAGTCCAAGCAGGAAAGCGTCCACCTGAGCCGCCTGGTTCCACTCGCTCCGCCGAGCCCGGATGCGGAAGTCAATGGCGTAGTCAATCACAGAGCAGCCTCCCTGTCTGAGACCCAGAAGACCCCCAGAAGCGTCGGGACCTCTGGATGCTACACCAAACACCTTGCGGAGCTCGGTGGAGAAGGCATTGAAGGATAGGCAAGCAGGTGTGTGGCGTTCCCACTCGGCTGTTCCCCACAGCCGAGCGTGACCAGTCAGGTTATTTATTGTGAACGCCACCCTTGCTTCCTCGGAGGCGAAGGTGTGAGGTTGCAGAGCAAAGAGGATTGAACAGTTTGTGATAAATGGATTGCAACCCTCTGGATCCCCAGCGTAGCGTTCTGGGACTCCCACTCGAGGCTCAAGGACGGGACCAGGATATACCGGAGCTGGTGGAGGAGGATGACTCGCGGGAGCTGGCAGAGGGATGGACTGGGCGAGTGCAACGGTGAGTTGTTGAACCTGGGCGGATAGCGTGGCTAGCACTTGCTCTTGGTTAGCTGCTGCTTCCTGAATGTTAGCCGTGGTGGTGGCTAACATCACCTCTTGGTGCTGGAGCTGGGTCTCCACCCGGTCTAGGCGAGCCAGTGGATCCGGGTTGTGCGCTGGGTCCACACTCACGGCCAGATTGTACTGTAACGGGTTTGGTTGGGACCCAATAGCAGCACAAATACAGGCAGGTATCGCTGCATCAAACTTTATTGATTTGATGCAGGGAATAATCAGAGTCACGCCGCTGCAGGTAGCCACAGAGGAGACTTGAGTTACACTCACTCTGAAGCGCTGAACCAGGTATCCGCCAGTTAGCCACAGGAGCCGACAGGCAGAATCCAGAAGGGGACAGGCGAGGATCGTGGTCAGGGACAGACGGCTGAGGTGGTTTCCAGGAGATCACTTGTAAAGTGACCGGAAAGCCTCATTGGCGGCCGAAGACCACTAGAAGGGCACCTTGGAGGAGGTGAGGGCTGTGAGAGGGGCTGCCACCGTGCTGTACCCTCTGATGAACCTCCGGTAAAAGTTGGCAAAGCCCAGAAATCGTTGAAGCTGCTTACGGGAGTCTGGAGTGGGCCAGGAGGTGACAGCAGAGACCTTGGCAGAGTCCATCTGGATGGTCCCCTTCCCTATGACGTACCCCAGGAAGGAGATGGACGTAGCCTTTACAAAGAGAGAATTCTCCAGAAGGCGTTGGAGAACCCTCTGGACATGGTGGATGTGTTCGTCTATGGAACGGGAGATGATCAGTATGTCGTCGAGGTAGACAAAGACAAACTTATTGAGCATGTCCCTGAGTACGTCATTCACCAGGGCCTGGAAGACAGCAGGAGCATTTGTGAGGCCAAAAGGCATCGCCAGGTACTCGTAGTGGCCGGTAGGGGTGTTGAATGCCGTCTTCCATTCGTCTCCCTCTCGGACCCGGACCAGGTGGTAGGCATTGCGTAGGTCAAGCTTAGTGAAGATGGTGGCTCCCTCCAGGAGCTCAAACGCTGAGGCAATGAGGGGCAGGGGATAACGGTTCTTCACCGTAATGTCATTTAGTCCTCGATAATCAATACAGGGGCGGAGCGTCTTGTCCTTCTTAGCCACAAAGAAGAAACCCGCCCCTGCTGGAGATGATGAGGGTCGGATGATGCCTGCGGCCAAGGAGTCATTGATGTAAGTGTCCATGGCTTCTCCCTCAGAGGCGGATATAGAGTACAGGCGACCCCTGGGTGGAACAGAACCAGGCTGGAGGTCGATGCCACAGTCATAGGGTCTATGCGGGGGAAGAGAGGTTGCCTTTGCTTTGCTGAAGACCTCTCGGAAGTCTAGGTATTCAGCGGGGACCCCCGACATATCTGGAGCAGGGCTGGAGCAGGTAGATGACTGAGGAGCGGTGGCTTGTTTAAGGCAGACATGATGACACGTAGAACTCTAACCTAGGATCGCCCCTGTGGTCCAGTCAATGTGTGGATTATGACGCCGGAGCCAAGGAAATCCCAGGAGGAGTGGATGACGAGGAGAGGGCAGGATATGGAACTGGATAGTCTCATGGTGGTTGCCAGACAGGAGCATGTGGATGGGCACTGTCTGGTGGGTGACAGTTCCCAGGAGGTGACCGTCCAGGGCATTGGCGGGAGCAGGAACTGGCAGACGAATTCGACCAACGCCTAGCTGAAGTGCTAGGTTGTTATCGATGATGTTAGCGTCTGAACCAGAGTCTATGAGTGTGGCAAAAGTCTGAGAGCCTTGGGGTAGCAGTAGTTGAACCTGGCACAGGGGATGTGAAGCGAATGAGGGTTTAGAGGTGTGACTCACCAGGACCTCCTTCCTCACTGGTGAGCCTGACCTTTTACTGGACAGCTGGAAACGAAGTGTCCGGGCTGCCCACAGTAGAGGCAGAGTTTTCCTATGCGGCGCCTCTCTCTCTCTCTCTCTCTCTCTCTCGTGGGGTTAGGCTGGCCCGGCCAATCTGCATGGGTTCAGAATCCCTCCCCAGTGTGCTGGGGAGCGGAGTTAGTGACCTGGCAGGAGCTGGAGAACGAGGAGTCTGAAGCCCCTCCCCTCGTCCCTGACGTCTCTCTCGGTGTCTGGCTTGAATCCGTCTGTCCACACAGGAAGCCAGCTCGATGATATTGTCAAGAGAGGCAGGAAGGTCGTAGGACACCAGCTCATCTTTGATGTAGTCAGCCAGTCCAAGCAGGAAAGCGTCCACCTGAGCCGCCTGGTTCCACTCGCTCCGCCGAGCCCGGATGCGGAAGTCAATGGCGTAGTCAATCACAGAGCAGCCTCCCTGTCTGAGACCCAGAAGACCCCCAGAAGCGTCGGGACCTCTGGATGCTACACCAAACACCTTGCGGAGCTCGGTGGAGAAGGCATTGAAGGATAGGCAAGCAGGTGTGTGGCGTTCCCACTCGGCTGTTCCCCACAGCCGAGCGTGACCAGTCAGGTTATTTATTGTGAACGCCACCCTTGCTTCCTCGGAGGCGAAGGTGTGAGGTTGCAGAGCAAAGAGGATTGAACAGTTTGTGATAAATGGATTGCAACCCTCTGGATCCCCGGCGTAGCGTTCTGGGACTCCCACTCGAGGCTCAAGGACGGGACCAGGATATACCGGAGCTGGTGGAGGAGGATGACTCGCGGGAGCTGGCAGAGGGATGGACTGGGCGAGTGCAACGGTGAGTTGTTGAACCTGGGCGGATAGCGTGGCTAGCACTTGCTCTTGGTTAGCTGCTGCTTCCTGAATGTTAGCCGTGGTGGTGGCTAACATCACCTCTTGGTGCTGGAGCTGGGTCTCCACCCGGTCTAGGCGAGCCAGTGGATCCGGGTTGTGCGCTGGGTCCACACTCACGGCCAGATTGTACTGTAACGGGTTTGGTTGGGACCCAATAGCAGCACAAATACAGGCAGGTATCGCTGCATCAAACTTTATTGATTTGATGCAGGGAATAATCAGAGTCACGCCGCTGCAGGTAGCCACAGAGGAGACTTGAGTTACACTCACTCTGAAGCGCTGAACCAGGTATCCGCCAGTTAGCCACAGGAGCCGACAGGCAGAATCCAGAAGGGGACAGGCGAGGATCGTGGTCAGGGACAGACGGCTGAGGTGGTTTCCAGGAGATCGGTCAGGCAGGATAGTCAGAGGCAGGCTGGGTCGAAACCGGGAGATCAGGCAGAGTAACGCTGGAGAGTCTGGTGCAAGCATCAAGAACAATCTGGCAATGAGTGAGTGTGGAGTTGGGGCTTAAATGCAGCCAGAGCAGAGAGCACAGGTGAGTGGAGTTTGCTTGATGAGGGGGGTGTGTCTGATTGACAGATTGAAGCAGGTGCAGAGTGTGAGGCAGAGATGAGCTGTGACAAAACTAAGCAATGGTGGATTCAGTGTTTTAGATTTTCATACTCTTCTTCCACTTTCAAAATTAAATGGTTTAAAAGATATTTAACTAAATCAACCTCATTATAGAATTTTATTTCAACATATATATATGAAGCTTTAGGAGGATTTTAATTTGTTTAATAAGATGTAATAATAACATAGAAAACTTCCCATAAAAATTTCTGATTCCCATAAAGTCACTTTAAAGCAGGTCCCTCGTGGATGAACATAATTTTTCCAGTCGCAAATATTGCATTTTGAATAACCAAGATATTAAAGACTTGGGTTGATAATGGTATAATACTTGTCTTTCAACCACTTAACAAGGAGGGTCATTTGTTTACATATAATGGATTTTATCAGAGAATAACATTCCTGTGCTTCCTTCCTTGTCTTTGATGTAGATCCTTTAGGGATTAAAAATCTACTTTTATCTGCAATCAGAGAAACTATCCAGCAAACCTCTCTACCAGAGCTTTATATGGAAACTCGGATAATTTTTTCAGTATAAAACTAATAATAGATGTATAAGGTAATTCATAAAAAGATCCACAATTAGTAATGCTTCTTCTATATTTTTTCAAAGTAATCCGCATGTTGATATAGAATGTGAACAAACATGGTTATTACCCAGGAATTATTTTCTCAAATATGGTGCAAGAGGTCTTTGAAATGATTGCACAGATGTTATCCTGTTAATTCTGTTATTGTCAGATATCTGTTAAGTATTGATCCTCTCTACTTCTTTTGTCACATCACAGATTCTTCTTTTTAGGGAAAACTCTTTTAATCAAACACTGTGGCATGACATTTCCCTCCTTTTAAACAGAAAGTTAGGTATATGACTCAAACTTGATTTTATTTTTTTGTTGGTATTTTGAAAATATATTTCCTATCAAAAAGTTGTATGTTATGATTATTTTCTAATTATTAGTTAAATCATATATACACACCACTAAATTTGCAAACCAGACACTCAATTTTATTGTTTTCATTTCTTACTTTAACTCCTACTTGGACACACTAAAGTACTGCACCAACCGCATAGCTGTGAAAATCAGAGCTATTTGTAATAAAGTTGATATGTAATGATTAATGTAATTCAATGTTTTGTTTTATTTATGATATATGCACTACCTCAAGCGATATTGTTATTGTTACTATAGTTATGTTGTTTGAAGATTTAACAGTAATCACTGTTGTAAAGTTACGAAACGGAGAAAAAAGAGCTACTTTTTTTCATTGGTTATTGCGTTAAATCTTACCCAGATACAATAGTGCTATTTTCTGATTGGCCATTGTGTAGTCCCGTCTTTTTTTTGATTGGATGGTAAGTGGCAGCTCGACTGAGCTCCAGGAGAGTGGCGCTTGATCCCTGCCGGTTCCATAGTGAGAGCAGCGCTACTGCGCTGCAGCTTATTATAAAATGTTTTTCTGCGTGAGTAATACAATGTTTGGCAGGAGTGCGTAATAAAAGACCGAAATGCTTGACTTGAGAGCCCTGTGGAATAATCAGCAGAAAGACAACAAGTGCTTTCATTAATGGGTCATATGATCAATAAACATTGTTTTTAACTCACTTTGAAAGACTTATAGAGTACATCTTTAAAGGGGAATTTTGGTATTTTTCAACTTCATTTTTAAATTGGTCCAGTATTGAGTGGAGCGCTGCAGCCTGGTTGCAGTGAACCAGGCTACAATTTAATCAAATGGGTCACATCCTCCACACTGACAACAAATGTCAACTAAACGTATCAGTTTTTGCCACTGACAGGCTCAGATTGTTATCAGAAGTGGATTATGGAAAGATGGAGAAGTTGCTGTTAACTTGCCATGCTTTGGTGTGTTGTGTAGCTACTATTGCAGGTCAACATTGTAACTTTAGCTCATAGCATTAGCCTACCTCCTCTCTATCTGCAGCAAGTGTCTCCACTCTTGGAGCAGCATATTTCTGTAGTAAAATGTGCTCTTCTCATCTTTGTCTGGCAGTAGTGTCCCAGTCAAACTGCAGACCCGAGGGTGTGAAAGTGCAGTGTATCTAGAGTTATTAGGATCCCTTTAATATAAGATATGATAAGACAAGATTAGACAGGTACATGATAAAAACAGAACAGAGGGTACATTGTAAACAGGGATATACAGTAAGTGATACAGGATACAGAGTGCATGGATGAACATGGAGTGTAAAGAGAGTCTATAGAGAAATAACTGTTTTAATAATTGTGTGGTATTTACACTCAACAAAAATATAAATGCAACACTTTTGTTTTTGCTCCCATTTTTCATGAGATGGACTTAAAGATCTAAAATTAATACCAGATACACAATATTACCATTTCTCTCAAACATTGTTCACAAATCTGTCTAAATGTGTGATAGTGAGCACTTCTGCTTTGCTGAGATAATCCACCCCACCTCACAGGTGTGCCACATCCAGATGCTGATCTGTCATCATGATTAGTGCACAGGTGTGCCTTAGACTGTCCACAAGAAAAGGCCACCCTGAAATGTAAATTTTTTTGCTTTATTGGGGGTCTGGGGACTCAGAACCAGTCAGTATCTGGTGTGACCACCATTTGCCTCATGCAGTGCAACACATCTCCTTCGCATAGAGTTTATCAGATTGTCAATTGTGGCCTGTGGAATATTGGTCCACTCCTCTTCAATGGCTGTGCGAAGTTGCTGGATATTAGTGGGAACTGGTACAAGCTGTCGTATACGCCGGTCAAGAGCATCCCAAACATGCTCAATGGGTGACATGTCCGGTGAGTATGCTGGCCATGCAAGAACTGGGACATTTTCAGCTTCCAAGAATTGTGTACAGATCCTTGCAACATGGGGCCGTGCATTATCTTGCTGAAACATGAGGTGATGTTCATGGATGTATGGCACAACAATGGGCCTCAGGATCTCATCACGGTATCTCTGTGCATTCAGAATGCCATCAATAAAATGCACTTGTGTTCTTCGTCCATAACAGATGCCTGCCCATACCATAACCCCACCACCGCCATTGGGCCACTCGATCCACAACATTGACATCAGCAAAGCGCTCACCCACACGACGCCACACACGCTGTCTGCCATCTGCCCTGAACAATGTAAACCGAGATTCATCCGTGAAGAGAACACCTCTCCAATGTGCCAGACGCCATCGAATGTGAGCATTTGCCCACTCAAGTATGTTACGGCGACGAGCTGGAGTCAGGTCAAGACCCTGATGAGGACGACGAGCATGCAGTTGAGCTTCCCTGAGACGGTTTCTGACAGTTTGTGCAGAAATTGTTTGGTTAGGCAAACAAATTGTTTCAGCAGCTGTCTCAGTGGCTGGTCTCAGACGATCTTGGAGGTGAACATGCTGGATGTGGAGGTCCTGGGCTGGTGTGGTTACACGTGGTCTGCGGTTGTGAGGCCGGTTGGATGTACTGCCATATTCTCTGAAACGCCTTTGGAGACAGCTTATGGTGGAGAAATGAACATTCAATGCACGAGCAACAGATCTGGTTGACATTCCTGCCGTCAGCATGCCAATTGCACGCTCCCTCAATGCTTGTGGCATCTGTGGCATTTTGCTGTGAGACAACACTGCACATTTCAGGGTGGCCTTTTATTGTGGACAGTCTAAGGCACACCTGTGCACTTATCATGATGTCAGATCAGCATCTGGATGTGGCACACCTGTGAGGTGGGATGGATTATCTCAGCAAAGCAGAAGTGCTCACTATCACACATTTAGTCAGATTTGTGAACAATGTTTGAGAGAAATGGTAATATTGTGTATCTGGAATGAATTTTAGATCTTTAAGTCCATCTCATGAAAAATGGGAGCAAAAACAAAAGTGTTGCGTTTATATTTTTGTTGAGTGTACATATGTGCAGACTATTTGGTGGATAATAAACAAAAACAGAGATAGAGTGTGCCAGTGATTAAGAGTCCAAGGTGGCGGGGTTCATTGAGATATTGTATTGCCTCGTGAGTAACAAGCAAATAGCTTATCAATACACCTGTTCAACAGGTATACATTAGACATGTAGAAAACCAATATTTCAATCTGCTCTTATCCCCTGCTGTTGTATTAAGCAAATTATTGTACACTTAGCTGGGTGCACATGTCTAATTATTATTCACGTAGAATAAATGACGCAATTAGACACGTGAATATTCATGAGCCATGTTGGCCGCTGGTAGAAAGAACAGCCCAATAAGGTTGGAACACGCAGTCCCCTCACAATATGATTACATCAGACCTTTTATAGACTTTTGTTTTTAACTAAATCAGAGTCCAATGATGACAGTACTCTCCAACGGTCAATACCACTAAGCCAGAAAACGCAGCAGCAAAAAGCTAATGTTATCAAACAGCCTGTTGCTAATGCCACCAACTGTGACCTTTAGGCCACAAGGTGTACCCTGTTATTGTTTCTTTCCGCTCCACAGTCTGGCATCTACACAATCTTTAGTTTATAAAAAAGCTACTAAATCAAAAAGTTTGTCGCTGAAATTCCAGTCGATTATCCATGCAGTGGGATTCTAAACAGTGCTGGACCGTGCGCAACACCCCACTCGCGCGTGCACATGCAAACAGTGACCCGTACTTATTACTTGTACCTACTCACATGAGTGGCAGGACTTAGCCTGAAGCTCAATCTGAGAGTCAGTGCTAGGCCACCACACATAACTGCGTGCCAAGCACATTGTCCTCACCACACCCGGATGTGCTGCGTGTAGCTCCTCCAACACTTGGGGGCGCAGTTTATGGGGCACGACCACTCATGTCGGCGCAGCAAATAAGGTGACAGATACACATCTGTGTCTTTTGCAGCTGGAAAACGGCCAGTCAAAACCATTTCTAGGATACGAGACAAAATAGGGTCAGACAGGGTGTCACCTCTGATTTGACTGACTGGTAGTGTGTCCAGCTGTGCCGTTTAGAATATTTTAGCAGGCTCAGAATGGAGGTCAGTGGACGATGGTCAGTGAGTTGACATGCAGGATTTACAATAATTGGTCATATATTTGCGCACGTTGGGCCAGTGAAAACAAACTTTTGACCCAAACGCATCGCCTCTCTCCTCAAATTACGGGGTAACACCACCTAGGAGAGTACTGTCATCAGCTGGGCGGTGCAATGGGCGCCACTTTCGCATCAGAACGTTGTGATGTTTATAATATCCTGTGGCTGCCCCTTAGCTTCTTCTAAGGACATAGCCGTTCTACTGAGGGATGCTATAGAAGATTCTTGGCACTGTGCTTTAATCAGAGCTTCTGAAGTAAAGTATATATATATATATATATATATATATATATATATATATATATATATATATATATATATATATATATATATGTATATATATACATATATATATAAATTACAATGGTAATGTATTTTCAGATCAAAAGTACTGTAATACTGTACAGGTTGTTTATGATTGAGTCCGTATTACAGAGAGGGGGTGAGAGACTCTCTTGGGGATGCATTGTATAGTTTAACGACCACAGGCAGGAAAGAGTTCCAGTGGCGCTCTGTGGTGCGTCTGGGTGCAAGGAGTCTTCTGCTGAAGGTGCTCCTCTGCTGGGCCAGTGTGTCGTAGAGAGGGTGGGAGACATTGTCCAGGCTAGGGTCTATCCTGGACAGCATCCTCCTCACTGCCACGGTCGTCAAGGTGTCCAGCTCCTCCCCCACGACATCACCGGCCCTCCTGATCAGTTTGTTCAGTCTGTTGGTGTCTGCGACCTTCAGCTCACTGCCCCAGCATGTGACAGCGAAGAAGATTGCACTGTCCAAAACAGACACCATAAAACAACAAGCCTCTTGGATGAGAGGTGAAGAGTCTCCTAGACAAATAACCAAGTCCAGTTGCTTTTGACTGAAATTGCTATGAGGATAAAATAAAATGTATTAAATAATAATAAATAATATGATAATAAATAAATAATAATATAAATATATATTATGATAAATAAATGACATGATAATAAATTATAATGTGTGTGTGTATGTATGTATGTATTGCATGTATTCCACAAATAATTAATAATAATATAAAATAAAATTTATTAATCCCATCTTACTCATCTTCAGCCGCTTATCCGGGGTTGGGTCGCGGGGGCAGCAGCTCTAGCAGGGGACCCCAAACTTCCCTTTCCCGGGCCACATCAACCAGCTCTAACTGGGGGATCCAGAGGCGTTCTCAGGCCAGTGTGAAGATATAATCTCTCCACCTAGTCCCAGGCCTCCCTCGAGCTGTATTAAATAATAATAAATAAATTATATATATATAAATATATGTATTATGATAAATAAATAAAAAACGTGATAATAAACGATAATGTATGTGTGTGTATGTATGTATGTAATGTATGTATCCCACAAATACAATAAAATGTATTAAAAAATAATAAATAATGATAATAAATAAATTATATATATATATTATGATATATGGCTATTTATGCGTGTCACTTGACGCAATGGCGTTTCTCTCGTCATGGTCTGTGCTCCGGTTTTCGGCTCCATTCACCTGCAGCTGCTTGAAATGGAGACCTCAAACTAAAGTCCTGAGACTTTAACACACACAACACCCTAAAGCCTCTGCTGCTTTATGATCCTTTTGCCTCTAAATGGGACCATAATTTAGTAAATGAACGGTAAACTGTACACTCAGACCTGAAAGCACATTTGTCCACTTAGACTGTATAATGTGTAAGTATACTGTAAAAGTCTGGCAGATAATTTGACAATTGAGTGCTGTGATTCATTCCTGTGCTTTCATCTTGTTTCTTCCAATGCCCGTCTGTAACATAGACTGTATAACTCATCTGAGCTGCTCACATGTGCCACCTGGTGGGCACTGCAGCTACTTTAAAATGAACAGTCACGGCATTCAAACAGGGCTCAGGTCAAATGAAAGGAAGAACACCTGTATGGCCTCAATCACTTTCATTCTAGGCCCAGTAGCTACATCATAATATTGGGCTATAGCAACCAAATTATCTTTCTTCAACCTGAAGAGCTTACTATGTTGCAAAGTTTGGTGCAGTAGTCTTCGACATCAAAGTGGTCCATTTTACAAAAGTTAGTAATACTCAAATACGACCAACAAACACACAGATTAGCTATACAGTAGATACCATCAGTAAAAAAATTATAGGGCCACTCTGATTAGCTGAAATACACTAGGTGAACACAACAACCCTTAGGTGTCACAACGCTGCCTAAAACAGTACAACAATGTATAGTTCAGTCCTTGGATGCTACACCAAACCTACATGTATACAGATAAATTCACAATATATCACAACATATAGCTTATCTGGTGACAATGTATCACGAGAGTCAAGTTAACTGCAGACACAACTCACACACCAATCTACCCAAACATGATGTCCACGCCCCAGCGGAAACCCAGTATAACTGGACACAGCAGACTGGACAGTCCCATAAATAAACTAGCCACCACTAGCCACCGCTAATAAAGCACTAGCCTAAACTTAACCGCAAAGCTAATAAACATACCGCACTGCCTCCTAAACAAACATGACACTAATCTCACCATGACACAACAGCTAATTGTGTTAAACAATACTACAAGGATATTGATGACAGATGTGTCTTGGTAATTAGATATTTGCCTGAGCTATCGCTATTTAATCAAATAAACAGAATGTAAGTCGAGTTACTGCTACAGGCTGAAACCGCACGTTTCCTTTTTTCAGGCCGACAAGCCTATAACCCCACCTGCCACGCTGACAACATTGCTATTTATGAGTAACTAACTAGCTCTTCGATTAATAAGATCACTAATATCATTATCTTCCTAACATCCTCCCTACTCTGTCTGGTAATATCCCGGACCCGAGCCTCCAATTGTTATGACTGGAAAACAATAAAGATTCATAACCAGTTGTTGTTCCACCACCGATCTCCTGAGCAGACCAGCCCAAGCGTGCTGACTGAGTCAGTAGTTCATGGGTGAGACAGAGAGGGGAGGATTCGTGGAAGCAGGTGATGATGAAGTGTCCCTAGCGCAAGCAAACCGTCTTCGAAGGGGAAAACGCTTCAGAAAAGCTATGGGTTCAGCAGCTACCAGCTGTGTGTAGCACTCGGACGTCAGTCTGGTGGGTGGCGGTTCAGTCTCTCCTGCGGTATCTTCCTTTCCATTCATTTTTTAAACATGTCAAAATTACACCCTGTCTTTTCCCGTTTCCATCATATGTAATGCTTGCTTTATCTCTTCCTCTACGAGCAAAGGGGTCTGGCACTGAGCAGCAGGTCAGAACTTCAGCAGGTGCTGGAGAGGAGGAAGCGAGTACAGAGTGACCGGGAAGAGGAGGGACAGAGCAGGACTCCTCTGGAAGATGTGCTGCTCAGACGTCAGGAGAAACAACTTGAGGTAATACATTCTGTTTATGGGTTCATAAGAGGTTCAACAATGACAGAAAATCTATGAAGTGAACTGCCTTAAGGCAGGGTTTTCTCTACAAGCATCCTAGGGTGGCAGCCCGCCGACAGTAAAGACACATCAGTGCAGCACTCCAGAATCTGGGAGACGCACCAAGGAGAAGCAAGGAGAGAGAGGATAGGGGCGTGTTTTTCATAAAATTAATTCTCACATCAACATAGCTTTTCGAACTGTTGTTTTCTTCACGACTGCATTCAGCCAGAGCACGATTATCACACAGTGATGAATGTGCACAATGAATACAGTGATGAATAATTCATGAATGAATCAGGAACACTGTACATATCAGTGTAAGATATCCTTGCAAGATGTATTAACTTATGAAAGGTGTGGTGCAGTGTCACAGGCAAACATTAACCATTCCCATCAAATCAGTTTGATTCTTTCCTTTAAAGTGAACCTGTCTGATGGTCATGACCACAGTTTCAAATAATGAGGTAAACATTTGTATGGGTAACCAGTCTAACCCCCCCCCCACGAGTGGATCTGCTCAGGATTCACACTTTTGTCAACAATTTCTTTCAGACAGTTTTTTCTACTGATACAGTCTGATATCAAGCATTCACAGACTTTCTAATAAGGTCATCTGCTCCAGGCACGGCCACAAAGTACAACTACGCACAGCTCCTGTGAAATGTGTTGCTGTTTACTACATGTAGCTACAGGCTACATGGAAGACAAACTGTAATATTGGTTGCACGTGTTGGTCATTGCTTCCTAATTTCTGACCACATTCCTGATGTAATTAAATTTAAATTAATTTAGTGCCAAATCATACAAAGCTATCTTGGCACTTAACATATAGAGTAGGTCTTGTCAAGTTATTTATGATTTACATAGACCTAACAATTCCTCCATGAGCAGCATCAAGTTGCCCCTTCCTTTTTAACAGGCAAGAGCGTTAAACAGACCCAGATCTTTTTTAAATTAGGTAGTTTGCATACTGAAGCTCTCCAGTTGTGACGAAACAAAATATTTTGGAAGCACCAGAGATCTTTAAAAGAGTCCGGGCCACCTGCTGTTTTTTTAAAAACTAAAATCAATCAAAAGTCTGGCCTTAATCAAGTTCACACGGGGACCGACTCAGCATGGAGGTTTTCCTCCACCTTCCTCTTACTGCTAACATATACATACTCTTCCCCAGAGTTGTTTTTTGTCGTCTCGCAGGTCTCTGCTGATCGTGGTGGTGCCTGCTGCCGTGGTCCTGCATGGCGCTTCCTGCTGCTAATATTACTATTACTCATATACACTATCTATATATATATAACTACCCTGCCAGGTAGCTGTAAAAGAGGCCCAACTCTTGCTGCAAAAAACATCCCCCAAACCATGGCACTTCCTTGCCCTGTAAAGCGATTAACTGGCTGCAGTGTTAAACCAACAACTACGCACAGCTCCTGTGAAATGTGTTGCTGTTTACTACATGTAGCTACAGGCTACATGGAAGACAAACTGTAATATTGGTTGCACGTGTTGGTCATTGCTTCCTAATTTCTGACCACATTCCTGATGTAATTAAATTTAAATTAATTTAGTGCCAAATCATACAAAGCTATCTTGGCACTTAACATATAGAGTAGGTCTTGTCAAGTTATTTATGATTTACATAGACCTAACAATTCCTCCATGAGCAGCATCAAGTTGCCCCTTCCTTTTTAACAGGCAAGAGCGTTAAACAGACCCAGATCTTTTTTAAATTAGGTAGTTTGCAAACTGAAGCTCTCCAGTTGTGACGAAACAAAATATTTTGGAAGCACCAGAGATCTTTAAAAGAGTCCGGGCCACCTGCTGTTTTTTTAAAAACTAAAATCAATCAAAAGTCTGGCCTTAATCAAGTTCACACGGGGACCGACTCAGCATGGAGGTTTTCCTCCACCTTCCTCTTACTGCTAACATATACATACTCTTCCCCAGAGTTGTTTTTTGTCGTCTCGCAGGTCTCTGCTGATCGTGGTGGTGCCTGCTGCCGTGGTCCTGCATGGCGCTTCCTGCTGCTAATATTACTATTACTCATATACACTATCATTAGTTTTATACATTATAAAACATTTTAGCCAGCAAAAAAACGTCATCAGTAATATATCTCATTGTATCACAGCTGTTATTACCACTACTCATCATTGATCATATTTACCACCATAATTATTATCATTGTCATATTTTATCACCTTATCTGTACTTGTTTCTACTATATAAACTGCCATAAAATATAAGTCATTCACATAACTATAGATATTATTGTAGTTACTGTAACTTTTGTGGTTGCTTGCATCTTTGGGACTGTCTCTCCGTCTGCCTTTGTCTCGATATATAAAAAGGGGAAATTTATCTGTTACCAAATGGAGAAAAGGCTTTCTCAAGGGATAAGTTTATTGCACCCTAACTAACTCGAGACCCCTGCATTTCTTCACTTTTTACGACTCTGAGCAACCCACAGACCTGATAGAATAGAATAGAATAGAATAGAATGACTTTAATGATCCCAGACTGGGAAATTATTTTGTAACAGCAGTAGTGGGTCAGCAAATAAAGACTTTTTACATAACATAAATAGAATCCAATATATACATAGTGTATATATACAGTGCAGTACAGTGTGCTATAAACAATAAACAATAATAATATATACAACAAAATATGCAAAATGTACTATAACAATAATAATATATACAAAACAAAACAACAACAAAAAAAACAGATCTGATAAGAAGACCAGAGACTTACTCTTTCATATGTTCTGAGCAAATCTGGCAAGCAGCGACAATGTCCTTGGTGTCCTCTCCCATAGAAGCCCACCAGAAACGCTGCCCCAGCAGAGCCAGAGTGTGCCTAACCACCGGGTGACAGATAAGGCGTGAAGAATGTCCTCACTGGAGGACCTGAGAGCAGAGATTTACGGCCCATACAGACGATTATCAGGGCAAGCACTGGGAGCCGGGTGGTCGGCCTGAGACAGTTCTACTTTGTTTACAATGTCCCAGGTAATTACGCCATCTGAGTGGAGAGGATACGCCGCTGTGCGGGACAGTTACTGGCATCTGGTTTGACGTTCTTTTGACCTGGGCGAGAATTACGCCCACCTGGCCTGACGGAAGTCCAACCATTTGGCTGACCGAATGTACTCTAGGTTTTTTTGGTCTGTCCACATCACAAACTGATGCTTCCCCCCTCCAACCAATGCCTCCACTCCTCGAGGGCCATCTTGACAGCCAACAGCTCCCAGTTTCCAACATCATAATTCCTTTCTGCTGGGGACAATTTGCAGGAGAAAAAGGCACATGGATGTAGCTTTTGGTCCTCCACTGACTGCAGAGTCTGACACATCCACTTCCACAACAAACTGGCATTCTGGATCTGGTAGGATGAGAATGAGAGCAGAAGAGAAACGTAATTTTAACTCACCAAAGGCCTTTTCAGCAGCAGGGGACCATTGGAAGGCTGCTTTCTGGGAGGTGAGGGCTGTCAGGGGAGCAGCCATAGAACTATAGTCTTTTTGTGAAAAAACAGTGAGCAGTAACCACTGTGTCAGAAGAAAAGATTTCAACAATGTTTTCTTCATCAAAAATGACTAGGAGGTGTAGAGGCCACAGCTTTATATGACTTCAGCACATCTCTGCCCGCAGGACATCACTAGTTTCTCACACTGCTATGGTTTGATCTTGTCCATTCTTCTTCAGTCTCTTCCACAGGTCAGTAACTGTAGTGGGTTTCTTAGCAATTACTTTGTTGCTAAGAATTTTCCAGAGATTCTCTATGGGGTTTAGATCTGGACTCTGGGCTTGTCTTGCATGGAAAATGCAGCTGATTAGGAGACAATTGCAGTGGAGGTATTGCATGATGCTGAAGGAGGTTCACATAAACATTTGCATTCACCCTGCCAGGTAGCTGTAAAAGAGGCCCAACTCTTGCTGCAAAAAACATCCCCCAAACCATGGCACTTCCTTGCCCTGTAAAGCGATTAACTGGCTGCAGTGTTAAACCGGTTCCCCTTTGAGAGTCTTCTCATAATCCTGTCCTGTCGTGCACTTGTTTTACGTGGACAACCGGCCTTTTTGAGGGACTTAAATGAAACTGTGTCCTTGTAAAGTTTCAATATCCTTGAAATCACAGACTGAGAACGCCCAACCTCTCTCTGATGACTGAGAGGGTCATCCCTTTGGCCTTCATCTGGACAACCTGCTGTCCAGGGTTTCATTCACCTTAGAGTGGCTTGCCATCTTGCAAATTAATAAATCAAGTTTTATTACTTTTTTCTCTAATTTTGATCTCAACTTTATACTCCACGCAATCGACGACACCAAACTGCTCGCTGTCAGCAACAGGGCCGACACATCGATGTGGCCAAACATTGTGAAATTCCTTAACTACCAGGACAAGATGATCCATACCAAATATCCATTGGAATCAAAATTAACTGTATTGCTTGTACAGCATAGTTTCCCTAATCGCATTGGCTCAGCATATCCATCTGGGTTAGAGGTCTTTTGGAAAGGGGCGAAAATCTGTCTGAACCATCTGTCTATCACCAACATGCGGGCCAAATCAACCAATCAGATCAACAAAGCGTATCACGTGCTCACAGCATCGAGACAAAGCCCAGAAAGTAAACAACATCGGTAAAGGATATTTGCTGTTTGTGTAACGTAAATTTACGAATAAAATGTCATGATTACACCAGGGCAGCCCTTCTCTCTTTCTTAGTCTCTGTGTTTTTGTCTCTCTCTGTTGGTGTTGTCCTGTATGTGCTCCCTTTCTGAGTTTCCCTGTTGTGAGCTGGTTTTCCCGGCAGGTTAATCCAGGTGTTTCTTGTTAGCACTAATGAATCGTTATTCGAGATACTCGTGATATCTCAGGCTGTGGTGGAGAGGAGGACACTGAAAAAACTGTTATCCATCACGATAACCCTCTCCACCCTCACCAACTCACACTGGTCAGACAGCGGAGCACCTTCTCCAAATCTTTCCTGCCACAATCCATCACTTTTTATAATAACTCTCTCACCTCTTCCTGACAGAGAACTCTGCTCTCTCTGCTGTTTTGTTGTTTTGTATATATTATTATTGTTATAGTATATTTTGCATATTTTGTTGTATATATTATTATTGTTTATTGTTTATAGCACACTGTGCACTGTATATATACACTATGTATATATTGGATTCTGTTTATGTTATGTACAAAGTTTTTATTTGCTGACCCACTACTGCTGTTACAAAATAATTTCCCAGTCTGGGATCATTAAAGTCATTCTTTTCTATCTTGTAGCCATGTAATAGCCAGGGTTGGGGAGTAACGGATTACTTATAACGTGTTACGTATTTAAAATACAAAATACAAGTAATTGTATTCCATTATAGTTACACTTTAAATTGGTGTATTCAGAATACAGATTACTTTCTTTAAAAAGATGACTTTACAGATTATTTTACTGCACCACGCAGGTGGGACCATGGTAACGAGCCGTATAGTTGTGGTGGTGTGTGTATGTGTGTGTGTGTGTGGGGGGGGGGGGGTTCTCGCCGGCAGAGTAGGAAAACACACCGCAGACTTTACCCTGTTGTGTTTCTGTAACAGCTTCCCCGGGTACTGTCATCAGTGGGCACCAGTGTTACCCCTCCTGTGGTTTCCCTGCTGTGTTTTTCTAACAGCAGCAGCTGTGCTCAGCCTCTCTCGGCAAATTCACAAACATCTTATCGATGATTTTCAGGCCACATCTCATATCCACTGGGCCGATTTGAGTCTATAAGTGTGCACTACATTACTGCCACCTTTGAAAAACAGATTTCGTACTAGGGGAGACCATGTACATTTGTAGCAAGGGACAGTTGTAACAACTTTGGTTGCTCTAATCAGAAACAAGCTGCAGTGACGTCACTCATTCTGGAGATGTATCATGAACACATCTCCTTGCTGAAAAAAAGGAGCCACATCAGGCTCTCACAAAGTAGGTTATCAACAAAAAGTGTGTTTTTGACATTGAAAATTAATTTTTTTTTCAGTTTCCTTTTTGGATACTGTCCTGATATTAAATATCATAAAAAAGGAATCAGAATCAGAAAAAATTTAAAAATCCCAGGGGGGGGGGGGGGGGGGGGATATTTAAAGCATATATTTTTAGAATCACTGTTTTATAAGATAGAAATAAAAATGTATAACATCTGCCAACGTAGCGGTTAAGCTAGACAACGTGAGGTCAAAACATGGCTGATGGTCCAGGGATGGTTGTAACACGCTGTCAATCCTGAAGGCTGAGATGGATAGATAGATGGAGGGATAGATAGATAGATAGATAGATAGATAGATAGATAGATAGATAGATAGATAGATAGATAGATAGATAGAGGTAAGGTGTTTGATTTGTCAGGATTCCGGTCCTGTCAGTCTCTTCCCTCTTCCTTTTGTGTGAGTTTGTCTCCCTCTGTCTGTTTCTCCCTGCTTGTGTCTTTCCCTTTGTTAATCGTTTCTTTGTTTCTTCTGTTATAGTTTCCCACCATAGTTTGTGTTTCGTCTCCTGATCCCTGAGTTTGGTTTTCCCCTCATCTTCACCTGGACCCTGTAGCTGTTTTCCATTTCCCTGGTTTTGTTTGTTTTCTCGTTTTGTTCATTAAATATTTGTTTAAACCTTACTCTGTGTGTTGCATTTGGGTCCTGCTCCTCGGAGTTATTCCCAGCACTGTTCATGACGGACCAGTCTGGCCATAACATGGACCCCACAGATAATGGGCCTCATTTATCAATCTTGCGTGAAAACAGGCGCAGATCTGAGTGCAGAATTGGTCGTAGGAAAGGAACCACATGTGATTTATGAAACATTTGTATCTGACCAATCTTAGCGTACGAATGATAAATGCTGCGGCTGAATTAGATCGTCTTTAACATGTTACGCCCCTAAATATTCCTGGTTCGGAGGCCTCGCCCACTGAGGTTAAACACAGAGAGAAGGAACGCAGGTTAGAAAATAAACTTTCCCGAAACACAGATCGGCATCCTGACATCCGAGATTGAGCAAAATAAAGATGTGCTTTTTGTCAGTCTTAAGAGTGGAATAAAAGGGGCCCATAAAAACGTTGTATGGAAAAGAATAACGGAGGCGGTCAAACCGAAGAAGCTCTCCACTGTGACCCGAATGCGCCTGTGCGCACTGTTGGACAGGTGTAACCCAATTAAAAGCACACACCTTTGAACATATGAATTGCAAGAAAAGCTGGGATTATATTTAGGAAACGCTGAGTCAAATACATTCAACTTGCTCAAAAGATCCATTTCAGTCATTTTGTAAACTATGGCTGCAGTATATTTCCACAGAACATACAAAAAGGTGTTGTTTTGTGTTCGCTATTATCCAAGTTTGTGATTTAAAACTTTAAAATAGTTTAAAGACTGTAAGTAACCAATGTTCTGAACGTTGTGGGTTAGCTGTATATAAACTACTCCTTTAGGTGGAAACAACAGCCTTCTGATCCAGAATATCACCTATAAGTGCTGAATACGGCACAACACCTGCGCTCTTGCTCTGTAGCGGGGTTTGCCAGCGGGTTATTAGGTATTCCGTAAGAGGATACCTTTGTCACCTAGAACCATACCAAGATGTTAATCATCTGATACCTTGTTTGATTTAATGCAATTTATCGAGGGTAGCCACCAACCGAGGAGATGACTTTGGCTCTGCATTGGTCTTGCTGCAACCACGCGCCAACACATTCATTCATTCATTCAATGTCGGGGTCGCGGGGGGCTGGAGCCGAGCTGTTTTGATATTTAAAAGAATCGTGTGTCCCCCCCGGTCACCTGGCCACCACGTTTAAAAGCGACAGCTTGGCATCACAAATCACCTGTACATTTATCGAGTGGTAGTTTTTGCGATTGATGAATGCGTAATCATTCATGGATGGTGCCTTCAGACGCACATGAGTACAATCAATTGCTCCAACCACAATTTTTATTTTTTTTATTCATTTTAAGAATCCGTTTTGATCTGTTCTTAATATGTGACTGCTTATGCTTAATGACAGCTGAGGTTTGTTCATTATTTTCAGCCAGATTTTGCTGTGCTGCACCCCAAATACACAGGCTCAAATTTGCGTACACGATCTCAGACCAGATGTGAGATTTGATCGTAGCTCAAGCTCACGTCCAAATTGATAGTTGCCAACGTTTGCCAGGAAATCGTCGTACACACATTTTTCTGCCGTACGTTCGTTTGATAAATGAGGGCCAATGTGACTAATCCTCCGGGATTTTCCGCTCGCCAGGCGCTGTTCGCTCAGGGAGTCCTACTCGGTCAACTAGGTATCCTGGAAAGACTGAGTAAGCTGTCTGCTTGCATTTCCCGTATCGAGAGTAGTCAGGTTAGGCCCTAGCTTCCTCTCTGTTTCTTCGGAAACGTTTTAACCTGGACATTGTTTTGAGCTGCGAGGACAAAGATTACCCGCTTAAAGCCTTTATTGATTCAGGGGCGAATACTAATATTCTGGATTCCGAGTTAGAGTACATAATAGCCAGTGTCCGACCGTACCTTTAGATACTCCACTAGTGGTTAATGGTCTCAGTGGTAAAGAGCTAGCCCAGATCTCTAGTTGGTAATCATACTGAGACCATAGCCTTTCACGTCATGCCCTCTGCTAATGGTCCCGTAGTTCTTGGACTCCCATCGCTCACAATCCTGTAATCGACTGGTTTACAGGCAGGGTTGTGAGCTGGAGTAGTAGTTGTCACTCGTTCTGTCTTTGTTTGGCCCCAGCTAGGTGCCTCAGTGACTCCAGACCTTCTTTGCCTGAACCCACTGATCTGTCCTCCGTGCCACCTGTCTACCATGACCTCGTCGAGGTTTTTAGCAAAACGAAGTTACTATCCCTGCCACATCACCATCCATATGATTGTTCTATAGATTTGTTGCCCGGGTCAACCTTCCCAACCAGTCGGCTATATAACCTGTCAGGACCTGAGCGTGAGTCTATGGAGACGTATATTAACGATTCTCTCAAGTCCGGGATCATTCGTCCTTCCTCCTCTTCACTGGGAGCGGGTTTTTTCTTTGTGGCCGAAAAGGACAAGTCTTTAAGACCCTGTATTGATTATTGCGGTCTAAACATATTTACTTTGCGTTCGAACCACTGCATGCGCTACCGTTTTCTCGAAATTGGATCTCTGCAACGCCTTTCACCTGGTTTGGATTAAGGAGGGAAACGAGTGGAAGACCAGCTTCAATAGTCAAATCGAGTACTTGGTTTAACCGATGCCCCTGCTGTATTTCAGGCCTTAGTAAACGATGTCCTCTGTGACTTGTTGAATCACTCTGTGTTTGTTTACCTAGATGACATACTGATCTTTTCCAAGGACGTGTCTGAACACGTCAATCATGTTCGACATGTCCGACAGCAATTACAGGAGAACCGGCTCTTCGTCAAGGCGGAGAAATGCGAGTCCCATGTTTCGTCTTTGACTTTTCTGGGTTACATCGTGGAGAGTGGGCAGGTGAAGGCGGATCTGGTAAAGGTGGCCGACGCCTTCTTCCAGGAAACAATAACAGCGATTTCTGGGATTTGGAAACTTCTATCGTTGGTTCATCCGGAACTACAGCCAGGTGGTGTCCCCTATGACCAGATTAACTTCTCCTACAACTCCCTTCGTGTGGTCACCTGCTGCGGGGGAGACTTTTCAGAAACGCTTCTCCTCCGCCCCTGTTTTGATCCAGCCTGATCCTTCGTGCCAATTTATCGTGAAGGTCGACGCTTCGGACCTGGGAGTGGGTGCAGTTTTGTCACAGCGAGCTGTGAAGGATAACAAGATTCACCCCTGTGCCTTCTTTTCCAAGAAACTGTCTCCAGCTGCGAGAAACTACGACGTTAGGAACCGTGAGTTACTGGCCTTCAAGTTAGCCTTAGAGGAGTGGCAGCACTGGTTGGAGGGGGTCAAGACTCCGTTTGTGGTCTGGACTGACCATAAGAATCTTTTGTACATTCAGACGTCAAAAAGACTGAATTCCTGTCAAGCCCGGTGGGCTTTGTTCTTCGGGTGTTTCAAATTCTCCCTTACGTATATCCCAGGAAGCAAGAACGTCAAACCAGATGCTCTGTCTCAACAGTTTGGACCAGCCAAAGAGGAGGAAACTGCTTCGGAGCACATCTTACCCTCTTCCGTGGTGGCCACCCTCACCTGGGAGATAGAAACAACAGTGAGACAAGCACAACACACTGACCCTGACCCCGGTGGTGGTGTCTGTTTGTTCCCGCCAGTGTTCGCCCCCAGGTGCTTCAGTAGAGACACTCCTTTCGCCTTGCCTGCCCTCGTGGAGTCACCAGGACTCTCTCTCTCCTTCACTTCTGGTGGAAGTCCATGACTAAGGATACCCGGGAGTTTGTCCAGGCCTGCACGTCTACACTAGAGACAAGGCCTCTCATTGTCCTCCAGCGGGTCAATGAGAGGCCCATCCAACCATTACAACAAAGCAAAGTGGATGCTGCGCTAGTCAAAATGAAAGAGACTTCCAACCATTTTCTGTTAAGATAAGGGATTCAGAGAATGCACTGAGGCACTGGACCCCTCATATACTCTCCTGAGTAGACATAACCTCTCAAGACAGATGCTGCCAAATATGTATGAAAAAGTCAGAGCAGATATAAAGGATGTTCCAGCAGTGTGCCTCATAACAGACTGTTGGACCTCCAGAACAATCACGCCTATGTAGGATAAGAAGAGATTACTACACATATTATAATAACTTTATTAATCAGTATTAATAAGGAAATGAATTATTCCTCGTCAAAAAGAAAGTCAGGCAGAAAGTTAATTATAAAAATAAAGACAAAAATAAACTACATAGATGTTGCAAAATAAAAGACATTACAATAGACAAGACTAAGAAGGAAGAAGTGAAAAGTCTGAGGAACTCCTATGAGGAAATCTTCTAGAAATCTGAGGAGACAGCTTGGGTCTGCTATCTTTAAGTCCAGTTCTAAGGTGGGGCCTGGATAATGAGATGCATTAATTTTCCCGCCTAAAGTGTGATAAACTACCTCTTTCCTTTGTCTCCAAAGACAAGAGATCGCTTTTCATATAAATATACAAATCAGGCCAAGTGTAGAAATTTAACAGTGAATACACACACACAAACACATAATGTTAGCTTTATCTTAGTTAATAATTCTGTGGAAATGTCTGTGACACAATAACATCAAATAATAACATTTTCATATGTTAAAATAAGCATTTTTTGATAGTCTAAAAAGAGGGCCAGATTTGATAAAGTGAAGATGCCCGGGGGCCATTAGTTCCTTCTGATGTTTTTTTAAACAACAAAAGTCACACGCAAATGTGCACTATTATAAAACAATTTTCATTATAACAATTCTGTTTATTTTTTAAATGACAGTGTAACCAAATATAAGCCACTCAGGCAGACGTGAACAATTCTAAAAACACAATTCTGCCTTTAATCCATATCTGGAGAGTCAGATAACATTGAACATTGAACTGTATGAAATACCTTAATTTTCCTTGAGTTTGATAAATATCTTTGCTTCATGGACATTTTAAACAGGAGTTATATGTAATGCAAAGTTGTCTGTTATCATTAAAGTTTAAAACAAGTTATTTTTGCTCTTGTCTTTAACAAGATCTTTCAGAGAGTACACATCTACAGGTACACAACATCAACAGTTATAACCAAATCTTATTCAAGATGTTTAATAAACTAAAAAAAAGTGCCATAAGTCCAAGTGCATAAGTATGCTTTTGGCTTTTCACTGTTAATAGTGACAGATTCAAAACATTCAATTTCAGATTGATCAAGAAACCAATAACTTGCAGTCACTAATGAGAAGGGTGATACTGAGATCTGGATTTCAGTAAAGAGGCCAGGTTTGGTTTGAGGCAAGTCCTTGAAATGCGTAAAATGTCACGCAAGTGGGGGTCACTTAGTCTTGACCTCATTCGGTTCTTATTTAAGTTCATGACAGAGAATGTTTGCTCACACAGATATGTGGAGCCGAATAAGTAGCAAATGTTTGCATTTCTGGAAACCTGCCTTTATCCAGCTGCCTGTAAAAGTCAACAGGAGTAAGCTGCTGGTGTTTACCGCGCTGCTCATCATCACACTGCAGCTCAATGAGCTCCAGCTGTAGCTGTGGAGGAGCATCGTCAGGGTCCACGGAGAAGGGAGAAGAGAAAAGCAACATGTCCTTTTCAATAGTAGCAAAATCCCAAAAGCGTTTGCTAAATTCCATAGAAAGAGATGCGATAGCTGTTGCATAACTCATCATTTGCGCACCGATGTTGTCCTGTGGGAAACTGTCGATGACCTCTTTCAAAGCTGGGAAGTGCGCAGTGCAGGGCTCTGTTTGGGACAATTGTCTTTCGAAAAGTTGCAGCTTAGTTCTAAAGGCCTTGATGTGAGCGTACAGCTGGCTCACCACTGCATCTTGTCCTTGCAGATTAACATTCAGCGCATTCAGATGCTTCGTTATGTCAACCAAAAAAGCCAAATCTGCCAGCCATACAGGATAAGACAGTTCTCCCATCGGTTGCCTCTTTTCACATAAAAAAATGTCCAATTTCCTCTCTGAGAGAGAATAATCGCTGCATTGCGGACCCCCGACTTAGCCACCTCACATCGTTGTGATATATTACGTCTCCATTTTCAGCCTGAATGTCAAGCAAGGACTGAGGAAACTGTAGGTGGTGTAGAGCTTTAGAGCGAATAGAATTGATTGCCTTTACCACTGGTTTCATAACATGATCAAATTTGAGATGTTTGGTGAAGAGAGCCTGCCGGTGAATTATACAGTGAAATTTAATAGCGTTACCTCCTTCTTCGCTGACTTTATTGCAGATCAGTGGGGACAATCCACTTTGCTCACCAGCCATGGCAGGCGCACCATCGGTAATGATCCCAGAAACTTTACTCCATGGTAGTTTCAGATCAACAGCTTCACAAACAGAAATGAAAAAATCTGTTCCTCTGGTTTGGCCTTTGAGGCTTTGGAGGTCAAGCAGCTCCTCTGTTACGTTCATGTTGTCATCAACTCCTCTTAAAAAAATCAAGAGCTGTGCAGTGTCAGATACATCGATGCTTTCATCACAGGCTAATGAGAAATAATCAATGATAGGTCCTCGACTCTCCGTGCCACGGTGTTACGTGCCAGGCAAACATTCATAAATTCTTCCTTCTTTTCGGGGCAAACGTTCTCCACCATTTTCAGGAAATAGTCTTGATAAATGTACCTTCAGTGAAAGGTTTGCCATGTTTAGCTGTTAACATGGCCACGTAGCTTGCTTTGGTGGTACTTTCCTTTGACTCACAGGCCCGCGTGAAAAATCGCTGTTTTGATGCCAGAGCAGCTTGCAGTTGTTTCACTTTTTCAGCGCGGTCACTCCCTGTTAGCTTGTCGTATGTGTTAGCATGTCTAGTTTGGTAGTGTCTCTTTATGTTAAAATTTAAAAAAATTAAAAACACATTATAACAGTTTATACTTCCTATAATAGTTTTCTTTAAGAACACATTAAAATGTGAGTCTCTGAGTGTCGTAAAAAGTGTCAAAGAATTCTGTGAGGAAATGCAAGGGTCTTAAGTTAGGTAAGTCAGGGTGCAATAAACCTATCTCTTGAGAAAGCCTTTTCTACATTAGTCAACAGTGAAATTAACAAATTTCATCTGTTGTGTCTGTTTGTCTAACATAAATAAGTCTTACATGGTTCTTTATTTAATGACCATGACATAATTTTGTTTACTCTTCAATGAGTTTCAGGTTCGTCTAAAAGGTCAAAAGGTCCTGAGAGTAGAGTAGGGAGGGCCAGTTTGTAGCTGGTTTAAGGAACAGGGATAAGGCAAATACAGGCCAGAGAGAGAGAGAGATATGGGATTTCTGTCAAGGCATCAGGGATTTCATATGGGGCAATGTTTCCTAAACCTACAACTCAAGAGTAGTTTGTTGGATTGTTGTGTGATGTGTGTGAAGTGACACAGGAGTGGGGAATACAAAACAAAGTTGTGGCGTGTACGACAGACAATGCAAAAAACATCATCAAAGTTGTCAAGGATGTGCTCAAGTGGAACCATATTGGTTGCATTGCACATGTTTTGAATCTGGTGGTCAGGCACTCATAAGAGGATCCTGACAAAGAATCTATTATTAAAAAACTCAAGGCCATCACAGAATACACAAGGAAAAGTACAACAGTCGCAGCAAATCTTGCATCTCCGGAAGTGTGTCTCTGTCTGTCTGTCTTTGTGTCCGTCATTTCTCTATTTCTCTCTTCTTTTCATCCTCCCCAACCGGTCAAGACGGATGTCCGTCCTACATAGAGCTGGGTCTGTCCGATGTTCCTGTCTGTTATAGGGAAGATTTTCGTTGCCACCGTACTCGGTACTATGGACGAATTGTTGGGTCTATGTAAATCATAAATAAGTCATAGAGTGTGGTCTATACCTACTCTGTAAAGTGTCCTAAGATAACCTTTGTTATGATTTGGCACTATAAATAAAATTTAATTGAATTGAATCGAATTAAACTAAATGCCGCTGGAATTGCTTCCTTATATTTAGTTACAGCACTATCAGATAAACATCTAGTGTAGAAACTTTTGCCCAGAGGTGAGTAGTCCTATAATATGAATTCTAAAGTTATTAAATATTGGTCTGATAAAATAGAATTTTGTGGAAAGACAAAGTCATTGATTTCAACACCATAAGCCAAAACAAGGTTGAGAATGTGAATAAAACAGTGAGTAAGTTTGTGTACACTAAAACCAATCGAATCTAATAAACAGATAAACGCAATACTAGGGCTATTATTATCAATGTCCATGTGAATATTAAAATCTCCTTAAATGATTACTTTATCAGATTTAAGGACTAAATTTAGCAGAAACTCTGAGAATTCAGATAGAAATTCAGAGTACGGACCAGGAGCACGGTACACTATAACAAGTATAACTGGCTGTACAGTTTTCAATTCAATTCAATTCAATTTTATTTATAGTGTCGAATCATAACAAAAGTTATCTCAGGACACTTTACAGAGTAGGTAAAGACCACACTCAATGACTTATTTATGATTTACATAGACCCAACAATTCCTCTGTAGAGTACGGTGGCAACGAAAGCCTTCCCTTTAACAGGCAGGAACGTCGGACAGACCCAGCTCTGTGGAGGACGGCCATCTTTCTTGACCGGTTGGGGAGGAAGAAAAGGAGAGAGAAAGAGAGAAAAGACACACAGATGGACAGAGAGAGACAGACAGACACACTTCCAGAGATGCAAGCAAAGCCTAACAGTAACTATAATAATATTTATAGTAATGAATATGAGGTTGAATGTGAGAACAAGACTTTCAAATGAAATATAATTTAGTTTAGGTTTAGGGTTGATTAATAAGCCTGAGTCATAAATAGCTGCAACGCCTCCTCCTTGACCACTGCCTAGAGGAATATGAGTGTTAATATGACTGGGAGGAGTAGATTTATTTAGGCTAACATATTTTTCATGACACAGCCAGGTTTCAGTCAGACAGAGTAAATCAATATGGTTAGCTGATATCATATATTAGTCATTTACTAATACAGCTTTAGATGGCAGAGATCTGATGTTTAAAAGTCCACATTTTATTTTCTGATTGTGTTGCATTTGTTGCAGTTTTTCTTTATAGCTCCTCTTCTGTTCATTTTTGATCTGGTTAATTTAAAAGATCGTGGGGCAGATAGCGTTTGTTTATAATACTGAGCTGGAAAGTGCTCCACAGGGAGCGCAGAGAGGTGTGTAAGACTGTGACTCTGCCTCCTTGTCCCAACACTGGGTTGTCAAGGTTTTTGACTGTAACAACTGTATCCAGTTTCTTAGATATGGGAGCGGCACCCTCCAAAGTAGGATGAATACCATCTCTCCTAATGAGACCAGGTTTTCCCCAGAAAGACTGCCAATTATCTATGAAGCCCACATAATTTACTGGGCACCATCCAGACAGCCAGCGGCAGAATGATGACATGCGGCTATTGATGTCATCCCAAGTCAAGTTGGGCAGGGGACCAGAGAAAATTCTGACATAGTTTTTGCATATGCACACACCGACTCCACATTCATTTTAGTAACCTCGGATTGACATAATCGGGTGTCATTACTGCCGACGTAAATAACAATCTTACCATACCTACGTTTATTCTTAGCCGGCAGTTTCAAATAGAACTCAATGTCACCCGCTCTGGCCCCTGGTGTCGCTAAGCTCATGTTTCTCAGAATGGAGCTGCCAATAACCAGTGTTGTTTCCTCAGCAGGTGTGAACGGGCGGATGGTTAACCATGAGCTTCGATTTAGAGCTATGCTTTCCACTCACAGTCAGCCAGGAGGACCCCAGCTGCTCAGGGATTGCCAGGGGAGGGCTAGCAGAAGCTAACACTACACTATGTGGCTTCGCACCAGCTAAAGTTATAGGTGGCCGGCTAGCTACCGTAGCTCCAGACTAAGCTTCCATGGTGCTGAGCCGTGCCTCTAACTCACTGAGCCCCGCCTCCAGCGCTACTAATACATTACACTTATTACATTTACCATTATCACTAAAGGAGGCAGAGGAGCTAAACATAAGACACTCCAAGCAAGAGAGAGCAGGGGAAGCCATCACCGTGAAGCCAACTGCTAAGCCTAGGTGGCTAACAGCGTGTTACGTTTACCACTATGGAATTAGCGAGAAAGTGGCTGAAAGGAGAGCTGTGAGTGCTTGAGTAGAACTAGTGGATATTTAAATGTTAAGCGGTAGTTAGCCGCTGTGGTGAATATTATAGCAAAAACAGCTGATCATAGCGAGAGCAGCAAACAGTGAAACAACGAGTGACCAACACACAAGCAAAGGAAATTATGCAAAACGTCACCGTGTGTTATGTTTAATGATGTTTGTATATTGCCGTGGTAATTTTTCTCTTTCGCCTCCTTCACTCATTGGTTCATTTTGCACATTTTGTATTTTACTCTATCATAGTTATTATCATAGTTTTGCCAGTATTATAAAGCATAAAAAAAAAATATTTTATTTTATTTTATATATTTTTCCATTTGTCAAGAGCTTTTTTCATTACCCTGGGGGATCTCACACCCAGCTTATTAGCCAGCCCAAGAGGGTCCTCCATCTGGGGCCTGGCCAGCTCCACCTCCTGGCCCAGTGTAGAGACACCTGCAGTCTGCAGCAGTCTGGCCAATGTGCCGCCTGCCCAGCTAGGGTGGCCCAGTAGCGACCCATACAGGGCAGGCTCCTGCAGCAGCCAGTGCAGGTGGTCCCCCTATCCCAGTTTTTCTTTTTAAGTGTCTTGTCCCCAAGAGAGACCCTGCGGTACTTGAGTCCTCCTATTTTCCAGACTAAGCCCCCAGGCAGCCTGAGCCGATCCCCTAGCTCCTCCCCGATCTTCAGAGCCTTGCTCTTCCCCCAGTTCACCTTCGATGAAGAAATAATATTAAAGTTAAAACATCTATATCTCTTTGTGTATTAACCAACACAATAGGGTCATCTGTGTAGACAGACAGTTTAAAATACACATCACAAGACTCACAGTTTGGCTGAGATGGAGTAGACACGTGCTGAGTTTCGGTCCCACAACTTTTGATAATTTCAGGTTTCAGGACCCCGAAAGTCACTACAAATAGTAATATTTATCTTGTTAGACGCTTACAGCACCGAAATATGATGATGTTTGCGACCAGACAGACTGTAAAACCCCAGGGGCAGACGAGGCATGGCAGCTATTGCTAACCTGTGGGCAGAGCACCGCACAGCCCTCTCCGCCGAGTATAAAACCCCCTCCGTCGATCTCAAAGCCTCCATTTCAACGCTCGAAGCAAAGCTGGACCACGTCCACGCCACAGTATCTGACCACACTCAAAAAAAAGGCTCCCTTGAGACAAGCATCTGCTAACATTGGAGGCCTCCTGTGCCAAACTAACAGAGAGCAACACTAAGCTGCTGGCTAAAGTCAGTGACCTGGAGTCCCGCAACCGGTGCAATAACATCAGAGTGGTTGGACTACCTGAAACAGTGGGGGGTAGGGGGCTTCTCTGCAGAACTGCTGGAAGTTTTCGGCAAAAGCTTCCTGGGATCACCGCCGGAATATGAAAGGGCCCACCGCACACTAGCTGAGAAGTCGAAGCCAGGGCAGAGACCACAGCCAGTCATCAAGCAGCACAGATACCAGGTGAAGGAAAAGATCAAACGCGAAGCCCGTGCATGGAGAGGGAAGCTGCAGTACAGAGGCTCCCCCATTGCCATCTATGAGGATAATGCACTGGAAGTGGTTGCAGAATGCCTAAAATACAGAGAGGTGATGTCAGAGCTTTATAACCTGGGCTTCAAACCCTGTTTCCTGCCAGGCTTGTCATCATAATAAACTGTGGACATGTTGATTCGAGATCCAGTGATTTCTGATATTTTTCTTAATTCCCGTTTTTTCATCTGTGTCTGCTCACACTATTAAGTGAATTCAGATTATCTTTATTCGGGCTTCGTGCCAAGTACTGGAAGCTTGTCCACATATGGATTTAAGTTTGTTAGATGTTTTCTTAACAACTTTATTTTATTTTATTGTACATTTTTATATCCCACCGCCACAAGGTTATCTGAAGTATTCTTGTTCTCTATTTGGTCAAAGGGCTTCACTGAAGCCTGACACTTATCATAGACTGATATACTGAGGTGACCTGCATCGATACAGCATGTGCATTTTAACCCAGGGTGGACAGTGGGGTTTCATACAGGCAGGCATTCTATTGATCTTATCTGATGTAGAAAAATACTCATGGCCTTTTTTTGATGACTTAATTGGTCAAACACTGTTAGTAAACGGAGGAGACCCCGGCAACTCAGTTCAGCTGTTAGTTCCTAGCTGGAATGCTCAGAAGGTGTTTTTTTTTTACTATGGAAGTAGTCGTCAAATTGGTCACAATGTTATTGTTTTGTTTTATGTTTTGTTGTGTGTTCGAGCTTTTTTTTTTGTTTGCTCTGTTTTACCTTCTCCCCACTTACTTCCTCCACTACTACAGAATACTTTAAGGTCATGCAGTGTCATTCTAACTTATTATTGTTCCTATGGCTAATACTGTAAAGAATTAAAGTTCTAAAAGTTCTAAAGTTTCCTGGAATACAAAGGGCATGAACAACACGATCAAAATCGGTAAGGTCGTGACACAGTTACAGCACAGGGGTGTGATGTTTCTGCAGGAAAATCTGCTAACAACCCACCCACACACCGTGGATGAGCTACTTATTCCATTCCAAATTTACAGATAGAGTTAGAAGGACAGCTATCATCATTCATTAAAGGGTCCTGTTTGAGCCAACAAATGTAATCCTAGATAATGACGGCTGTTATGTCATAGTTTCAGGCACACTTCAGAACACATCAGTGGTCTTAGTTTCGGTTTATGCACCCACCTGGGCAATGAACAGTTTTTTACAAGGCTATTTGCAAGAATCTGAAACGCTGACAGTCACCGCATTATCATAAGTGGAGACTTCAATATCGTGCAGGATGTGACTCTTGCCAGATCTTCTCCTACACAGATTACACTATCCAAATCAGCACACACACTAAAAACATATGCATCACAGTTGGGAATTACATACAATACAATGCAATTCCACGTTCACCATGGAGGTTAAGCTCACACTTACTGTCGGATATTAAGTTTAAAGATTTTTTTGCCACTCAAATCTGCTCTTACATAGAGTTTAATGACACCCCTGGCATTAGCAGTGTCATGCTGTGGGAAGCGCTTAAGCTACTATTCGGGGACAAGTAATATCCTATATTGCTCAAATGAGAAGGGCTGAATGGGCTAGGCAGGTGGAAATTGCAGAAGAACTGGTAAAACTCGTTAGAAATTACTCAACCACCAGAACGCTGCTTAACATCATATTCTCAGGGTTTCGGACACTCCCAAGGTTGTAGTGGCGCTAGATGCAGAGAAAGCCTTCGACCGGATGGAGTGGGGCTTTTGTATTTATCGTTTTGGAGAAATTTGGCTTTGATTCTAACTTTTTGGGTTAACCTCCTGTACGTAACCCCCTCTGCATCTGTAAACATTAACGGTGTCTGTTCAGCATATTTCCCTCTCAAACGTGGGACCCAGCAGGGCTTTCCGCTTGCCTTGTTGTTCAACAGGGCCAGCGAGCCATTAGCCATCTGGCTTTGAAACCAGAATGAGTTTGAAGTCATCACTCATTTTGGTCTAGTCCACAAATTTTCCTTATATGCCGATGACCTTCTTTTATTTATTTCAAACCCCACATCCCCCCCCCCCAGTTTTATACCCCAAACTGATCCAGAATTGATAAGTTGAATATTCAGAAGTGTGAGTTATTTTTTGTCAACAACTTGGCAAGATCCCTCCCACAATCCATATTACCCTTTAAAATAGCCGACAAGGGCATCAAATATTTGGGGGGTGTTCAACACCAGCTCCTTCAGGGACCATTTCCAAAAGAGCTTCCAGTTGCTATTAGATAAATGCAAGTCAGTCTAGATGGGTGGGCCTCCCCCTGTCCTTTGCAGGCCGGGTTAATCTTAATAAGATGGTAATTTTACCAAAGTTTCTGTATCTTTTTCAACATCTCCCAATTTGTTTGAACAAATCATTTTTAACTAATCTATATCAACAACTTAACGCCTTTATTTGACAGAATAAACTAGCCCGTACCAAAAAACATATTCTTCAACTCCCTAAATCTGAAGGGGGACTAGCACTCCCTAATATCTGCAGCTAATTCTGGGCTTGCAGCATTAATAAACTTTTATACTGGCTCTGCGATGGCATCTTCCTTCTGCTCTTTGCATACTACAATTTGCTCTTATCCAACTTATGAGCCTGCTGGGAACACAGTAAGTCTGTTCAGGGTGGAAGAATGACACCATCACCACCCTCAGGATTTTATAATCTGTGCACAGCAGTGAGACCGGCCTCCAGTTCTTCAGGTCTTGTAGGTCTCCCTTCTTTGGCAGCAGGGTGATGACGGCCCTCCTACAGCTCAGAGGGAGTCTTCAAGTCAGGAGACTGTGGTTCAAAACCTCAAGCACGTCCTGTCCTATAATGGACCAGAAGGATTTTTAAAAGTCGACAGGAAAGCCGTCCATCCCCAGAGATCTGACGTTGTGTATGCTGGCCATTGCGTTGAAAAGCTCTGGTAGAGTCATCTCTGCTGAAGAAGCTGCTGTGCACATCTTTGGATTATTTGACAGCTCACTCTTAAAGAGGTCTCTGTAGAAACTGGCAGCAAACTTCCTGACCTCAGAAGAGTGAGACTTCAGAGCCGCCACCCGTGTGTAAAGAATGAATACACTTTCTTTTTTCTGCTCTGGGAAGGAGTGTCCATCTGTGAGATGTTCACAAAACGAGATCTAACCAGAGCTCCCCTCTTTAAACGAACATTTTTAATTAAAACAGAGCAGGAGACAAGAAAGTGTTCAGTAAATCCCACAGGTTGAATAAAACACCTTTAAAAATATTAAAATGGTGTTTAAAACAATAGAGGCGGTCCAGTCTGGCCAGAGATAGAAAGTTTTCCCTTGTATGACTCCAGGTGTACTGACTCTGATACTGTGATTCTTGTCTAGGTTTGGAATTCCCCTAAAAACATAAAATAAAGCAGGGGATGCATTGGGGGTGTGACTTACTTGTGATTGTTGGGTCTTGGAGAGCTTGTCTCTAAAACTTAACGTTCCAGCAGCCGTGGAAAACTACAGCTGTGATGTTCTTTGGTGTTCGCAGTTGGTTTTCCGTTTAACTGGTTGAACTAAAGACACTCCAAGCAGTCGGCTGTTCAGTTTATCCGGTAAGTAACGTTACATATTATTTTTAGCCTTATCTCTGGCTTATCAAACTTAGCGTGTCAGCTAATAACACAGTTAATGGTATTAGCATCATCATTTATGTGCTAATAGCTGCTTTTTGTTGGTAATTCTTGCATAGTTTTGCTATTTCTCTATGAGTATGCGCTGTTGTTAGTTAATGTTTTGCAAAAATGATCCTGTATAGCTGACTGTGTCACATCTATATTATGTATTCAAGTCCTTAACCAATGTATATGAATTTATTCATTATTTCTTAAATAAACATAAACTAGTTCAGTTTAATAGCAGATGCATATTGCAGTTGTAGTAAGTTCAGAATCAGAATCAGAATCAGGTTTATTGCCAGGCAACTTTCATCGCAAGGAATTTGACTTGATTTGACAGTGCCTACATAAATATAAACATGAACACAAGCAAACTAAACATATGGCATTGAATTATATACATGAAATATAAGTGACTGTTAGTTAAGTTGTTAGTTTATACAGTTTATTTGCACATCATTTTGTAATATGCAACTGCCATAAACAATCCTCATATTCATTGCAGATACATATTGCAGATTTGGTCAAATGTTAGTGGGAAAAACCAAATGTTATACTATAATATATGTATGTATGTAATGTATAATGAGTCTGAAAGCACAACAGTAAACACATTTTTTCATACAGATTTCCTTCAGGTGATGTTGGCAGGCTGATGCAGTGGTTGGTGAACATGAGAAAACAACTGCACCCATCAGACACGTCACGTCTGTGCAGTACACACTCTGAGAAGGATCAGTTCTTCTTAGACAAGAAGATAGACAGATGCTTTATGATGCACTGATCACACAGTAAATGTATGAATACTTAGTGGTAATGTAAAAACTAACATCCAGTAACGTTTGAGGTTTTCTCTTTCTTTTTATATGGTATCATTTATTGATTTTATTTTGTTTGTCTTTTTGCTTCTCCTGTAAAGGGTCTCCAAACAGAGAAAAGTAAGTGACCGGTGCCAACAGAAGGAAGAGCTCATCTGTGGAGGGGCATTTTTGGTTTCGTTCATCTGGTTGTAGAGAAGGGACGGCATGGACAACAGTTTTAGTTCTCAAATGTGTGGTGATGATGCATGGATGGATTTATATGTCATTCTACAATACATGGTTGCCCAACCAAATGCAAGTTGTATTCACTTTATGCTACACAAGGGAAAATATTCTTATTGTGAAGGAGGATCATCACCAAATCACTTGTGCTCACCCGGCTCTGTTAATGTTGTGAACTCTTTAAACCACCCACTGCAGTTTTTGCAATTTATTTACTGTTCTCTGTACTTAATGTGCACAATACTTTTATTCATATCCACAGTTATTGTAATTGAAAAATGTAACAAATGATAACAGTTTTCTGTTTTCCTGCTGTGATTTTACAGTACTGTGTCTATTAACATGAACTACAGAATACTCTTGCTTGGTTAATCACAAGACACATTTCTATAATGTTGATAACAGCCAACATGCTGTGTAAAGAGCATTGCAACTGCTTACAAGTTGTGGCAAAAACTTTTATGAATGTATTCTTGTCTGACTACAATACTGTACATGTTGCTAATTCACCAGATCTGCACCATAAAAAATATAACAAACCTATGGCAAGAGTTTCATAAGAACTGTTATTGCACATTAAAATCTGAATTAATTTCAACAGTTATATTATCCATGTTAACCTTGTCAATATAATGCTAAATGTGTACAGAAGAATGTAATAATAATTAAACAGTAGAACATTTACATTCAAGTGTATCTATGTAAAAATACATACAGTAAATACAAAATGCAGTATGTCAGCTCCCTCAATGCCAAGGCTGTTTCCCTCTATGGAGGACGGCCATCTGTCTTGAGCGGTTGGGGAGGAAGAAAATGAGAGAGAAAGAGATAGAAAAGACAAAGACACTTCAGGGGTTGCAAGCAACCAAAGAGTAACAGTAACTATAATAATATCTATTAGAGGCTAATACAGGAGAAATATGTTCTCTTTGATTTGTTTTAGTTAGTACAACAGCAGCAGCATTTTGGACCAACTGGAGACTCTTAACAAACTTATTGGAACAGCCTGATGATAAGGAGTTGCAATAGTCCAGCCTAGAAGTAACAAATGTATGGACTAGTTTTTCTGCATCTTTCTCAGACACAATGTTCCTAATTTTCGCAATATTACGCAGGTGAAAATATGCAGTCCATGTTGTTTGGTTTTATGTGAGAATCGAAGGACGTATCCTGATCAAAAATAACACCTAGATTCCTTACTGTATTGCTGGAGGACAACACAACATCATCCAGAGTAACAATGTCTTTAGCTAATGCTTTTCGGAGGCCTTCGGGGCCAAGTACAATAACTTCAGTTTTTTCTGAGTTTTACATCAGAATATTGCAGGTCATCCAGCTTTTTATTTCCTTAATGCACATTTGAAGTTTATCTAACTGATTGGTTTCTTCTGGTTTAATCGACAGATATAATTGTGTGTCATCAGCATAACAATGAAAATTTATGGAGTGCTTCCTTATAATATTTCCTAAGGGAAGCATATATAAGGTGAATAGAATCGATCCAAGGACAGAACCCTGTGGGACTCCATGACTGACTTTAGTGTGAATGGAGGATTTGTCGTTAACATGTGCAAACTGAGATCTATTTGATAAATACGACTTAAATCAGCTTAATGCGGTTCCTTCCTATAGTTGGCTAGTACCTCAGGATCAAGACTGGGCTTTTAAAGAAGAGGTTTAATTACAGCTACTTTAAAAGACTGTGGTACATAACCTGCTGATAAAGACATCAGTTCTTTAAGTAACCTAGTTGGAATAGGGTCTAGGAGACAAGTAGAAAACTTTGATACGTAAATAGTAGAGGTTAATTTGTTAAGGTCAACTGTAGAAAAGCAATCCAAGAATATATCAGGTCGTATAGTTGTTTCTAAGGTTCCTGGGTTTGAAGAAAAATTGGTGCCAAGCGAGTTGATTTTGTCTCTGATAGTTATAATTTGGTCATTAAAGAAGGTCATGAAGTTGTTACTACAGAGGGTTATAGGAATACATGGCTCAGTAGAGCTGTGGCTCTCTGTCAGCCTGGCTACAGAAATCTAGGATTGTTTTTATTCTCCTCTATTGAGGCCGAGTAATAGGCTGCTCTGGCATTATGGAGAGCCTTCCTATATGTTTTTAGACTTTCTTGCCAAACTAAGCGAGATTCCTCCAATTTAGTAGATTGCCACTTACTTTCCAATTTTTCGCGATATTTGTTTTAATTTACGGGTTTGTGAGTTATACCACGGGGCTAACTTCCTCTGTTTCATTATCTTCTTTTTTAAAGGAGCAACAGAGTCGAGAGTTGTTTGTAGTGAGCCTGCAACACTGTCAACAAGGTGATCAATTTTAGAGAAACTAACGTTAGTGCAGGAATCTTGAATATTAGGATAAGGCATTAAATTAAATGCAGATGGAATCGATTTCTTAAATTTAGTTACAGCACTATCAGATAAACATCTAATGTAGAAACTTTTGCCCAGAGGTGAGTAGTCTTAAAGTAATATGAATTCAAAAGTTATTAAATAATGGTCTAATAAAATAGGATTATGTGAAAAGATTATTAAGTCATTGATTTCTACACCATAAACCAAAACAAGGTCGAGGGTGTGATTAAAACAGCGAGTAGGTTTATGTACACTCTGACTAAAACCAATCGAATCTAATAGAGAGATAAACGCAATACTAAGGCTATTATAATCAACGTCCACGTGAATATTAAAATCTCCTACAATGATTACTTTATCAGATTTAAGGAATAAATTTGACAAATTGGCTGCACAGTTTTCCAGGTTGAATGTGAAAGACAAAGAACAAGAATTATAATTTAGTTTAGGTTTAGGTTTAGGTTGATTAATAGGCCTGAGTTATAAATAGCTGCAACGCCTCCTCCTCGGCCACTGCCTTGAGGAATATGAGTATTAATATGACTGGGAGGAGTGGTCATATAGGCTAACATATTCTTCATGACACAGCCAAGCTTTAGGTGACAGAGATCTGATGTTTAAAAGTCCAGGAAGCCTGTGAATGTTCTCATTCGTCCAGGTCATCGTTATCCTCAAAGCAATTTCAGTCAAAAACAACTGGACTGGTTGTTTGTCTAGGAAGACGTTTCACCTCTCATCCAAGAGGCTTCATCAGTTCATGTACGCATCTGACCAGGCTGGGACTGGTCCAACTAACTGGTGTGGAGATCCAGGTATTTAACCTCTCACAAGGCCGATGATGTCACTGACACCCTTTGTGCTCCAAGTGCCCACGCCCGTCGTTGGAGTGACAGTCGTTGGTGGGCAGTTGGTTTCGATTTCGTTAGTGCTCTATTGAGTCTGAACGACAGTCGTTGGGGTCACCTGGGCCATGTGTGAACAGTTGTCCTTTGAGGTTAGATTGTTGAATCTCCTGGGAAGGGATGAAAGGGCGGCATTGTAAATTGGAGATAAGTGGTGTCTCAGACCCCCTCCTCTGTTTAGCGATGGTTTCTCCACTTTTACATAGATGGCTTCTTTTACTCCTCTTTCAAACCATCTGTCCTCTCTGTCCAAGATTTGGACATTGCTGTCATCAAAGGAGTGGGCTTTCTCCTTGAGGTGTAAGTGGACAGCCGAGTCCAGGCCTGAGGAGTTAGCTCTCCTGTGTTGGGCCATGCGTTTATGCAGTGGTTGTTTTGTTTCTCCAATGTAAAGATCTTTGCATTCCTCGTTGCAATCATAGAAAAGGCTCAAAACCAACTCCTCGGCGAGCGAATAAGGCAGGTCAATTTCACCATTGAAGGGCTTAAAGAGAAAGCGGACCTCTCACTCCAGAAACTGACATCAATCCTACCTGTCTCTATCATGGAAAGAGTTGTGGATTTCACCCAGAAAGCCCAACTATCTCAGCACAACAAGAGCAAAGAGAGACAAACCAAGAAATTTCACAATTTTCAATCCCGGGACACTGGCAAAAACACAGAAATACTCACTTGGAGGCAAAAAAAAAAAAAACTGACTTTCCAGCAAAGGAAGAAACACAAAACAGATGGGTTAAGAATTTGTCGGACAGAGATCTTTCCCACCCAGAGAAGGAGGTCTTAGCCAAGGGCTTGAACTTTGCCATGACACCAAAAGAGGTACCCGTTGTGGAGTTGATTACAGCTACGGAATCAGCTATAAAGAAAAACAACCTTAATGGAACTGAGGCTGAACAGCTAAGGTTGAAAGTGTCAGCAGCGTTGTCCCAGGCTAAGGTCCCCCCATCCAACCTCACCATTGAGGAGAGAAAAGCAGTAACGGCACTGAGCAAAGACCACAGCATCACTATCCTTCCAGCAGACAAGGGTAGATGCACAGTGGTTCTCAATACAACTGATTATCAGGCAAAGATCTCTGCATTACTCAGTGACTCTAACACTTATGAAACTCTGAAACGAGACCCTACCCGCGGTTACAAAAAGAAGGTGATAGAATGTCTACAGCAACTGCAAAAAGAAGGAGTCATTAGCAAACCACAGTATTACAGGCTTTACCCCCAGGACTCAACCCCCTGCTTATATGGACTCCCAAAAATCCATAAAGAAGGCGCCCCGCTCAGGCCCATTGTCAGCAGCATAAACTCGGTCACTTATAACATTGCCAAGCATGTTGCCAATATTCTGGCACCACTGGTGGGAAACACCCCACGCCACATCCAAAACTCCATGGACTTTGTGATCAAAGTCCGAGACCTAAAAAATGGATCCAGACGAAACCATGGTGTCCTACGATGTGACTTCCTTGTTCACCTGTATTCCAACCATGGAGGCCTTGGCCACGGTAAGAGAGCGGCTCACACAGGACAATTCCTTACAAAACCGAACAAATCTCAAACCAGACCACATATGCCAACTTCTGGATTTGTGCCTGAATACCACATATTTCCAGTTTAATGGCATTTTTTACAGACAGAAACACGGCTGTGCCATGGGTTCACCAGTATCCCCTATTGTGGCAAATCTGTACATGGAGGAGGTAGAGGGCAAGGCTTTGAACTCCTTTAAAGGAGTAACCCCAAGCCATTGGTTCAGATATATGGACGACACATGGGTTAAGATCAAATCCAAAGAGGTGCAAACTTTTACTGAACACATCAACTCAGTGGACAGAAACATCAAGTTCACCAGAGAGGAAGTTAAGGACAACAGCTTCCCCTTCTTGGACTGTGACGTCCATATGGAGAATGGCAGGGGCCTCCACATAGGGGTATACAGAAAACCCACTCAAACGGATCAATATCTACTTTTTGACTCTCACCACCCTTTGGAACACAAGCTTGACGTTATCAGAACACTGCAGCATAGAGCTGATAACGTGCCCACTAGCTCACAAGCTCAAGGGGAAGAACGCAAGCACCTGAGAGGCGCCCTCACAACTTGTGGCTACCCCAGCTGGACCTTTGTTAAAACGGCAGCTGCCTCCAGAAAGAAAACTAAAGTGGTTGAGAAAGAAAAAGATAACAGGAGGAACAACATAGTCATCCCATATGTGGCTGGGGTATCAGAGAAACTCAGGAGGATTTTCAACAAACACTGCATCCCTGTGTATTTCAAACCCGGTAACACACTCAGACAGAGACTAGTACATCCGAAGGACAGAACACCACACCACCACAAAAGCAACCTGGTTTATGCTGTCCAATGCAACGAGGAATGCAAAGATCTTTACATTGGAGAAACAAAACAACCACTGCATAAACGCATGGCCCAACACAGGAGAGCTAACTCCTCAGGCCTGGACTCGGCTGTCCACTTACACCTCAAGTAGAAAGCCCTCTCCTTTGATGACAGCAATGTCCAAATCTTGGACAGAGAGGACAGATGGTTTGAAAGAGGAGTAAAAGAAGCCATCTATGTAAAAGTGGAGAAACCATTGCTAAACAGAGGAGGGGGTCTGAGACACCACTTATCTCCAATTTACAATGCCGCCCTTTCATCCCTCCCCAGGAGATTCAACAATCTAACCTCAAAGGACAACTGTTCACACATGGCCCGGGTGACCCCAACGACTGTCGTTCAGACTCAATAGAGCACTAACAAAGTCGAAACCAACTGCCCACCAACGACTGTCACTCCAACGACGGGCGTGGGCACTTGGAGCACAAAGGGTGTCAGTGACATCATCAGCCTTGTGAGAGGTTAAATACCTGGATCTCCACACCAGTTAGTTGGACCAGTCCCAGCCTGGTCAGATGCGTACATGAACTGATGAAGCCTCTTGGATGAGAGGTGAAACGTCTTCCTAGACAAACAACCAGTCCAGTTGTTTTTGACTGAAATTGCTTTGAGTTTAAAAGTCCACATTTTATTTTCTGATTTTGTTGCATTATCGCAGATTTGGTGTCGATTTGTATCAAGTTTTTCTGTATAGCTTCTCCTCGGTTCATTTTTTATTTAATTAATGTAGATGATCGTTAGGGCACACAGTTGTTTGCATAGAATACTGAGCTGGAAAGTGATCCACAGGGAGCGCAGAGAGGTGTTTAAGACTGCAGCTCTGCTTGCTGTGCATCTTTGATAAGGGCAGCGCAGAGAGGTGTATTAAACTTTGACTCTGCATCCTGATCCCAACACTGGGTTGTTGTCAGGAGGTGGTGCAGGACTCGACAGTCAGGTCAATGTTGGCAGATAAAAGTCTTGGCCATCGTGTTTAAAGGCCTGGGACTGTTAAAAAAGGCTGTAAAATTGTTCACAAATGGAATACTTTTCCCCAGGCAGTATCCTTTAAGCCACAGGTGCAGCTGGCGGAGGCGGCTGTACATGATGTCACCAAAACGTGGCGGGGGAAGTGGGCCGGAGATAATCAGCTTGCACAGTGTAACTTCAGCTAAAATAATAATACAAGGTTAACAGTTATTTTTCGTGTTTACCAAACGTAGTACTACTACAGTAATGAAGGTTGAGTTAGGTGTACAGCTTACCTCCGATTATCCAAGCTAATGCTGTTAGCAGCAGCAGTGGCTCAGGTTGCCGATAGAAGTGGGCGTGCACATGGACCCCTCGTGGATCTGAACTTCAGGTCCTTTATTCAAACCAGGACTTGCAGGGCAACAGGGGAAAGCTGTGTGATTTCTTGTTGTTTCTGAAAGACATGGAGTTGGACAGTGCAATGCCACAGCTGTAACTGTCATTGGTTGCAACAGTTGGACCTACATCAGCAGGTGTAGAGAGGAGCTTCTCCTGTTTAAAGCAGCTCAAGTCTTACACCCACAACACAATGGGCCAATACCGTTTAAGCAGCCTAGCTCTACTGGCCATTGAGACGACACTGGTCAAGTCCCTGGAAAAGACTAGGATGCTTGAACGGTACGACAAGGCTCTTGAAAAGGAACGAAGGGTAGAAATTACATGTAAATAAACAAACACATAAATGATGTAGTCCAGAAAAATAAGCTTCCCCTCCTTGAAAGACCAGCAGCCGCCACTGGTAAGGTTATTTACAACCGATATTGTGTTAAAAATAAATAAAAACAGAATACAATGATGTGCAAATCTCTTTCAACCTATATTCAATCAAATACACTACAAAGAGGAGATATTTAATGTTCAAACTAATAAACTACTGTTTTTTTGCAAATATTCACTCATATTGAATTTGATGCCAGTAATATGTTCCAAAAAAACTAGGACGTACAACTCCAACACATTTAGGGATTTCATCATCTAGAGTCCATAATATCATCAAAAGATTCATAGAATCTGGAAAAAATCGCTGGACGTAAACAGCAAGGCTGAAAACCACATTGAATGACTGTGACCTTCGATACCTAAGACGACATTGCATTAAAAACTGACATCATTCTGTAGGATATTACAATTTAGGGCTAAGAATTATTAAAGTATTTCTAATTCTGATTCTGATTCTGAAAACCATTAGTCCAGTCATTTTAAGCCAAAATAGGGGTCAACATTAAACAAATTGCAACAGAAGCAAACTCAACTGATTTTGTATCCTCAATATGTTCTGAGTAAGGGAAAAAAATCCCAGAATAATTAAAATAGGGGAAAGTTTAAAAAAAAGACCCAAATATACCCTATGCATTCAACTATTCACTATTTTTCTCACAGGAATAGGGAACAAAATATCCTTCAGATATCACCATTAAAATTACCGAGTTGATTACTTACATCAAGACAAAACAAAAATGTAGTACAAGTTTTGTGATTGTTTGTCTGTTCACCTGGGCAAACGGGGCATTATCTTATTACATATGTGCTTATTTTCATTAATACCACAATGGATCTAAACACAGGGTATAGCCAGTAGGAAATTTGAGCTCATCTGAGATGGACTGACACAAAGTGGAAAAGTGTGCTGTGGTCTGACGAGTCTACATTTACAATTGTTTTTAGAAATAATGGACGTCGTATCCATAGAGGAAAAGGACCATCCAAATTGTTATCAGTGCAAAAGTTCAAAAGCCAGCAGCTGTGATGATATGGGGGTGTGTTAGTGCCTATGGCATCATGGGTAACTTGCATATCTGTGAAGGCACCATTAATGCTAAAAGATACAAACAGGTTTTGGAGCAACATATGCTGCCATCCAAGCAACGTCTTTTTCAGGGACGTCCATTCTTATTTCAGCAAGACAATGCCAAACCACATTCTGAACATGTTCCAACAGCGTGGCTTCGTAGTAGAAGAATATATATATATACTAAAAAAAGTTTACACACTCCTCACATTGCACTTTATGGCGCTGTTGTAAACGGTGGTAGAGATTTGTCGAGCTCGAACTTTTAGTTGCAATCTTTTTGCAACATTCTCTACAGTATAAAGTATTCTGCTGCTCATCGGAAACTTTAAATCCAAATGATGAAGCCATTATTTTAAATGTATTTTGCTAACTCCTCTTTGGCTGCTCTCGCTTGTGTCTGCCTACTGCACGCGGGACTTGTGGGTAAGTGAGCGGGTAGGGGAGGGACTGGTACTGGTTTCACTCAGAGAGAAAAAGCGGCGGGGCAAGGTGGTTTTGTGGCGGGGCAAGGTGGCTTTGTGTGAGATCGATGGGCGAGAAGTGGGTGAACTGTCTCCACAAAAGAAACTTATGACGATATTTTAACGACACATGAATCTTGATATAAACGATATTGTCTTATCCTATATCGTGTTTGAAAATATATCAATATATTTTAAAAACTCAAAACAATCAATTCATCTAAAAATCGTGATTTCTATCCTCTAAGATTAATAATAAATTCATAATTTCCAAAAATCTATTTTTACAAACTCTTTTCCGTCTCACGGTGCGCACTTTGCAGATTCCGTAGAACACTGTTGCAGGAAGCTACTGGCTACTCTGTTACTGCCAGCCTGCCCGTCATTGAAGGCAAGTGTTTAGGAGCACTTTTGATTTGACAACCTCCAGGGAAGGAGAAGCTGGACAAGACTCATTCAATATAAAGGTTTGCAAAATGAAAGTCCAGTACTTCAGCAACACTACGAATGCCCACTGCGGTCAAGTGCACCGTCATTCGTTTCACCTTAGTCAAACCAGCCGGCCCTATATTTGTAGTCTGACATTTATGGTAAATGCATTGAAACTGCACAGAGGAGCTGACATGAAGGTAAACACTTTACTGTCATTCTGTCTCACTCTGCAGTATCAAACTCTGACATGAAGGTAAACACTTTACTGTTATTCTGTCTCACTCTGCAGTATAAAACTCTGACATGAAGGTAAACACTTTACTGTTATTCTTTCTCACTCTTCAGTATAAAACTCTGACATGAAGGTAAACACTTTACTGTCATTCTGTCTCACTCTGCAGTATAAAACTCTGATATGAAGGTAAACACTTTACTGACATTCTGTCTCACTCTGCAGTATAAAACTTTTACCTTCAGCGAGGAGATGGAGAATTAACTTTACACGAACACACCATGTGAAATACAAGTTTTCAAATTACTTCTAAAATATTTTTGTTGTGTCCACGTCTGGTTTTTAGTTTCAAGTGTTACACAACCAGGCCAAAATACCAAATAATTATGGAAATAAAATGAATTGCATAATCCTGTGAATGTTCTCTCAAATACCTGGATCTCCACACCAGTTAGATGAAGCCTCTTGGATGAGAGGTGAAACGTCTTCCTAGACAAATAACCAAGTCCAGTTGCTTTTGACTGAAATTGCTTTGAGGAATTGCATAATGTTCACAGAAATTTTCACTGTGGAATTTCAGGAAAAAAGGTCTTTCAAAATATACTTTACACTAAAATATTATATTGTATAAAAAACTACAAATAGGCAAAATACCAGTTTTGCAGTATTACTTTTGTACATTTTTATTTTGGAAATGGCCAGGATTCTGAGAAATAAGGCAGCTACTAGCCTACATGTATAATTTTATCTAAAATAGCACTTTTATTTTTGAAGTCACTGACAATTGAGATATACTAAAAGTCATGACACACCCAACGATTCCCACCCTTATTGCCCAGCGCTATATAGTCGCAATAATAGCTGTAAAACTAAAAAACCCAATTCCAAAGAAGTGGGACGTTGTGTAAAATGTAAATAAAAACAGAATACAATGATTTGCAAATACCACAATGGACCCCGCATTGTTGAGCAACTAAAGTCGTACGTCAAGCAAGAATGGGAAAGAACTCCACCTACAAAGCTTAGTGTTCTAAGTTGATGTTACTAATTTCACTACTTCCCCGAAGTCCTTGTGCTTTGTCGTCTCTGCTGATCGTGGTGGCGCCTGCTGCCATGGTCCTTCTTGATGCCTACTGCTTCTATTACTATTATTAATCATATATATTATCATTACTTGAAATAGTTATAATATTCACTGCCGGTCACCTATCTTAAAAGTGATGAGATCATCCAAAACACGCAGACGTCACATCCGGTCTTAATGGATTAATGGACCTTCTTTTGGTATCAATCAATGCATATGTAATGTCCCTCAAGAGGGAAATGTGAATGAATAAAACAGACACAGTGTTGAACCTTTTGCCAGCTTCATTAAAAGAGAAAAAGTAAAACATTACTTATCCATGTTACATTCATATGTATTATCATGACGTCATCAATACTAAGTACCAAAAAAAACTGTATTCATAGTGCACACATATACTTACATACACATAATATATACTCAACATTAATAAATAATACCTGTGAGTATACTGTACATGACTCAACATAACATTATGTATAAACAAATCGTTACTTAGCTTCTCACTCTTATTCTCTACACATGCGCACACACCGTGTCCTCTAAACAATACTCCGTGAGCCACATGTGGCTAGCTAACTAGCTCATACTATACTAAGGGCGCACTCACACTGTCCATCCGTACAGTGCCCCAGGACGTTTCACGGCTAAAGTCTAGTTCGTTTAACCAGTGTGAGTGCAACCATACCCACTTGCCGTCCACGGCCCGTTTGGGAGAGGTGGGCTTTTGTAAAGCACGTTTGCAAATGTACGAGCATGAGCGTGCGCACGTGTAATAGCACGAGCACGAGGCCTACGGTGGTTCTGATGTCATTTTATGTGCGTCTGTTCGGACAAAGAAAAAAGAAGGACAGACCATGCACGGACATTTAAAACAATGGCGGCGAAAGGTTCACGTTGGTGTGATGCGGAGGTGGAGTGTTTACTTCAGATTTGGTCGGATGAAAATGCGAAAATGTGATGACATATAGGCAGACAAGAAGCATTCACGCGAGGCCCCGGTAGTGTGAGTACAAACGGGCCTGGCCCGCGGGGAAGAGGGAGGGGAGGACAAGTACCCTAAAGCACGGGGCACGGTACGGACGAACAGTGTGAGTGTGCCTTTAGAGCTACACAGGAACTAAACAATAAAGTAACATTTTCTGTGCGGCTCTGCTTCACGTCAGGGCATTCATGCATTGTAAACAAAAATAAAGCAGAACCACATTATGCATTGACCGTCTTTTTCCTACCTGAAGAGGGAAATGTGAATGAATAAAACAGACACGGTGTTGAACCTTTTGCCAGCTTCATTAAAAGAGAAGCATCGTGCAGCAAGGGCTCCACTTTCAGGCTTGTAGGCAAAACTAATCGATCACTGAACACACATCCAAAGTGCACTGTAATGACTTGTTATCACTATACAGATGTTTTTATCACCTCAAATGAATTGGAATGGTTTTTAACTCTTGAACACATCTTTTTACTACCTAAAATACTTGCAATTAATTGTTTTACTCTTTTTAATCTAATTTCACTAACATATTTATTAGTATTTATGCTATTTATTCTGTATTTTAATCATACAGTTACCCACACATGAATCACACTATCACACATTCATCAGTGTCCATCTCCCCAGCACACTGCACAACCATATGCAGTAAAAAAAGAAAGAAAAGAAATTGCTACTGTACCAACACGCAGCAGCAAGCATTTCAAATGCAATCCAAATACGGAAAACATGAATGCAAAAATAAATAATTAATATAAACAAACAGAAAACACAAATTGCTCACTGCAGTCATGGTAGAATGTGTGCAACTGTCTAAATACAGATTATTGCCAACTATGTGTCTCACAAAACCATACATTTTTTGCCATTGTCTGGAAGTACTACGTTTTGCCATCTTTACATGAATATGTTTTCAGTTATTCTTCTTTTCACTTTCCAGAGGGTGAAGGAACAAGAGGAAACAATACAAGAGGAAGCCCAGTTGATGGAGTTTGTTCGAGTCCGACAGAACCTAAGAAAGATCCACTCAGCAATCCAGAACAAGGCTGTAAACACCTGAAGTATGCACCCAAATTGTAATATGAATTCAAATCTAATCACAGTATAATCACCACCTGCCCTTGAGGTGCTAGAGTAACAAGAAGGTGTATGCAGAATGGGAATTAGTATAAATTAATTCAATACTGAATTTTTAACAATGGACAGATCCATAAAAACTTATGGAAACAGTATTCTTTTATTGCTTTGGGAAGAAATGTCATCTTTATCTTGAAAGTCAAATATTTAAAAGTATTTTGTTTGATATTGTAGCTATTATTTATAAATAGTATCTTGCAAAAAACCAGTATGGTCTTCTTTAACTTTTGAAATTTGTTATCATTATTGTGAATGCATATAAAATATTACTTTATGATCTCAGCCTATGACATTCTTCTTTATTTAAATGCTAGAGTTAAACATTTGAAGCATGATTATTCTATATATAAATGATATATGTAACGTCTCAAATATGTTAAAATTGATACTATCTGCTGATGACACAAACATGTTTTGCTCAGGGGAGAATTTACAGGAGCATCTGGGTTGTATCACAGAAGAAATGTGTAAATTAAAAAGGTGGTTTGATAGAAATAAATTATCTTTAAATTTAAACAAAACCAAATAGATAGAGGGTAGAGATAGACGGGTTGGACATTGCAAGGGTACATGAAAATAAATTTCTGGGTGAAATTATAGACGAAAAAATAACATGGAAACCTCAAATAAAGCATGTTCGAAGTAAACTGTCACGGAGCATCTCAGTACTAGGTAAGGCTAAACACTTTCTGGACCACAAATCACTCCACATTCTTTACAACTCATTGATATTACCATATTTGAGTTATTGTGCAGAGATTTGGGGCAATACTTATAAATCTACACTACAACCGCTATCGATTCTGCAAAAAAGAGCAATCAGGATAATTCATCACACTGGGTACAGAGAGCACACTCACCCCTTATTCTCAAAATCAAAAATACTGAAACTCACTGATCTTGTCAGTTTCCAAACAGCACAAATCATGTATAGAGCAACAAACAACTCGTTACCAGTAAATATGAACTGAATCTAAAACATCTGTATGCACGCTCAACTTTAAAAACTTTTTGCATTTCAATATGTGGAGTGAAACTGTGGAACAGACTAGCGGAGGAGCTCAGACAATGTCCAACCATGAGCAAATTCAAACAACAGTACAAACAGATGGTGTTTACAAGGTACAGGGAAGAAGAGGGGTATGACAAACACTAAGGTTCTCACTTTTTGTCATACTTGTCATTTATTTATTTTTACACAAGTGGTTATTGTGTTGTTTGTTGGTTATTGTTTGTTTTGTTGAGCGTATTAAAAAAAAAAAAAAAAAGAAACAGGATACACAGGAAGTAAGAAAACCTATAGTACTAGGTACTAAGTGGAGAAGGGGTAGGAATTAATAAGCTAATGCTTCTTCCTGCTGCTTTTCAAACATAAAAAGGGTTTTTAATGACTCGTGCTTCAAGTGTAATTTTTTTTTTCATATGTTTGAAATAAAGCATTCATTCATTCATTCATAACTATGGCTACGTTCACACTGTAGTTCCAAGTGACCTGATTTTTTAGCTCATATGTGACCCATATCTGATTTGCTTTTGACAGTGTGAACAGCACAAGTTGCATTGAATCTAATAAATATCAAATCAGAAATAGTGACTTACTGTCGGAGCTGGTGGCACAGTGGTTAGAGCAGTCGCCCCATGTAAAGAGACTGAAGGTCCTCGAGGCAGCGGCTGCGGGTTCGTCTCCGTCCTGCGGCCCTTTGATGCATGTCTCCTTCTCTCTCTCTCATCCCATTTCCTGTTTATCCTTTATAATAAAGGCTTGAAAAAAAGCCAAAAGAATAATCTTTAAAAAAAAAAAATGTGCCACTGATTCAGATACATATTGGATTTTTTTGTATATCACATTTAATGCGACTGACGTCATTCTGACCAGTGCTGCACTGTTTTTTAAATTAATGACAAATAAAGTTGAATATAAAAAAGTGTGCCACTGGCGATATCCAGGAACAGAATCAAAACGAACAGCAGTGAAGAAGGCAACCAGTGGAGGGAGAGGGAAGTTTAAGATCAAACACACTGTTTTTGGCTTAAGCCATAAAATCCTGCAATACCTGCCATGTTCGCTTCCGTCAACACCGTTGACTCTACAGGAGCATAAGTTGTTCACACAGCAATCAGTAGAGAGACCACATTTAACGGGGAAACGTCAACAGCCAAAAAAAAAAAATCAGATTTTAGCAAGAAATCAGAATTGTGCATCAAGACCTGCAGTGTGAACGGAGTCAAAGTTACATTAAAAAAGAATTTTGATGCTACTGACATGTAATAGGGAGAATGGTGCCCCTGTAATTCACACTTAGTGCCCTGAACACCTGTTCTTAAATTTATTTACAGCACTATCAGATACACATCAAGAGTAGAAACTTTTGCCTACAGGTGAGTAGTCCTGTAATACAAATTTAAAAGTCATTAAATAATGGTCTGATAAAATAGGATTCTGTGGAAAGACTATTAAGCACATAGTTTTCCAGACGGTCTAGTAATATGTTGTGATCGAATGCAGCAGTGAGATCCAATAATACTAAAACTGAATGGTTGTGTATCATTATCTCATTATCCCCTGAAAGGGGAGAGAACTGTGTCAACATCTGCTTTAAATGACGCAAAAAACGTAATTTTGCGTCATTTAAAGCAAGCTGTTCGAGAGACAGGGTATGGTAAAACTACATGTGCTAGATTATCATTTTTCAGCGTCAGCTACAGACCAATAACACATCAGTGATAGATTGGATTTAGGGATTGGATTTATAAAGCATATATATATATATATATATATATATATATATATATATATAAATAGTACTCAAAGCCAGGGGCGGCTGGCCCATAATGGGCAATAGTGCACCGTCCTCCTTCTGCCACATGAAAAACTGTATATATTTTGCCAGTCTAAGTCTTAATCATAGACTGCATAAAGGTCTAAATATTATTGGCCAATCAGCAGCCTGAATATCACTGTCCAACCAGTAGCACCGCCCCTTTGGGCACTCTCATAGATTTACATGTTGAGATTGTTTTTTTCAAATTTTGGACTCTACAATGCCTTTTCATGGGCTCAGGGAGGGCTAGCCCCAACGTGATTTTGTCATACGCACAGCTTGCAAAAACGTAGTGAGAGAGTGAGATGAGACGACATGGCGAGCAACTGTAATTCCAATATTTCATTGAGGGAATTACCGTTTATTCTTCAAAGCAATATTGATAAATTGTCTATTAAAGTATTACGACCACCCCAACCAAATGTAAATATCAAGCAGGTGTCAACAAAAGCGGAGAAAACATACAATTGCAAATTTTCCGGAGCTGATACGAGCTGAACACATGGCGAGCAGGGTGTGTTCTGCTACCCCTGGGTGCTAGTTCACCCTGATGGCGCCAAGATGGACACAGCCTGGATAAAGACAGGTGTCACTGATATGCATCATCTTTCAGAAAAGGCGAAGAAACATGAGGCATCGAAGATGCATATGGACAGCTGCCTAAAACCTTTGGCCTTTGGAAGAGTAAACATAGCAACACAGTTGGATGAGAGCTACAGGTTAGCTGTGCAGCGTCACAACGAGGAGGTGAGCGAAAACCGGCATATCGTAAGGCCGCCTTATTGACTGTGTAAAATTCTGTGGCGTGTTTGAGTTAGCTTTGCGAGGTAAAGCTACACGGACTTAAAGGGCACGTAAAAGACGGTGCAGAATGAGCTGCTGGATTGCATGACATTTGTCACCAGGGAACGTATCGTGGAGGAGACAACAGACTGAAACTGATAAGCGTTTTCACTTACGATGACAAGTGTAAACTCATTGCACAGGCTTATGACGTTGCCAGTGTGATGAGGGCTGGTGTGCAGCTAAAGGTATACGAAGAGTACAAGAATGCCCTTTATTAGGGCCTTAGCACTAACTAAGTCGGTAGAGGACCCTATTGTAATTGTATGATTATTATTATTATTATTATTATTATTAGGGCCCGAGAACCGACTAAGTCGGTCGAGGACCCTATTGTAATTAGAATGATTATTATTATTATTATAATTAATATTATTATTATTAGGGCCAGAGCACTGACTAAGTCGGTTGAGGCGAGCCACATCCCAGAGGATCATTAGAGATACGACGTCGCAGAACCTGAATCCTTTAACAAAGTTACACATACACACCATCCACACCAGTAGGGGACTCAGACTATTTGAAGGGCAGGGGCGAAAAAATTAAAAGGGTACATTTTGGCCAACACGGTCCCCCACCAGCGTGCAAAAAGCTATGATGCATCATGTATGATGAAATAGTCCTCATCCTTGATTAAGATAAGCATTGAATTATAAGGAGATCCAGATAAAAGTAATTAATGATGTGGTACTGACAATTACAATCATAACCACACCTCTATCTAAAACCATGCAGGAAACTATAAAACATTTACAATATTTATTCAACAAACACAGCAAAACACAGAGGGAACTATAAACATGTGTTTCACAAGCAGACGTGATAATGACAATGAAAGCTATGATTTGGGAGCTTAGTTGTTAGGGGACGGAGATGGTGGGGTCATAGGAGAATTCTTCTTTTGGCCGTGTGTTTGTAGATGTCAATGACCTTGTTATAGTCAATTGGGATATCCCTTTCGATTGAAAGCAGCAGAAGATCAGAGAGCCTACTTTCCCCACATCGGTTTCTGAGCTGAGTTTTTATTAGCTTCAGTTTAGATAATGATCGCTCTACTAAAGCAGTTGTCACCGGGATTATTGCATGTGTTTTAGTAGCAAAGTCAGACCAGGGAAAACTGATTGCACATCATTGTCTTTCAGGCACTTTAACACAGCTTTCACGTTGCTGGGGGGAAGAGCATATGATGAGTGGAACACCTTGAGCTCGGTGACAACATTTTCTTCCTCCACATCATAAAATCTGCATACATCTTTGACAGATCGAGCAACTCTGTCATTTGTCATGCCTTTCCAGTGACTTGGGATTGTAAGGCAGTGAAGGCCTGAAATAATTAACCCAGTTGGTGTCTCATCCTTCCCCTTGAACCTCCGGTGTAGCTCCTGGGAGAGTGTATCAAGGAAGGTAACGAAAACCTTTCCCCGGTAGTGCTCCTCCAGGTCATTGGCTTGGTAGTCCTCCGTAGCAGATTTGGTGCTGTATTTGTACTTTTGGGGTACCTTTCTGCGTCTGGCTTGTCCAGGAATTTCATCTGGAACCAATATCACAATATAACAGTTTTATACAGGCCGATGCATCAGAGCAAGATGGCTGCTGCTGTGTTTCTCTGAACTGTGGCTGGTTTTCTATCCAACAAAAATCTGAGGAATCCTGCCTAGAATTTAAAATTTCTGTTGCTGATTGAATTAAGAAGATTATAACTAGTCTCCACAGAAAGAATTGTGGACGTTATTAGCATTTTTGTGGATGTTTCTGGCTCTATCCTGCTGAACTTTGGGCCTAGCAGGCCTGGATGACCATGCCACCCAAAACTTCTAACTACACCACTGAGGAATATGTCACCATGACTCATGTACGTGAGTCATGGTGCTTGAACAACAGGAAAAAAGTTTCAAAACCTGTGTTCAGATCATAGTGGACTCTTCAAACAGGAGAACTGATGATCTGTTGAAGCAAGTCTATGAGTATGAAGGTGGTCTGGAAATGACTCAAAAGGAATTTGATGATTTTAAAGTCTCATGTAAACCTTGGTCAAAGAACTGTATGGAAACCAGGACAGACTTGGACACGATTTGCAAAAGCATGATTTTAATCTCGGACGACACAGAATATCTGGAGGGCCATTCAAGACGCCAAAATATTGTTGTAAATGGCATTAAAGAGTCGGTGAACGAAAAGGTGTCGGAATCTAAAGAAAAAGTGAGAAAATTGCTCAGTGAAAAACTACAATTGGACCACTCCGAAAATAGAGCTGGATTGGGTTTATAGGACTGGGAAGCCAATGGCAGCATCAGAGAAGCCATGACCCATTGTGGTCAGATTTCTGCGGCTAAAGGACAAACTTGCTGTTCTGGATAGAGCAAAAAACTTGAAGGGCTCTGGCATCTTCATTAATGAGGACTTCCCTGAAGCCGTCCGGCAAAGAAGGAAAGAATTACTCCCAGCAATGAAGGCAGTTCGAGAGAGAGGTGACATTGCATATTTGAGATATGACAAACTTATTGTCCATCCACCCACCCAAAACCCACCACATCAAAGAAAAGCCAGTGCTCAGAGTGTGGCTCATTAGTCTCCATCATTAGACATTTTATACAGTGTTTGATCACTTAACTCTATACCTAGAGCACATTATTTCTAACACAGACTATGGACTACAACAAACCTGATTTTGAAGGCCAGATTTTTAAGCCCTTTGATCCCTCTACTATTGACCCTTACAATTTTGATGTTGACCCAGACCTACATTTTTTTTTCATCATTTGATGCCTCTAACATCAACATCAATTTAATGACTCGTGTATTTTCATGCCTCCTAATATATTCTCTACTTTTCATCTGAATATCAGAAGTCTTTCCAGCAACTATGACAAATTCATTCATTATCTACTTCACTTAAACAAGATTTTTCTGTTATTGCTTTATCAGAAACATGGCTTACAGAGGACTGTAGAGATCATTTTAAATTACCTTAATACAATTTGGTTCACTATGTAAGAGAGAATAGATCTGGAGGCGGTGTATCTCTATATATCAGTGATGTCTGCAAAGCAATTTCCGTCAAAAACAACTGGACTGGTTGTTTGTCTAGGAAGACGTTTCACCTCTCCAAGAGGCTTCATCAGTTCATGTACGCATCTGACCAGGCTGGGACTGGTCCAACTAACTGGTGTGGAGATCCAGGTATTTAACCTCTCACAAGGCCGATGATGTCACTGAAACCCTTTGTGCTCCAAGTGCCCACGCCCGTCGTTAGAGTGACAGTCGTTGGTGGGCAGTTGGTTTCGACTTCGTTAGTGCTCTATTGAGTCTGAACGACAGTCGTTGGGGTCACCCGGGCCATGTGTGAACAGTTGTCCTTTGAGGTTAGATTGTTGAAACTCCTGGGAAGGGAAGAAAGGGCAGCATTGTAAATTGGAGATAAGTGGTGTCTCAGACCTCCTCCTCTGTTTAGCGATGGTTTCTCCACTTTTACATTGATGGCTTCTTTTACTCCTCTTTCAAACCATCTGTCCTCTCTGTCCAAGATTTGGACATTGCTGTCATCAAAGGAGTGGGCTTTCTCCTTGAGGTGTAAGTGGACAGCGGAGTCCAGGCCTGAGGAGTTAGCTCTCCTGTGTTGGGCCATGCGTTTATGCAGTGGTTGTTTTGTTTCTCCAATGTAAGGTTAGGTTAAATACCTGGATCTCCACACCAGTTAGTTGGACCAGTCCCAGCCTGGTCAGATGCGTACATGAACCGATGAAGCCTCTTGGATGAGAGGTGAAACGTCTTCCTAGACAAACAACCAGTCCAGTTGTTTTTGACTGAAATTGCTTTGCGGATAACGATGACCTGGACGAATGAGAACATTCACAGGCTTATATCAGTGATGACTATGAATTTAAAATTAGGGATGATCTTACTCTAAAATCTGATGGGGCTGAGGTGGAATCTGTTTTTGTAGAGCTCTCTGGTGTCTCTGGTGGAAAGAATGTTGTTGTTGGTGTTATTTATCGTCCACCTCTATCATCAAAGATTTGAATGAAAATTTGTCAAAATCTCTTGATCTGATTTACAACGAGGATAAACTTTGTTACATTTTAGGAGATTTTAATATAAATCTCTTTAATTATAAATCAGATACCCTTAATGGGGATTTTCTCAATATTCTTTATTCTAGTTACCTTTCCCCTCTTATTCATAAATCTACACAAGTTAAAGAAAATTCAGCAACTTTGATTGATAACATCTTAACTAACTCTTCGAGTGAAGGAATGAAATCTGGGGTCTTGTATTTAGACTAGTCAGACCATTTCCCCATTTTCCAGTACTCCCTAATCAAGGTTAATAGGGCTAAACATACCAAGTAAACAATGCACAAAAGAATTATGAGCAAGTCAAATATTACAGAATTAAAGACAAGCTTGCCAGTATTTCATGGGATGACCTATATGAGGAAAACAATGCTGAGTTTGCATATCAATATTTTATGAAAGTTATAAGTTTTAGTTTTAATGAATGTTTTCAAATTGGGTATTCTGCTAGGAAATACAATCAAGACTTCAGTAAGCCTTGGTTTACAGTTGATTTGTTGAAGCTGTTGAGGAAAAATAATAAACTATACAGAAAATATATCTCAAATCCTACTCCACTTACACATGGTGTCTATAAATCCTATAGAAATAAATATATTCATGGTATTAGATCTGCAAAAAAGAAATATTTCAGTGAAACATTTAAGAGATGTTCAAAGGATATTAAAACCATGTGGAAAGTGGTAAATTAGTTGTTGCAAAGGGAAAAAAAATGCCCCAGAGCTACCTTCAGTCTTTTTGGATGATGAAAATCCTTTGAAAAATCCATTTGATATAGTGCAAAAATGTAATAATTTGTTAATATTGGTTATGAATTAGCTAACAAAATATCTGCATGTCATGGTAATCCACTGGATTTTATTCAGAGACATTTTACAATTATTTCTTCTTTTGAGTCCCCTGATACCCAAGAAATAAGTGACATAATTGATGATCTAAAAACATCTTCAGCCGGTCATGACAATATTACTGCATTTCTTGTCAAACAAGTGAAACAGCCAATACTGCAGCCACTTGCTCACATATTTTCTCTGTCCTTGAAAACAGGCGTTGTACCCGAGGATTTAAAAGTTGCCACAGTTATTCCTCTGTTTAGGGCTGGTGATCCATGTTTTTGTATAACTATAGACCCATATCTATTTTGCCATGTTTTTCAAAAATATTAGAAAAAATTATTTACAAAAGGATTCGTATTCATTTAGATTCTAATTCAATTCTTTACAAACACCTGTACGGTTTCCGGCCACTTATATGGCTCTGCTTCACCTGATTGACAAAGTGACTTCTGCACTTTTAAATTAAAAAATTAAATTAATTTACTTGTAGTATTTTCATAGACTTTTGATACAGTAAATCATCATATTTTACCGAAAAAGATGTATAACTACGGTTTTCATGACACTACATACAAATGGTTAAAAAATTATGTTTCCAACAGAAGAGAGTTTGTTTGTGTTACAGGTTGCTATTCCAACAAAGCCAGACTATTTTCTGGGGTTCCACAGGGATCCATTCTGGCACCATTATTATTCCTTATATACATTAATGATTTGTCTAATGTCTCTAATATCTTTTCTGCAATAATGTTTGCAGATGATACAACTCTAGTTCTCTCTCATTCAAATTTCAGTTCACTAATTAAGGATGCTATGCTACATGGTTCAGATTAAATAAATTATCTTTGAATATAAAAAAATCTAACTATCATTTTCAGTGGAAAAAAATCATATCCCAGGGACTTATTTAAAATTACAATTGAGTCAGTTGAGATGTGTCTTCTACAAGATTCCTGGGAATTATTGTTGATGAGAGTTTGAGTTGGAAAGAACAAACTGACTGGGTTAGCAGAAAAATAAATAAATCTATTGGTATAATAAGCAGGGTCAGTTATTTTGTCACCATAAACTGTCTCCTCACTCTTTATTACAGTTTAATGTATCCCTATCTTTCATATTGTAATATAGTTTGGGCAAGTATTTTTTCCTAGTACTCTCTAAAAAATCTTGGTCCTCCAGAAACATTTTGTTAGAATTGCGACTCAATCAGAGTCTTACATCCCATCGACTCCTTTATTTCAAAAACTACAAATTCTTACTACTTACGACATCAATATTTCTCAAATATGTGTTTCTATTTATAAGATCCATTCAAGTGAAGGGAATATTCCTAAGCATTTCAAGACTTACTTTAAAGCAAATTCACAGGTCCATTCCCACTCAAGTCGTCAATCTTCAGATCTTCATCCTCCTAACTTTTTTACTAGTAGAGGTCAATTTTCAATAAGATTTAGGGCTAACAAATTGGAATGGCTTTTCCCATCTGGCAAAGAACTGTTCCTCCATAAGATGCTATAACAGAAACTTAAAAGATAATTTAATGGTTGCTTTGTAATTTCTTTTTTTCCTTTTATATTGACGTTATTATTTTTTGTTATTATATATACTTTGTTTCTATTAACTTGTTATTTCTTTATGTAGTTTTTATTTTTTTTTATTTTTTTTTATGTTCATTTTGTGTTTCCTTATAATATTGTGAAATTTTAACATTATTTAGGTGGAGGTTTCAAATAAGCCCACTGGGTTTTCTGTTTCTTCCTGCACTGTATGTTATCTGTATTCTTTGTCAGTATTTGTGTATTTTTTTTAAATTGTGCTAAATAAAAATAAAAAAAACTCAATTCCTGCTGCCTCTAAATGCCCTTTTGCCTTGACCTTGAACCCCTCATCCTTCCTCATTGCTTTTACTCTATGTATAACTCCCTCCACAATGGTGTATGATGTTGTCAAGTCACGGTCTTTCTTCTGCAGTGAAGCAGATGCAATGGCAGTCTCATTGAAAATGGGTGTGGTAATCTCCATGCATAGAATGAACTCAAAATATATGCTACGTAGGAGCATCCGGGCATCACCTGCTGCAGCGTCTGGTGGATCACTGTCAGCCATGTTCCGAAGCAGCTTAATGACGGCAGAAAGAACCTCCTTTAGGGACCTCAGAGCGTCTTCTCTGTGGGCGGCTGTGGCTTGGTGGCAGAGTGGGTCGTCCTCTGTTCGAGAGATTGGTGGTTTGATCCCCATCTCCCCCCGGTCCACATGTCGAAGTGTCCTTGGGCAAGACACTGAACCCTGAATTGCTCCCTGTGCTGCGCATGGGTGTGTAAATGTGGTGTGAATGGTTAGATCAGATCAGATCAGATTAGATGGTATGTAGATGTCCACTGCCATCAGTGTGAATGTCTGTGTGAATGGGTGATTGTGACAGACACTGTGAAGCGCCTTGAGTAGTCAGATGACTAGAAAGGCGCTATATAAGTACAAGTCCATTTACCATTTACCATTCTCTGCATGCCCACCGTGTGTCAGACAGCCTTTTCAATTCACAGACCCTTTGGTCAGGGTACATGGAGTGTTGCATTTTAACAAGCGCAGCATGGCGTTTTGTAGTTCTGGCAAAAAATGTGTATAGACTTTCCACTAAGTTGAAAAACCTAACAAAATGCTGGTTTGATTTGGCACTCTCAACCAAGACCAGGTTCAGACAGTGGGCATGGCAGTGCACGTATAAAGCTTTGTCATTATGGCTCTGAATTCGCGACTGCAGACCCTTGTAGCTTCCACTCATATTTGCAGCTCCATCTTAGCCTTGGCCCCTGACATCTTCCAATTTCAGTCCATTCTCATGGAGTGTCATTACAACATTCTCCAATTCCTTTCCTGTAGTTCCTGATACATTGCAAACTTGTAGGAATCTCTCCTTGATTTCCATCTGATGGACAAAGCGAACAACGAAGGACACTTGTTCGACATGGGAAACATCAGTGGTCTCATCCAAGAGAATGGAGAATAACTTTGACTCATCTATTTCTTTGAGAATGACTCTTCTGACATAGGTGGCAAGGGCCTTGATTGTCATTCTGTGTCTTATAGGACAACAGCGACATCTCTGTTTTTTTCTGTTGAGACTAGATATGGTTTATGTCATCAAGGTGCCTTTTGAAGGTGGAATCATATTTTTCAAGTAGCTGAACAAGTTCAAGGAAATTTCCTTTGTTCAAAGATGTTCTATTTTCATCATGACCCCTGAACGTCCCATCTTGCCGTGCAAGATACAGTGTGATGTCTACCAGCCTTGTCATTAATTCACTGTTTTGTTGTGGCTCCTGATCTTTTTTGGCTTTTTCTTCTATGTCTGCCCTCCTGAAAGCTTCTTCCAGTGGTCTTTGTCGGAAGTTGCTCTCCCTAACCATGCTTACCATATGTGCTTATGTTTGTTTATGTTCCTTTTTTCCAATTGTTAACTCTACAGTTCTCCAGTTTGTTTTATTCTCATACTTTTCCTCTTTCAAGAAAAGGCGGCAACTAAAACAAAACATAGAATCATTTTCCACAGAATATTCTAGCCAGGGATTATCTTGATACCACTCCCTGTGGAATGAACGGCCTTCTGTCTTTGGGTGATTTACAGCTGGTTGACAAGGTCCAATAGAGCAACAGAACTCAACAAATCTCCCAGAGTAGGAGGTGCTTTTGAACATGAGCTGGATCAGTGGGAAATTGTAATGACGACAGAAGAGCAGTATTCATGTTATTTGATGCTGTGTCCATTGAATCATGTCCCTCCCTGTCATCATTTTCATCCTCGCTTGGCTTAACTTCTTCATCATTTTCATCATCATCATCTCTCTCCCTGGTATCATCTTCATCATTTCCCTCTCTAATATCTTCATCTTCGTGATCCTCTATCTGCCTTGCATCTCCTGGCTCTCTGATATCTCTGTTTTCATTGTCGGTGCTTTCTTTATCTAAGGTGGAGCAAATAACAATATTTGTATTATAATAATTGAATATAATTGAACTATATGTACAGTATATTATAATTGTATAACAAAAGAGTATATCAGCCTGCACTACCACTAGCCCTCTGGCCTTGATTGGAATTGAGCCCTCTCAGTGTCAAAAAAACTCAATGGATTGTCAATTTAAATGTTTAAGTCAAATGTTTTCTGTGCAAAATTAGCATTCTTGACAATGTTACAGATAAGCTTAAATATGCAACAGACTCTCGGTGATAATCCAACATATGGCTCTGTGTGACAAGCCTTTACATGCATTGTCTTCTTAAAGTTGTGAGACCCCTTTACTTCAGACTTGATTGAAACATTTATTAAATTCATGTTTTAAAGGGTCTCTGATTTGCATAAAATGAATTGGTGCTGAATTGGTAGTGAAATTCTAATATGTAGTGTGTAATTGATCCTTTGCTAATCTGAGAAATATAAATTTGAAAATGATTCAACTTGACGCAGTGCGGCCAGTAATCGTGACTTTATTTAACCATAGGGAGAGCATCAGAACACAATTTTAGGAAATGTCAAAGAGTGGGGGGCTTAATATTTTTCAAAAAGTATAGTTATGGGCAAATTAAAAACCACCACCGGCGGTTCTAGTGTTGAATTGAGTCTATACAAAAACGGAATGCACTATAGCTACCTAGATACCTAGATGCTAGATACCTTTATCCTTATCTCCTCCCTGGCTGTTGCAGCTCTGGATCCATCCTTTCAAAGAAGAGCTACCTCTTGCAGCATTTTTCAACTCCTTCTTTATGTCTTTCAGCTTTCTTTCTCTCCTTGGCATTTTGTAATAATAGGGGTAGCCCAATGCTAACCCCACTCTTAAATTAGCTTTAGTTAGCTAGCTCCTTAGCTAGGAATCTAGGCAATGTCTACAGCTATCCTATAAAAGCACTTGCAGTGTACATTAGTATTTAGTGATGAATCATTGGTGTAGATAAATCTTTACAATTTTAAAGAAAACTTGCTGTATCACCTGTATCACCAGAAATTGTAGGAAGCCAGAGAGTAACAGCTCTTTCTGTATTCAGCATGGATATTAAGCCCCCTCTGAAACCTGAACATTCTAAATGGGGTGTGGCTAAAACTGAAAATGTAAATGAAGGGAATAGATCGTTTTTAACAATGGCAATTAGTATTTTATTGTACTTTATTGTGTCATTGTTGGCAACCATTTCGTTGTCGTTTACTAATGTAACATAATCTAGCCAAAAGGATGCATTGAAAAACAGGGACAGTGCAGATGAGATTACTTTATCGTGTTTCAAACTTGGCATCTCATTTTGCTTTTCCACTACGGGCCATGGTACGGGCGTACTCTTAATATTCTTTTTGCTTCGTTATCCAATGCAGATTTCAGGACTACTCGATGATACAGTTCGTCATAGCATCAAACAGCATCACTTTCAGTGTATTCACCACTCAAGAGGGCAATTTTTCAACCATGTAAGCACTGTAAGGGCATTAGAAGGGCACTCATTGAGCACATTATCGGATTTTCTTGATCTAGATCGGATTTTCTCTAGTAATTTGCCACTCTTGAGGGCATTTTAGCTCGTTTTTTCAACCAAGGAGGCACAGGGGGGGGGGGGGGGGGGGGGGGGCAGTCGCCACTTAATTTTCTATACTTACCCGGGTAAGAGTTGTAATTGTGTCGTCAAATGTAAGCATCATTGTTCTTGAAGAATACACTGTTTGTGTCGTTCCTGTGCTATCAGTTGGTCAATCCTGGGCTCCATAGTCGAGCTTAAAGCTTCTGATATCCCTGGCTGATGAACTTAGTTACTATTCTTCTTTCTTCAAAGGGTAATGTGCTACATAATGATTCAGATTTAAATGAAATTCTTAAAATCTAAAGCACACTGTCGCAAGTGCCACCCGACCAGCCACCTCCCCGACATGCAGCGGGTGCGAGGGCCCGTTCATCGCTGCTTGCTGCTTTAATTAGGGCTGAGCACCGACTAAGTTGGTTGAGGACCCTATTATAATTGGAATGGTTATTGTTATTATTAGGGCCAGAGCACCGACTAAGTCAGTCGAGGACCCTATTGTAATTGGAATGGTTATTATTATTATTATTATTATTAATATTATTATTAATTTTCCTCCTCTTTAATCGCGAGGGCCCGTTCCTCGCTGCTTGCAGCTTTTCTGAGGGCCTAAACATATATAATTTTCTTTTAAACTTTGCACACTGATCAGAAGTGGTGAAATATTTGATATTTTATGGGTCTCATTTTTGGTCGTGGCAAATTAGCTTGATAGCGCCCCCTTAAATATTGCCAAAGCCCAGCCCCTCAATATGCTTTCACCTACATGTATGGAAATTGGTAGGCATGTGTAGAATGCAGAGACACACAAAATATCCTCTTGGAGGTATGCCCCAAACACAACAGGAAGTCCGCCATTTTGATTTAAACGTGTCATTTTTGTTCATTTCAAAAACTTTGCTCTGTACTTTAACAAACTCATCCTAGGGTTTTAAACGGAATGACTTCAAAGTTAGAGTTGGTCTGTACACCTTCCAGACTTGGCAGACGCTAAATTGCGGAGTATACACGTTTTCATCAATCAGCCTGGCCTTGGCCTGCCCTCAAATCTCGCCCCCACGCCAACAACCAGGAAGTGGTCTTTAACACTTTAAAATCATGACCATACTTTGTCCAATCCGTTCCAAACATCTCAGGCATGATTGGCCTCTCAGCCTGAAAACATCTATGAGACAATATTTACGTATAGTCATAGTGCCCCCTGCTGGTAACAGGAAATTACATGTTTTATACTTTGATGTCCTCAGCCTGACTGGTTCATCACATTCTCCTCAAAAGTGGTGTTGAGAGCCTTAAGAAGTGAATGATACTTCACTATGACCATGGGATGATGTGGTGTAACTGCACAGCTGTGGCGGCACAGTCGAATTTCGATACAACACCATGTCAAAAGACACCACTGAAACTGCACACCAGGTGTTCAGCTCTCATCCAAACCTAACATGTATGATAAGAGACAAGCCCTGAACACCTGGCATTTTTGGTTTTGGCGGCCCACCATGATTATTTAGATTTTAGAAGATTTTATTCCTGTTGAGCGCCAATGAATGGGCGAACAGCTAATTATGAAGTTGAAATGATGAATTATCTAAATGAGACGTCCTCATTTCACAATGAAACCGTAATACATCTGGCCTGGCTAATGCAACAAAATCGAAATTGCATGCAAGGCAGCATGGGTATAGCCAGGTGGAAATACATCTGCTGTTGTAGCTTAACAGGTCAGATGAGGAGGAAATGAATCTCAGTACAGTGTGTGAGACTGTGTGTGTGTGTGTGTGTTGGTCCGCTGCTGCATTGAACATTTACCTGTTTTTCAGGGGCATATCTTACAGCTTGTTCCACACATTATATGAATAAGTGTGGACAGACAACGTTGATGTGATGCGACAGTTGCCCGTGTGCTGTTAGGACACGGTGCGGCTAATATCGCTCATATAATTAAAATAATAATATTTATATATGTAGACATATATATCATCACCTAGTGAATGTGCTGCATTTGAAGTCGACGACCCTGCATCCGCTGTAACAGTTGTCGGACTTGTGGTAGCATTGGCAAACATATCTTAGTATGGCACATTACGCTGCATCCACTTGTAGGCTTTTATCCTTTCTCAGTATGCTTCTCAGCGCCCCCTTGCGCTTTTCTGGTTTATCCATTTACACAAACGGCAAAACCCTCACTTCCCTCAAACTCCGGTCAGCTCAAATGGCCAAATTTGATTGGGAGGAGGGGAGGGCTAAGAGATTTCATTGGACTAGCCCAGGGGTAGGCAATTCCGGTCCTGGAGATCCACCGTCCTGCATGTTTTAGGTTTTGTAGGAATTTTACACACCATACTTAAGTGGTAGTTTAGTGCGCCAGCAGGCATTTATTAGCAGGAGGGACATTGGATGTAACAGACGTCTGGAGAAATGTTCTATTCTCTATCTAGAGTAACTGTGTGCAACACAGTACCCGTGATCAGAGGCAAGAAGTTTCTGATCTCTATTCTTTCTGCTCCAGCATATAAACTTGTTACAACGGCGTGGTTATGTGTCCGCTTGTGCGTGCATATGTTTATTTCAGAAGTAGCAGCTGCTACAGCCTCCATCTTCCTCCCTGCGCGTCGGAGTATCATCTGTATAGCAGGAGTCTTCTTCTTTATCTGTGAAGGAAGCACAGCACGGACAGCAAATCTCTAATCTCAACCTAGTTGCCACTTGCGTTTGTGCAAGCTGGCTATTTCATTGTCTTTGTGACCTTGACTGACGTTCCTGTGCCTTTTAGCAGAGGCACATACTATCACATTCTTAAATGACTATACTTATTGCGTCTTATTATCACACTCTCATTAATCATTACTAATACACATGCTAACACATGATTATGATACTTCACACATTGATTTTTAATTCTTCAGTTTATCTCTGCTCCAACACACCTGATTTTAATGATTTGCTTGTTATCAAGCAGCTGAAGCTTGTCACAGTTTGATTATTTTTAGACTCAGGCGTGTTAGGGTAGGGAGAATCCTAAAACATGCAGGACAGTGGCTCTCCAGGACCGGAATTGCCTACCCCTGGACTAGCCCAATGTCCGTCAAGAAAATCAACTAATGGGCCGCAATTTGTGTCTCAAATGTCGTCGCAGTCAATACAAATTATTTATAATATACTTAAAAATTAAATTATGACAGTCGTGGCCCACAAATATCGGCGTTGCCCTGTACGCCCGATGGCCTGTCCATGTTTGCAATCAGCAGAGCCAGTGGCGGCTGCTGGTCATTCAAGTAGGGGAAGCCCATTTTTTTGGCTTACATCATAAATGTGTTATCCACACTTACTCAATGGTTACTGTTATAATGTTATAAAGCAGTGGTATAGCCACAGCTGATATTCTATCAAATTCTGATCTATAAAAAATAACAGTATTTAAGAATAAATCAAGTATTAGTAATATATTTGCTTATTTTGATCTCCACTGTATACAAAACAAAAAGCACAGCAAAAAGGAGCAAAATAACAAAAAGAGCAAAAGATTAAAAAAGGGGCACATGAAAAAAAAACAGAGGTGTGGTAGCCGCAAATTTACATATTGTTCAATTAAACTTTAAGACAGACAGATTCTCTCACTAGTAATCATTAAATGTTTTCCTATCCCTGTAACCTTCAAGCGCCTCCTCGTCCCTATAACCCAGGATGTCGATGCTGATACCTGTGAAAGACAAGAGTGTGAAAAGACACCCTAAGTAGGGGGACGACCCCACAGCAGCGAAAGGATGTAAAACACACCCAAGGAGTTGACTTTCCTGATGTTCAGGGTCTTTCTTCATTTTAAACCGCGCGTATTTTGAATAACCTTTTCTTTGCAAAGAAAATAAAACTTTGTAGCGGAAAAACAGTAGCGCTTAAGCTTGATCTCTGGGTGTTTAATTTTCTATGTTAGAAATCCATATTAAACAAAATATTAATCATATTAGGGTAGTTTTTAAATTCTTTAACATGTCTGGAGTGGGACGCTCGTGAAGTTGTTACTACTAAGGGTTGTAGGACTACATAGGCTTAATAGAGTTAGGGTAGCTGAAAAAAAACCTGGGGTTGTTCTTATTTCCCTCTATTAAATTATGGAAAAAAGTCACTTCAGCTTTATGAAGTGAAAATGTTCTCATGGCCCAATGGTATCATGATAAGATGTGCTACGATATATTGGTCATGGTCACACTGCAGTGCACACTGCACACTGTAGTCTGATGGCAGCAAACTATTTAAGCTTCCATGATCACTGCATAAATCCTTATAACTTTACATAGTAACTTACAGAACTGAACTAACGTTAGTTTCTCTGAAGTTGATCACCTTGTTGACAGTGTTGCAGGCTCACTTTGAACAACATTTGACGAACACAAAATTTAATTATTGTTTTAAAACAATAAATCAGGTTTTTCATTTTTTTCAAAAAAGAAAAACAGCTTCACACACGACTACACATGGCGGTCACAAAAGGCAGAGTCGGAGAGAGAGCCACCGCAAAACCCCTCCTCTATCAGGCCTGGCGAAATTAGGACTCAGATGCAGTCAGAGAACGAGTATGACAGGCTTTTATTCTGAAGCACTTGTATCTCCTTCAGAGGAAGTGACAACAAAACTTTAAACTCTACCTCGTCAACAGACAGAGGATAGACAAGAAAACAATAAACAGGGCTAGAAACTGAAATTCGCTCCCGAAGGAGGAGAAACCAAAAACTCTACACTGGTCTAATAATTAATAAACTAAGAAACGTTACAACAGAAAATCACTCTCGAGGAGGAAAGGGACAAAAGGCTATAAAAATGATCTACTCTTCACTGTGCTAAGAATAATTACAAAATCAAAGTGCTCCACAAGAAGGGAGGAACAAAACAAAGGGTTCACAACTGACCAAAAACTTTATCAAAATCAAAATCACTCTTCGTCAGAGGTATACAAGGAAACAGAAACACAAGCAAGGCAATACTTATCAATTTACAAGGCAACTCTGTGGCAAGGCTGTGAAATGCTGGAGCTTCATGACACGACGAAATACTCTGGCGACGAGACAGGGGACGACAAAGACAATATATACACCAGGGAAGGGAGCACAGGTGGAAACAATCAGGGATTAGGGGAGACACCAGACCGGTGACACAAGAGGAAGGGCAAGTGACCTGAAATGAGAGGAGAGTTACTTTTCAAAATAAAACCATGAAATAAAGTAAATCGATCCAAGATGGCGCCACGGACGGCTGCCTCGGCACTTAGCTCCGCAGTTCCTTGTTTGTTTTTGTTTTTTTGTTGCGTTTTAAGTTGTCCTTCCGTGATCCGGTACACTCGGGAGGAACTTTTACAGTATGGACAGTCTACCGGACACAATTTTCCAACATTTTTCACCGATTCTGGATACTTTTGGGAACTTCTAGTCGGAGGAGCAGCGGCTGTCTACGGGATGTTCAGGCGACGCAGACGGGGCAAACGGGCCGGCGCGCTCGTTAAGCTCCGACAGCGGGGATTCCGAACAGCGCTCCCGTCGATTCACCTGGCGAACGTCCGCTCCCTTAACAACAAGATAGACGAACTGCTGCTCCTCAACAGAAGGAATTCGGACTTCTGCAGATCTGCCGCCCTGTGTTTCACTGAAACTTGGCTCAGTGAACTCATCCCGAACTCAGGATTACATCTACCGGACTTCCAGCTGTTACGAGCGGCCCGGGTAACGGAGCTCTCGGGGAAGAGCAGAGGAGGCGGAATCTGCCTCTATATTAACAAAGGTTGGTGTACAGATGTCACAGTGTTGAAGAAATCATGCAGCCCCCACTTGGAGACATTTTTCATAAACTGTAGACCGTTTTATTCACCGCGGGAGTTCTCCTTGTTCATTCTGGTTGGTGTGTACATCCCACCTCAGGCCTGTGTTACTGAGGCCCTGCAACACCTGGTTGACCAGATAACGGACGAGGAGAGGAAGCATCCAGACTCCCTGCTCATTGTGCTGGGGGACTTTAACAGAGCAAACCTCAGCCGTGAACTACCAAGATACAGACAACAGGTTAAGTGTCCCACCAGGGACAAAAACACTCTGGACCATTGCTACACTGTTTTAAAGGACTCCTATCGCTCTGTTCCCCGTGCAGCTTTGGGGCTCTCTGATCACTGTATGGTCCATCTTGTTCCAAACTACAGGCAGAAACTCAAATCTGCCAAGCCTGTAGTGAGGACTGTGAAGAGATGGACCACAGAGTCAAAGCTGGAGTTACAGGCCTGCTTTGACTGCACTGATTGGAGTGTTTTTGAGGCTGCTGTGACACTGTGACAAGCTACACCAGCTTTTGTGAGGACATGTGTGTGCCGACCAAAACCTTCTGCACATACAACAACAATAAACCCTGGTTCACTGCAAAACTCAGGACGCTTCGCCAGGCCAAGGAGGAGGCCTACAGAAGTGGGGACAGGGTCCTGTACAACACGGCCAGGAACACACTGACAAAGGAGATCAAGGTGGCAAAAAGGTGCTACACTGAGAAGCTGAAGAGCAGTTTCTCAGCTAACGACCCTGCGTCAGTGTGGAGAGGTCTACAGGACATTACCAACTACAGGAGACCATCCCCCCACACTGCAGTGAACCGTCAACTGGCTGACGACCTGAACGTCTTCTACTGCAGGTTTGAGACGCCAACTTCCACACCCATCACCCACTCCACCATCACACAACCCTCATCACCCCTCCCTACCCCCCCACCGTCACTCAGGATCTGTGAAGAGGATGTGTGTCAGCTCTTCAAGAAACTAAAGACCAAGAAAGCTCCAGGCCCAGACGGTGTGTCACCCTCCTGTCTGAAGGTCTGTCTGAAGGTCTGTGCTGACCAGCTGACCCCCATCTTCACCCAGATCTTCAACAGATCCCTGGAGCTGTGTGAAGTCCCCTCCTGCTTCAAACGCTCCACAATAATCCCGGTCCCCAAGAAACCAGCAATCACAGGACTAAATGACTACAGGCCTGTGGCCCTGACATCTGTGGTCATGAAGTCCTTTGAGAGACTGGTGTTGAGCCACTTGAAGGACATCACAGGACCCCTGCTGGACCCCCTGCAGTTTGCATATCAGGCAAACAGGTCAGCGGATGATGCAGTCAACATGGGACTGCACCACATCCTGCAACACCTTGACACCCCGGGGGCTTATGCAAGGATCCTGTTTGTAGACTTTAGCTCGGCTTTCAACACAATCATCCCGGACATCCTCCACTACAAACTCTCCCAGCTCACCGTCCCAGCCTCCACCTGTCAGTGGATTACTAACTTTTTGACTGACAGGAGACAGCAGGTGAGGCTGGGGCGGATCACATCCAGCACCCGGACCATCAGCACAGGCGCTCCCCAGGGGTGTGTGCTCTCTCCACTGCTCTTCTCCCTTTATACAAATGACTGCACCTCGAGTGACCCATCTGTCAAACTCCTGAAGTTTGCAGACGACACAACCGTCATCGGTCTCATCCGGGACGGTGACGAGTCTGCTTACAGACGGGAGGTGGGACAGCTGGCCCTCTGGTGCGGTCAGAACCATCTGGAGCTAAACACGCTCAAAACTGTGGTGATGACAGTGGACTTCAGGAGCCGCCCCCCCACACTGCCCCCCATCACCATCCTCAACAACACCGTGTCTGCTGTGGAAACCTTCAGGTTCCTGGGATCCATCCTCTCCCAGGACCTGAAGTGGAGCCACAACGTGGACTCCATAATCAAAAAGGCCCAGCAGAGGATGTACTTCCTGCGTCAGCTGAGGAAGTTCAACCTGCCCCAAGAACTGCTGATCCAGTTCTACACGGCAATAGTTCAGTCTGTTCTCTGCACCTCCATCATTGTTTGGTTTGGATCGGCCACCAAACAGGACAAGAACAGACTGACACGGACAATCAGGACTGCAGAGAGAATCATTGGTGTCAAACAACAAAGATTTCAGTTCGCTATTATATTTTTTCTTCACAGCTTTATTTTAAATTAATTTAAAATTTTTATCACCCACTGCCACAGGGTTATCTGAAGTCTTGCTTTCTGTTGCTCACTTGTTTGGCTGAGGCCTGACATTTGTCATGCACTGATGTGTAGTGGTGGCATACATCAATACAGCCTATGCGCTCTAATCCTTAGGCATCTTGGTGCCCTCTGCTGGCTAATTTACTTTACAGGGTGCTGTCTGTTTGTTATTGTTTTTTAAATGTATTTTCTGGTTACTTATAAGGTCAAACACTGTTAGTTAAGACCTCATATTGGTCAAAAATGTTATTGTTTTATTCCCTTTAATGTTGTTATGTTCTGTTTTGTGTGTGTGTTTTTTTGTTTTTTTTTGGGGGGGGGGGGGTTTACCCTTTGTCCCTACTCTCTCCCTCCATTACTACAGAATACTTCAGGTCACGCAGTGTCATTTTAACTTATTATTAGTGTTTCTATGGCTAATGCTGTAAAGACAAGTACTGGAGTGCGTCTAGTTTCCTTTAATACTAAGGGCATGAACAACGCGATCAAAATCAGTAAGGTCTTGACACAGTTACAGCACCTTAAGGGGGATGCAATGTTCCTGCAGGAAACGCATTTCAAATCAGCTGACACCCCACGTATTAAGAGGGCATGGATGAGCCACTTAATCCACTCAAAATTTACAGATAGAGTTAGAGGGGCAGCCATCAGCGTTCACAAAAGGGTCCTTTTTGAGCCGACAAATGTAATCCTAGATACTGACAGCCGCTATGTCATAGTTTTGGGCACACTTCAGAACACACCAGTGTTCTAAATTATGGTTTATGCGCCCACCTGGGATGATGAACAGTTTTTTTACAAGGCTATTTGCAAAAATCCCAAATGCTGACAGTCGCCACATTATCGTGGGTGGGGGCTTCAACCTGGCGCAGGATCGATACACTACAACTGTTATACTTGCTTTTGTTTGATTGTCTGCAAAATTCAATGCATTTTTATTTTGAAAAACACAACTGCACAACTTTTGGTAACAAATTGAAACCGTGACCCTTGACAGCATCTGGGAAATGCATGGCAATGCACATAACGGTTAATAGGAACTGTCACCAGACTTTGTTATTGGTAGGGGACCAACACAGTCAACGATCCCATGCTCAAACTGTATCATTCATGCATGTTATTAATTCAACCTCATGTTTGCCACCATAATTATTATCATTGTCATGTTCTGTCACCCTGGCTGTGCATGTTTCTTACTGTTTTGCTGTATTAACTGCCATAACTTGTAAGTCATATTCACATTGCTTTAGCTATCACAATAGTCACTGTTACTTATGTGGTTGCTTGTATCTCTGGAAGTGTGTCTGTCTGTCTGTCTGTCTTTGTCTCTCTCTGTCCATTTGTCCTTTCTTTCTCCTTTTCTTACTCCCCACCTGGTCAAGACAGATGGCCGTCCTCTATAGAGCTGGGTCTGTCCGACGTTCCTGCCTGTTAATGGAAGGTTTTCGTTGCCACCGTACTCAATGGGGGAATTGTTGGGTCATAAATAAGTCATAGAGTGTGGTCTGTACCTACTATGTCCTGTGATAACTTTTGTTATGATTTGGCACTGTAAATAAAATTGAATTGAATTGAATTCAAACGAAATAGCCGCCAGAATAAGACGCAAAGGGGCGTCTCTACATTACTGTACATTTTGCGAAATGTTTATTTTTAGTGGCAATAAGTGACATTTATGGAAGTGCAACTAATCCTGCTTCATTTTTTTTTATTTTCCAGGTCTTTGTACATCAAAAAAACTCTCTTCATATATCACAAATCCAACGGTTCTTTTAAGAGCCATTTTCTTAATCCTTCTCCCTGTTACACTCATTTAATTTTCTGAGCTTTTGCTTTGTCATTTTGTCTCTTTGTCTTTGTCTTTACTTTGACTGTAGCCTTTGTTTGTTTGTTTCTTTCTCTCTCTATCTCTCTCTCTCTCTCTCTCTCTCTCTCTCTCTCTCTCCCTCTCTCTCTCTCTCTCTCTCTCTCTCTCTCTCTCTCTCTCTCTCTCATCTAAAATGGCATCTGGGCCATCCCAAGTTTTGAATGAATGGTTGGAGGCAGGAAAAGCCCTGATAGCCGAGTTGGAATAAAAAAGGGTTAAGTTTCCCTCTAATGCAATTATTAATTTATTGACTTATAAATAGCTGAAATGTACACTTCTACACATAACTGAAAAGGATGTGTGTGCCTGAGTATAGGCAAATTTATCACCTTATTTTTTTTAGCTTAGCCTCCGAAGAAAAGAAAACAGAAAGGGACTAAAGTTTCCAGAGTTACCTTGAGGAAGAGGGACAAGAATGGGAACATTATAACACTTTAGGAAGAATCGATCTGGTCAGTAAAATATAATACAGTTATACTGTTAATCACAAGTTGGTCAGCAGTACTGTTTCCTACATTATGTTTTGTGTTTATAGTTAAACCTTGTGGCGCTAGGAAGCCCCCAGAAGTGGAGGAGTTGCTGACAGATGACATTCCTCAATATGTCCTAAGTCTTGGTACGCTTATTGACATCTGATAGCTTAAATAGCTCAAAGACGACCTTTATGTTTCCATTTAAAAATGTGAAATTTAGGCAACTGACTTAAGTAGTGGCTGTGATTTTTTTATGCACATGAAGTAACAAAGCCATTTTGGAAATTACTTTTCTGTCTTTAAATACACTGTCCTTTACATCACTTTTTGTGTTTTATTATTTTAGATCAACATCTTCAGAGACTAAAGTGGAGGAGACACCCACAATGTCAGCATGGACAAGAAAACAGTTAGTGTCTGAAAAAAAAATTCAGAGCTGCAATGCCAGAGTTCTTGAATTCGAAATTGGGCGCAGAGACTGTAACTCCACATTGCTGTCAGCAATGTAAAACAGCTGATGCTAGTTGGTGTGTAGTCAGAAAAGGGTAGGCTTGACATGGTACCAGATTGTAAAATTTGTCAGAATTTTGATATTTTCTGGGGGGTTTTGTGTGTGTGGATTTTTTTTTTACAGGCAGAGCAGATATGATAACTGTGCTTGCCATGGGATGGAACAACAGCAAGACAGAGTCTGCACAAGACCCTGGCAACAAGATTTTTCAAAGTAAGAAGTCTTTACTGCAAGTAAACATTTGTCATTTCATGGTTACTTTCTGTGGGCTTGAATACTGGCATCACAGGTTAAAGGAGTGACAACTTTGTTCAGCTCATGTCCTGTGACTGGTGTGGTGTGGAGGCATGGCAGAGCATGGCATATGCTGGTTGGCTGCTGGCTTGCTGGATCACTGTGTGTTTGTGCTGCATTGGCTACAAAAAATGAGCAGAACAATGGGCTTAGGGTCCACTGACTCACTGCAACTGAGTTTAACAGTCCCTTCTCTTCACACCTTCCCGCTCTGACGAACGTCTCAAAAACATCCTCCCAACGAGCTGTGGCACACTTTACGGCCCCACTGGCATGTGTTGTCATCATGACAACTCACAAAAATCACTATTTAGTGTTTTTGACGTCAAATGACTGCAGCAAACAACTCAATGTCCTTTCTATCCAATTAGCATTGGATACCTACCATACCTATTGCATTCTTTCACCATAAAATACCCTTTGTTATAACAAGGAAATAATTGTTTCATGAGGCACATAGTCTCTTTTGAGGACATACTTTTTAGAATATCCTCATCAATTTGTGCTTGAATGTTTTGCGTGCTGTCATTTATGTTTTTCAATCATGATTAGAGATACACTCAATGATATTGTCCCTTTTTTTTTAAATAACATATTTTGTCTGATACTATGAAATACTTTTGGTGTATTAAATTCCACTACATAGTTGTCCTACATCTTAAGCCCCCGTCACACATGCACTGCAAACCTGAAACTATCTGAACATTTCCTGGTACAGCTGTGTGTGTACACAAATATCGGATTCAGTCGGACCGGGCATCAAATGGAGTTTACCCTCCCAGCTTAATAGTGCAAAGACTGGGTAATTCCAGAGTGTGCCCATGTGTGAATACAGCTGCACGCTCCCCTTGCCTAAACTAACTAAGTAGTTACATTAAGTGTGAACACGTCAAAGTGTGTGCTGCATGTGTGAAAGAGAAACTCGGGATTATCTCCAAACCTGATTCTCTGACATTATTCTGAGTTCAAATGTGAAAACATCTTTATTCTCTTATCTCTAATGCCCTATGTTAACATACCTTTTTACGGATCACACCATGACCTATCTATGTTTTTTTTTTTCTAAACATTCTAAATGGACTAAACAGAAAGCAGAAATTGAAGGAGCTAATCTTGAGAGTCTCAACCAGGAGCTCAACATCTTTCTGGAGGACACAGAGGAATGGGTGTGTGACGTCCAGCAGTGGGCAGCCACTGGTATGTGTTATGGTCACGGGTGTATAGATTTTGTAGTTTTGCCATACATTTCACTAAATGTTTTACAATACTATTTTTTTATGGTCAATTTTGCTTGTTTCTGTTTTTCAAAAGAGACATGTAGCTCATAGTAGTAGTACTTGGGAGCTGGCCAGGTAAATTCCACTTGATGTCCAGTCTGACTGGATCAAATATTTGTGTTTTCACATACTGATTGTCTAGATAATTTTATGTTTGCAGTGTATATGGGAAAGGGGCTTAAGTGTTTTACTTTTGTCCCACCTGTTCTCTTTTCCAAAACAGTGGTGAGTCTTCGCCTGAAGAGGCGACTTTTTGACCAGGTTATGCTGGTCAGGCCTATGGAAGAGGAAAAAGTTATAATTGTGAAGGAGATGAGCCAGCATTGCCAGTACCTGAGAAAGGCCGTGGACAAAATATACAGCCTCCTTCGTCACACTCAAGAGAACATCACGAAACATAGTATGTAGTAGTACAGTCTCAGAGCTGGGCAGACAATCTGCATTTTAATGTTCATAAAGAGTTGCCTTATTTTCTATCTGATTATTATTATGTTTTTTTTTTCATTTTATTTTAGCACCTCCCACAGAGCTGAGAGAAGAGGGATACAGGGGGCTGCTCTGTTGTTTCCTGCGCAAGCTGCACATTCTGCAGCAGAAACCGAGCGCAGTCACCAGCACTTCCGCCCATTTTGACACTGACCCCTCCTTTTTCATGTTGGAGGAAGACAATGAGGACGTTGAAGAGGACAGTGACCAGGAGGACAACGGCACTCCAGATATTTCAGAGGAAGAAATGTAAAGCCTGTGGGGCTGTGATTCAGTTGTGGACATAAGACCACAGGCCGTGTTCCTTTTACATATTCACAGCTGTGATGATGTTCAGCACAACATCACTCCCTCTCGTGTGATATTGCTTTTATACATCCTTTCTACAAAGCACCAGACTGGAACTGGACTGTGGCTAAGCAACACATAAACATTTGACTGTGCAATAGCTTGATACTTTGTGTAAGCTAGAAACTAACTGTTGTATAAAGTTTACATAACAGGTGACGAAAGTTGTGCTCAGTTTTGGGCAGAGTGCTGTACTTGTTACTCGTGGAAGTTCAGTAAATGGCTGCATTTATATAGTGCCTAGTGCTGGACAGTATGACCAATTATTTGTTTAAATATTTTAAAGATTCTGTAAGTTTTACAGAATATCACAGTGGAGTGTGTTTTATTTTGCATGAGAGTGGCATATTCTAATGTGAATACATAGAATATAAATACATAGCGTTTTGAAATGTAACATTATTCGTGTCACAAATTGTTGTGCCATGGTGTTCTGGTTCATCCAGTATACCCGTGGCTCATTCAAACATTACTGTTATTACCAACGAGGTATTTTCATACATCTAACATGTCTTGAGACAATCTTTAAAAATATTGTATTTTGTATGTAATAACAACGTAGACATGAAGAATTAAGCCTCACAAATAAATGTCTAATCTACAGCTTTGTCCAGTGAATGTTTATGATATATTATTTATGAGTTATTACAAAGCGAACAAATAGTTGGAATGCACAGATGCATCGTTTTCTATTGTTGCTATGGTGGTTGCCACGCACGCTGCGGAAGCCGGAAGTGGCTATAGAGACGAAGCCAGTCCGCTACATGCAAACCCTAATTTACTTTAAACTTATAAATATTGTTGTTCAAACACCTAGCATGTGAACTGTTTCTTAACATAAAGACCATATATATGAAGAGAAGTCGGGAGTTAGGCTATATTCAATATTTAAAGTATAAGACACATTATTTACTACCCTTTTTGCAAACCAGAAGACTGCATACCTATTTCAAGAATACATCTTTACTTTTTGTTGACAAAGATCATGTTTATTAGATCTTTATTAAGATCTTTGCATTCCTCGTTGCATTGGACAGCATAAACCAGGTTGCTTTTGTGGTGGTGTGGTGTTCTGTCCTTCGGATGTACTAGTCTCTGTCTGAGTGTGTGCAAAGATCTTTACATTGGAGAAACAAAACAACCACTGCATAAACGCATGGCCCAACACAGGAGAGCTAACTCCTCAGGCCTGGACTCCGCTGTCCACTTACACCTCAAGGAGAAAGCCCACTCCTTTGATGACAGCAATGTCCAAATCTTGGACAGAGAGGACAGATGGTTTGAAAGAGGAGTAAAAGAAGCCATCTATGTAAAAGTGGAGAAACCATCGCTAAACAAAGGAGGGGGTCTGAGACACCACTTATCTCCAATTTACAATGCTGCCCTTTCATCCCTTCCCAGGAGATTCAACAATCTAACCTCAAAGGACAACTGTTCACACATGGCCCAGGTGACCCCAACGACTGTCGTTCAGACTCAATAGAGCACTAAGGAAGTCGAAACCAACTGCCCACCAACGACTGTCACTCTAACGACGGGCGTGGGCTTTTGGAGCACAAAGGGTTTCAGTGACATCATCGGCCTTGTGAGAGGTTAAAAACCTGGATCTCACACCAGTTAGTTGGACCAGTCCCAGCCTGGTCAGATGCGTACATGAACTGATGAAGCCTCTTGGATGAGAGGGGAAACGTCTTCCTAGACAAACAACCAGTCCAGTTGTTTTTGACTGAAATTGCTTTGAGGATAACGATGACCTGGACGAATGAGAACATTCACAGGCTTATTAAATTATATTAATGAGCCACTTCATATTTTACAATCAGTGGCTATAAAATGTCTCATCAACAGAGCTACGGATGCTGTCTGGTGGCAATTTGAGTTGGAATGGAGCCCATCCACGGAGGACAGCTTAAAATAGTATTCGAACACACCACTTCCGCCTGCAACACAAGCCAAACAAGCGCAACAGTGGCTGGGGGTAAAAACGTAGCCTTCCGTTATCCAAAACTAACAAAATAAAACTACATTTCTCAGATCTGAAAGAAATAATTATAATCGATGGCCATTGCATTAACCCATCGTATTGTGAAGTTATCAAGGACTCTTTATCAAGAGATTTGTTGAGAAAAATACTTCCGGGAGGCGGGTCCTCGGTTCTCCAATGGGACTGCAGGATGATTTAAAACCCATGTCAAGTCATAAATGTATTCAAAAACAAAAGCCCAATTATTTACTCAGTAATGGAAAACAATTATGAGTCTAAGCTAAGCTATTCTACGATAAGAACATAATCCCTCTCTGGCATCTTCTTACCTTATCCTTATGACCGGCCAAGAATGAGCATTTCAGATGAATCGATAAGGTGCCTGTAGATCACAGTGATTGTGAATACATTTAAAATTTTTGTTTTGGCTGTGTGAACAGGATGTACTCTTCCTCTTGTCTGGGTATTGTCTTCAGCGTACAAATACATAATACATAGAAAGAAACCCAGGGGATGGAAAATTATTTCTGCATTAAGAAATGGTGAGGGAATAAGCCAAAAAATAATTGTTTTACATCCACCTTTTTTCAGTAAATCATTCTATTTCTCATGTTTTTAAGATGGTGACTGAACACTAAATTTGCCAACAGTAAAAATAACACAAAATGTTTGTTATTTTGGGAAACTGCAACTACTACAATTCGCTCTTGAAAGATTCTGAATGATCATAGAAATCAAGTGTACATGAAGGAAAACATCCAGTAACTGGTATATGTGATTTAAAAACATTTATTTTTGCAAAAAAATTTCTTTCGGCTCCCAGGAGTTTTTCCATTTGTCCCCACTGTAAGACAGAAACACAGCAAGAAGTATTACTGTCAAATTGTTCATAATTTTTAAGAATATAACTGACACTGTACTATTTACAATGAGATATGGATTTGAAGAATTAAAAATCAATGTGTGAAGTATCATAATCATGTGTTAGCATGTGTATTAGTAATGATTAATGAGAGTGTGATAATAAGACGCAATAAGTATAATCATTTAAGAATGTGATAGTATGTGCCTCTGCTATTATTTGACCTAGATAGAGAATAGAACATTTTTCCAGACGTCTGTATCATCCGATGTCCCTCCTGCTAATAAATGCCTGCTGGCGCACTAAACTACCAACGACTCTGCTGACTCCAGAAAGCCTCCTGTAGAATTTGAATTACGCAATATATACTCTGTGACGTCCTTCTGATTTGACTAACGTATTGTGTGTAAAATTCCTACAGATTATACAGGTATGCATGCATTCTTTTTTGAAAATGAGCTTTTCAATATCATATTTAGACAGTGTATAACAAAACTCCCCAACGTCTGTGTGAAAGGTATGGAGAAGGAATGGGGGCAACAGAACTGTTACACCTCTGAGCTGGCATTGGAGGTAGTCACAGAGACGCAACAGCACAGAGTCGACGTCTGTGTAAATGGGAAATTTTATGGGGGAAAAAAAATGTAAATTTAGGTTTCATTTGACCAAAGAATGTATTGCCAGTATGAATCTTTTTTTCTTCATGCTTTTGACCAAGTTAAATCTTGCAGTTTTGTGCCATTTTATGAGGAATGTTTTTTTTCTTAGATTGCATTAGATTTAAAACATTTATTTTAAGTCCAATGCACAATACTGCCCAAAACATTTGACTGCTATGTGACTTGCTTGACCCTCAGACTTTTCTGTCCCTTATTAAACTGCAGTTAAAGTTGAAGACATTTTTCTATTTTTATTGGTGGATTTTCCTCATCTACAGTAAAATAAACTACAGAAAACATACACACCATCCAGAGCAAGGCAGCCACTGCACCAACACCTTACGGTCCTTAAAAAAGAAAGAAAGATATAAGGAACAATAAGTGTGTGACACTTGATTAGAGCACAGAACAGTTTTGCTGTACAAGAACATGTCAGTACCAAATGAAAGAGACATAATACGACTATGGAATCAATCAAGATTCATTATTCCACATCAAATTGTGGAAGGACAGTTAAAGACTGATGGGTAACCAGGTCTGCATTTTCATCCTAAGCCATGTTGTTCACATGTTAACAAAGAAAAAAAGACGTTGCTTTGCTATATGCAGAAATATGTTGCAAAGGCAGTATTTCAAAGGAGTCTTGAAAATATAGCATGCACTGTGTAGATTACCGCTAAGAAGACTTTCATAAATCCTCTTAATTGTAATAAGGGTATTCCTGGCATCTTCTGTGTCCATTTCCCATGGACAGACACACTCGACTGTAAACCCATCTGGAGCTCTGCTGGCAAGGGGGATGGGATGTCGCTCTAACAGTTGCCACTTGTGGAGCTGAAAGAAAATTGGATACATAAATGGAAGGTCATAATACATAAAAAAATATACTTTGATACCTATACATATAAGCTATACATTGAGACTCAGAGTGAGGTCACTATAAACTGTTTTAGTAGCAATGTAAAAAACAAAAAACCTTGGTAAAAAAGACAGCTATTCAAATTCAGTGTGAGACAAGGGAAGCATCACATGCTTCTATATCTAAAAACACAGCTACCGCTACAAACTATCCAATTCAATTTATTCATGGTATCTAATCATAAGAGAAGTTGTCTCAGGACACTTTTCATGAAGAGCAGGTCAAAACCACACTATAAGATATCAAAGACCGTCAGATATGCATTACGGAACAACTTCCGAATTCTAATCCTGCAATGTAAATGTTCATTTTCAGGTTTTGCTATGTATTTGAAAGTTGCTTGAATCCATCTTGCGTGCTATTACATACTTTCTATGACTAAAATCCTGTCAAACAATACAATAGATCATATGTTTATACTCAGCTAGATTGGGCCCAGTTATTGTGGATATTACATATTACTTTTTATTCGATCCCAAGAATTTTCTATTACATTTTCTCCTGTTTTGCCCAGTTAATCAGTTGAACAACTGTGTTTGAAATTTACTTGCCCAAAGCAATCTTTTAAAATATATTTTTTTATTATTTTTGAAGCATGAATTTAAGATATCTAGCAGGCTAAATATCTGGAACTGTGGGGGAATCCAGGAGCCAATGAGAGTGCAACGCGGGTTTTGTTTGCGAGGCTTCCTCTAGTTTTTTCTGAACCTCAGCCGAGGCCGAGGACTATATTCCTAGGAGACAGTTTGTCTCCTCCACCGAGCACTGCTTTGATTTTTCATCCATATTTTATCCAAAGAGGTTATAACTGTTAATGATCTGTTTCCACAAGCTCTGTGTTTTTAAAAATCATAATCCCGCCCCCAGGCCCTGACGGAAGCACGACTTGATATCAGACCTGGTACAAGATTAAGCACTCGGTCCAAACCGGCCCTCAAAATGCCTTGGTCGAATAGAATACGCAGGCTGAGGGGAGACCAGGAGACGAAGGCACCTGAAGCAATAGGAACTGTATTTGCGAACCTGTTATTCGGCTGTTAAGTCGTGACGTTACATCTCATCTCATCTCATCTCATCTTCATCCGCTTATCCGGGGTCGGGTCGCGGGGGCAGCAGCTTTAGCAGGGGACCCCAAACTTCCCTTTCCCGGGCCACATTAACCAGCTCTAACTGGGGGATCCCGAGGCGTTCCCAGGCCAGTGTGGAGATATAATCTCTCCACCTAGTCCTGGGTCTTCCCCGAGGCCTCCTCCCAGCTGGACGTGCCTGGAACACCTCCCTAGGGAGGCGCCCAGGGGGCATCCTTACTAGATGCCCGAACCACCTCAACTGGCTCCTTTCAACGCTAAGGAGCAGCGGCTCTACTCCGAGTTCCTCACGGATGGCTGAACTTCTCACCCTATCTCTAAGGGAGACTCCAGCCACCCTCCTGAGAAAACCCATTTCGGCCGCTTGTACTCGCGACCTCGTTCTTTCGGTCATGACCCAACTTTCATGACCATAGGTGAGGGTAGGAACGAAGATTGACCGGTAGATCAAAAGCTTTGCCTTCCGGCTCAGCTCTCTTTTCGTCACGGTGCGGTATAGCGACTGCAACACCGCCCCCGCTGCTCCGATTCTCCGGCCAAACTCACGCTCCATCGTCCCCTCACTCGTGAACATGATCCCGAGGTACTTGAACTCCTTCACTTGGGGTACGGACTCATTCCCTACCTGGAGTAAGCAATCCACCGGTTTCCTGCTAAGAGCCATGGCCTCAGATTTAGAGATGCTGATCCTCATCCCAGCCGTTTCACACTTGGCTGCGAACCGATCCAGTGAGTGCTGAAGGTCACTGACCGACGATGCCATCAGGACCACATCATCTGCGAAAAGCAGAGACGAGATCCTCAGCCCACCGAACTGCAACCCCTCCCCACCACGACTACGCCTTGAAATCCTGTCCATGAAAATCACGAACAGGATTGGTGACAAAGCGCACCCCTGGCGGAGGCCAACCCCCACCGGAAACAAATCTGACTTACTCCCGAGGATCCGGACACAGCTCTCACTTTGGGTGTACAGAGATTGGATGGCCCACAGAAGTGACCCCCTCACCCCATACTCCCGCAGCACCTCCCACAGTATCTCCCTAGGAACCCGGTCATATGCCTTCTCCAAATCCACAAAACACATGTAGACTGGATGAGCATACTCCCAGGCCCCCTCCAGGATCCTTGCGAGAATGAAGAGCTGGTCCGTTGCTCCACGTCCAGGACGGAATCCACATTGTTCCTCTTCAATCTGAGGTTCGACTATAGGACGAACCCTCCTTTCCAGCACCTTGGAGTAGACTTTATCAGGGAGGCTGAGTAGTGTGATACCCCTGTAATTGGCACACACCCTCTGGTCCCCCTTTTTAAAAAGAGGAACCACCACCCCGGTCTGCCACTCCCTTGGCACTGTCCCAGACTTCCATGCAATGTTGAAGAGGCGTGTCAACCAAGACAGCCCCTCCCAACCCAAAGTTTTCAGCATTTCTGGACGAATCTCATCAACCCCTGGGGCTTTGCCACTGTGGAGTTGTTTGACTACCTCAGTGACTTCCGCCAGGGATATTGACAATGATTCCCCATCAGCCTCCAGCTCTGCCTCTACAAAAGAGGGCGTGTTAGTCGGATTAAGGAGTTCCTCAAAGTGCTCCTTCCACCGCCCGATCACCTCATCGGCTGAGGTCACCAGCGTCCCGTCTTTACTGTAAACAGCTTGGACGGTTCCCCGTTTCCCCCTCCTGAGATGTCGAATGGTTTTCCAGAAGCACCTTGGTGCCGCCCGAAAGTCCTTCTCCATGGCTTCTCCGAACTCCTCCCACACCCGCTGCTTTGCCTCTGACACAGCAGAGGCTGCAGCCCTTTTGGCCTGTCGGTACCTTGCAACTGCCTCCGGAGTCTTCTGGGATAGCATATCCCGGAAGGCCTCCTTCTTCAGTCGGACAGCTTCCCTGACCACCGGTGTCCACCACGGTGTTCGAGGGTTACCGCCCCTTGAGGCACCTAAGACCTTGAGGCCACAGCTCACCGCTGCAGCTTCAGCAATGGAAGCTTTGAACATTGCCCACTCCGGTTCAATGCCCCCAACCTCCACAGGGATGCCAGAAAAGCTCCGCCGGAGGTGTGAGTTGAAGATCTCTCGGACAGGGGCCTCCTCCAGACGTTCCCAGTTCACCCGCACTACTCGTTTGGGTTTACCTGGTCTGTCCAGAATCTTCCCCCATCCTCTGATCCAACTCATCACCAGATATGGTGATAACTGACGACCACTCGGATGAGGCCGTTCCTCCCAATCACGCCTCTCCAGGTGTCTCCATCATTGCCCACGTGGGCGTTGAAGTCTCCCAGCAGAACTATTGAGTCCCCTACTGGAGCCCCATGCAGGACTCCATTCAGGGTCTCCAAGAAGGCCGAATACTCTGAACTGCTGTTTGGTGCATATGCACAAACAACAGTCAGAGTTTTCCCCCCTACCACCCGCAGGCGTAAGGAGGCGACCCTCTCGTCCACCGGGGTGAACTCCAACACTGCGGCGCTCAGCCGGGGGTTTGTGAGTATCCCCACACCCGCCCGGCGCCTCACACCCTGGGCAACTCCAGAGAAGAATAGTGTCCAACCCCTATCCAGGAGAACGGTTCCAGAACCGAGACTGTGTGTGGAGGTAAGCCCCACCAGATCTAACTGGTAGCGCTCCACCTCCCGCACAAGCTCCGGCTCCTTCCCCGACAGAGAGGTGACATTCCACATCCCAAGAGCCAGCTTCTGCTGCCCGTGTCTGGTCCGTCGAGGCCCCTCACCTTCACTGCCACCCGTGCAGCAGCGCACCCGACCCAAGTGGTTCCTCCTGCGAGTGGTGGGCCCACAGGATGGAGAGGAGGGAGGTGCCACGTCACTTTTTCGGGCTGTGCCCGGCCGGGCTCCGTGGCAAACCCGGCCACCAGGCGCTCGCCGGCGAGCCCTCCGTCTGGGCCTGGCTCCAGACGGGGGCCCCGGGCTTCCTCCGGGCAGGGTCTCTCTTCCTCTGTTCCCCCTTGTTTGAACAGATCTGAGTTTTTAAAAAAGCAACGTAATTGTCATTTTACCTCTTTCTAATGGATGAAAAAGGTGTTTAACTGTCGGAAGAGGTGATCGTAATTGTTCATGTTAGGCCGTTGTTGTCTGTTTTGCTTCAGGGTGTCACGTCAGACTTAACAGCCGGATTGGTGGGGACCAGTGGAGAAGAAAGGAGAAATTCTGCTCCTGGCCTCAGGAGAAGCTTCTGCTGCCGGGTGTTCAGCTTTCCCCCTTCCACAGAAGCAACAACTGCGGGTCAAAGGGGGCAATAAAGGATCTGGCGATAGCAATGTGTTTATATATACGCAATAACAGCAGGCTCTGATCTAGTAGTGCATAACCCTGTTCACCAGTGACTTACAGCGTGCTCACACTGTCCTTTTGGCCGCGGCCAAAACCGGTTTTTCAGCTAAAGTCTAGTACCTTTAAGTAGTGTGAGCGCACCCGCTCCGCGCTCAACTGGGGCCAGCTGGGCCGCCACGGCCCGCTTGAAATAGGTGGGCTTTAGCGGAGCCGTTTGCACATGTACGAGCACGAGCGTGCGCACGTGCACGAGCACGAGCCCTACGGCAGTAGCGTTATGTCCGCCTGTTCGGACATGTAAATAGAAGGAGGAACCATGCGCGGATATTTAACAACAACAACAATGGCGGTGAAAGGTTCACGTTGTGTTTACTGCAGATTTGGTCGGATGAAAATATTCAAAAACAGTCGACAAGACGCACAAAAACTCCGAGGTCTATGGAAAGATTTGTAAACAAACGCGATCAATGCGTGTGACGTGTTACGGCGTGATGACGTATGGACAGCAAGAAGCATTGGCCGAGGCCCAGGTAGTGTGAGTACAAACGGGGCTGGGGCGCGGGGGGGAGAGGGAGGGGGGACAAGTACCCTAAAGTCCGGGTCTCGGTCCGGGAGGACAGTGTGATCATGCCCTTAGGGCGCACTCACACTGTCCTTCCGCACCGCGCCCCGGGCTTTAGGGTACTTGTCCCCCCTCCCTCTCCCCCCGCACCCCAGGCCCGTTTGTACTCACACTGCCTGGGCCTCGCACAAATGCTTCTTGCTGTCCATACGTTATCACGCCGTAACACGCATTGATTGACGTCATCGCGATGCGTCTCCTTGTTTACAAATCTTTCCATAGACCTCGGAGTTTATGTGCGTATTGTCGACTGTTTTGAATATTTTCATCGACCAAATCTGCAGTAAACACTCCACCTCTGCATCACACCAACGTGAACCTTTCGCCGCCATTGTTGTTGTTGTTAAATGTCCGCGCATGGTCTGTCCTTCTATTTACTATGTCCAAACAGGCGCACATAAATTACGTCAGAACCGCCATAGGCGTCGTGCTCGTACACGTGCGCACGCTCGTGCTCTACAAAAGCCCACCTCTCTCAGGCGGTGCAATCACACTGGTCAAACGCACTAGGCTTTAGCTGAAAAAACGGTTTTGGCCCGGTGCGGAAGGATAGTGTGAGTGCGCCCTTAGGTAGAGTGAAAACAAGACAACAAGACAAGACAATTGGGAGTGGTACAGTAAATCGAGAATTCAGGATTGTCTTGCACAATAAAACAAAGATGAGTGTTAAATTGCTGCAAAAGCAAATAATGTAGGAGAAATATAGCAATGTAAATGTAAAGATCAGCAATTAATTAATTATTAATTATTAAATTACTTGTTTTTTATGACAACTGTCTGAAAGAAAATAAATAACCTACCAGTAGATTTGTTGCATCATACATTTTGTTGATGCTGCAGTATTTTTTTTGTAAGGCTGCTTGGCCCCGCACTGCTTACACATCTTGCTGGCCACACCAATCGTTTCCTTGCATGTGATGCATTGTTTTTGAGTAGGCATCTGGAGACAGAAACAGAAATAAGAATTGAGAACACTGCATGCTGTGTTACCAGTGAATAATAAATTAACACAATAAACACAGTGCTCTTACATGTTGGCTTTCAAAGAAAACTGCTACAGCATAATACTACTCAGGACCTGTTTTCCCAAATTAGTTTTTATCAAGTCAATTTATAAAAACTGTATATGTGATAGTTTCTTGAGGGCTCTAGAAGGTAACAATAAATGCTTGTTATGAATTAAAAAATACCTATAGACCTTTTCAAAGATGTAAACTTAAACATTCCAAAACAGTCCTAGTTTATTTCCTGTTGCAGTGTATGTGAATGACACCAGCTGTCAGGAAGTAAACAAGGAACAAGGCTGTTGCCTAGCAATGGAATTCCGTTGAAAACGTCTATTGAAAACAAAATACGTTAGGTGGTATATTAACAAATGGATTATTCCTTAAAACATGCATAAATAGTCACAAACATAGTAAATGGGTCACAAATTTGACGGTACACCTGTTTTGTCTGTCCTCTACCGTGTCTTATGTATTCCTGGCTTTGCACCTGTACGTGTCTTTACGTAATCTAGGGTGTCAAAAAATATATTTTAATCTCAACTAGACAGCCTGATTAAAAGAAAAGATTAAATCTAAAATACATATCATTTTAGCTTACCATTTCATGTAACGTAAGACTAATTGGGAGCGTGTAAACGCATATAAGGTAAGACACCTAAAACAATAACGATGAGCGATCTCTTTCAATTAATATTAGCTATTGTAAAAAACGAGTTTTATACAAATCATCATCAAAGTTTAATATCACGTTAGCGGTTGTCTGCGCTAGCTGACTAGCTTTATTGCCTAGTTAAATGAATGTTAACTGAGCTCTTAAAACATTATACAGCCGATACTAATCTAGTTTCTATTACATTAATAGACGGCGAAAGGACATAGAATGCAATGATTTACACATTTGATCGTTCTCAAATCGTTTTTAGCACTATTTATTACTAGCTACTTACCTTTAATAATCCGTGTGTCAAGCGATGAAAAAAGATGTAATCAAATAGACCCACAATGCACCATGGACACATGCGAAAAGAGGCATACGTCCTGCCTACGTTCAAACCCGACGCAGGGGGCTTTCAACTCATTTAAGGAGCGCCCCGAGCTTTAAATATGGACATTTAAGGAGCGCCCTGAGCTTCAAATATGGACGTTGTAGGAATTTTACACAATACTTTTCAGAATTTCACACCAATCAAAAGGACCTAACAGAGTTATATATTGCGTAATTCAAATTCTACAGGAGGCTTTCTGGAGTCAGCAGAGTCGTTGGTAGTTTAGTGCGCCAGCAGGCATTTATTAGCAGAAGGACATCGGATGATACAGACGTCTGGAGAAATGTTCTATTCTCTATCTAGAGTAACTGTGAGCACACAGTACCCGTGATCAGAGGCAAAAAGTTCTGATATCTATTCTAACTACTCCAGCATATAAACTTGTTACAAAGGCGTGGTTATGTGTCTGCTTGTGCGTGCATATGTGTATTTTAGAAGTAGCAGTTGCTCCAGCCTCCATCTTCCTCCCTGTGCGTAGGAGTAGCCTCTGTAGAGCAGGAGTCTTCTTCTTTATCTGTGAAGAAAGCACAACACGTACAGCAACTTCCCTAATCTCAACTAACTTTGCCAGGTGCATATCTGCCACATGGCTAGTTCATTATCTTTGTGACCTTGACCGACTTACTGTTCCTGTGCTTTTGGAGAAAGCAGAAAAAGATTGAGTCAAAAGTTTGTGTGCTTTTGGAAACAAAAAAGTTTGAGCTTGGACTAATAATCACTATCACACTTTAAATGATCATACCTAATAATCACACTTATCACATTCTTATTAATCATTACTAATAAACTCGCTAACATATGATTATTAATTCTTCAATCATTGATTATCACACTCTTATTAATCATTACTAGTACACATGCTGACACATGATTATTAATTGAATTATTACTAATACACACACTAACACATTGATTTTTAATTCTTCAATTCCCCCTGTTGATCACTCACCAGAGTGATCATTCCTCCGAGACCACAAAATCCTGGATGTCTAAACGGATGCCACGGACGTGGCCTGCCAAGTTCTATAACTCTAACAATTATCAAACCATGCACATATGAGATAAATTACCACTAAAATAATGAATATTACAATAAACACACTAAGTGTCCACACACACACTGTTTGTTCTCTACTCCTACTTAACCCCTTTACCCTATTTATCAACTCTATATACTGTGGTGTTCTTTACTATTGGTGTATGTGGGTCAATCATAGATTATATGTATTTACAGAAGTCCCTTAACCCTGATCGGTTAGATCTGTTCTGACTTGATCTAAGGACCTTTTGGGCTCCTCCCCCTGTCTACACCTTGAAAGGTGAATCCACTTGTCACTTCCCTGTATTTTTACTGCTGTGGAGGTTTGCTCCACTACCTTATGGGGTCCTGTCCACCTACAATTGTGTCCACTTTCTTTTCAATATCTATACATATACCCAAGGTTCTCCTAGCAAAGTCAGTGGGGCTGGTACTGGTCCTGACCCCCCTTGGCTTCCTGCCAATGTTTTTACCCAGCCTTGGAGTTGAGTCACGTAGGACCATGCCAGTCCTTGTGTGGCCCCTGGCTGTAGCGGTTCCTGGTGTCTTGGTCCAGGGATGGTGCGACCTGTAAATAACTCATAAGGGGTAAATTTCTTTTCTCTGTTCACACTAGCCCTCTTAGAGTATAATGCCATAGGCAAACAGTCTAATCATGATAAACCTATAGTTGCCATCATTTTAGCTATTTTCTCTGTCCTCATTTCCTCCTCATGCTTAATAGGCAGACCTGAAGCTGTCACAAAACCTGCTCTCTCTCACTCTTTCAACTGACAATGCACTGCTGCACTGGCCTATGCAGAGTCTGCATATGCCTGCCATCAGACTGTACAACGCTGCACAGCCACGCTGAGCGACGCTCAGGGAATAAACTAACACTACTCAAAGTGACCTATCACTGAAATGCACCTTTATCTCTCTTGCACATTAAAATCCACACAGCACATTGTAATATAGTGTTTATCTGCGATACTGTACTTTTATTTTATTTTATTGTTGTTCATATTTTGTATTTTATATTTTATCTTATTTTTAATACTTCTGTTTGTTTTGTACCGCTGCTACAATGACCTCATTTCCCCTCAGGGATAAATTAAGTTATCTATCTATCTATCTATCTATCTATCTATCTATCTATCTATCTATCTATCTATCTATCTATCTATCTATCTATCTATCTATCTATCTATCTTTCCCTCACCATGCTTACAAGCTACTGTTACTGCCATCACTTCCGCTAGCTGAGCTGACGGTTTTTCTGTCACTTCTCCTGTACTTATTCAATTCAATTCAATTCAAATTAAATTCAAAAAACTTTATTTGTCCCCGGGGGGCAATTCAGGAAAGTGTCTCAAACTTTCCCTGATCTTTGATTACCACTGCCTATGCTGCGCTTAGTCCTGCATTATCTTTTCTGAAACAGCAGCCGTATACATACAAGTCAATGTCTGGTCGATCCTGTGGTTTTGCATGCAAGTCGGGTCTCACTATAATGGCTTGCGTTGTCAGTGGAATGCAGTCATGTGGGTTTTCGTCATCTGGAACTGCTAAACAGCTCGCTGCATTAACTCCTTTGTGTGTGTACATTATATTTGCATCTAAGCCGTCCTCTACTTTTCTCAGTCGAGAGCCTGATAGAGTAAAAACGGATGATGAGATTAACGCTATTACACTATGCCTGGTCAAAATTTTGAGGTGATGCCTGGATTACATTTTTCTCTAATTCTGATTGTGAGGTGATGTGATGAGTGATCTTGTACACCTGTCCTTCTTTAGAGTATGTGACTGCCGGGATTGTGGTTTGTTCCCAGTCCTGTAACTGAGATGTTGTTTTTACCATGGGCCCTAAATCTTTAGCTTGACTTCCTGCTCCTAATGCTAAGCTAATATGGGGTGTTGCAGTGTCACCCATGTTGTACCACTCTGCCTGCTCTACAGTGAGCAGAACTTGTGCTACTACTCCTTTCTTTGATACATATGTACTATGAACTATGGTCACTTCTGTTTTTGCACTATTTGGTCTTATTTACTCATATTTATTCACTCCATATTATATTATTACAAAACAAACAAAACAAGAACAACTGTACTATATCATGTGAATATGTATATATGTCTATTTCTATTTCTTCCCTTTTTAAAATGTAACTTTATTGCTTAATTTTGCTATTTTTTATCTTATTTTGTAATATTCTGTTGGTGCTGTGACAAAAGAATTTCCTCGTCTGCGGGACATCAAAGGTTTTCTGATTCTGATTCTGATATATATATACAGTCCGAAGTCAGTGTCCAAGGGGAACCCTCTACTTCCCTAACTCTTTCCTCATACACTTCTTCAGTTTGGGTACGGTCATAGAGAAAAGTACAGTGGGGAACGTCAGGGACCGGTTCATATGGGTGCACTGAGTGAATCCACGGTGTCCATTGTTGATACAGTTTCAAAACATTGGTAATTGGCGGGTCTGTGTACTCTTTCAATTGAGCCCAGTAAACGTTGGCCGACTGTTGCTGCTGATCAGGATCTTCCCCTAGGATCCATTGTCCATTGTTACCCCATTAGGGAAATGAACTTGCACCCCCTGTGGGCCACATAGGATATGTGTGTATATACATAGCTTTGATGAAACTGGTAACCAGCTATTTTAGTGGGGAGGGATTCTGTGAAAGGGAGTGGCATTGGCTGTCCTCCAAATCCCACAAGGTCTATGGAATATTTGGAGAGCTGTTGACCGAACTGAGGTTGTATCAGAGTCGAATGTGTTGCTCCTGTATTGACTAAAAAGTTCACTTTTCGTTTGTTCACTTCTCCCCGTAGCAAGGGGTCAGCCTCTCCCCTTGCCCTTGACCCTGGGCACCCCTAGTATTGGTCTGGATACCCGGTGCCTTGGGGCGACTGGTTACCTGGGGCCAGTTGTGGTTGTGATGGCACCTGCTGTTGTTGCCGCTGTGGCAGGGGTCCCCCTCTTGGTAGACCTCTCTGGTTTTGTGGACAGTCTCGTGCCCAATGTCCATGACCTCCACACACGAAACACCCATTGTCCCTAGCCCCCGGTGATCCGCCCCTGCCCCTTCCATAACCTCCTCGAGGATTAAAGCCTCGTCCTCTTCCTCCTCTATAATTTGATTGTGGTGGGCCCCATGGTCCTGGCGGGTTCCATGGTCCCTGGGGAGGGGGTCCTGTATAAAATTGGCCTGCAACTGGGGCAACTGGAACTGGGGATTCCCATTGGCGCTGGCTCCTCCTGTTGTTGGCTCATTTGTGCTTGTGTCTCTTACTGTAATTTGGTCAGTTTTATTTTCAAATTATCTATCTCTGTTTTGCTCACAGCCTTTCTTTCATCTGCTCTATGCATGTGATGTTGAAGTGTCCTCATCCATATGTGTAATGGATCCATGTCTGCTCTGGGGTCATCCTCCATCTTTGCCTGCACTTCCTTATCTGTTCCTTTCATAACTGCAGCTTTAAACATTGATCCCTGCAGTGGATCTGACCCTGGGTTTGTTCCTGACCTTTTCCTGCCAGTCTTTCCTACATCTAAATCTAATTGGTCTGTTGTCCCTAATCCGTATTTCTGTCCAATTAATTCTGAGTTCTGTAGGAAATGCTGCTACATTTTTAACACTGTTATCACTTATCGCTCTTTACCACTTATTTAGTTTGTACTTATTTTATTTCATATGCTGCTAAACTGCACAGTGCGTGTTGTTGTTTATTGTATATATCTACGTTTAACCACTATGTCCGTTGCACTCTGTCACATTTAGTTATTGTTTGATTTATTTTACGTTAGCTTTATTTTATTTGATTATGTTTCTATGCTTGTTGTTACTCTGATCTTTTCCCACCTTTGTATTGAAACTGTTGCAAAATAATTTCCCTCAGGATAAATGAAGCTTCTTGAATCTTGAATCTTAATCCTCTCACATCACCTATAATGGGATACCATGACTCTACTAAGGAGCTTTTCATAAAATATAATATTTTAAAATTTACGGATATAGTCAAGCTAAAAATACTTGAAATCTTATTCAGAGCTGTAAAAAATCTTCCTACAGTTATTCAATCTTTAATTAAATTAAGAAACAATTGCTATAATTTAAGAGGACTGCTTCGATTTGAAACAAGAAAAGTAAGAACTAACATTAGACAAAGATGCGTGTGCATGTGCGTGTGCGTGTCCGCGTCCGTTATTGGTGTAAAAATGTGGAATGACCTTAATGATAAACTGAAAGTAATTACAACACGGCCGATATTTAAAAAGACCTTGAAATCGGAAATAATTAATGCATCTGTATAAATGTTATAATTGGAAAAGAGAAAAATGAATAAATAAATACAAAAGGGAAATGTTGTTCATTTTGATTATTGAATACATGGAAATGAGAAAAAAGTAAAACCTTATTTAAGCAAATATGAATTTTGATTTTGCAGATTTTGATTTTTGCTTTGTGAGTATGTGTGTGTGTGTTTATATGTATAATATGTTTAAATGTATATAAAGTAAGTAAATTATTTCATTTATTTAGGCATAAATAAATATACTTTTAATCAAATATATGTTTAATCATAAGTAAATACGTTGTGTTTAAACAGTCAGAACTGTGATGTTAGGGTGGGCTAATAAAAGCAATCCTTTTTTGGTTGAAATTGTCAAAACATTATGTCATTTTATTTAACATCTGATGTAGAACCAAAAATAAAATTAATTCATTCATTCATGGTGAGCTCTGTGCCTACGGTTAGACCATCTAATTTCTGTAACCATATTCCAGCTCCGTCACTAGGTGGTGGTAGTTGTGCATTCATGTGTTCCTTGTCTGCTAAACTAAATTGTTTATATATATCGGTGGTCCTGTCCCTAGTCTTAGTTCCTGGTCCTCTGCTTTCGCATTCTGACCATCGTATCTCCTCTTCCTCCCCCTCTGAGCCAGAACTCATCATACTGATTTTTTAGATTTACGTGTTTGTTTTTAAATCCCTGTCTCTTTCTCCCGTGTTTGTCGCTTTTCTGGCTTCTACAGTCATAGTCAGAGTGGTCTGAGTCAGTTAAGTCAGTCTCAGGTTTGGGTTTTCCTGCTTTGTGTCGCTGTCGTGTGTGTTGCTGCTCCCTCTATTTCTCCCTCTAACTCTTCTCCTAGTATTCCTGACTTCCCATGTTCCCTTTCATACTTTTTTTTTTTCTCATACTGTCTCTCCGAAAGCCCCTCCTTTCTGTTGTGCCCTCTCATGCAATCTCTCTTCCTCACATCGCGCTCCTCTTTGACGCTGTCTCTCCTTCTCCTACTGTTTTTCCTCCTCCCACTGTCTCTCCTCTTCTGTCTGAAGTATCACCCTCTCAGATTCACCTGTTATTATACTATAGTCTTGCTTCCCTCTTTTTTGTATCCTCATAATATGCGTTTCTTCTCATTCTTAGCTTCATACTTCCTTCTGCCTCAATCGTAGGTAACTGTAAAGACAAATCTGGGTATATTCTACTTGCTGAAGGGGCTGATGGTGACGGGGGTGGGTGTGGATAGGGTGGGGGTACTGTTTCTGCCTCCTTCTCTTCTGCCCTATTTCTCGGCTGTCTCTACACTCTCAGCTGCCAGTCCGGCCATATGTAAATCTGCTCTTCGCTCCTCTCTCTTCTCCTATTCCTTCTCCTCCTTCTTTCTCTTATGCCACAGCCTACTCAGACCATTATTTCTATTTCCCACTACTTCTTCACGTGCTCTGTCCTCCTCTAACTCCTCCTCTAACTAAACCATATATTACATACATATACATACATATTTTACCATATTCTCTGGCTCGCTTCACCCGTCCTACTACTCGCTGCCAGTATTCATCCCAACCTAATCCTCGGCCTGTAAATTACCTTTAATATAGCACATCATATTCCCAAAATGTGTAGTTGCATTTTCATGAGAAATCTCTTAAAATGTGTTTATTTTTTACCGTTACTTCCTGTTTTTAGGCTTGTGCTTTTATTTTGATAGAGTGTAACCGGAAAAGAGAAAAAAAGAACAACTTTACAGTTTTTAAATGTCTTGCAAACGGGTCTATCAAAAGTGCAAAAACTTAAGGAAATGTAAACCCACAAGTTTGTTTAGCACCTGGCTGATAAGGGCACAAGGTTTGTCATCATTTTGTTTTACTGTGGTGCTTAATGCTTTATCAAAACGGGATGTCCTTGTGTTGCTTTGCATCGTTTTATACAAGTCTTTTTTAAGCTTTTAATTTAATCTGTAACGCTGTTTTGGAGCGATTCAGAGCATCTGTCTTGCTGAAGGAGACAATTATTTCATTACACTGCTTGCTAGTTTTTAATAAATACAGCATTATTTTTGTGTGCATTAACAATCTTTGGAAGTTAAAGCTGCAAACTGATATAATAACTGTTATAATATCATTTTTTTTAGTTAGATATGTTTGTTTATTGCACTCTATTCTGAGTTTGTAATCAAGATAATAGGTTTAAAGGGATAGTTCATGATTGTAAATGACAATTCATTTTCTGTAAAAGGTTAAAAACACTATTTTGGTATTGTTGAACATGATATATCATAGATGGTATTATTTATTTATTTATTACATATTATTTTTGTTTCATTCCATAGCTCTTACTCTTATTGTTCACCGTGCGTTCACGGTGTGTTCAGAGTCTTCAAGGTGTCAAAAGATTTAATGGAGCAACGGTATCATCTATTTTGCCCAAAAATAAACACTTGCGAACCATCAGTTAAAGAGTCCGACCATCAATCAGCCGGGGACGCTACAGGGCCTGCCATAGTTATTTCAGCTGTTAAAGTACTATTCACAGGTATTTATTTATTCTTTATTCACACACACTCGTTATCTGGTCAGTGGATCTAGTCCCCAGTGATCCTCCCCTCACTCAAGCTTCTACTCTACCGTGATAGAGCGGAGTGAGACGATATAAATCACTACTTTTAATGACCAAAAGCCGAGTGTCACAGCCCCGTTATTTATGTACCCCCAGATAAGAGAAGACCAGTGGTGAGTTTAATCGTCAGGCTTTTCTGTGATGTCTGCAACAAGCTTCTACTGACAGTGTTTCACCATCAGCGGCTACAGACAGGGTGTATCCACCATCACAGAAACCTACTCACACTTTTATCTGTTTGTGTTCTCTATTATCCTCGAAACTTCCCACACAACAATCCCACAAATAAACACAACTTTTAAGTATTTCTTACACTTTGGTTCCCAGAACCTTTAGGTCCCAGACCTACATTTTTTTTTTCTTTGGTTCCCAGAACCTTTAGGTCCCAGACCTATGGTGGCTTTCTAGGCTCACCTAGGGGCTATCCCCCTGTGGCGCTTTTAGTCCTTAATGCCTAATGTATATTCGAGGGTCTCTACAGCCTCCGGCCTTTCTGCGTTCCCTGAACGTCTTAATGAGCACCGTTTATGCGCCTAGGACCTGTCGGGATTTATGATCCCAACACTCCTTTACCTTTTACTTATACTGATTCCAAATCAGTTTAACAGGCCTTTTTTCAATCGTCAGTCCCCCGGCTAAATTTGGATCAAATTAACCTCTAGGAAACATACTGACATTCTCCACCAATTTAGATTTTAAGGCCGAATCACAGTCTTCACTTCTTAAGAAGAATAGGTGACTGCTTACCTTTTGTCAGTGATGGGCCCTTGTGGAGAAGTTCAGTCGGCCCCAGGAGGTTCCCAGTGACTCCGCGTGGTCACCGGTCCAACCTCTGCAGCTCCTTTTACCTGAGCCTCTTTGTCAGAATCACGTCCGGGGTCACCAAGTTTCTCTGTAGAATTTTACACAATACTTTTCAGAATTTCACACCAATCAAAAGGACCTAACAGAGTTATATATTGCGTAATTCAAATTCTACAGGAGGCTTTCTGGAGTCAGCAGAGTCTTGGTAGTTTAGTGCGCCAGCAGGCATTTATTAGCAGAAGGACATCGGATGATACAGACGTCTGGAGAAATGTTCTATTCTCTATCTAGAGTAACTGTGAGCACACAGTACCCGTGATCAGAGGCAAGAAGTTCTGATATCTATTCTAACTACTCCAGCATATAAACTTGTTACAAAGGCGTGGTTATGTGTCTGCTTGTGCGTGCATATGTGTATTTTAGAAGTAGCAGTTGCTCCAGCCTCCATCTTCCTCCCTGTGCGTAGGAGTAGCCTCTGTAGAGCAGGAGTCTTCTTCTTTATCTGTGAAGAAAGCACAACACGTACAGCAACTTCCCTAATCTCAACTAACTTTGCCAGGTGCATATTTGCAACATGGCTAGTTCATTGTCTTTGTGACCTTGACCGACTTACTGTTCCTGTGCTTTTGGAGAAAGCAGAAAAAGATTGAGTCAAAAGTTTGTGTGCTTTTGGAAACAAAAAAGTTTGAGCTTGGACTAATAATCACTATCACACTTTAAATGATCATACCTAATAATCACACTTATCACATTCTTATTAATCATTACTAGGGATGCTCGATATTGGCTTTTCTGCCGATATCCGATATTCCGATATTGTCCAACCCTTAATTTCCGATACCGATATCACCCGATACCGATATATGCAGTCTTTTTACACCAAAATTCATCACATATCACCTATTATGGAATTAACACATTATGCCTAATTTTATGTGATGCCCCACTGGATGCATACATAAATGCAACATGGCTTTTCAAATATAAACACAGTCTGTACAAAATAAGTTATTGAAAAAAGTGCCATTCATTTATTTGTTTGTGTTTTTAGAGAGAATATTTTGCCTCAAACAACACTACAGACAACATCACAACAAGGAAGATGCATAGCTTCAGTCCAGAGTAGTAAACAAACATAGTCCTCTTTTTCCAGACTGAGTAACGACTGAGCCGTAACTTGGCAAATAATACAATCAATAAATTAGCAGTTAAGCTCAACATGCTAACCTGTATTGGATCTAACGGATACAGCACCAGAAATTAGCTTCTCGACGTGACAGTAAACAATGCTGTGCAATTCAGGTCAGCACTGGTCTGAGAAACATTCTGACTGGGCGTTATACAGACATAACGGGGCTCCAGGAACTCCACACGTTTGGTGAATCCGGCATCTTGAACGATAGAAAAAGTTTGTTTCTCAGTGTCGGCTGTTGCTTCTTTCCATCACTTTGCTGCACAGATGTAGCGTTTAACTCCGCATGATTCTTCTGGAGGTGGGTGATCAAATGTGATGTATTAAAGGAAGACGCCTTGTTTCCTCCTCTCATAACCAATGCCTTGCAGTCATTGCAAAGCGCACATTTACTGTTAGTAGATGACACTTGGAAATACTTCCAAACCACGGACATCTCATGCACCGGGAGAGCTGAAGCTTGTTAGCCACGGTTAGCAACCTACGAGTGAAGCATGTTGTTGTTGTTATACGTCATCAAGCACGCGCCTGTAAACGGCCCGTGTTGCATTCAGGTACACTCGGAAATGCTGACGCCTACAGAACTAACATCGGTTGTAAAAACCCGATACCGATAATTCCCGATATTACATTTTTAACTCAATATCGGCCGATAATATCGGCCCACCGATATTATCGGACATCCCTAATCATTACTAATAAACTCGCTAACATATGATTATTAATTCTTCAATCATTGATTATCACACTCTTATTAATCATTACTAGTACACATGCTGACACATGATTATTAATTGAATTATTACTAATACACACACTAACACATTGATTTTTAATTCTTCAACGTTTAAGGAGCGCCCTGAACTTCAAATAGCGACCGTTAAGGAGCGCCCTGAGCTTCAAATAGCGGCGTTTAAGGAGCGCCCTGAGCTTCAAATATCGCCGCGGACGGGCTTGCATTGGAATGAGTTGAAAGCCCTCTGCGTCAGGTTTTTACGTTTAAGGAGACCTTTTTAGTCAGTAACTAACCCCAAAGGCCCCTGACCAAGCGTCAGTTTTTGACGCGTTGGGTGTGAGACTGTGTTGGGCCTGCTGACTGCTCTGCACAGTCGCCCAGCCTCGGTTCGATACTGTACTGATGTCTGTGCAGGGGTGTGTTTGAGGCTTGTAACTTCCTTCGGACTATAAGAGACAGTCTCCCGGAGTGATAACAGTGTGTCTAGAGTTTCTGCCGTATGCCTCGTTGCCCATGGCATAAATCCGGCAGCTCATTTGTACTTGTCCCTCGTCCTTGTGAAGTTTTGTTGCGATTCTGTATCGCTCGAACTGTTGTTTCTACTCAGTCAAATCACTCCTGTACTCTCAGCTGATCAAACTAGGTTGTCTTGGGCAGGTTGTGAAGACAGAACTGCCCGGAGATGGTGGTGATTCCGCTGCAACACTTCTCCTTGTGGTGTGTTGATCATGTATGACCTTGGAGTCACACACTCTTTTGAAATGACTGCTGGTGTCAAAAGAAAGAAAGAAAGTAAATGTGCTGAATGGCTTTTTTGCGCACTGCATCGACCTGATGCTCAAAGGACAGCCTGTCATCAATTTCTGTCCCCAGATATTTATACTACTGGACAGACTCTACAGCTTGGTCATTGATGGACAGGGGTACGGTGGCTGGGCGGGTCTTCCTGAAATCATTGTCATTTCCTTAGTCTTTGAGACATTGATGGTAGGGAAGGACGACTTACACCTCCGGATAAAATCCTCCACTAAGGGACCAGGCACCGGGTCATCATGGCTGAGGAGGGACACGATCACTGAATCATCAGCAAACTTTACAATGTGGCGTTTCTCGTGTAAGCTCCGGCATGCATTGGTATATAAAAGAAATAAAAGAGGCGACAGAATGCATCCCTGAGGAGAGCTGGTGGAGGAGAAGAGAACATCTGACAGGACGCCATTGGCTCTGACCCGCTGTGATCTGATAGTTAAAAAGTCCAACAGCCAGTAAATCAGACCCCTATCGATATTATAATTTGAGAGATGCTCGGCTAAAATATGGGGCTGGATGCAGTTAAAAGCAAATGTAAAATCAATAAAAAGCAGACTAACAAAACTTTTGGTCCCTTCTAAGTGTGACACGATCATATTAAGAAGATTGATTATTGCATCATCAACCCCCCTCGCCTGATACGCAAACTGCAGAGGGTCCAAGTTTGCCTGAACATTGTTCATGAGCCTGTCTTTCACGATTCTCTCAAAAGACTTCATTACCAGGGAGGTAAGAGCCACGGGTCTAAAGTCATTTAGGGTCTCTGTGCATTTATGTTTGGGCACAGGGACAATAATTGAGTTCTTCCACAGGCGGGGGAAACTGTGAGCCCGGAGTGACCAGGAGAAGATAAAGCTGAAGATGTCTGCCAGCTGTGCAGTGCAGTTCCACAAGACCCGACCTCCAATCCCATCAGGACCCGGGCTTTTCCTCTCCTTTACCCTCTGGAACACTCTCTGGACCCTCTCTCTGTGGGCTTCAGGACAAGGCAACAGCGACAAAGAGTTTCTCCTAGCACATACACAGCAACTGGTTTGTACCTCATAAGCTACATTAGGAGACGCTGACATCTCAAGGTAACATTATCGAGGCTCTGGCTGTTGATGAGCGGCACCAGTGGCTTATGATCAGTCTCAAGCCTGAATTCATCTAGGACACACAGGAACTTATTTTACACCAAAGAGGTTATAATAATTATAAGACTCCGGAGGCAGTTGCAAGGTACCCACAGGCCAGAAGGGCTGCAGCCTCTGCTGTGTCAGAAGCAAAGCAGCGGGTGTGGGAGGAGTTCGGAGAAGTCATGGAGAAGGACTTTCGGGCTGCACCAAGGTGTTTCTGAAAAACCATTCAAAATCTCAGGAGGGGGAAACGGGGAACCATCCAAGCTGTTTACAGTAAGGACGGGACGCTGGTGACCTCAACGGATGAGGTAATCAGGCGGTGGAAGGAGCACTTTGAGGAACTCCTTAATTCCCCTCTCCTTGCAGACTCACCTTGCAGACTCACTTCTGTCGAAGAGATATCATCTCTCCACCTAGTCCTGTGTCTACCCTGAGGCCTCCTCCCAGCTGGACGTGCCTGGAACACCTCCTTAGGGAGGCCGCCAGGCGGCATCCTTACTAGATGCCCGAACCACCTCAACTGGCTCCTTTCAATGCAAAGGAGCAGCGGCTCTACTACAAGTTCCTCACGGATGGCTGAACTTCTCAACCTATCTCTAAGGGAGACTCCAGCCACCCTCCTGAGAAAACCCATTTCAGCTGCTTGCACCCGCAACCTCTTTCTTTCGGTCATGACCCAGCTTTCATGACCATAGTTGAGGGTAGGAACAAAGATTGGCCAGTAGATCGAGAGCTTTGCCTTCCGGCTCGACTCTCTTTACGTCACAACGGAGTGGTAAAGCGACTGCAATACCGCCCTTGCTGCTCCGATTCTCTGGCCAAACTCCCGCTCCATCGTCCCCTCACTCGTGGACAAGATCCCGAGGTACTTGAACTCCTTCATGTGGGTCAATCCACCGGTTTCCATGGCCTCAGATTTAGAGACGCTGATCCTCATCCCAGCCCTTTCACAATCGGCAGCAAACCAATCCAGTGAGTGCTGAAGGTCACTGACCAATGATGCCTAAAGGACCACATCATCTGCAAAAAGCAGAGACGAGATCCTCAGCCCACCGAACTGCAACCCCTACCCACCATGACTACGCCTCGATATCTATGTTGGTGACAAAGCGCACCCCCCAACCTGACTGAATCTGAATCTGACTTACTCTCGCTTTAGGTGTACAGAGATTGGATGGCCCACAGAAGTGACCCCCTCACCCCATACTCACCCAGCACCTCCCACAGTATCTCCCAGGGCATCCAGTCATATGCCTTCCTCAGATCCACAAAGCACATGTAGACCAGATGGGTATACTCCCAGGCCCCCTCCAGGGTCCTTGCGAAAGTGAAGAGCTGGTCCATTGTTCCATGTCCAGGACAGAATCTGCATTGTTCCTTTTCAATCTGAGGTTTGACTATAAGACGAACCGTCCTTTCCAGCACCTTGGAGTAGATTTTACCAGGAAGGCTGAGTAGGGAGATAACCCTGTAATTGGCACACACCCTCTGGTCCCCCTTTTTAAATAGGGGAACCACCACCCTGGGTTGCCACTCCCTTTGCACTGTCCCAGACTTCAACCCAATGTTGTAGAGATGTGTCAACCAAGACAGCCCCTCCCAACCCAAAGCTTTCAGCATTTTAGGACGAATCTCATCAATCCCTGGAGCTTTGCTACTGTGGAGTTGTTTGACTACCTCAGTGACCTCCGCCAGAGATATTGACAAGGATAGCCGATCAGCCTTCAGCTCTGCCTCTACAAAAGAGGGCGTGTAAGTCGGATTAAGGAGTTCCTCAAAGTGCTCCTTCCCCCGCCCGATTACCTTATCAGCTGAGGTCACCAGCGTCCCGTACTTACTGTAAACAGCTTGGACGGTTCCCCGTTTCCCCCCTCCTAAGGTGTCGAATGGTTTTCCAGAAGCACCATGGTGCTGCCCGAAAGTCCTTCTTCATGACTTCTCAGAACTTCTCCCACACCAGGTGCTTTGCCTCTGAAACAGCAGAGGCTGCAGCCCTTCTGGCCCGTTGGGAACCTTGCAACTGCCTCCGGAGTCTTCTTGGATAACATATCCCGGGAGGCCTCCTTCTTCAATCGGACAGCTTCCCTGACCACCAGTGTCCACCACTGTGTTCAAGGGTTACCGCCCCTTGAGGCACCTAAGACCTTGAGAGAACAGCTCACCGCTGCAGCTTCAGCAATGGAAGCTTTGAACATTACCCACTCCGGTTCAATGCCCCAAACCTCCACAGGGATGCCAGAAAAGCTCTGCCGGAGGTGTGAATTGAAGATCTCTCTGACAGGGGCCTCCCCCAGAAGTTCCCAGTTCACCCGCACTACTTGTTTGGGCTTACCTGGTCTGTCCAGAATAGTTCCCCCTTCCTCTGACCAAACTCATCACTAGATGGTGATCAGTTGACAGCTCTGCCCCTCTCTTCACTAGAGTGTCCAAAACATATGGCCTCAAATCAGATGATACTATCACAAAATCGATCATCCACCTTTGGCCTATGGTGCTCTGTTACCACATACACTTATGAGCATCCTTATGTTTGAACATGGTGTTCGTTATAGACAATCCGTGACTAGCACAGAAGCCTAATAACAGACGGCCGCTCGGATTTAGATCAGGGAGGCCGTTCCTCCCAATCACACCTCTCCAGGTGTCTCCATCATTGCCCACATGGGTGTTGTCTCCCAGCAGAACTATGGAGTCCCCTACTGGAGCCCCATGCAGGACTCCATCAGGGTCTCCAAGAAGGCCGAATACTCTGAACTGCTGGTCGGTGCATATGCACAAACAACAGTCAGAGTTTCCCCCCTACCGCCCACAGGTGTAAGGAGGCGACTCTCTCGTCCACCGGGGTGAACTCCAACACTGTGGCGCTCAGCCGGGGGTTTGTTAGTATCCCCACACCCGCCAAAAATCTAGAAGAAGAAGAAGAAAGCCGTAACTGCAGAGTAAAGCTGAGGATATACATATATCTATATACTTTCTATTTTTCTGGTTAATAGTTTATTATTATTTATTATGTTTAGGTTTATTCGTATGCTTATGCTTATGTATGTTTATGTCTGTTTTCATGTAAGCACCGTCAAATCAAGGCAATTTCCTTGCAATGCAAATTACTTTGCTGAAACCTGATTCTGATTCTGATTCTGAGGAGGAGACAGGCCAGCACCCTGTACAGCTTCGGAGGTGAAATCAGTGACAGCCTGATCTCACTACAACACAACGGCTCTTTTAAGAGCCACACACTTCATCTGAGAGCTTCGGTTCTTTTAAAAGCATTCAGATCCCTGTTAGCACTAGCATCACTTTACATTTAGCACAAAAGCAGAGTAGGCTGAGCCGGGAGTTAGCTTCAGTTAGTTAGGTGCCTCGGATGCTTCATTTGATGGACGCGAATGAAGCGATGATCGGAATGTGACAAATATGCGGCGCGATTCAAGCGTCTGAACCGATTGTGTAAGCATCATTCACGTTTAGTGTGAATGCAACAAGAATGAAGAAAGTCATTGCCGTCCTTCTCTTGAGCAAATGTAAATGACTTGAAAATATTTTCCTCACTGTTGCCCATGCTATAAATAGGGCAGCTCATTTGTCCCTCATCCTTGTGAAGTTTTGTTGCAATTTTGTATCGCTCAAACCGTTGCTTCCACTCAGGCCACTTTGTCACTTTGTCAAACGTAACATTTTCCGGAGGGTTAAACGTAGCCATTTCTTTTCTTCTTGCCGTCTGTCTTCTTAATTTATCCCTTGGTCGTTCGTTGAACTACTTCTGACACCATGTAAAATTATAGAGGGTCAGCTTGATCCGTTTATATTTACTTTAATGACAGCAAAAACATCTAAACAAACCGGCATAAGAAAAGCGTCTTACGTAACCAAGGCAACAATACATTAACAGCTCTGCGTTACAATGTTACAGTTGTCCCAAAAAATGGCCCTCCACTTGTTCTTCTAGACAACTTCAACATCCAGTCAGAGATGTCATCCGATTTACTTCTGTTAATTTCCACTTTTTCTCTTTCGCTCACACCCTCTCCACCTACTCACAAAGCTGGTAGTCTCCTTGATCTCATATTTACAAGAAACGGCTCTACCTCTTACCTCACTGTAACTCCACTTCATGTCTCCGACCACGTCTTCATATCCTACTCTCTCCCACTTTCCCACACTAACAACCCCTTCTCATCAACAGATATAGTACCTGTCCATCACAACATCTGATCCCTCTCTCCTTCCTCTTCAACCTCATCTGTTCTTTCAGCCCTCCCTCCATCTAACTCTTTCTCAGTCATGCATCCTTACTCTGCCACAGACACTCTTGTCTCTATTCTGTCTTCTCTTGACTCTCTCTGCCCCCTTACTTCACGACGGATTCGCAAAGCCTCCCCAGCCCCATGGTTGTCTGACTCAGTGCTTGTGGAGAGAGCCACTATACAGGCAGCAGAAAGGAAATGGCGGAAATCAAAACACCCTGATGACTTGCTTACCTATAAATCTCTTCTCTCCTCCTTCAGTGCCCCTTAACCCTATCCCCTCTCACCTTCTCCAATCTATTGCACCTGATCTTCTTCCTTTTCTCACCCATCTTATTAACGCATCTTTATCCACTGGCTGCTTCCCTGACTTTCTTAAAAAGGCAAGAGTGAACCACATCCTCAAAAAACCTACCCATCTCAAGTAAATAACTACGGTCCTATCTCTCTTCTTCCATTTCACTCCAAAACACTGGAGCGTTCTGTCTTTCACCAACACTCTCCCTACATTCCCCTGAACAACCTCCTTGATCCTCACCAGTCTGATTTTAAGGCCGACCACTCAACTGAAACTGCCCTTCTTGCAGTCACTGAGTGACTTCACATGGCTAGGGCAGTCACTCTCTCCTCTGCACTTATCCTTTTGGACCTTTCTGCAGCATTTGACACCCGATCCTTATTTCCACCCTTCAGCATTTAGGCATCTCAGGCTCTGCACTCTACCTGCTCAAATCCTACATGAAAAAAACACACATACCGGTTAACTTCAAGAGGCTCTTAGTCAGAACCCTGTCATCATTTTTACTGGGGTCCCTCAAGGTTCAGTCCTGGGTCCTCTCCTCTTCTCCCTGTACAGCAATTCCCTTGATTCTGTTATTCACTCACATGGCTTGTCCTATCACAGTTATGCTGATATCACCCAACTTACTCAGATCTCTGCCTGTCTGACTGACATTTCTCAATGGATGTCCGCACATCACCTGAAACTCAACCTAGACAAGAACCGCCAACATTGCTGCAACAACCCTATTGTGTAAGATACATGTTGCACAACATCAGGAGGTTATACGGCTTCTTCTGACCCACAAGGCAGAACAAGTTCTGGTCCAGGCTCTTGTCATCTCACGTCTTGACTTCTGTAACTCCCTCCTGGCTGATCTGGTTGCCTGTGCCATCCGACCTTTGCAGCTCATCCAGAATGCAGTGGCTCGACTGGTCTTCAACCTACCTAAGTTCTCTCACACTACACCGCTCCTCTGCTCCCTTCACTAGCTTACTGTAATTGCTCTCATCTGTTTCAAGACACTAGCACTTGCTTATCGTGCTACTAATGGATCAGGCCCAGCTTACATCCAGGACATGATTAAACTGTACACCCAGCCCACCCACTCCACTCTGCATCGGACAATCGGCTTGCCACTCCCTCACTGAATCACTCGACTGAGTCATGACTGTTTGCTGTCCTGGCTCCCAAAGGGTGGAACGAGCTCCCCATCGACATTCGGAAGGCAGAAAATCTACACATCTTCTGCAGCAGGCTAAAAACGCATTTCTTTGAACTGCACTTTGACTCAGAAGATGATTTGTTAAAAAGAAGAAAAAAAGCAACCACTTATATGAGCACTCTACATATCTATAGCTTATTTGAAGCTACCAAACTTACTTAATAACTTGCTCTTCTGGTATGTACCCTAATTGTTGAATGCACTTATTGGAAGTTGCTTTAGACAAAAGTGTCAGCTAAATGAAATGTAATGTGATTAATGTAGCATCTGCCTTTTTCTTTTGGGCCCTAGTTAACACACAGGCAGAGAAGACCTCAGGAAGACCATGTACTAACAGGTCAGTTTCCGAGCTCATGGGCGAACTCATAACCTAAGGGATTGGATAGCCCCCTGTATCATGCAACAACGTATTAGCCTTCTAGTCCTCAGGCCTGCCAGTCAAAGTCACACATCCCTTGAGAATGAAAGGCTTGGAACAACCATCAAGTATTTCAGTCGTCTCTCCCACTGACTCAGCCCCACACTCATTGAGGGTTTTAGTGGTTTAGAAGCAGCTCTCTGCTTTCTCTTAAAATTCAAGTAATCTGCAGTGTGACCCCGTTTATGACAAAATAAACAGATTTTCTCTGTCATCGCACTTCCAGACCATGTTCTGTAGTGGACTGCTGGGTTTCCGGAGGAAAGTCATGATGAGAGGTGCAATCGCTACAAACACAAAGTAGCCAGTGTCTGTTGTAGCCAGTGCGATCTTCTTCGCTGTCACATGCTGGGGCAGTGGGCTGAAGGTCGCAGACACCAACAGACTGAACAACGTCATGAGGAGGGCCTGTGATATCGTGGGGGAGGAACTGGACAACCTGGCGACCGTGGCAGAGAAGAGGATGCTGTTCAGACTCCGCTCTATCCTAGACAATGTCACCCACCCTCTCTATGTCACACTGGCCTAGCAGAGGAGCACCTTCAGCAGAAGACTCCTTGCACCCGGATGCACCAAATCACAGTACTTTTGATCTATATATGTTACCATTGTAATTTTGCTATTATATATATATATATATATATATATATATATATATATATATATATATATATATATATATATATAATGTAATATATTTCTCTTCTTACAAATATGTTATCAGTATAATATTGTTGTTGTTAAATATGTTGTTTGTAGGGCTGAAGTTTGAAACAAAAACGATTTTCCCCTTGGATTATTAAAGTATTTGTGATTTTGATTCACATTCTGATTAATCTTATGAGGAACTAAAAAGAAAAGATTGAGATTGTTAGAAATATTGGTTGGGACAATACAGCCACACATTACCATTCATACCCAATTCTACAACTATGACACCTTGTAGTGTAGTATTTATCCTGTCAATAAATAAACATAAAAGTCGGAAAACAAATGCATCACTGTTGGAAAAAGCAAAATGACAGGCTTTTAGCATGCTTTCTGCTGCTACAGACAATCACAAGCTTTTAGTGCAGATGCTAGTTTTAGTACCAAGATGAATAATTTAATTGTGAGATTATTTTCGGTTCTCTGCAGTGCAGACAGGGTTGCTGATAGGGCTCTTTGTGTACCGTGTGACCAAGTAGGAGGGAGCAGAAAGCCATATCAAGTCCTTCACCAGCTACTTTGACAGCAATCTTCAAGCTGTGAAACACATACTGCTTCATCTGGCCATCACCAAGCTCTATCATGAGCAGTGTAGTCCAAAACCCCTACATCGGCAGAACGCCAACCACTCGGGTGAGTAGCTCATAGTGTTAAGTATGGATTGATTGATTATGGGATAAAAGGATTGATGTTGCATGGATATGCTGCCTATGTCTGGAGTATTATATGGAACCATGAAAAAGGGGAATATCCTTATTGCCCAAGATAGTTCATCATCTAGTTCTCTAATATATTTCTTTATTTGAACTTACTTGAGACACAGCTGTTCTGTTCTGTCTCTGTGACAGTAGCCAGATTATGTGTTCTATCTTCATTGTCAGAATGTGGATGGTCTTAAATTATTGAGTGGTTGGGGAATTTCTGGAATATGCACTCTTGCAGAGATTGTACTCTGTATTTGTAATGTGTGGGTTTATGATCTTAATAACATTCCTTGTGTTGTTTCGTTGCAATAATTATCATCTCTTTTAGACTTTAATATTCTTTGTAAAAGCAGACATAAAGGATGATTAAACACCACTAATCTTTTTTTATATTTTGTGGAAAATGAAAAATAGGTAATATTGGCCACATCTGTGTCCCTTGCACTCCATGTATTCTGCCATGATTAAGTCAAGCAAACCTTGAATTAAAAGCGAAGGCTGTATTCACACCTGATCCAAGAGTGGATGGCACCTTAGGGGCATTATTATAGCAGAACCATTTGCAAATGTGTGTTTCTTTAGATTTGTAAATGTGTAAAAAATCTCTAAATTTGTATTGAGATTTGAATAGGAAATGGTGCCTACGTCCAATGGTAACTTAATCACCTGTAAGAGTTTTTCTCTTTCATTTATACAAGCTGAAATCGCTGCTTCTGACAACACGGTGACCATCAACTCATTGCAGTTAGAATGAAATATTCACGGACAACTTGGTTTTTTGTCAATTTATTTTATAACTAATGATTACATATACAATTATAATAGGCTATAACATGAATAATATGCAACATGGAGATGACAAAGAAAAATAAATAGTATCACCTTTGTGAATGGGAAAATGGCAAAAGCTATGGTACGAAGAGAGAGCAGTTAAACCTAACATAAGATACATTTAACGCTTATTCCATAACCATACTTTTATTAAAAGGACAAGTTTAATATCAATACCAACGTCACAAGACCTGTTCATTAAAGACACCTGCCCAGACGTCTATCTGTTGAATAGGGGAGGAAGAAACGTTGCGGTCACAGCTTACAGCTCCATGCAGCTTCCCAAGCTCTGGGGTCTTTCCCAGGGTGCAGGGTGGCAGAACCGGGTTGTGGAAGAGCTGTCAGAGTCCCAGACAGCAAAGCTGCTGTCCAATAGATAGATATACTTTATTGATCCCAAGCTGGGAAATAGCAGTGTGGCAGTAGCATTACACACAGTAACAACACACAGACACATCAAAACAGCAATATATAAAAGATACATAAAAAATGTATAAAAAAGCAGTCTATGTCTATTGCAAAGTAAACATACTCTATACAAATATAAGGAGCAGTGGACAGATTATGTAAAAAACATGAGATGCTTGAAGACTGTATTGTTATGAAAAAGTTTTAGCTGTTATTGTACAGTTTGATGGCATGTGGCAGGAAAGATTTAGAGTATCTGTACCTTCGACAGCGGAGCTGGAGCACCCTGTTTGAGAAGGTGCTCTGCTGTCGGACCAATGCGTGATGGAGAGAATACTGATCATTGTGAATGATGGCTAACATTTAATTTAGCGTTCTCTCCACCGCAGACTCAAAAGACTCCAGTCTGAGACCAAGTACAGAGCCAGCCTTCTTGATGATGTGATTCTGTTTGGACCAGCTTCTCTAACTATGTTGTTGGTGCTTTGTTTTATGTGTAGGGATACTTATGCTACTGCAGAGATTTGGTGTTATTTTGAGCAATATTACTGGTTAAAAAGCCATTTTAATGCCTAGCTAATCAGTGTTAGCCGAGTCCGGCTGTTAGCGACTCTCCTGGATTTCTCCATTAAAAGTTGTTACACAAAATAAACTGTCCTGATGGCTTATTTCATGTATGTAAGTGCAGAAAAAGACCTTATCTGCAACATCCTTTAATTTTGTGACATCTGTATTAACTTGGTAATAATGTGAAAGCAGGTTTGTGTGTCCCTGTGAACCTGAGGGCTGTGTTGTCTAGAGCTGTTGCTCCTGGTAGGGTCTCCCATGGCATAGTGGTCTCAGGCGAGGGGCGGGACTAAGAATGGTTTAGAAAGACTCCAACAAGAGAGAGGAAGAGAGACCCTGCCCAAAGGAAGCCCGGTGGCTGGGTTTGCCACGGAGCCCGGCCGGGCACAGCCCGAAAAAGTGACGTTGCACCTCCCCTCCTTTGGGCCCACCACTCACAGGACAAACTGCTGGGGTTGAGTGCGCTGCTGCACGGGTGGCAGTGAAGGTGAGTGGCCTCGATGGACCAGACCGGAGAAGCAGAGGCTGGCCCTCTCTGTGGGAAGGAGCCAGGACTTGTGTGGGAGCAGGAGCACTGCCAGTTTGATCTGGTGGAGCTTACCTCCACGCACAGTCTCAATTCTGGAACTGTACTCCTGGATAGGGGTTGGACCCTATTCTTCTCTGGAGTTGCCCAGGGTGTGAGGCGCAGGCGGGTCCTAGGATACTCACAACCCCCCGGCTGAGCGCTGCAGTGTTAGAGTTTACCCAAGCGTTCTTCGCCTGCAGGTGGTGGTGGTGGACGACTCTGACTGACAACAATGGAGACTCCTGGAGAGGCGTGACTGGGAGGAACAGCCTCCCTGATCTAAATCAGAGCGGTTGTCTGTTATTAGATTTCTGTGCTAACATAAGGATGCTCATAAGTGTACGTGGTACCAGAGCATCCTAGGCCAAAGGTCGTTGAGTGATTGTGCGAACGTATCATCTGATCTGAGGCCGTATGTTTTGGACACTCGAGTGAAGAGTGGGGCAGGGCTGTCAACTGATTACCATTTGATGATGAGTTGGGTCAGAGGATGGGGGAAGATTATGGACTGACAGGTAAGCCCAAAGGGGTAGTGCAGGTGAACTGGGAATGTCTGGAGGAGACCCCTGTCTGAGAGATCATCAACTCACACCTCTGGCGGAGTTTTTCTGGCATCTCTGTGGAGGTTGGAGTGGGCAATGTTCAAAGCTTCCAATGCTGAAGCTGCAGCGGTGAGATGTAGCCTTAAAGTCTTAGGTGCCTACTGGGGCGGTAACCCTCGACAACTGTGGTGGACACCAGTGGTCAGGGGAGCTGTAGTAGGAGTAGTAGACTCCGGAGGCGGTTGCAAGGTACCGACAAGCCCGAAGGGATGCAGCCTTAGCCCTTTCAGAGGCAAAGCAGCGGTTGTGGGAAAAGTTCAGTCTTGGATAGTGCCAAGGGAGTGGCAGACGGGGGTGGTGGTTCCCCTGGGGGACCAGAGAGTGTGTGCCAATTACAGGGGTATCACACTACTCAGCCTCCCTGGTAAAGTTTACTCCAGAGTGCTGGAAAGAAGGGTCCGTCCTATAGTCTAAACTCAGATTGAAGAGGATCAATGCGGATTCCGTGCTGGACGTGGAACAACTGACCAGCTCTTCACTCTCGCAAGGATCCTGGAGGGGGCCTGGGAGTATGCCCATCTGGTCTGCATGTGCTTTGTGGATCTGGAGAAGGCATATGACCGGGTCCCCCAAGAGATAGCGTGGGAGGTGCTGCGGGAGTATGGGGTGAGGGGGTCACCACCCAATCTCTGTACACTCAAAGCGAGAGCTGTGTCCAGATCTTCAGCAGTAAGACAGATTCGTTTCTCGTGGGGGTTGGCCTCCGCCAGGGGTGCGCTTTGTCACAAATCCTGTTTGTGATTTTCATGGACAGGGTATCGAAGTGTAGTCATGGTGGGGAGGGGTTACAGTTTGGTGGGCTGAGGATCTCGTCTATGCTTTTTGCAGATGACGTGGTCCTGATGGCGTCGCCGGTCAGTGACCTTGAGCACTCACTGGATCGGTTCGCAGCTGAGTGTGAAACAGCTGGGATGAGGATCAGCACCTCTAAATCTGAGGCCATGGCTCTCAGCAGGAAACCGGTGGATTGCTTTCCCCAGGTAGGGAATGAGTCCTTACCCCATGTAAAGGAGTTCAAGTACCTCGGGATCTTGTTCACAAGTGAGGGGACAGAGAATCAGAGCAGCGGGGGCGGTGTTGCAGTCGCACTACCGCACCGTTGGGATGAAAAGAGAGCTGAGCCGGAAGGCAAAGCTCTCGATCTACTGGTCAATCTTCGTTCCTACCCTCACCTATGGATATGAAAGCTGGGTCATGACCAAAAGAAAGAGGTCGCGGGTACAAGCGGCCAAAATGGGTTTTCTCAGGTGGATGGATCGAGTCTCCCTTGACATAGGGTGAGAAGTTCAGCCATCCGTGAGGGACTTGGAGTAGAGCCGCTGCTCCTTTGTGTTGAAAGGAGCCAGTTGAGGAGGTTCGGGCATCTAGTAAGGTTCCCCCCGTGCCTACCTAGGGACGTGTTCCAGGCACGTCCAGCTGGGAAGAGGCCTCAGGGAAGACCCAGGACTAGATGGAGAGATTATATCTCCACACTGGCCTGCGAACGCCTCGGGATCCGCCAGTTAGAGCTGGTTAATGTGGCCTGGGAAAGGGACGTTTGGGGTCCCCTGCTAAAGCTGTTGCCCCCGCGACCCGACCCCAGATAAGCGGTTGAAGATGAACCATCATTTTTAAGAAATCAACCTTGTCTCATCTGATGACTCTCATTTATGAACATTGTGACTTGTAAGAATGTCGATGACCAGAATATAACAAGGAAGGGTAACAAGAAAAACAAAGAATCAACAAGAAACAAAACATTAAAACAAGCCAAAGCAATTTATACTACATCTCCGTCACTATATAGGTTTCCTTGTTTTATTTTAACTCATTTTATGCCATGGATGCCATTTTCTTCTCTCTTCCATGTTCTTCTGGTGTCAGAGGTTACCAGCATATGACACACTGTCGGAGAAACAGTCTTTACCACTTTCTAATTTCTTTCTTCTTTAGCACCATCATCTGCAATTGCATTCCTGTTTGTTTGTTTGTTTGTTGCATTTATTTCGAATATTTCCCCAAAAAAGTTAATACACACATATGTGTACATACACATAAATGCACATACATATCTACAACAGTAATCGCATTCATCATGAAATAAAATATTCGAAAAGGAGTGAGAAGAAGTTAAACTTATAAACTCCCACCCCTTATCCTTATCCTTCTTTATAACTTACAACAAAAATAGAAATGAGCTTCCTAGCCCAACAGATTTCTTATATAAAAAATAAAATAAAACAGAAAACGCTAAGTGCTAAGCAAAAAAAAGTCCTCAACGCACAATAAAGTAATACACATATAGCTGTACGTGTGTTTACCAAAAAAATAATACGTGATTCAGATACACACAGAAAGATATATAGAAAAAAATATCCACCCCCATACTTTACAGTACACCCTATCACACCCTTGTGCCCATTATACCACTTAGTGGTCCTGAGTAACTTCATCCCTGTACCTTTTAAAGATCATATCTTTATACCTCAGTTTAAACTGTTTTATGTTTGGACATTCCTTTAATTCTTTATGAAATCTGTTCCAAAGCTGACTGAAACACAAAAACCTTTCCCGATTGTACGCACTAGTGGAATATTGAAATTAATTGTCCCTCTCAAATGGTAACCCCCTTCATATATGCTTAATAATTTCTGTATGTTTGTAGGTAATAAATTACATTTAGCTTTTTAACATAATTTGAGCTGTTTGATAATTGACCATATTTGTAAATTTGAGTAGGCGTGATTGCAGGAATAACGAGTTAGTGTGTTCCCGGTAGTCGGCGTTATGAATAACACGTATGGCTCTTCTTTGAATGATGGTTAGTGGCTGTAGTGAGGTCTTGTAATTGTTTCCCCAAATCTCAGCACAGTATTGCAAATACAGAGTGTGGAGGGATTTGTAATCTAAAACCTTTTTTGCTTTATTTATTATTGCGATGCTTCTTGAAACTTTGGTTTGGACATGTTTAATATGTGCTTTCCAACTCATTTTATCATCTATGGTTACCCCCAGGAATTTTATTTCATGAACTCTTTCAATTACAGTTCCCTCTATTTTTAATATTACCTGTTTATTTGTTCTACAATTTCCAAACGTCATCATTTTTGTCTTACCGAGGTTGAGTGATAACCTATTTGTGTCAAACCAGATTTTAAGTTTATTCAATTCTATATTGATCTCCTCCTGTAGTTTTTGTAAATCATCCCCTGAACAAAAAATATTCGTGTCATCTGCAAACAATACAAAGTGCAATATCTTAGAAACATAACATATGTCATTGATATACAAAAGAAAAAATTTGGGACCCAGCACTGACCCCTGGGGAACCCCACAAACAATGTCCAAACAAGATGAAACACAGTCACCCAGGCTCACAAATTGCTGTCTCCCACTTAAGTAACTTGTCACCCACTGAAGTACTATTCCCCTAATACCATATCTTTCCAATTTATTGAGCAGTATGTTGTGATAGATTCTGTCGAATGCCTTTTTTAAATCAATGAATATGCCAACAGCGAATTTCTTGTGATCTATTGCATTTGTTATTTCTTCCATTGCCTCAATTATTGCCAATGATGTTGATCTATTAGTCCTAAATCCGTACTGACTATCTGCAAGTATTTTGTGTTTTTCTAAGAATGTGTCCAATCTGCTATTACATAATTTTTCAAGTATTTTGGAAAACTGCGGTAGCATGACACAGGTCTATAATTTGTGAAATGGTGCTTGTTTCCAGTCTTATATAGAGGTAATACTTTAGCTATTTTCATATTGTTTGGGAATTAACCAGTTTGAAATGATAAGTTAGATATGTAGGTTAATGGTTTGGAAATACCCTGAAGTACTTTTTTTACCAAGGTCATATTGACATCATTAAAGTCAGTTGAGTGTTTGTTTGTGCATGCATTTACTATATTGATAATTTCATTTTCAGTCACTGCTTTAAGAAACAATGAACAGGGATTTCTCTCAAACCTATGTTCGTCATGTTTTCCTGTGTCACTGATTTTCTTTGCAAGGTCTGGTCCTACATTTACAAAGAATTTATTAAAACTGTTAGCCACATTAGCCATGTCATGATTTTCATCACCCATATCAATGAAATAGTTAGGCAGATTATTATGTCTAGACCCATTTCTTATAATATGATTTAGTACCTTCCATATTCCTTTAATATTGTCTTTGTTTTCATCTAATCTTCTTTTATAATAATCTTTTTTGCTTTGTCTTAAAATATTAGTTAACTTATTTTTATATTTTTTGTACTTGCATTCAGCTTCTTTGGTTTTCAATTTTATGAAATCTTTGTGAAGTTTATTTTTCTTTTTACAAGCATTTTGCAGCCCTTTTATAATCCATGGACAATGATCATATGAAGTTCTTCTGTTACATTTTCTTACTGGACAGTGTGATTCATATAATGAAGAGAATATTCTTAGGAATTCGTCATAAGCCCTGTTAACATCGTTTTCTCCATATATTGCATTCCAGTTATACTCCAATAATTCATTTCTAAGGGTAATTATTGATTCCTCTGTCCTTACTCTTCTATAATGTATTTGTTTGTTTAGATTTTCCCTTATATTGATGTCATAGACTGTGAACACTGGCAAGTGGTCGCTGATGTCATTAATCAATATACCGCTTATTGTATTATTGTCAATGTCATTGGTGAATATATTATCGATAAGAGTAGCACAATGGGTTGTAATTCTGGTTGGTCTAGTGATTCGTGGGAACAGGCTCATACCGTATATTGCATTTACAAAATCATCTGTAGCATTTTGATTTTTGGGGTTCAACATATCAATGTTAAAACAAATAGAGTTCTGTTAATTATTTTTGAAAAAAAAGTTTCCATCCATGAGCCGAATGTACTAATGCATGACCCAGGTGCTCTATAAATACAACTAACAATAATATTCTTAGTCTTCTCCATACAGACTTCAATTGTCAAACATTCAAATAAATGATCCACAGCTGTTGTCATCCCCTCTATAACCCTAAAGTCAAGAGATTTATGAATGTACAGAGCAACTCCTCCACCACTTTTGTTAAGTCTATTATTGTACCTGAATTCATAGCCGTCCAGTTCAAAATCTATACCTTTTTCATTGGTGATCCATGTTTCAGATATAGCTATTATACTAAATGGCTGTGAAAATGTATGAAGGTAGTCCTTGATGTGATTGAAGTTAGCATACAAGCTTCTGCTGTTGAAGTGAATGAGAGAGAATTTCCCCTTAGAGTTTATGCTCTGGTTGTATTGTTCATCTGTGTAATAGTAGCAGTTGTTATTTATAGATGAAAGAAAGTTGTTGTCTGGGTCTATATCCTGTCCCATGCCCCTGCTGTAGTCAGTATATTCAAAAACTCCCAGTTCTAATTTCTGATATTCCTCTGAACCAATCATCTGTGTTATTTGACTGATGTCCTCCCCGGATTCAGAGCAAGTCCTAGTGTTGGTCATAGTTGATTTGTAATTTGATTGCTTATTTTGCTTCTTACCTCAGTCCGGTACGGATTCACCCAGGTGGTCCTTATTCCCCTGACGGTAATCCCATTCACCCTCATTGGAATTTGTCCAGATCACTGATATGCTTGACACAGATAACTTTGGCTTCCTCGGGGGTCCCATTCAATTTAATGTAAACTTTGCAGTTGGAAGTCCAAGTGTTTTGTATTTTACTTTGTTTCCTTAGGATGCATGCTTTTCTGGCTATTTCAGCATTGCGTTTGGCCAAGTGCTCGTTTATGTAGACATCGGTCCCCTTTAACTTCCTTCCTTGTTCCAGCAGCATGATCTTATGTTTTCTACTCATCAATTTCATTATTACGATGGGTATCACTGGCGCTTTTCATTGACAGTGAATGGCAGGCTTCGATGTTTTGGAAATCCAGCTGTATCCCTTTGGACTCTAGAAAGGTAACCACTTGTTGCTCCACGGAATCAACTTCCAATTCACCGGGATCTCCGTCGTCTCTGGCCACTGCTCGAGCATAAGAACGGGGCTCTATCTTAAGTCCTAAGATGATCACATCGTTTGCCCGAGTGTGCTGCTCCAGGTCTGCAACTTTGTCTTCCAAATCGGCGATTCTCTTGTTTTTTTCAGCATTCAGTAGCCGTAGTGCTTTAACTTCCTTAACCAAGTCCATCATGGTTTTCCGAACAGCGGAAACTTCCTCTGAGATGAAGTCGAGCGATTTTTTAATATCAACTTCTTCGTTTGTCGCGTTTTTCCTCGTTGGAGGCATTATGTGCTCCTTTTTTCTCTCTTTTAACAATCGACCATATCTCTATCGCTCTCGCTCTGTCGCTCTCTCTCTCTCCTCTGTGAAAACTGAGTTGTTTCAGTCAGTGTGAACTCTGTAAACAGGTTAAAGTGTTGGAGACAAAAGATTAAGGATGGGTGGTCTGGGGACAATAGGTTTTCCTGTAGGAGTGAGTATGCCAAAGAGTGTGAAAGTTATGGACACTCTTAAAGTATATTGTGACTCAATGACATTGTATCATCTGTTGCTCCTAGAATGAAAACCCCAGTTTAAAACAAATAACTCTGTCACTTTAGCAGACAAATTATTTGGCAGTTTAGTTAATAGGTAAACACAAAAAGAGAAGTCAGATGGATTCCTTGCAGAACCATCTATAAAGAAAAACAGAATCATCGTTAGACACTATGTATCAAACAATGCATCCCATGGTTTTGATCCCCCAAGAATGGTTCTCCATCTTCAGCTGTAGGATCAAAGCTCAAAAATTAAAACAGTAGAGTGGTTCAGGCTTACATAAAACACAAGTGTGACCATGAGTACGATGCAGGACGTGCATACTTTGAAAATACAATAGTGTCAGCTGTTAATTTGTTAGTAGTTCTTAATCAACATAAAACTGCTGACATACAAGTATCATGCAAAAATGAAAAAGATTAGTTCATGTTGAAACAATCAGAGCTCAATCCGGTAGGTCAGTTTAAGTCGGTAGAGGCTATTTGCCTCAGCAGTCACAGTCTAAAAAGTTAGTTATTGGCCAAGTTTCTTCATATAGGGTTTGGGAAATCTCCACAAAAACAAAAAACAATCCATAAGTGGCGATAGAATTTTTTAATTACATTTTTTTTTTAACTCATTCAGTTTCTCTGGATGCAGTCAGGACCCACTTATTATCATTATAATAATGATAATAATAATAATTATTTATTTATAGTGCCAAATCATAACAAAAGTTATCTCAGGACACTTTACAGACTAGGTATAGACCACACTCTATGACCTAATTATGATTTACATAGACCCAACAACTCCCTCGTAGAGTACGGTGGCAACGAAAACCTTCCCTATTACAGGCAGGAACTTCAGGTAGACCCAGCTCTATGCAGGACGGCCATTTGTCTTGACCGGTTGGGGAGGAAGAAAAGAAGAGAGAAAGAGAAAAGACGGACAGACGGACAGAGAGAGTCAAAGACAGACAAGAAGAAAGACAGACAGAGACACTTCCAGAGATGCAAGCAACCAAAAAAACAGTAACTGTAATAATATCTATAGTAATGTGAATATGACTTATATGTTATGGCAGTTAATACAGCAGAATAGTAGAAACAAGCACAGCTAAGGTTATAGATTATAATAGTAGCAGGAAGCGTCATGCAGGACCACAGCAGCAGGCACCACCACGGTCAGCAGGAACCTCAGAGACGACAAAGCACAAACAACTCTGGGGAAGAAGTGAATTAGTAACATGCATTGATGAGACATGAATGATACAGACAGCAAGGAGAGACGCTCAGAGTATAAGGAAAAGTATTATCCCCGGCAGACTAGGCCTATAGCAGCATCATTGAGCAGAACAAAATCATTTAAAAAATAACAACATTGTTAAGGAATTGTAAGCTCTAGCTGTAAGCTTTATCAAAAAGGAAAGTTTTAAGTTTACTCTTAAATATGGGGACAGTGTCTGTCTTCCGAATAACACTTGGGAGTTTGTTCCACAGGAGAGGAGCTTGGTAGCTGAAGGCTCTGCCTCCCATTCTATTTTTGGAAACTCTAGGAACAACAAGTAGCCCTGCATTCTCAAAGCGCAGTGATCTAGTCGGGTAATACGGTACTATGAGCTCTTTAAGATACGACGGAGCCTGACCAATGAAAGCTTTGTAGGTAAGGAGAAGGATTTTAAATTCTATTCTAGATTTTACAGGTAGCCAGTGCAAAGAAGCTAATACAGGAGAAATATGTTCTCTTCGATTTGTTTAAGTTAGTACACCAGCTGCAGCATTTTGGACCAACTGGAATCTCTTAACAGACTTATGGGAGCAGCCTGATAATAAGGAGTTGCAGTAGTCCAGCCTAGAAGTAACAAATGCATGGACTAGTTTTTCTGCATCTTTCTGAGACACAATGTTCATAATTTCGCAAGGTGAAAATATGCATTCCTTGTCGTTAGTTTTATGTGAGAATCGAAGGACATATCCTCATCAAAAATAACACCCAGATTCCTTACTGTGGTGCTGGAGGACAACACAACATCATCCAGAGTAAGAATATCTTTAGCTATTGAGTTTAGGGGGCCTTCGGGGCCAAGTACGATGACTTCAGTTTATTCTGAGTTTAACATTAGAAAATAGCAGGTCATCCAGCTTTTTATTTCCTTGATGCACATTTGAAGTTTAGCTAACTGATCGGTTTCTTCTGGTTTGATCGACAAAAACAATTGTGTATCATTAGCATAACAATGAAAATGTAAGGAGTGCTTCCTTATAATATTTCCTAAGGGAAGCTCTGATAAATATGACTGAAACCAGCTTGATGTGGCTCCCTTAATGCCAATTAGATGCTCCAGTCTCTGTAGCAGGATGCGAATAGTATTAATATGACTGGGAGGAGTGGATTCATTTAGGCTAACATTCTTCATGACACAACTAGGTTTCAGTCAGACAGAGTAAATTAATATGGTTATCTGATATAAGATCATTTATTAATACAGCTTTAGATGACAGGGTTCTGATGTTTAAAAGTCCATATTTTATTTTCTGATTTTGTTGCATTATCGCAGATTTGGTTCTGATCCGGGGGGCAGACAGCGTTTGTATACTATACTGAGCTGGAAAATGCTCCACAGGGAGCGCAGAGACGTATGTAAGACTGTCACTCTGCTTCCTGGGCATCTGTGATAAGGGCAGCGCAGAGAGGTGTATTTAACTGCGACTCTGCTTCTTGATCCCAACACTGGGTTGGCATGGTTTTAGAGCGCTAACAACTGCGTCCAGGTTCTTAGATATGAGAGCGTCACCCTCCAAAGTAGGATGAATAACATCTCTCCTAATAAGACAAGGTTTTCCCCAGAAAGACTGCCAATTATCAATGAAGCCCACATTATTTACCGGGCACCATCCAGACAGCCAGTGACGGAATGATGACATGCGACTATACATGTCATCGCAAGTCAAGTTGGGCAGGGGACGAGAGAAAATTACGGAGTCAGACATAGTTTTGCATATGCACACACCGACTCCACATTATTTTTAGTGACCTCCGATTGACGTAATTGGGTGTCATTACCGCCGACGTGAATAACAGTCTTACCATATTTACGTTTATCCTATCAAATCCTTATCAAATAGGACTCAATGTCGCCCGCTCTGGCTCCTGGGAGGCATTTTACTATGGCCCCTGGTGTCGCTAAGTTCACATTTCTCAGAATGGAGCTGCCAATAACCAGTGTTGTTTCCTCAGCAGGTGTTTCACTGAGTGGTTAACCATGGGCTTCGATTTAGAGCTATGCTTTCCTCTCACAGTCACCCAGGAGGACCCTGGCTGCTCAGGGATTGCCGGGGGGAGGGCTGGCAGAAGCTAACGCTACACTAAGTGGCTTTGCACTGGCTAAAGTTATAGGTGGCCGGCTAGCTACCATAGCACAAAACTGAGCCTCCATGGTGCAGAGCTGTGCCTCTAACTCACTGAGCCTCGCCTCCAGTGCAACAAATACACTACACTTATTACATTTACCATTATCAGTAAAGGAGGCAGAGGAGTAGCTAAATATACGACACTCCGAGCAAGAGAGAGCAGGAGAGAGAGCGGGGGAAGTCATCACCAGCCGTGAAGCTAACTGATAAGCTAAAGTGGCTAACAGTGTGTATCGTTTAACACTATGGAATTAGCGAGAAAGTGGCTGAAAGAATGAGAGTTGTGAGTGCTTGAGTAGAACTAGTGGATGTTTAAATGTTAAGCGGTTACTCACTCTCTCTTCCTGTTACTGTAACAACAAGCAACAAAAAATATGCAACTGACACATTTATTCAAACAAAACTAGAAAGACTGATCAGATAGGTAACGTTATGTTTAACAGCGTCATGAAAAACTAAACATAGAAGCATGCACGAGGACAGCTAACGCTACCCAGTCTCTTCCTGTTTATCCGTCACCACGGCAACCTCGCCACTGATCCTGTTCTATGAATGTACTAAAAGTAGACTTAGTACACTGACCAAATCAATTTAAAAATAAATAAAAAGCAGATTTAGTACATTGAATAAATTAATTCAAAAATACTTAAAAAGCAGATTTAGTACATTCAATAAATTCATTTAAAAAAGAAGTACATTTAGTACATTAAATTAATTCATTTAAAAATAAATGAAAAGCAGATTTAGTACAATGACTAAATAAATTTGAAAATAAAAAAGTAGATTCAGTACATTGACTAAATTAATTTAAATATAAATAAAAAGAAGATTTAGTACATTGACTAAATTAATTTAAAAATAAATAATGAAAAAGTAAATTTAGTACATTGACTAAATTAATCTAAAATCAAATAAAAAGCAGATTTAGTATATTGACCAAATCAATCCAAAATAAAAAGTAGATTTAGTAAATTGACTAAATTAATTTAAAAGTACATCAATAAAAAAGATAAAGCAATCCTGTGTTTTCACTGCAGCATTCATACACACACACACTTACGCTTGTGTAATATTATTATTATTATTATTATTATCATTATTATTATATAGAATGCTTCAATTTGCAAAAAACAATACGCATATTTTTGAAAATTTCACCATCACTATTGCAGTTTTTCAACAGGTTTTTCAAAAAACTGTACCATAAAATTAAAAAAAATGCAAATACCATTGAGAGTGATGTGGAAGAAACGTGACTGAGAAAGTGAATAACAGGAAACTATTTCAAAACCACAATGTTACAATGAACTTGAAACATAGGCCTGATAAGCTCACATTCTGTTTTGAGAATAATAGAACTATATTGGCCATGTATGACGACTGGACACAATAATATAATATAATATAATAATAATAATATACTACTAATAATAATAATACTCTTAGCAGGAAACCGGTGGATTGCTTACTCCAGGTAGGGAATGAATCCTTACCCCAAGTAAAGGAGTTCAAGTACCTCGGGATCATGTTCACGAGTGAGGGGACGATGGAGCGTGAATTTGGCCGGAGAATCGGAGCAGCGGGGGCGGTGTTGCAGTCGCTCTACCGCACCGTTGTGACGAAAAGAGAGCTGAGCCGGAAGGCAAAGCTCTCGATCTACCGGTCAATCTTCGTTCCTACCCTCACCTATGGTCATGAAAGTTGGGTCATGACCGAAAGAACGAGGTCGCGAGTACAAGCGGCCGAAATGGGTTTTCTCAGGAGGGTGGCTGGAGTCTCCCTTAGAGATAGGGTGAGAAGTTCAGCCATCCGTGAGGAACTCGGAGTAGCCGCTGCTCCTTAGCGTTGAAAGGAGCCAGTTGAGGTGGTTCGGGCATCTAGTAAGGATGCCCCCTGGGCGCCTCCCTAGGGAGGTGTTCCAGACACGTCCAGCTGGGAGGAGGCCTCGGGGAAGACCCAGGACTAGGTGGAGAGATTATATCTCCACACTGGCCTGGGAACGCCTCGGGATCCCCCAGTTAGAGCTGGTTAATGTGGCCCGGGAAAGGGAAGTTTGGGGTCCCCTGCTAAAGCTGCTGCCCCCGCGACCCGACCCCGGATAAGCGGATGAAGATGAGATGATGAGATAATAATATAACCCTTATAATATCCACAAAGGATATTTGAGACACTGAAACAAGTTACCACAAGTAACTTGTATATATATATATACATATGAGTGTGTATTGGAGTGTGTATTGGAAAACCCGATGGGCCATGTAAATGTTGTCAACCCACGAACTTCAGTATAAGAGGGGGAGTTATGTTAAGAGTCACTTGGAATTCTGTGATGAGAGTGCGTTGACCTAGATTCACTAAATTCCCCTTGATGGCTGTGAGACTTTTCTGCTGACTTCTCCTTGTAGAACTTTCTATTTTTTTATAATACATTGTTCTACTATAGTGAAAGCAAAAAACCCAGAATAATGGGTCAGGATGGACAGTGATGCTACAATATTGCATTTTCTAAATCAATCACCAGAAACTCCAACCTGTGACATCTACGATGCCTCTTATGGTAAAATGGGAGTTATATTTGAGATATTCCACAATGGCAAGTTTGTTTTATAAGAAAGAATCAGTGTTGCTTTCAATGACTTGAATTTTGTCTTATGTGAGCTAAAACAATTTTGTCTGATCATAGTAATCAAGAATGTAACTTTCTGTGTGTCTAACAATCAACTCTCACTGCAAAACCATAACCTCCCCTATTGACACCAATACTTGTTCTTAATAAATGTTCCTATATGTATATGCATGTGTATGTATGTGTTGAACATTAACATCCTGTTCATTATAAGTTACGGTGTCATCTAGTCTGGATGTTTTTATCTTTCATTTCTAATTTGTGATTTTCAAATGCTCTGACCTTCCTCCGCTGTCTGAATGGCCTGTTCACTGGAACCATGAAAACCCCAGGCAGAAACACACAACCAGGACTCCTCTGGATCTTTTCCCAGTCTCCTTCTTTCTCTCCTTCTGCTGTTGTCTTGATGAGGCCGTCTTTGTCCAGGATTCTGCGCCTGATTCTGCTGGTATAGTGAAACAAATGGCTGGTCGAATGTCGGCCAATCAGAGTTCACACCACTTCAGCTCCCATTTCTTGAAATCTTTTAGTTCCTCTGGCTGCCATGTCCTGAACACAAGCTCTTCAGTGTTCAATTCAACTGAAACATCTGGTGGACATCCTCTCTTATTCCTTTTCTTCAGGCCAGTAGTCAAAAAAGAAGTTGCTGTTTGGAGAGAGAACTTTCTGGAGAAGCAATGCTAGCTTTTTTCTTGTTTCAGTCAGTTTCCCCCCTGTCACTGGTGTTGTGAAAACTGACACATCTGATGCAGGTCCAGTCTCCCCTCCCCCACATTGTCAGAGTCCTTCTGGGTCGTTGGAACATGCATAGGCGCTTGATGGAGCGGCTGCACAGCCTGGAGATAGCTTTGAGGAGACCCTGTCTTTTGTCCCTAATTTCCTGTTCCTCATTCTTCCATTCACTTACTTCTTCTCTTTCTGTCTCACATACTTATTTCTTTAACTTCTTGTCTTCCTATAATATATAATATATAATATAATATATATAATATGATTAAATTTGCTTTCCTCTGTCCTTCTCTTTTAATTCTTTATACCAACAATCCATCTTTCCCTACTTTCTGTGCCTTTCTCTCTCACATCACTTTACCCTATTAACTATATATGTACCTAATATGTGCCTAATAAAGGACGGGAGTCCAGTAATGCCAAAATGGAACTTCTCAACTACAATTTACCCATTTATCTGCTATAAATTTAGCAGGACCTGTAATAACTTTCCCATTTTTCTATTGACTCACTGGGATGTGCTTTTACTTTTTAATGGGCTTATTGCTCACAAAAAATATTTCATACATCCTGATCTTCCCATGCAAACATGGTTGGATCTTATCACTAACTTCAGATAACTTTTTCCAGCCAGGTGGTTAATACAATAAATTTCGTTCAAAGCAATGCACCCTTATAATATCCACAAAGGATATTTGAAACACTGAAACAAGTTACCACAAATTTTTCTTTTCTTTACCACATTCATACTCCCATTATATTGTAGTTGGAAATCTCTACACTCCTACAAATTATATTTGCATTTCAAAAATGTCTACCTCGATATTCAAACCACAAAGGAATTATAGAATATCTTGACAGCAGAACCACACAGGAAATAGGAAGACGGCCAGGATACCCACAAAGGAATCACCTTTAAAGAAAGAAAGGCTTGTGAATATTGCAAATTTCTATCACAGTTTACAGAGGGCAACTTGTCCTGTGCTTTTAGTTACACAGAGTCATAATTATAAATTACACAGAGACATAATTTTAGTCACACTGCCCAATACACCATTTTGCAGCAAAATTCTGTCCCATTCTTTAAGTAGTTGTTTCATGTAGGGTGATGAGGAATCACCTACGCCGGGCTGGGACCGATTCTGCTCTTTCCACTGCTGCATCTGGGAAAGGTCTGGGTCCTTGGACTGGTGTTCCTCCTACATGTCATCTCCTTCTGCCATGACTCGGTCAGCATGCAATCGTGCCTTTTCCCTTTTCCGCTCAGGCAACCTGAACAAAGCATCAGCATCAGTTCTGGTCGTTGTGCTAAGCTGGATGGAGACTACGGCTGGCACAGGCAATTACTGGTTCTTTGACTTCTTGTACCTGGTTCAGCACCGCTCCCAAGCCCTTAAAGCTGGTATCTGTGTACAGTCTAAAATGATGAGAGAAGTCAGCATATGCCAGGGCAGGTGCATTGAACAGGACTGCTTTCTAATCAAATCAAATCAACCTTTATCTATATGGCGCTTTTCATACAGAAAAGTATCGCAAAGTGCCTTACAGAGATGTACAGAAAAAGAGAAACATCAAATAAAATCAGGAGAAGAAAGTTAAAAGAACCCAACCCTCCCACAATCATGCACAGAGACATACACAAATGTATATACGTTCATTCACACATTCACATAAACATACACAGCCACGCTGACACACAGACACACACACTCACACCTACACAAACACTAGCTGTCACTACAGAGACATGGCCGGGCAGCGAGACCTGAGGTACAGAGGAGTCTAGAGGAAGCTACCTTTGGGGGGCCAACCACACTGGGAGAGATCCCAGTCCAAGGTCACAGGGAGCACCGCCACAGAGACCACCCCAACCTGGCAGACAGGAGCCTCCGCACCAAAGTGCAGAGCCCTCTAGCTGCCCGGGCTGGAACTGTCCACGGGACAGCACCCCCCACGACCAGACCAGAGACAACTCCCAAACTGGCAGGCCCCCTGACGAAACACTGGAGATTAAAAAGTGTTGCCTAAAACAGTAAAGGGTTAAAATATGGAGGCTAAAAACACAAGGGACTAAAACATAAAAGCATAAAAGCATAGAGGCTAAAACATGAAATAGAAAATAAAAGCATAAGAGCATAAGACATGAGGCCATAAAAATAAATAAAAGCATGAAGGCTAAAACACAGAGATTAAAACAGTAAAATAGGATAAAAAGTGCTCTGATGAGCACTGCCTAAAAGAAATCAATTAACTAAAAGCCTGGTTAAAAAGATGGGTCTGAGCCTCTTTTTAAACACCTTGACAGTCTCTGTGACCCTGAGGCTCTCCGGCAGGCTGTTCCACTGTCGGGGCCCATAACAACTGAAAGCCGCCTCCCCATGCTTTTTTGAACTTACCTGTGGTATGGTTAAAAGGCCGGTGCCGGAGGACCTCAGGGTCCGCGGCGGCCGATAAGGTAAAAGCAAATCAGATAGGTAAGAGGGCCCAAGACCGTTAAGACACTTAAAAACTAGTAGAAGAACTTTAAAATCAATCCTGAAACGCACGGGGAGCCAATGCAGCGACTTTAAAACTGGTGTTATGTGCTCCCGCCCTCTGGTCCTTGTCAGCACTCGTGCAGCTGAGTTTTTTAATAATTGTAGATTCGAAATGCTCTTTTTGGGAAGGCCAGAGAGCAGGGCATTACAGTATTCTATACGACAAGAGATAAAAGCATGCATCAGCACCTCCGTGCTGGCCTGAGAGAGAAACGGGCGGACTCTAGCTATGTTCTTAAGATGGTAAAAACCTATTTTTGTTATATTTTTGATGTGTGGAATAAGACTGAGCTCAGAGTCAAAAATCACACCCAGATTTTTTACAGATTGTGATAGTTTAAATTTCTGTAACTTTGGTAAAAGTTTCTCTTTCTGGCCCTCAGGACCAATGAGTAAAATCTCTGTTTTGTCCTGGTTGAGCTGTAGGAAATTTCCTGCCATCCATGTCTTGATATCTAAAATGCAGTTAAGAAGGACATCAATAGGCCCTGTGTCATCAGGAGACACGGCGATATACAGTTGCGTATCGTCAGCATAACTATGAAAGCTGATGCCGTGCCTCCTGATGACGTCCCCAAGGGGAAGCATGTAAAGATTAAAAAGAGTTGGACCTAAAATTGACCCTTAGGGAACACCACACTTTATTTTGTGGGTTTCTGAGGAACATGTATCCATACTTACAAAGAAGTGTCGATCTGTGAGGTAAGAAATGAACCAGTTAAGAACAGTACCAGAGAGGCCGACCAGGTTCTTCAGTCTATCTAATAAAATGTGATGGTCTACTGTATCGTAGGCGGCGGTTAGATCCAGTAGTACCAAGACTTTGAGTTCATTGTTATCCAAGTTGCACCTGATGTCTTTTAAAATCTTTAAAAGGGCTGTCTCTGTACTGTGGTTCGCCCTGAAACCAGACTGACACTTCTCAAAAATGTTGTTTGCAATTAAAAAGTCATTTACTTGATTGAAAACAAGTTTTTCCAAAATTTTACTTAAAAACGGTAAGTTGGATACAGGCCGATAATTATTAAAGATGTTGGGATCTACATTGTTCTTCTTCAGAAGGGGCTTCACCACCACCGTTTTAAAGTAGGTGGGGAAAACCCCCTTCTGAAGAGAGCAATTCACCATGTATAAAAGCTGATCCTCAAAGAATCCACAAAGTGTTTTAAAAAACGGTGTGGGAATTGGATCTAATAGTCAGGTTGTGGACTTTACTTGGGAGAGGATTCGACCAAGTGTCCCCAAATCAACCAGGGCAAAACTCTCCAGTGTTTTCTCGGGTAAAATCAATGATCCAGGTTTGTCAACATTAGATCTGTTGGGGTAAAAGACTCGATCTGATGTCATTGATTTTATTTCTGAAGTGGTCTGCAAAGTCCTCACAAAGGGCGTCAGTTGGTGTTTTGGAGGATCTATTAAAATTTTTGTTTGTTAAAAGGTCAATTGTGGAGAAGAGGAATTTGTGGTTGTTTTTATGTTCGTTGATTAGTTTATGGAAATGGGAGATTCTTGACTGTTTGATTGCGTTATTGTATGTTTTGAGATGTTCACGTAAAATTTCATAGTGAACTGTCAGTTTTGTTTTTCTCCATCTCCTCTCAGCACTCCTGCAGACTCTCTTTAGTTTTTTAGTTTCTGCATTTCTCCACGGGGGTGTCAGTCTTGTCATATTTATTTTTCTTGAGAGTGGAGCCACCAAGTCCAGCGTTGATTTTATTTTATGGTTAAAATTGTGGTTAAAAGCTTGTTGGCACTCTGGGGACCAATTACATGGGGCTGACTTTTTTTCTTCCTGTGTGGTAGTGCCATATCTTAGGGCATTCAATGGCATTGCGTTTAGGGAAAGCAAGTATAAAACGACAGTAATAGCCAGCAAAACCAAGGAAAGATTTCACCTGCTTCACTGTCTGAGGTACTGGCCAGCTGTCTTAGCCGATCTGTGGCTGTACAGCGACCATTCTTGCTGATAACATGTCCCAGGAAAGTCACCTCTCGCTGGAACAGGTGGCACTTTTTGGGCTGCAGTTTCAGTCCATGCTGGTGGAGCTGCTGGAACACCTCTTCCAGGTGGCGCATGTGGCCGCTGAAGTCAGTAGAGAACACAACAACTCACCCAGATAAATCAACAGTGAGTCATTTATCATGTTGCCCAAGCAGCGTTGCATCAGCCTCTGGAACCTGGTCTGGCATTGCACAGGTCGAATGCCATTCGTTTGAATTTGTAGAGGCCAAAGAGCTGTCTTCTTTCTATCAGCAGGATCCATTTCCACTTGCCAATAGTCACTTGCCAGGTCCAACGTGGAATACCATATGGCAGCTTTGAGCTCGGTTAATGAGTCCTCGGTGCGAGATAATCTACACAGAACCACCAGCTTTTGTCTTTCTTCCTAACAAGCACAATTGGGGCTGCACTTTCCCTCACTACGTCACTCTCCAGCATGTTCTTAAGCAAGATTTGTAGATCAGCATACCAGCTTGGCGGGACAGATCAGTACCTTCCATGATTTGGGGGCGCTGATCCAATTGTTATCTGGTGCTTCAAAACCCCAGTACAGCCAAAGTTCTCATTGTGGCTGGAAAACACCTTGGTCCACCTCTGCAGTAAGCTTACCATCTTCCCCTGTTGGTAGGGGGTCAGCACGTGTCCTTGTAAGCACATCATGGGATCTCTTGACTCCCTCTGTGACCCCTACTCTCCTTACTGCTCTCTACACACTATTGACTGACTAGCTCTTGTCCTTCTTGTATGCCAGCTGTTGCCACCACTGTTAGTTAAGCCAATGGTTGGCGCTGAGGGACCTCTATTGTGTGACTGGGCATTCACACCAAAAGTGATAGAGGTGATAAAAATGTTTAGCTGCAATTTAAAACCAATGTAAATGACGCGATGACAGGCAATGCCGCTCCCGGCGATGCTATTCCGACGATAAGAGCAACGCGACTAAGCATTCATCGCGTGTGTCGCAAGAAATCGAAAAAAAATGACTTTTCAAGCGACATCACGTGACGCTGTGCCGTGAAAATCACGAACAGGATTGGTGACAAAGCGCACCCCTGGCGGAGGCCAACGGGAACGAATCCGAATTACTGCCGAGGATCCGGACACAGCTCTCGCTTCGGGTGTAGAGAGATTGGATGGCCCACAGAAGTTACCCCCTCACCCCATACTCCCGCAGCACCTCCCACAGTATCTCCCGCGGGACCCGGTCATATGCCTTCTCCAGATCCACAAAGCACATGTAGACTGGATGAGGATCGCAAGGATCCTTGCGAGGGTGAAGAGCTGGTCCGTTGTTCCACGTCCAGGACGGAATCCGCATTGTTCCTCTTCAATCTTTCCAGCACCTTGGAGTAGACTTTACCAGGGAGGCTGAGTAGTGTGATACCCCTGTAATTGTCACACATCCTCTGGTTCCCCTTTTTCAACAGGGGAACCACCACCATTGTCTGCCACTCCCTTGGCACTGTCCCAGGACTCCACCCAATGTTGTAGAGACATGTCAACCAAAACAGCCCCTCCACACCCAAAGCTTTCAGCATTTCTGGACGAATCTCATCAATCCCTGGGGCTTTGCCACTGTGGAGTTGTTTGACTACCTCAGGGACTTCCACCAGAGATATTGACAATGATTCCCCATCAGCCTCCAGCTCTGCCTCTACAAAAGAGGGCGTGTTAGTCGTGTTAAGGAGTTCCTCAAAGTGCTCCTTCCACCGCCCGATAACCTCATCAGCAGAGGTCACCAGCGTCTCGTCCTTACTGTAAACAGCCTGGACGGTTCCCCGTTTCCCCCTCCCGAGATGTCGAATGGTTTCCAGAAGCACCTTGGTGCCGCCCAAAAGTCCTTCTCCATGACTTCTCCGAACTTCTCCCACACGCGCTGCTTTGCCTCTGACACAGCAGAGGCTGCAGCCCTTCTGGTTACCGCCCCTTGAGGCACCTAAGACCATGAGGCTATGGTAGAACAATGTATTATAAAAATAGAAAGGTCTACAAGAAGGAGTCAGCAGAGAGGTCTCACAGCTATCAAGGGGAATTTATTGAATCAAGTTTAACACTCATCACAGAGTTTCAAATTCTAAGATTCAAAATCCTACATTCCTAAATTCCTAAATTCCAAGTGTCTCTTAACAGTTCTTCCCATCTTATACTGATGTTCGTGTGCTGACATCGTTTACACGCCCCATCAGGTCTTTCCAATACACACTCAGTACATTTACAATCAGTAGCGTCTACTTTGTGTCCAGACGTCATCATGCCCAAATACAGCTCTATTGTTTTATAAACAGAATGTGTGCTTATCAGGCCTATGTCCCCAGTACACGGTGACCTCGCCCTGTTATTCACTTTCTCAATCATGTTTTCATCCACATATCCCTCCTTTGAGGGTTCATAACCCTCATTAAAGTATTATCGTTAGAAATCAATTCGCCATCCCTGCTCATGCAGGTGAAAAAACTCTGGCCTTCATTTCGTCATCATGTAATCATTCTTGATCATCTCATCATCTGTGGAGGAGAAAAGTCCTGCATAGTCCCCATGGCCTCTGTTTTGACATACATAGATATTGGACAACTGCGCTGGGCGCTGCTGCATTGATTTCTTCAAGTTAATATTTTAGCATGTGATAAAAATTAACCAGTGATAAAACATTTGTAAATGTAACTATAAAAACTGTAAATTATAAACTGTAAAACTGTAAATTATAAACCGTAAAACTGTAAATTATAACCGCAATCATGATATAGTGTTATTACCTGTAAAACTATCAACTGAAATCATCAAATGTAGTGTAAGCCTGAGCAACTTTAGATTAGCGCTTGCCTGCGTTGTGCAGTTGTGTTAAATGATGTTTTGATTAGAATGAAAAATGAATCTTAACCTAACTGAATATAAGGAATGAAAACACTACTTTCTTCTTTCCTGACTGGCGGCTGTGGCTTGGTGGCAGAGTGGGTCGTCCTCTGTTCGAGAGATTGGTGGTTCGATCCCCATCTCCCCCCGGTCCACATGTCGAAGTGTCCTTGGGCAAGACACTGAACCCCGAATTGCTCCCCGTGCTGCGCATTGGTGTGTAAATGTGATGTGAATGGTTAGATCAGATTAGATGGTATGTAGATGTCTGCTGCCATCAGTGTGAATGTCTGTGTGAATGGGTGAATGTGACAGACACTGTGCAGCGCCTTGAGTAGTCAGATGACTAGAAAGGCGCTATATAAGTACAAGACCATTTACCATTCAACTATGCAGATCATCCGCTGTGATCTGGTGATTATAACCATCTAATCTCTGAGTGTTTACATCCACCATACCATATCCCTCCTGAAGTCACTATTTGGGATTTACCTTGATTGTCTTATTACCATAAAGCCTGTAACTATTCTCTGGTGTATGATTATGATGTAACCTTTATAATGCGACTTACACTCTAGTATTGGATAGCACACACATATGAAATTCATGAACATTCTTGTACAGTCTTAAACAATAATGGAATATTATGTAGGTGCATGTGTCGGCATCGCCCATCATCAGTCCTTGAAGTCGCAGACTCCGCCAATACCAAGTATCAGTGGTGCAATATTTCCGCGTGAGAGGATGTCTCGTGGCACAGTCCTGATGAGCTCTCTCTCAGTTAGTTTGTGTCCATTTCACCATCCTCCTTATTGCTCCAAAAGAGAAAAAGAAAGAATCAGAAACCATGTAGACATTCCATACTTAATTTGCCCTGGGTAGTGGTTCAGTTTACCAACTCCAGTTAAGCCATTTGTAGTTTTGTATCCTCCACTGCCCGCTTATACAACATTCTCTGGATCCACCTTTTCAGCATGGGTATGATGCAACAGTGTAGGGATGCTGCAACAATTAACACTATGAAAATGATCGCAATAGCTTTTATACATAATGCTCCCCACTCTCCAACTATTGATTCTAGTCTTCTCTACTCACGTGCATCTCTGCCTGCATTTTTTGTCATTTCAGCCTGCAGCTTCTTCAATTTGTTCATAGCTTTAATCTCATCTCGGCCTTAAACTCGTATGGAATTCCTTGTGGTTGTCCTATAACATCCAAATACACTTGACCTGTCCTCCATTAGACTTCTTATTCGTGTCTTCCATTATCTACTTCCATGATCCATCCACACAATGCCTCTCGCACTACCCTGTCCTCCATTAGACTTCATCTCATTCGTGTCTTGCATTATCTACTTCCATGATCCATCCACACAACGCCTCTTGCACTACCAGCACTCATTTTACTGCCCCATAGTCCCACACTGACGCTCCTAACTTATCTTACATCCACTCACATAAAACTTACCTACTTTCATCTTTGAGGATTTCTGAAATCGTCACCTCTCTACCAAACCTTAATCTCCCTCCTGTTACCACCTCTGTCCTAAATATTTTGTTCTCTTCTAACTTCTCTGGTACCTCTGCGTCGGTCACCCTTTCTAGATTTATGTCTCCCAATATAGCACTCATCTGGGTTTGTTCAGTTATTTTTATATAGGCTTTGTGGTCATAATTTGGGTCCCATTGTCTACCCAACTTAATTTGCATTGTCAGTTCCTGCCCTGTAATTATGCTGATCTGACATTGATCTAACCCTCATCGGCTGCCTTATTCTTCTCCGTCTATACCACACAGGTTTGTCTCCCCCACTTTCACATGCACAATGTACTCATATTTCTGATCTGGCCTTGTAAATTGTTATGGTCGTATTATTTTTATCATCCCAAATCCATGCTGTATGGCTCTGTCTTTTCTTTCGCATTTTTATGCTTTCCTGTGTTAGACGCTCAAATGGGTTTGTACATTTATTTCCATCTGACAATGCTGGCAGGTGGTACAGATTGAGTAATTTTGCATCATACTCATCTGTTTTAGACTGGTGGATCCCTGTCCTGCTGGATCGTCTTTTCCTCGTCTCCGACTCCTTCTTTCTGTGGAATCTCGCTTATCTGTACCTGGCTCGGCACAGTTCTGCTCTCCACAGTCATCATACTCTGAACACACACGAATGTCAGAGTCAGTTTTACCACATTTCTCATCTCCTACTTCTGCCGTTGGGTTCCCTTCATCCTTGATTCGCGTTTCTGTGCAGTGGTTCAGACGATACCACGTGGTCCTCCCTTCGACCTGGACCGCTGTCGGCGTGGCCCTGACCACCTGGTACGGTCCTTCCCAACGTGGTTGATGCCACTTCCTCCGGAACACCTTGATCCACACCAAGTCTCCTGGTTTCACTGGCCACTCCACCTTCTGCTCCAGTCTCTCCTCTCATGCTCTTTCCTGTGTGTAGATAGTTATATGGATCATTCATTCATTCATCTTCAACCGCTTATCCCGGGGTCGGGGTCGCGGGGGGGCTGGAGCCGATCCCAGCTGACATCGGGCTTGAGGCGGGGTACACCCTGGACAGGACGCCAGTCTATCACAGGGCACACATAGAGACGAACAGAGACAGACAACTATTCAAACCTATGGGCAATTTAGAGTCATCATTTAACCTAACACGTGCATGTCTTTGGATTGTGGGAGGAAACAGAAGAACCCGGAGAAAACCCAAGCAGACACGGGGAGAACATGCAAACTCCACACAGAAAGGAACAGAAACACAGTTCTATGGATCATAGTTAGATATTTCATATATGCTTTCAGCTCATTTTGCAATTGTTCAAGCGGTGGTCCTTTAAAAGGTCCTCTTAGCTGCGGTGCTGGCATAGGTCGACCTGTTAGCATTTCATGCAGTATTAAATGCGTTATTCTATGCGTTTGCATGCGATAGCTCATTAGTGTTAGTGGCAAATCACTACCCAGTTCAGCTTAGTGGCGGCACAGATTTTGTTTAGCTTAGCCTTCAGGGTTCCATTTACATGCTCAACCATTCCTTGGCTTTTTGGATGATACACTGCTCCTAAACGTTGTTTGATTCTCAACTGTTGTAGGATATCTTTTGCAACTTTCTTTACAAACACAGACCCATTGTCAGAGCTGATTTCTGATGGAATCCCAAAACGCGGGATTACTTACTTGTTTAATTAATGAATTACTTGATTTTAATATATTGACATAGTCCATAACTAAATGTTTAAATGGACCTCGTGGTACTGGAAAATGTCCAACAGGTGTTTTCACACCTTTCTTTACATTATTTTGAGCATATACTTCACATTGGTTTAACACCTCGTTCACCATTGCTTACATATAAGGCGACCAGTAACCTTGTTATTGAATTTTCTTCATCACTCCCCCCTTGTCTAGTGATCAAGACTGTGCACTTAAGAAATAAACATGGACAACAACGTCACTGGGGCCACCAACAAACCGTCTTGTGACCAATACCCCTTGTTCACTCATTGTTGCCCTCGCCTTCTCCAAATGTCTCATTCATCCTCAGCCGCTTCTTTTGAATCAAAAGTTGTACTTTTAAATATTTGGGTGTTTTCATCTGAATTTTGCATATTTTTTGACGAACACAAAATTGTCATGTTTATTTTACACAATGCATCTCTTCCAATCAAATTGACAGGTTTTTGTTTCGCAACCAGAATTGGGATTTTAATTTTTTTCATTTTCTGTGGTTATTATCACTGGAGCCGTCATTTGAATTAGTTCTTAGTTATTAGTTATTCTTAGTTTTCTGTAGTTATTTTCACTGGAGCCGGGATTTGAATTAGTTCTTAGTTCTAAGTTATTCTTAGTTTTCTGTGGTTATTTTCACTGGAGCCGTCATTTAAATTAGTTCTTTGTTATTCTTAGTTTTCTGTGGTTATTTTCACTGGAGCTGTCATTTGAATTAGCTGCTTTTGTCCCGAGAATCCTACTGTCTCAACAAATCTGTCTGACATGGGGAGGTGCGTGGCAAACTTTGGACCCACACATGTGCGAGTGGCTCCAGTGTCCACTAGCATTGGTACTTGTCTACTTATATTTAACCTGCAGCATAGGTTCCTCATCAGCCTCCACCGCTAACACCGGAAACTGACCCTCCCCTTTAGGATTCTCTGGGCACCCCTAGTATCCAAAATTAGGTCTCCCCCAGGCATCTAGCTCCACATTGCATTGGCCTGCCTCTGCCCCCTCTGAATGCATTGTTCTTTGGACATCGGTCTGCAAAATGACCTGGCATGCTGCACTCCCAGCATTCACCACTGGTTCGCCGTGGTCCTTGTCCTCTGTAGGGACCTCCCCTTGAACGATATGAGTTTCCATATCCAACCCGTGCACCAAGAGATTGTTGGTATCCATTGGCAGCTTCTGGTGATTGTTGCGCTGGTGTTAACGCTTGTGCAGGTGGTTGTGGGATCTGATTTTCTTGTATCTCCTATACCACCATCACAAAAAGGTTCTCCATTGCTGCCGCCCCAAAACATCTTGCCCATATCGCTTTTATGTCACAGAGGGCCAGCATTTTTCCCACAGTTTCCTCTTCAAATGCTCTTATCCATTTGCTGGCTCCTTCGTGAATGTCAGTCAGCCTTGAGACGAGACCTGCAGGGTCGACTGTTTGCCACGGCACATAATGCCCCTGAGTGCCCTTTATTAAAATTGGATACTGGCCTGCCTCATATCTGTCTGGTTTACGTATGTTTGGCCTGTATCTCTTTGATAATCTTGGGATATCCTTAATGTATTCTGGGTATTTGGCCCAATTATCTCAATTGGTCGTGCAGTCATTGTTGCGTTGCTGTGTTATTATGGCGATGCTAATCTTTGATAGCACTTTTGCAGAGGTGAATGTTATTTCTATGTTTTACTGGTGGTAAGTTTAGGCCTAGCTTACCTTGGTTATGCTAAGCTCGTCTTTAGTGATATTTGAAATAAATTGAACCATTAATTCTTTAGCTTTAATGCTAGCTAGTTTAGCCTTAGCTATATTGGTTATGCTAAGTTAGGCTATGACAAAACCCACAGTCTGATTTCATATGCTAGTTTTTTAGCTCAATGCTAGTTAGCTTAGCCTTAGCTATGCTAGTTATGCTAAGCTAATCTATGGTTATACCCAAAGTCTAATTTAATGTGCTAGGTTTATAGCTCAATGCTAATTAACGTAGCCTTAGCTATGCTAGTTATGCTAAGCTAATCTATGGTTATACCCAAAGTTCAATTTAATATGCTAGTTATGCTAAGCTAGGCTTTGGTAATAGCTGTAATCAATTTGAAATGCTAAAACTTAGATAAGCCTTTCAGGCAGCTATGCTATTTGCGCCTATAGCTAACTGCTAGGTCCTCTCAGCTGGTGTTATCTGTTACACTCCCCCTCCTGTCTGGCAGTCTTCCATCTACCAAGAATTTAAGCTGCCCCATGTTTGATTCAAAATGGCGATCAGGTTTTAAAATGGCCGGCCTCAAAGCCACACCTAAGTTTCAACTGCGCTCTGACTTCAAAATGGCGATTGATAGCACAACCACACATATTTCCGATTTTCTTCTGCCCCACTGCTTCAAAATGGTGATTGGCCTTTGTATCTGAATTTCAACTGCGCCACAACCTAAAAATGACAACACTCGCAAAACCTCATTTGTTTACTTAGCTGTTTTTCCTCTGATCACAACTGAGTCACATGAGCTTTTCTATTTGGAACCATGAAAGCCAGCTGCTCAACATGCAGATAGCAGTTTATCAAAGCACATGCAGTATTTCAATACTCCACGTTCAGTCAAAACAGATCTCAGACACACACGAACATCCTTGTTGAAAGAGTCAGTGAGTGATTAACCCGTTCCGTCATAAATTCTCTAGAATCCAGTTTATGGGTCTACATATATATTTATAGGTTATAGATAGATTTTTACAGATCTATAGATAGACATTTTATTAATCGTTTATTTATTTCCGATGTTAACTTTCCTTTATTAACTGGTGCTCTACATATCATACATGCAGTGTTTATATGTTTACATATAGTTCTATGGGAGTTTTCATAAGCAGTGTGTTCCTAGTTGTGCATGTGTGTATTTCGGGCCTTTGTGTGTAACATGTATAATAATAAGAGTGAAAAAAAAATTGAATTTCCCCGTGGGGATAAATAAAGTAATTCTTCTTCTTCTTCTTCTTCTTCTTACCGACTGAATTACTTTATTTGTGGGCCTTTCAATAGACCTCTTGAGACACTTTTTCCTGTTTGCTGTGTGTGTGTGTGTGTGTGTTCATATATTTATCCAGCGCTCAAACAGATCCTGCTCAGTTTCTAGTGAATTTCCTTTCACGTATAAATAAATGATTTGGTTGACTCTGTAGTACCACGTCGATCAGCCCATGGCGGTAGCGGGTGCATGTGCGTTTGACCTACATAGACAGACTCTAAAGCGCACGCCCCTCCATATTATATTTCCAAACTCTTTGGAAATATCCTCATAAGCCAATACCAAAAATGCAGGCCGGTTTTTTATTGAAACACTCATCCACTCCCCCTATCAATCACAATCACAATGACCGGTCATCCACACACGCACAACTTCAATCTTTTTCTGGCCAGTATTCTTTTTTCCTTTTTGTATCACAGCTGCTGACACAGTCCAATGTTTCAAATTCTTGTCAAATTATAGCAATGTTTAAAGAATTACAGCAGCTTTCCTGCATGCAGGGACACACAAGATAGCCAGAGGCCTCCCAGCTGACTCAGCCTGTTCAACTTGGAATGGACCTCAAAACCGCTACCCTGAGTTGAGACTGAGCCTCAACAGGCATACAACTGTGCGAGATAGGATAAAATATCCTACCTTTTTGGCGCCTTCTGCACAGCCCCTGCAATGGTGAGCTCAGCCGTCGTCCCAGCGAGCAGGTCCAAACCGATCGAACGTTAGGGGTCACCAATATATTGTAGAACAATGTATTATAAAAATAGAAAGGTCTACAAGAAGGAGTCAGCAGAGAGGTCTCACAGCTCTCAAGGGGAATTTATTGAATCGAGTTTAACATTCATCACAGAGTTTCAAATTCCAAGATTCCAAATCCTACATTCCTACATTCTTAAATTGGGAATGTAGGATAAGAATAGGGTCCAACCCTTATCCAGGAGTACGGTTCTGTCACACCGTGGTGAGGTCTGTCTTCGTTTTGAAGAGTAGCTCTCCTCTCGTTTCAGGTCACTTGCCCTTCCTCTTGTGTCCATTGTTGTGATTGTTTCCACCTGTGTTCCCCTCCCTTCATGTGTATATAGTCAGTGTCTTCCCCCTGTCTCGTTGCCAGAATATTTCGTCTGTTATGCCGAAAAGTTCCAGCCCGTTCCACAGCCTTGTTCTTGTCTTGAGATCTAAGTATTCACGCTCATGTTTTTGTGTTTTCCGTTTTCCTCTTAAGAGTGATTTTGATTTTTTGAATGCCCTTTTTGTCCACCCTGTTTTCCTCCTGATCGGAGCGACTTTGTTTTTGTGTTTTATTAGCTAACTAAGACACCAGCGTTGTAGTCTTATTTATTTATTCTTTTATATATATATATATATATATATATATATATATTTATATATATATATATAAATATATATATATATTTATATATTTATATATATTTATATATATATATTTATATATATTTATATATATATATATATATATATATATAAATATATATATATATATATATAAATATATATATATATATATATATATATATATATTTATATATATATAAATAAAGTCACTTAAATCACCATCTCTTCCCCATTCCAACGAGCAGCTGGACAGGTGTACCTAACAAAGTGGCCGGTGTATATATATATATATATATATATATATATATATATATATATATATATATACAGTATATATACTGTATATAGGGAAGCTCAGCTTCCCCTGAAATGTCACCAAAAAAAAAAAAAAAAAAGTGGTGAAACATGTACTGCTGTGTGTACATTTCATTGACTAAATACGTGCTAGAAAGCCTTCAACTTTTGTTCAGAATCAGCTACTTATCACAGTTAACCGGTTCAACTTCCTGCTCATTCAGCCCCACAGCACCACAGTGCTTTACACAGTCGGATGCTCAGCTGCTACTGACTTCAATGGGGAAGCTTAGAGCGGGTTGTTCCACTGCAGCCAAACTAGACGGTCATTGGATAAATGCTGGGCTTTGTCCCGCCATCGGACACTCAGCATCTCTGGGGGTCTATGGGACAGCAGCAGCTCCAGCTGGGCCAAGGCCGACAGCAGCCTAGCTCTGCTGGCCATTTAGAGGACACTGGTCAAGTCTCTGGAAAAGACGCCTAGTTGGTACGACAAGGTCACAGATCACTTTCTTGAAAGGGAACAAAGGGTGAATTTACATATAAATGAACAAACACATTAATGATGTAGGCCGGGAAAATTAGCTTGCTGATCTGACATCATGATTAGTGCACAGGTGTGCCTTAGACTGTCCACAATAAAAGGCCACCATGAAATGTACATTTTTTTGCTTTATTGGGGGTCTGGGGACTCAGAACCAGTCAGTATCTGGTGTGACCACCATTTGCCTCATGCAGTGCAACACATCTCCTTCGCATAGAGTTTATCAGATTGTCAATTGTGGCCTGTGGAATATTGGTCCACTCCTCTCCAAGGCCTTTGCGAAGTTGCTGGATATTAGTGGGAACTGGTACACACTGTCGTATACGCCGGTCAAGAGCATCCCAAACATGCTCAATGGGTGACATGTCCGGTGAGTATGCTGGCCATGCAAGAATTGGGACAACATGGGGCCGTGCATTATCTTGCTGAAACATGAGGTGATGTTCATGGATGTATGGCACAACAATGGGCCTCAGGATCTCATCACGGTATCTCTGTGCATTCAGAATGCCATCAATAAAATGCACCTGTGTTCTTCGTCAATAACAGATGCCTGCCCATACCATAACCCCACCACCACCATGAGCCACTCGATCCACAACATTGACATCAGCAAAGCGCTCACCCACACGATGCCACACACGCTGTCTGCCATCTGCCCTGAACAATGTAACCGAGATTCATCCGTGAAGAGAACACCTCTCCAACGTGCCAGACGCCATCGAATGTGAGCATTTGCCCACTCAAGTCTGTTACGGCGACGAGCTGGAGTCAGGTCAAGACCCCGATGAGGACGACGAGCATGCAGTTGAGCTGCCCTGAGACGCTTTCTGACAGTTTGTGCAGAAATTGTTTGGTTATGCAAACCAATTGTTTCAGCAGCTTTGGAGACGGTTTATGGTGGAGAAATGAACATTCAATGCACGAGCAACAGATCTGGTTGACATTCCTGCTGTCAGCATGCCAATTGCACGCTCCTTCAATGCTTGTGGCATCTGTGGCATTTTGCTGTGAGACAAAACTGCACATTTCAGGGTGGCCTTTTATTGTGGACAGTCTAAGGCACACCTGTGCACTAATCAGGATGTCAGATCAGCATCTGGATGTGGCACACCTGTGAGGTGGGATGGATTATCTCAGCAAAGCAGAAGTGCTCACTATCACACATTTAGACAGATTTGTGAACAATGTTTGAGAGAAATGGTAATATTGTGTATCTGGAATGAATTTTAGATCTTTAAGTCCATCTCATGAAAAATGGGAGCAAAAAAAAAGTGTTACGTTTATATTTTTGTTGAGTGTATGTAAACAAATGACCCTCCTTGTTAAGCGGTTGAAAGACAAGAATTATACCATTATCAACCCAAGTCTTTAATATCTTGGTTATTCCAAATGCAACATTTGTGAGGGGAAAAGTATGTTTATACATGAGGAACCAGCTTTAAAGTAACTTTATGGGAATCAGAAACTTTTATGGGAAGCTTTCTATCTTAAAGCTGCATCTAAAGCTGCAAATATATATGTTAAAATAAAGTTCCATAATGAGGTTGGATTAGTTAAATATCTTTTTAACCATTCAATTTTGAAAGTGGAATGAAAAGTATGAAAATCTAAAACATTGAATTCACCATTGCTTATCTTGTTAATCATAACATCAACCTACCTGGTGGTGGCTGTAGGCTGTAACATCACTATTTCATTTTAAGAAATGTTGATCTGTCGATTAAATCAACTAATTGTTTGGGCGCCAAATTCTAAGAGTGTATGTCAACACACACATTATTTAATCAGGGACAGTCATAGTTTTGTCTTTAAATATGCTGACATTTGCTGTACCATAAGTCTATAATATTTTTCACAATGACGGGAAGATCTGAGGGCCGGCAGTCAGGTAGTCAGATTATAACACTGGGGATGATCTACTGACACTACGTTATCCAAACCTGTTTGTGATGGTACTGATAACATCATCTTCACTTAAAGTGAACATGTGTGTAAAGAGGTTACATTGAACACATACTACGCTGACTGCTCGCAGAGCAGCTGCTGCAACACCGGCCACCAGGCGGGCCAGCAGTGCCGTAGTGGTGTTAATGCACAATGGAGATCTGCTGAATAAATGTTATTTATGGTCCTGCTCTTTAGGTGCACACACGCATGCCTCCCTTTGTGTGTGGCAAGTTTTTAAAAACAAAGTGTCGATGTCTTTTTTTTGAAAGGCTGGATGTCAACAAATGTGGATTGAATTAGGATATTTGGTGTAAGAAAATGTGTTGTGCATGTTGGAAATGATTACATCTGTCTTTGGTCAAACATTTCTTTTGCGTTGTATGATATGTTTGAATCACACAAGTTAGTTATTTGCGTGTAGCATTTGGCAGCCAGTAAGCAGCCCAGTAGTGTGCGATGTGCAAGTGTACAGCAGCAGAAAAAAATATGATGACGTCACTCATTAATTTATTCAGTTGGCAGCCCCCCTACTTAAAACATCTTCCTGCGTGCCTGAGTATATACGCTGTTGCTCGTTCTAATCAATCGAATTTCTAGCAGATAGCCCTAAAGGCTATGTTCTCCAAACAGCGTGGGCAGTGCAGGATGACTGGATAGGTGGTGTGCAATTTGGATGCTGGCTGTGTCAGTTTTTGAATGAAATGGCTCTCTACATTAAACAGCATTCTGTTAATCTTTTCATCTACACAAACAGTAAATCTTTACATACTTCATGTAATACGTCGAGCCCCGATCCACAGCCTTGTCCCAGCCTTTGAGTCTGAGTATCGCCACGCTCTTGTTTTCTGCTTTTCTGTTTTTCCTCTGATGAAGAGTAATTTTGATTTTGATTGCATTTTTGTCAGCTTTGTTTTTTGGGGAAGCTAATTTTAGTCCCTTTGTTTTCCTCCTGTTCGGAGTGACTTTGTTTCGTAGTTTTACTAGCTCATTGCAGTTTAAGTTTGGTTTTCAGCCTTTTGCGGCCTGAAGTTTAAGAATAAAAGCCAGCATAACCTGTTCACCTTCGCAACTGAGTCCTCATTCCTGCCCAGGCCTGACACTTCACTAACCCATAAATTATTCACCACTTCAATAATAAGACAGAGCCGAGACCATGGAACACAGCTGCAATTATGTTACAAGCTTTTGATGCACATGGCAGGGAAGGAAATAGTGTTACCCCATGTGTCTCAGACGCGTTTTTCACTCACACACAACAGATAAGCTCTTATTTGAATCTATTCAGCCTTCTGCACCAGCTCTGTCAGGCTCGGGTCTCAGCTGTTTCTCATGGCCATAAACACGACCTGAAGCATTATGTTTCAATTTTATTTCTTTTTACAACATGCGTGTAAACATGAGGTTGATGCCCAATGAAAGGGCTGGATATTTATTTATATATTTATTATATATTTAGATTTTGCAATGTGGGCGGAGCAGAGCTTGTTGTGTCTAGAGCCAGAGAGCAACACACTGCTTCAGTTTAATCCCATTGACTCTCTCTTCATTTTGCCCAGCAGCTGGGATATATAGAAACATTAAGGAGTTGCATTGTGTATTCATGGGCAAACTGTAACCTACACTGTACATGTATTGACAATTTCTCTGCCTTTCATTGTCTGCCCTGCTGCTGAACGATTTGAAATTTGTGGACCAGATGACACGCACTTAAGTGTGTATCCAACACTGTGTTATTTTGATACCAGATTTTGTTTTATTATCAACTTCTAGATGCCAAAGCCTAGAGGAAGTGCAGGGGTACCCCCAGGGAGTCGAGACAGCAGTGGCATATGTCGAAGCGGTAGCATCAGCAGTGGAACTGGCGGGTCTGGAGGCAAGACACTGTCCCTGTCATCCATGAGTGAGAGTGTGCACAGTGGCCTGAGCTGTTTCTTATCAGAGCAAGCACTGGAGCAGGAAGAAAAGCATCAGCGCAATAGCCAGTTAGCAGAGTTTCAGCGCCTGAGAGAGGTTCGTGCAGCTGCTCAGCTTAAAAATCTGGAGGATTTTCTTAGGATGAACCATGTTTCACTCAGGGACAGCATGTCTTATTCCACTGGCATGATGTACAGGTAAGCTGAGGCCAAACATGTATACAAACACAGTAAAATCCCTAAGGTATTCCTCCCCCACAACAAGATAAAGCTACATTTCAACTGAAACAGATTTCTTTAAGGTGGTTAAAATACATTTAGAGTTCAATATGCAATGAATATTGATACCTCATACAACCCCACTTCAAGAAAGCCAAACAATCCCTGTAAATGGGAAATTTGGGTGATATAAAATATTATCTGCTTGCAAAAACGGCATCTGACACCTGTTGGTTACTTCCTCCTAAGTGCTGATTATGTGTCTAAAGTCCTCTGACTACTTGCTTGTGCTAATTTGAAGCAAGGCTTTGGATCATTATGTTTAATAATATTAATTTTATTAATATTATTTTATTTGATAACTGCTAATAACCAAACCTGTTCTTACCTGTTTCCAACAATAACTATGACACTCCTCTGTCAGTAATCGTCTTAATTCCAACCCACATGAGATAAACGATTGCGATTGGTTTGTCAGCTTGTAAACTGCTGGAAGTCTGTGTGAGTGGGAGAGGAGCCAGACATACCTTAAAATGAAACATGAGCTCTGCAGATTTGTCTCCAGGCTAGGTTTTAGACTGATGATTGGACCAAACAAGCAACCTAAAGAATTGTGACATGGTTTGGTTTGTCTTTCACTGACCAGATAGTTATTTAAACAATAAAAAATAATTAGTAGATGAAGGAATGAGAAATTAAAACAATAGTGAACTGCAGCCCTGGTAAGATAAGTGTGTGTGTGTGTGTGTGTGTGTGTGTGTGTGTGTGTGTGTGTGTGTGTGTGTGTGTGTGTGTGTGTGTGTGTGCGTGCTATAGGGGCTTAAGTGACACGTACTGGTGAAAAACAACAGAGAGCAGAAAATCAAACATGTTTTCCCTCTTAATGCACTTTAATATTGATAATGTTATGTTCTCAGTGGTCTGTATTTTTTTTGTCAACAGAAATCTTGGCAAATCGGGGCTGAGGGTGTCCTGTCTTGGATTAGGTGAGTGTTGCATATACAGTGCATGCAAACTTATCTACAATGACCATAATACCATGAATGTCTTTGGAAGTATAGAAAGGTAAAATAACTGAATGAGCACCAAACAAATTCAAGTGCAAGTTCAACATTTGTATCATGAATACACTAATTTGTTGTTAAATGTCTATGTCTTTATGCTCTCCAGCTGTATATAATTCAATTCAATTCAATACAATTTAACTTATAAAGACACTTTACATAAAGAGTAGGTTTAGAACACACTCTTATTTACTCTTATTTGATTTACAGAGACCCAACAATTCCTCCATGAGCAGCAGCATGTCGCAATATCTATAATAATAATAATAATAATAATACCCCGCCTCACACCCAGGACCACATAATTAACATTACCTGTAATATCTATAGTAATAATATGAATATGACTAACATGTTATGGCAGCTAATTCACATACAGTATAGTAACTACAATAGTAACAATTATGGAATACTTAACTATATAATAAGAGGTAATAATCAACCCCAGCTTATTTAGAAAGTAAAGGTGATGTTTTTTTACTAAACCAAGCGATATTGCAAATCATCTCAATGATTATTTCATAAATAAAATAGATAAACTTCAAAATACTACACAGCCACAGAATATTACGGAAGCGTATTGCATTCACCATAGTAAAAAAAATTAGACACCTTATCTCATGAAGAAAAGATCTTGTAAATATGAGATAATTCTAACTGGAGAGGCAGCATATCTAGCAGTCAGTAGACCATGGCTTTGCAAAGAGGAATTGCCGACAGAAGAAGTAGATCTGCTCCTGTTCGGAGCAGTTAGCCTTTACCGGGGTCGACTGCAGTTTAAGACGGCAGTTTGTTTTCCAACTTGAGAGAGAGTATTTTAAATATGTAACGTCATTAGAAGTAATCCGTTTCCCAACTCTGCTCCTGCCCATAAAGAACTTTTTCAACTGGTCATCAGCATCGTGAATCTCAAACTATGAAAGACATAATAGATCATGACTGATCTCTGGAGGAGAACTCAGAAACGAGCCCAGCGCTCTTCCCTGGCACATTATGGACTTTTAAAATGTAGATGTGTGTAGACTATGTTTATATGTGTACATGTAAAATCTATAAATTCAATAAAGTTTTCTTAAAAAAAGGAAAAACAAAGTCAAGCCAGGCCAACCCTCGCGTTATTTTGAGTAACGTCTATATACTAAGCATTTCGATAACAACCGTAGGTGTCAGATTTCACAATAATAGAAACTATCCTGAAATAATGGTAATAATTAGTATTGACCATGCAGAAATGAAAACGCACCCACATTTTAGAATTACAATTACGAGATCCTGATCTCATAATTACTAGATCGTACAGTACCAGGGTAGTGAAGTGAGCTGCCGGACATTCCTCTGGTGTTTATAAATAAAGGACAATGAAATTGTAAACTTGAGATTGTTCCTGACTGAATAATAAATAAACACCGTCGTTGTCCACGCGTAGTTGCATATGGAGCTGGGAGCCAGGAGTTGGCTCATTTCCCTACCCACCTTAATTGTGTGTCAAAAACATTAGGGGCGTACAGGTTCATTTCCACTTATAAGCTATAACGTTAGCTGTCACGTTTACTTCACCAGTGTGTCCGTCTGTGTGTTTCTGGGTGTGTGTGTGGGGCACAGACATGCACACTGTATGCTTATTTGTCCATACAATCAGCTCCTGTCATAAATCAAAGACATTCTGATGTCTCTCACCATCAAAAGAGGTGTTGGGTCAAAATGCATTTAATTTGCGACAGACGATGATGTTGACTGTGTGTAAAGTATGCAGTTCACTGATCACATCATGGGCAATGTCTGTGCAACACACACACACACACACACACACACACAAACACACACACAAGCACATCTGAGTTGACTAACGTTACAATAAAGCCTTTAATTGCGATTAATACAATTAACGTGGTAGTGAAGTATGCCCTAACAGCCAGTTCCCAGCTCTGTGCGTAATTTTACACACGAACATACAGTAGGCTTCCAGTCAAAGGTGTATGAGACAAGCATATCCAAACTTTTGACTGGTACTGTAGATCTCATATTTATCTTCTTAAATCACCTGAATATAACAGCAGTCTTCTACAGTTAAAACAAAGAGACCTCCTGTGAAACAGCAATGTCCAGGTGTGTAATGAACTTGCTATTTGTTGTTACGTTTATTTTACATGTTGCATTTCTTGCATCCACATGACAGTATCTCATATGTAGGAGATAAACTGAGGTTTAGGCCAGCAATACCCAGATTTATCTTCACCTTTCCTTTCAGGGCTTCTGTAGAAATTACTTATGAATTATTAATTTTTATTTTTATTAATACTATGAATTGTAAAGATAAACTACCAGGGGTTGACAGTTCTGATGGCAAGTTGGTAAAGCCACTAGCCTCAAACATTGCTCCTATGGTTGCACATATGATTAATCTGTGTTTTGATGAAAATATATGTTTGCAAGCATGGAATATATCTAAAGTTGTGCCAATACCTAAAAATAAGAAAATTACTTTCTCTGCATCAAATAGTAGACGAATAAGTTTGTTACCAATATAATGGAAATAATTGTCAATGAACAGATTCACTGTTATTTTTTGACAATGATTTATTTTTAGTTCATTTTCAAAATGCATATAGAGAAAATACTCTACATCTACTGCCCTGACTCAAATGGTTGATGACTGGTTCAGGAATATGGAGAGGAAAACAATAAGTGTCGTAATGCATAAATTCTTTATGTTTTGAGTTTATGTTAAAAAAATGTTTTTTTTCGTTTTTTCTCAAACAGCGTTATTATGGATAAACAGTTATTTGACTGACAATTAGTTTGCTTTAATGGAAGCTTTTTCACAGGTAAGGCTTGTGGAACATGGAGTGTCTCAAGGTATTTGTTATTGTTGTGGACCGGTCCTTGACACAATCTTTACTAACGACTTTCCCTCTGTACTAGACAAAGCAAGGCACTTCAACAAAAACCTTTATTTTGTGAAAAAAAAAACAGTGAGCAAAAAGCGATATTGACAAAATTCCATTTCAGACATTCATTTTCCATGTATCTACTATTTTATTCGTATATTACACTACTTTTGCGAACCTAAGGCTTTGGTAAACTCATTTCAAGCACCAAAACAGTTCGTTCACATGAGCAAAGGTATGTTTTCATAACAGATATGAAGAATTTGAAAAAGCTGAATTTAGTTTTCAGCATTTTAGCCAAATAATCTCTTTACACATTGCTCTAGGACAAATTTGGGCCTCACTATACACAAAGCTGAGTTTGACTTTGTTCTGAACATTTCCATATAAAACACTGGGGTATTATGTTTAATGCAAGTACCCTTAAAAGGGGAATTTACAAAAGTGCAAAATCGAGAAAATAGCCTTAGACCTCAGAGGGGTTAAACAGTGAGACACTGTGAGTAGAGAAAGATCCTTCAGATTCCCCCTTGAGAGTCTTCTCATATTCCTATAGTCTCGTGCCCTTGTTTTACGTGGGCGACCGGCCTTTTTGAGGGACTTAAATTAATCTGTGCCCTTGTAAAGTTTCAATATTCTTGAAATCATAGACTTTGAACGCCCAACCTTTCTCTGATGGCTGAGAGGGTCATCCCTTTGGCCTCCATCTGGACAACCTGCTGTCTCACGGTTTCAGTCACCTTAGAGCAGCTTGCCACCTTGCCAAGTAACCACGAGAGCTGCAGATATATAGTGTGTCCAACAATTAAGTCAACTGTCACCAGGCGCCAGATTAACACCAATAACTGCAAGGTATCTTAAAGTGTTCTCTAATTTTGCTCACTGTTTTTTCTCAAAAAATAAAGGTTTTTGTTGAAGTGCCTTGTTTGTTTAAAAAAACATGCTGGTACAGCAGTAGTATGGCCACAGTGGATATTTTATCAAATTATGAACAGTAAAAAACAACAGTGTTTCACAACAAATCAAGTGTTTATAATTTGTTTTTTGAATTTTGATCTTCACTGTATAAAGCAGAAACAAATGTTGGTGATTTAAACACCAAACTACAGAGATAGTTATTATCAGTTGTAGACTGGATCAGAAATAACAAACTTATTTTAAATGTATCTAATGCAACTAGTTTCTTGGCTGGAACTAATTATTCTTACTCCCAAATAATATTACACAACAAAATGTGATGTAATTTTTAATGTTTAAGTATTGTATTTATTGTGATTGTGTAAATTGTATTGTCACAACATAAACTGCAGGACCCTAGGAAGACTAGCTTCTAGCTTATGCTGACGCTAATGGGGAAACAAACAAACAACAATACTCAAATTTGTTGCAATTAAATTCAATTGACATTTGACAAACACACACACACACACACACACACACACAGTGGAGCCTAATCATTTTATTTGTGTGCAGGCACGTGGGTTACCTTTGGAGGCCAGATAACGGATGAGGTAGGAAAATAACTGAACAAATACATAATCATGTAATCCAGGTTTAACAGATACAAAACAAAACTTCACTAATGGGCAACTGGTTAGACTAGATTAGCTGAATTCAGGGTGCTACGAAATTCAAGAATGCATCAAGAACAGTATATAATTGACTCCATTGTTAAGTAGACTAATGGTAAAGGAGCTGTACTCATCATTCAGAACATTAATATAGCAGCAAACAAATATCGTCTATGGAAGGTAGTTAGGTAATGAGTGGTCTAATGGCATCCTGAGCAGAAAATTAAGTCACTTTCTCTGTGTGTGTTTAAATCAAAGTTTCTCTGTTACTTCCTCTAGTCTTTGTCATTCACATACACATTCCTACAATAATGCCATCTAAACTTACCATTCATACTCTGATGGCAAAGCCTTTGTGATGCAATTTGGGGTTAAAGCCACTGGAAACCCAGCTATAAAAAGTAAAAATGTATATATGATATCAAGTTGGGTGTCTCATCAAGCATCTACAAAACTGAGTGAAAATAAATGTTCATAACTATTAGAAGACATGTTTCAAAAAACAGCAAATTTTTCTGTTAAGACCAGTCTCAGGGCTGTGTGGGCGTGGCCTATCGAATTTGACAGCTCTTCTATCGTTTTGATTGACATCTCCCATGACAACCAGCTCACAGCATGGTGGAACCTCAGAACTAACATTTGTACACAGCAGCGTGTTCAGCCGATTCCAGCCCTGACTTCCATGTTTGAGCCTCTTATTCAGAATCAGAGGATGAAGCAGAAGTCCTACTGAATCAAAATCATTCATATCAGCTGCTTACTGAACGGTGAGATACTAAATGTTTTGCTTTCATATTTTTCCTGAGTAATGTTACAATAGTTAGCATATGCAACGTTAGCTTCACATCAGATGTACCCATTTGTTCTCAGAGCTATGAATGCAATGTCAAATGAATGGCTGTAAAGCAATAGTATCATTAATATTTTATCATTACTTTAATCATGTTTTAGTTTCCTGTGTGCCCTGTTGAAATAACGTTGTCATAGTGACGGAGCAGAGGGTCGGGGGCTAGCTTGCTTGGGAAAAAATGTATGAAATGCGATGCTGGGTGACATATCAGTGTTAACATACAACTGTGAAACGGTCATGAACAGGTGCATATAGTGAAGTCAGTAATCACTGACATGTTTAACCGTATAATGAACTTGCAGGTGTTCCTGTGGAGAGAGCCAGATGAAGCTGACAGAGGCCGGAAACTTGTGCTGTTAGGTGGACACACCAGTGTGACTTTCATCTCTCCCCCTCTGTGACTTTCTGCAGGACTGATTCATTTATACACTTTACATCATATATTTGATATTATTCATAAATTATACTTTATTTACTATTTGTTTCATACCATATTATACTATACCATATCATATTGTCTAAATTATAGACCTATTGTATTATATCAAATTATACTATATTATATACATACTGTACCATATAATATTTAATATTCTGTGCTGCTGCTGTGCTATATTGTTACACTTATAGTATTACAATACAGTATTACTATTACAATTAGAGATGAGTCGGATACTGGGCTGTGGAGATTTGTTTCGTTTTTCTTTTTTTAACTGAGTGCCCGACACATAAAAATAAAGATAGAAGTGGTATAAACACATATATCACAAATATGTGATTTTTCTTTTTTTTTTTTAAAGACGTCAGCTGTCAACACACACACACACACACACACACACACACACACACACACACACACACACACACACACACACACGCGCACACACAAGCACACGCACACACTTAGTGTGGAAATAAAAAAGGAACCAAACATTTTTTAAATCACACTTAACATGAAAAAAATATGATTAAAAGTTAAACAAAGAAAGTTGAGTATGTTAACTCTTGTTCATTACATTTGTGTGTTGTATTCATTGTTGTAAACTTGTTATGTAAGTAGTTTGTTTGCTGTCGTGATCAAAACCATTGATCTGAAGCTCAATGCTGATGCTGTCCTGGAAATAGTTTTCTTATCAGCAGTAAATAAAACTATTTCTGATCAAGCCATATTAATTGCATGCTTAAAATAACATACTGTTTAAAGCCCTGGCCATTTCAAGACTCGACCCACTTCCTGGTTAAATAAGGCCCACTTCCGGGTTAGGCCAGATGATTCATATGGTAAACAGATACGATTACAGATACAGATAATGCTGTACTCGCTCATCCCTAGTTAACCTCATACTATACTACATAGAATTGTTATACTGTCTTACCATATCATTCACAGTCATTTATTTCCATGTTGCTATATTAATATTGACAACAGTAAGTATCATTACTCAATCACAGTATAGTCTAAATAATGCTGGTGTACACCGTTAACATACATTATTTACTAGACTTGCTGCTGTTAATCATACTGTGTCAGTTTATCTACTGTAGTAACCATGTCTTGAATTGCTTACACACCTCTTCATCTGGACCTATTTGTGTCTTTGTGCTGCTGCAACACTTGAATTTCCATTCTGAGGATCAATATAGGCTTATCTTAAAACAAATGCTCATATTTCACTAAAATCTTATATACAGTCAATTTCCTCTGATGCTAACTATTACTCAGTTAGTTGGGCAGAGGCACAGAATACATTTCTTGAACTGAAATGTTTCCTGTACAGTTTTGACATTTTATCATATTAAATATGTGTTTATATAAAAACAGCACCCCTTTCAATCAGTCTAACACCTTTTTGGGGAAAGTACTTCAGATTAAGCAGTGTGCAGATTCTGACTGTACTGTGTTTCTCTCAACGTGTGCCGTTGCATGCCCCTGTACAATAATAACATGTTCCCAAGGCCATGGACACGTGTGAGGAGAGCAGCGTAAGTATTAGATAATTCAATGTATGACATTGTACTTGAATTGATACTGCATTCAAATGGCTAAAACTAATAATAATACATTTTATTAGTAAAGTAATTTTATTTGAGAAAGCAACCCCAAAGTGCTACAGAGAAAATAAAAATAAAAACAGGTTTAAAAACAAGAGCATACAGACACAACATTTAAGAGAAGTGTCGTGGACATTTTTCTGCTTTTGGTCAAGAATGAAAACAGACTTCATGCTGGCTGACAAACTTTTATTTTCTTTGCAAAGAATAGGTCAACACGCGAGTTCAAAATAAAGAAAGACCCTGAACATCAGGAAACTTGAACATTTATACCCGAGGAAAAGTCCAACCCCTGGGTGTGTTTTACATCCTTTGGTCGCTGTGGGGTTGGCCCCCTACTCAGGGTGTCTTTTCACACTCTTGTCTTTCAGGTATCGGCACCGACATCCTGGAGTGTGAATTAAGAGATCTAATCAACACAATTTAAAATACAAAAGGGTTTGAGTATATCATGAGAAAGTTAGAGGTTGGGTGTCTCCGAAACTTGAAATGTATCCATGTTGTTTTTTCAACAATCTTCAATGCGGTATGTGTTCTAAGGAGTACTTGGAATGGACCTCTCCAGCGTTTGGAATGCCAATGTTTCCTTCTCAGGTCCTTTATCGCCACCTAACCACCAGGCTAGAAGTCATGGAGCAATGTGGAAGCTGGCGGTGGAAGGGCTGACTTCACCTGTTAAGAGATTTGGGAAGATAAGTTTTTGCAATATTGCAACATGTCATCTTCACATAGGTCAGTTGAGGGGAGTGGCCTGGATACAGGCTCAACTCCTAGGGATGGAGGTCTGCCAAAATAGATTTCAAAAGGACTCATGTTTGCTCTGGATCTTTTCCTGATTCTTATGTGCGTTAGGACAATAGGCAGAGCTTTTGTCCAAGGCAGTCCTGTTTCCTCAAAACATTTTGCTAATTTGGATTTATTAATATTAATTTGGACTATAAATAAAATTGAATAGAATTGAATTGAATTGCAATCACCCAAATCAGTGAATTTCTTGCCATTTTCTCATTCAAAAGCACGTCCACTGGCAGGATGGTATGCACAATGTTGTCTAAGGTCAATGGCAAGAAATTCACTGATTTGGGTGATTGCAATTCAATTCAATTCTATTCAATTTTATTTATAGTACCAAATCATAACAAAAGTTATCTCAGGACACTTTACAGAGTAGGTAAAGACCACACTCTTTGACTTATTTATGATTTACATAGACCCAACAATTCCCCTGTAGAGTACGATGGCAACAAAATGGAAATACTTCAACCCATTTAGACCAGATGTCAACCATCACTAAGCAGTATTTCTTCCCCTCTGCTGGTGACAGTTCTATGAAATCCATAATCAAATGTTCAAACGCGCTGTTTGGTGGTGGGTGAGCGGCGTGTGTGATTGTTTTGGTTTTACCTGTATTATGTGTTGCACAAACCATACATGATTGACAAAACTTCTGCGCATAAGCTGAAAAACTATGATAAACACGTGTTGGGTTATGGTATCCAATATCCCCCCTTTTGATCAACTTTGCAAAGTGAGGAAAGAAATGTTTAGGTAGACATGGTTTGTTATCAGGTCCTTGCCACACTGCTTCCCTGTGTACGCACCGCAGTTTTTCCACAAAGTATTTTATTGTGGGGGGGGGTTGTATTGCTTCAATTGAGCTGGGTATGGAGGCTGGGGTTGAAACAAACAAGGGATTAGGGTAATAGGTTGGAGTGCTGCTCTTTTTGCAGCAGCAGCATCGGCTCTTGCATTCCCTAAGGAGAGGAGATGAGCAAGACATTTACAAACAGCAATTGAGGTAGGTAGCAAAATGGCAACTAGAAGAGCTGCAACCCTGTTATGATGGAAAATGGGCTTTTCGTCAGATTTTAAGAATTGTCAGTTTCCACATAGTACCAGAACTGTGTACAACATCAAATGCATATCAGGAATCAGTGTAAATAGTTACAGTTTTGTTGTTTGCCAGTTTGCATGCCTCTGTCAATGCTATCATCTGCCGCTTGTGCAGAGTAGTGGGAAGGGATTGAATCTGAGACAAGAGTTTCATGGTTAGTGACAGCAGAAAATCCTACTCTGTTGCTACCAGTTTGTGGGTCACATGAAGCAGAACCATCTACAAAAACAACTAAATCAGGGTTAATTAATGGTTTAATTTACATTACATTTCACATTTCACATTTTTTATTGTGAAGAAAACAACAAATAGGACAAAATAACAGGAAAAAATCTATGTGCATAACTTTTAACCCCCTTAAAGTCAATACTTTGTAGAGCCTGCTTTTGCGGCAATCACAGCTTCAAGTCGCTTTGGATAAGTCTCTATGAGCTTTCCTCATCTTACCACTGGGATATTTGCCCATTCTTCCTTGCAAAACCCTTCTTTAGGTAATGTGATGTGTTTGGTTTGGTCAGACATAGCATTTTCTTTGATTGCCAAAAAGTTCAATTTTAGTCTCATCAGACCAGAGCTATACATTTTGGACTCTCCCACATGCCTTTTCATTCACTCAAAACATGCCATTTTGATTTTTGCTGAAAGTAATGGCTTTCTTCTTGCCACTCTGCCATAAAGCCGAACTCTATGGAGTGTACGCCTTATTGTCATCCTATGTACAGATACTCCAGTCTCTGCTGTGGAACTATGTAGCTCCTCCAGGGTTACCTTAGGTCTCTGTGCTGCCTCTCTGATTAATGCCCTCCTTGCCCAGTCCGTGAGTTTTGCTGGGCGGCCATCTCTTTGCAAGTTTGCTGTTATGCCATGTTCTTTCCATTTGGTTATGATAGATTTGATGGTGCTCCTGTGGATCATCAAAGATTTGGATATTTTCTTATAACCTAACCCTGACTTGTACTTCTCAACAACATTATCCCTTACTTGTTTGGAGAGTTCCTCGGTCTTCATGGCAGTGTTTGGTTAGTGGTGCCTCTTACTTAGGTGTTACAGCCTCTGGGGCCTTTCAAAAAAGGTGTGTATATGCACTGACAGATCATGTGACACTTAGATTGCACACATTATTTCACTAATTGTGTGACTTCTGAAGGTAATTGGTTGCACCAGAGCTTTTTATGGGCTTCATAACAAAGGGGGTGAATAAATATGCACATGCCAATTTTCAGCTCTTTATTTGTAAGAAATAGTTTTATCTATTTTTTTCTCATTTCACTTCACCAACTTAGACTATTGTGTTCTGATCCATCACATAGGATTTAAAAAACATTAAACTAAAGACTGTAATGTAACAAAATAGGTAAAAAGCCAAGGGGGGTGAATACTTTTGCAAGGCACTGTCCATCGTCAGGCGTAGGGAAGAGAGTGGCAGGGTTTAAAACATTGCATTTTTTAACAGTGATATTAGACATTTCTAAAAGCACAGTGTTATATCTTAGCCATCGTGCTGTGGAGAGATGAAAAGTTTTTTGTTCAAGTAATTTTTCTCATCACTGTTGAGTGAATGGCCTGATGGGGTCAGGTGGTCCCAAAGTTGTAGTGGTCTGTAAGGCAAGCTTTAGTTCAGTGGAAGATTGTTCTGCTTCAGGGGTCCATGTGATATTATTTTGCGATTGTAGATCATTACCATGAATGAGGGAGGCGAGTGGAGCCTCAAGAATGGTAAAGTTTAAAATGAATAAAAAAATGCAATAAGAGCACATGCAAAAAACACAAACAATTACATCATTTGTTTTTTGTGATGGGCTTTGGAAAATTCTACTCTTTTTTGGTTAAAGACTTTTTCCTTCAGAAGTGATGACATGACCTAAGAAAATCCCTTTTTCCTGGACAAGTTGAAGTTTGGATAAGCTGGCTTTGTGAACAACTTCTCGTCGGTTGGCTCCCGTCCTTTGTATGCTTGTATTTTCGCTTATTGTTTCTTTGTTCCCTTTCGTCATAGTTTCCCCGAGGTCTCGTTCCTGTCTACCCTTGACCGTTTCGTCACATTTTGCTTTGTCCCTTTTCCCCTGTTTTTAGATTCCCTTGTTTTCTTTGTTTATTAAATATTTGTTTAAACCATTCTCTGTTTCCTTGTCTGCATTTGGTTCCGGTTCACTGTGTTATTCCCTGAACCGTTCATGACAAGCAAACCAGAATTGACTTTCTAGATGGACTGGAACACTGAAGAAGGTATTAGAAAGATCCACTACTGAAAATAATTTGTCATTAGGTGGGACTTGAGACAAGATTGTGTAAGGGTTTGGAACATTTGGAGCTCTGGATTAGACTGTTGCATTAACTGCTTGCAGATCTTCAATGAAACGCCAGTCTGTTGGTTGATTCTTATCTTTGATTTTCTTGACAGGGAACAAAGGTGTGCACACTGGAGAGTCAGACAGGGAATAATTACTCCTGCTACTTTAAGAGACTCAAAGACTAGTATTATGCCACCGATCGCTTCTTGTTTTAGTGGATATTGAGCAAGTTCTGACAACAGGCTTATTAATATATTTATTAAATGGTAAATGGACTTGTACTTATATAGCGCCTTTCTAGTCATCTGACTACTCCAGGCGCTTAACAGTGTCTGTCACATTCACCCATTCACACTGACATTCACACTGATGGCAGTGGACATCTACATGTCTGATCTAACCATTCACAACACATTCACACACCCATGCGCAGCACGGGGAGCAATTCGGGGTTCAGTGTCTTGCCCAAGGACACTTCGACATGTGGACCGGGGGGGAGATGGGGATCGAACCACCAATCTCTCGAACAGAGGACGACCAACTCTGCCACCAATCCACAGCCCACAGTGTCTTAGGGACTTCCTATAGCTGCAGCTTGTTCTTCAGACAAAAAAGAAAAAGATTTAGAAGTGCTTTCAGGTACCAGCTGGATTGTTTTTGTAGTGTGCCCAACAGATGGTAAACCTTTACAATAACACTGCAGTGTCGATCACATGTCTTTTGCCAATTGGCTGCGTGCTGACATGATTTTATGAATGGGCCCAAATCTTCCCGGTTATCTGATAGTTGTTTTGTGTTATGTGTGGGACTGAATAAGTTATGGTATACATGTTTGAGTGAGCTGATGTGAGAGAGATTGATATAGCACATCTGTGTTGTGTCCAATATATGTGTGATAGTTGAAATCAAATCTCTCTATTCCAGCTTTCCTCAAATGGCTCATCAGGTTCTGGTGACAAGTGAGAGGTAGAATGCAGATCCAGTTGCTGTCTTTTTAGTTCCTGCAATTGCCATTGATATGCATAGAGAAAATCTGAATCTGAACAAAGTAATGTGAACGACTTGGTTCCAAATTCAATTCAATTCAATTTTATTTATAGTGCCAAATCATAACAAAAGTTATCTCAGGACACTTTACAAACTAGGTAAAGACCACACTCTATGACTTATTTATGATAAACATAGACCCAACAATTCCCCCGTAGAGTACGGTGGCAACGAAAACCTTCCCTATTACAGGCAGGAACGTCAGACAGACCCAGCTCTGTGGAGGACGGCCATCTGTCAGATAGTCTTTGAACTTTCACACCTTGTGGGGTTGAGATTAGGCAATGGCCTAATTTGCACATTAAATCTCTGCCCAGGAGATTAATTGGACAGACTTCACAGAGTAAAAATGGTTGTTTGAAATTTGCATGTGGTCCATCCTCCTATTTAAGTGAGACAGTAATGTTCTCTTTGATGGTTTGACCTGATGACCCTACAGAATACACATGATTTCCACTTAGTCTTGGTTTTGTAGTGAGTTCTAGAGCTTTTATTACAGAATGTGTAGCTCCTGAATCAACAAAGAATACAACATTTTGTTCAGCAATGGTCAATTTATGTTTGGGAAACCTTTTGAAGTGATCAGATGTGTATTGAACATATGTTAAAGCAATTTTGTCTGAGCTCTCAATAGATTGTATGTTAATCTGTTCCGTATGTATGTGGGAGTGTGGTGCATTACCTCCTTCTGGATTCACAGGTTGGTTGAGCTTGTCAGCAGTAATCCATCTCTCACCGCCAACCACGGGCCACCGTCAGTCTGATGTGTTCTCTGGAATTTGATTTTGATGTGGGACAGTCACGTTTCCAGATTGGCCACAGCAGTAACATACATCATTGGGAACTCTTTTTGGAAATCTGTTAGCACTGTTTTCCCACTTCTTGTCTCGGCTATGTTTTTTTTTTTTTTGTATCTATAGTGTGGTGGTCTGTAGTCTCGGACTGTGTTAAACATGGTCATTGCTGCCATGCGAAGTTCCTTTTGTGTTGTCTCCTCTTTTTTCTTTGTCTTATCGAGCAATTGATCACAGGCATGTATGGCGTGTCTGCGAAGTTCTGATAGGCGTGCATTACTTCAACAAATGCAGTTTTTTAACAGCTAAGGCAATGTCTGGTTTTAGTCCATTTAAGAAACTATTGCAGAGAGGAATTTCCCACACATCTGGAGTATTGCTTGATTCGTCACATGTAAGGCCACTGTATGTGTTGAATACTTTTGTCAGGCAAGTGAGGTATTCGTCAGATTTACTTTTTTTTTTAAAGATACATTTATGTTTCCCTCTCCTATCTAGTTCTTTTTTATTATGTTTTTCCTCTAATAGTGATACAGTTTTCAAACTGAGAGATCTGGGGCCTGGCCTGAAATGGGCCTGGCCCGCGAAGGGGAAGAGGAAGGGGGGGGCAAGTACCCTAAAGCAAGGGGCACGGTACGGACGGACAGTGTGAGTGCGCCCTAAGAGGTCCAATCAACACAATTTAAAATACAAAAGGGTGGGAGTATATCATGAGAAAGTGAGAGGTTGGGTAGCATGCAAATGGGTAGCAAACAAAAGAAGATCTAAGAGGCATCTCAAGTGACAAATCTCCAGACTAAGCAATATTCAAATTTAACACTACAGAAGGATTTTGCAAAATTCATTTAAATATGAAATTGAGTATTTATTTATATAAAAAAAACATACTACTTTTATCATGCCTGCATAAACACACAGCATTAAATTAAAAAAAGTGAGGCTTTAATCAATTCAGTTAAATTTTATTCATAGTGCCAAATCCTAACAGAAGTTATCTCAAGACACTTATATAGTAAAAGTCTAGACGACCTATTTATGATTTACAGAAACCCAACAATTCCTCCGTGAGCAGTAACATGTTGCAATATTTATAATAATATTAATAATAATAATATTTATAAACATTGTTTACATTTTATATGCTAAAAATACAAACTATAATAGTTTATTATATTACAACTATTACAACAATGAAAGACTATGACTTCTATTCACAATGATGGCCATGGAGGTTTGGATAAGAAGAAATACACCTGGTGATACACACAAATGTTCTATGACACAGACAGAGCTAACGAGCAGGTAAATAGACAACAACTCATAATAGACAGAACATTAGACACCGTGGCTATTGTATTTAACAATGTTAGCAATCACATAGTTTTCACTGAAGCATTATTAGCTTTATACCTTGGTTTCTTTTCTTCTCCAAAGTTTCTCCAGATAGTGCATAGTTTTCACTGAAGCATTATTAGCTTTATACCTTGGTTTCTTTTCTTCTCCAAAGTTTCTCCAGATAGTGCTCACAGACTTGCTTCGCATGGCTGCATCAGTCTGGCACAGGGGCGGAGAGGGACACGAAAATCCACCAGGACAATTCCGACTGCACCGACCCACCACCAGCCCACAACTGGCCTAACCCATCCCCTCCACCAGGACTTAACAGAAATATGACCAATAGATGGCAGAAGGCAAAATTCACACAATTGACGATACAGTACAGGTTTATAGCTTTTATGTGTTTGCTACAAATAAACAGATGCTGAAATATGAATCTGCCACGAGTTAAATGAAAGCTCTGTGTGCGTGTGTGTGTGTGTGTGGGGGGGGGGGGGGGGGGGGGGGGGGCTGTGTGTGTGTGTGTGTGTGTGTGTGTGTGTGTGTGTGTAAAACTCGCGGTGCAGACCGTGGTATGTCGCCCCCAATGAGGAGCAACTATGACGGTTCAGGCATACTGATAATCTGTGCGGGTGAAATCAATCTCACTTTGTCGGCCAAATTTAGTTTTGAGAATGTCATCTACACAGCCTGCTAACGTAAATAAACAACATTAGAGCTAACACGGACTAAACGAACTACAGTTACCCACTAAACTAATATCATCTGATATGTTATCTTACAGACTTTACAGTAGGTAACGTTAACAGTGATTACCTGGCCAAATGAATTAACGTTTGCTCAAGACACATGCAACCACAGCGTACATTATATTCCTGTTAGCTTAGCTACGAATCACCAAAGCCAACTATTAGCACATCCAGGTTAGATGGCGTTATACTGTATTGTCTAATAATACACTAATGAGTCAGTAACGTATATATTAACTTTATCTATGGTTCGATACTCACATGATTGACCTCTATGTTCGGGACAGTGTGGAGAGGGAGCGAGGGTACAGTCCAGGTAATAGATGGCGCAGATCCAGATGATAGAAGGATCCTTTAAGCTGAAACTGTTGAACCGATCTTCGGGTAAATGAGTTCTGCATTTACGGGAGTTTCTGTGGTCGAGTCCACCGCAGCTCATGAAAAACATGGTCCACTGGTTTCTTTACCAGTGTTTATGCACCCAGCGACAGCACACAAACACACACACACACTCACACTCACACACACACACACAACACACACACACACACACACACACACACACACACACACACACACACACACACACACACACACACACACACACACACACACACAGGCATGGTGCTGCAGAGCGGAGCTAGATAGCCGGATCGCTAACGATAGCTAGGTAGATAGCTTGACAACGGACAATTAAAAAAAAAAACTATAGATAGGTAGTCAGCTAGACAACTACATACAGATGAATAGAAAGCTATTGTTAGCAAGACAGACGGATCAAAAATGCTATATACTGTAGCTAGCTATATTTCAAAAGTTGCGCAGTGTTAGAGTGAACGTTGAGTTGACAGAGGTGGGGCACAGAGCTTTTATATGAAAAATGACGTGACGTCAGTACTTCTTGAAGGTGTAGTGACGTGTAATATTTCTAAATATGACAACACCCACTTCATATCCAAAACAGGACAGTTAAAAAAACTGAAATTATATTATTTCGAATTTGAATTTAAACTAATTGTTAATTATTTTTACATGCTTAATCTATGTACACAAACCCCTAATTTACATATTTAGATTGTGGATTTGGGTTTCCTGGCTACACGGTGGTGTAGTGGTTAGCATCCCGGCCTGGGCCTTTCTGTGTGGAGTTTGCATGTTCTCCCCGTGTCTGCGTGGGTTTTCTCTGGGTTCTCCGGTTTCCTCCCACAATCTAAAGACATGCATGTGTTAGGTTAATTGATGACTCTAAAATTGCCTGTAGGTGTAAATGGTTGTCTTTCTATGTGCCCTGCGATAGACTGGCATCCTGTCCAGGGTGTACCCCGCCTCACGCCCGATGTCAGCTGGGATCGGCTCCAGCTTCCCCCGCGAGCGGTTGAAGATGAATGATTTGGGTTTCCAGGAGCTTTAAGTATCTTACCGAAGGACACTTCAACATGCGGACAGAAGGAGCCAGGGATTGAACAGCTGATCTTCTGCACTACCTCCTTAGCCACATTTTGAGTGCCATGTGCATTGGTATCAGATGCTGTGGAACAGTCCGTGAGAGCTGTCTGGAGTAGGACTGTATATTTTTAGGAGTTAGAGATTAGAGTTCTTCTTCTTTCGATTCATTACTTTATTTGTCTTGTGGGTTGTTTTCATGTTGAGAGATGGTTGTGGGTGTGGTTATGCTGAGTGTAATATAAGATATAAATGCCAGAGCATTTCCGGTTCTTAGTGTCTTAGTGAAGACAAGACTAGGATGCAGTGAATGCTGCTCAGAGGCAGGAGCTCAGACCACCACAGTGTCACACTGTTCCAGCCAATGGACACCTATACTATTGTTTTTAATGATCCACCCTACAACAATCTAAACTGAACTGAAGTGACATGATGTGGCTCGCCATTCACAAGAGCCCAGGACAGTGCCAACGGGGCCTTGTCAGCGGAACAAGTTATGCTATGTTATCAATGGCCTGCTATATAATAAAGAGAGATGGTGCCGTGCTAGTGGCAGCCTATTGTAGCAGCTCCTGGTACTTTGTAGTTTTTATTGCGTTTTCAGCGTTTTTCTTTATTTATTATATGTACCCTGCCCGTGGATACACACTGTCCACGGTTTGGATATCTCGTAGTTAGTTTTTTCGTGCTTTGGTCTCTCCTTGTGCCTGCTCTACAGCTGGCATTGTTTACAGTTGCGACCAGCTGACTGGCCTGGGGCCCCAAACCTTCTTCGTCGGGGAGAGACCTACAGTACCGAAGGAGCTAAGGAGCAGACGGCAAGGCTGCAGAGCAGGAGTTAAACAGTGGAGGAAGTTTAAACCCTGCATCTCAGGCAGTTATTACTGGAAACGTAAGGTCCCTGGGAAATAAGATGGACGAACTGTAAGCGCTCGCCAGGACGCAGCGGGAATACAGAGAGTCCAGTATCATGTGTTTCACGTAAACGTGGCTACACGACCAGATACCGGACTCAAACGTCACCATCCCTAGCTTCCTCACGGTCCGAGCCGGCAGAGACACCGCCGCGAGCGACAAGAAGAAAGGAGGAGGGCTCGCCGTGCTTGTCAACAACAGGTGGTGTCACGCCGGGCACATCTCCATGAAAGACCGGTTCTGCAGCCCGGACATCGAGCTCATCACCATCGGACTGCGTCCATATTATCTGCTACGGGTTGACCAGCGCCATCGCCTTAACTGTCTACATTCCTCCATCAGGAAATGCCGACACAGCGTGTGACATCATCGGCGCTGCAACCGCAGTACTACAGACGAAACACCTCGGAGCATTTGTCATCATCACAGGTGACTTTAACCACGTCTCTCTCTCATCCACTCTCCCAACGTTTCACCAGTTTGTCAAATGCACAACAAGGGACAATAGAACCATAGATCTGCTGTATGCAAATGTCAAAGAGGCAGCTCCACTGCCCTCCCTCCCCTGGGAAGGTCAGACCATAACCTCGTCCTGCTCTCCCCATCATACAAGCCTGTGGTTCAGCAGCAACCAGTGACAGTAAGAACTGTGAGGAAATGGTTTCCTGAGGCCATGGAGTCACTGCAGGGTGCCCTAGAAGCCACTGACTGGGATGCACTTTATGTAGGTCATGGAGAGGCTGGTTCTTGCACACCTCAGACCCCTAGTGTGGCAATCACAGGACCCCCTACAATTTGCATTTCAGCCCCATGTTGGGGTTGATGATGCACTCATTTACCTGCTACAGGAAGCCTACTCCTCCCTGGATAGACCAAACACTGCTGTCCGCGTCATGTTCTTTGACTTCTCCAGTGCCTTTAACACCATCCAGCCCAAGCTGCTGAAGGCCAAACTGGAGAACATGCATGTGGATTCTCCTCTCATCACATGGGTTAATAACTATTTGATGGGCAGGCCGCAGTATGTGAGATTACAAAACTGTGTGTCTGACCGTCTGATCAGCAACATCGGCGCCCCCCAGGGAACTGTGCTGTCGCCCTTCCTCTTTACCACCTGCACTGCAGATTTTAAGTACTGCACTGAGTCGTGTCATCTGCAAAAATTCTCTGATGACACGGCCATTGTGGGACGTGTAGAGGGTTGGAGGGGGATTGAGTACATGGACCTGGTCGGCAATTTTGTCAAATGGTGTGAGGAGAATCACCTGCAGCTGAACGTGGCGAAGACAAAAGAGATTGTGGTGGACTTTAGGAGGAACAAGCCCCCGCCCTCTCCAGTCTGCATTGGTGGGACGGACATCAACAGTGTGGACTCCTACCAGTACCTGGGTGTGGTGCTGGACAATAAACTGGAGTGGACCGCAAACACGCAGGTAGTCTACAAGAAGGGCCTGAGCCGGCTTCACTTCCTGAGGAGGCTCAGGTCCTTTAATGTCTGCAACCGGATGCTTCAGATGTTTTATCAGTCTGTTGTCGCTAACACCATCTTCTTCGCTGTGGTGTCCTGGGGTGCGGGCATCAAAGCAAAAGACGCAAACACACTGAACAAACTTTTAAAGAAGGCAGGGTCTGTTGTTGGCTCTAAGCTTGTCACCCTGGAGGAGGTGGTGGAGCACAGGGTGCTAGCAAAACTGCTGGTGATCACGGACAATGTCTCTCATCCCCTCCACGAAACCCTGGACAAGCCTAAGAGCAACTTCAGCAGCAGACTCATTCAACCTCGCTGCCTTAAAGAACGGCACAGGAAATCATTCCTACCTGCTGCCATCACACTGTACAATGCTTCACAGCAACGCTAAGGGAATACACTCACATCATACAAGTGACTTACTATTTAAACCCTTCCACTGTAATTAAAAATGCACCTTTCTCTTGTTATCTTGCACCTTAAAATCCACTGTATATTGTAAATTAGTGTTTTAAATTCACCATACTGTACTCTTATTGTAGTTTATATTTTCTAATTTCTATTGTATTTTATTTTTTGTATTTCGGATTGTATTGTTCCGCTGCTACGATGACCTAATTTCCCCTCTGGGATGAATGAAGTTATCTATCTATCTATCTATCTATCTGTCTATCTGTCTATCTATCTATCTATCTATCTATCTATCTATCTATCTATCTATCTATCTATCTATCTACGGGATAACCTAATTCAGCCTTTTCTTCCTCATTGTCATCCTCTTCTTCTCCCTCCAGGTTTGTACTAGTGAGAAGAGCCATAGTTTTAAAAACAAGAAAAGAACAAAGAAACACAAATTACGTCGGTTCTACCTGGTATCAAAATATGTTGCGGAAAATAATTTTGGTACTCTTGGTTTTTGCCACTTGTTGCCATCTTTATACAAAGTCTATGACATGTATGCACATGTACATAGGTATACACAAGTAGTGAATGTCAGTGTTGGGCACGTTACTTAAAAAAGTAATTAGTTAGTTACTAGTTACTTTCCCCAAAAAGTAACTAAATGAATTATAAAAGTAACTAGTAACTATGGAAAGTTACTATTGTGTTACCTTTAAGTAAATTTTTAAACACTCAAATGTGTCAAATAATTTGGATCCTACCTCTACCCCCTTTAATGGAACTTAAAATGCATGATTAATAATTCTGAATATTATAATGAAATGGACACTTAATGAAGTTATTAACAGAAACGCGGTTTTGTGTATTATTGTAGATATTATGATTACTATGTTTATATAGTGCATCAATAAAAAAAACTTTTGATATTTATTATATTATATTGAGAGAAGTCGCACTGGAATTGCATGAAAAACCGATGTGCAGAAGCACAGGCATTACAGGGCATGATGTGCATGTCACATACAAATTCATTCATTCCTTTAATTTTATTAAAGCAAAAGTAACGGCTATACTTTCTTATACTTTGGGATTATAGTAGAACAATATATTATAAAATAGAAAGGTCTACAAGAAGGAGTCAGCAGAGATGCCTCGCAGCCATCGAGGGGAATTTATTGAATCAAGGTCAACACACTCATCACAGAATTCCAAGTGTCTGTTAACAGAACTTCCCCTCTTATACGGAGGTTTGTGTGCTGACAACATTTACACGCCCCATCGGGTCTTTCCAATAGACACTTATACATTTACCATCAGTAGGTTTACTTTGTGTCCAGACGTCATCATGCCCAAATATAGTTCTATTATTCTCTAAACAGAATGTGTGCTTATCAGGCCTATGTCCCAAGTACACCCTGACCTTGTCCTGTTATTCACTTTCTCAGTCATGTTTCTTCCACATATCACTTCTGTGAGGGTTCATGACCCTCATTAAAGTATTATCGTTATAAATCAAATCGCCATCCGCGGCTCATGCAGGTGAAAAACCTTCATTTCGTCATCATGTAATCATTCTTGATCATCTCATCATTCTGTGGAGGAGAAAAGTCCTGTATAGTCCCCATGGCCTCTGTTTTGACATATATAGATAATGGGCGACTGCGCTGGGCACGAGCAACGGCTGCATTGATTTCTTCAAGTTAATCTTTTAGCATGTGATAAAAATGAACCAGTGATAAAACATTTGTAAATGAAACTATAAAAGCTGTAAATTAAAAACTGTAAATCTCTAAATTATAAATGCAATCATGATATAGTGTTATTACCTGTAAAACTATCAACTGAGTTACAAATGTAGTGCAAGCCTGAGCAACTGTAGATTAGCGCTTGCCTGCGTTGTGCAGTTGTGTTAAATCAAAACATGAAATCAGACTATATATGTGTTAATATCTAAAAATTAATCTTAACCCTAACCCTCAAAACATGAAATCAGAGTATATATGTTTTAATATCTGAAAATGAATCTTAACCTAACTGAATATAATGAATGAAAACACTACTTTCCTCTTTCCTGACTCTCAACCGTGCAGATCATCCGCTGTGATCTGGCAATTATAACCATCTAATCTCTGAGTGTTTACATCCACCATACCATATCCCTCCTGAAGTCACGCCCACCAATACCTCCAGCCCACCTTGAGTATCGTTACACTCTACTGTACTTAAATGGTCTCCTGGCCTCCTATTTCCGCAGCGCTGACACTATTGAGTTCATATGTTTTACCAATATGAATTGCTGCATTATCTACTTCCATGATCCACCCACACAACGCCTCTCCCACTACCGGTACCCATTTTACTGCCCCATAGTCCCACACTGACGCTCCTAACTTGTCTGACATCCACCCACATATAACTTGCCTACTTTCATCTTTGAGGATTTCTGAGATCGTCACCTCTCTTCTTTCTACCAAACCTATTTGTTCTTGTGATGGGATGTGTAGTCTCACCAGAGGAGTTAGTTTGTTCCCTTTTAACTGCTCTGGTACCTCTGCTTCGGTCACCCTTTCTAGTTTTGTCTCCCCATATAGCACTCATTTGGGTTTGTTCAGTTATTTTTATATAGGCTTTGTGGTCATAATGGATCGATTCGCAGCCGAGTGTGAAACGGCTAGGATGAGGATCAGCACCTCTAAATCTGAGGCCATGGCTCTCAGCAGGAAACCGGTGGATTGCTTGAGTCCTTAACCCTAGTGAAGGAGTTCAAGTACCTCGGGATCATGTTCACGAGTGAGGGGAGGATGGAGCGTGAGTTTGGCCGGAGAATCGGAGCAGCGGGGGCGGTGTTGCAGTCGCTCTACCGCACTGCCGGAAGGCAAAGCTCTCAATCTACCGGTCAATCTTCGTTCCTACCCTCACCTATGGTCATGAAAACTGGGTCATGACCGAAAGAACGAGGTCGCGGGTACAAGCGGCCGAAATGGGTTTACTCAGGAGGGTGGCTCAAGTCTCCCTTAGAGATAGGGTGAGAAGTTCAGCCGTCCGTGGAGTAGAGCCGATGCTCCTTTGCGTTGAAAGGAGCCAGTTGAGGTGGTTCGGGCATCTAGTAAGGATGCCCCCTGGGCGCCTCCCTAGGGAGGTGTTCTCCACACTGGCCTGGGAACGCCTCGGGATCCCCCAGTTAGAGCTGGTTAATGTGGCCCGGGAAAGGGAAGTTTGGGGTCCCCTGCTAAAGCTGCTGCCCCCGCGACCCGACCCCGGATAAGTGGATGCAGATGAGATGAGATGAGATGGTCATAATATGGGTCTCATTGTCTACCAAACTTAACTTGTATTGTAAGTTCCTGCCCTTTAATTATGCTGATCTGAGACTGATCCAACCCCTTCCCAAATCCATGCTGTATGGCTCTGTCTTTTCTTTCGTATTTTTTTGCTTTCCTGTGTTAGACGCTCAAATGGGTTTTTGTCCATTGCTGATTTCTGATGAATCACAAATCGCAGGATTACTTCTCTTATCAGAAATTTGACAACAGTCTCAGCGCTCAAGTCTTTTGATGGTGTAGCTTCAACCCATCTGCTGAATCTGTCTATTATCACAAGCATGTATCTTTGGCTTTGAACTGATTTTATCATATCGACATTGTCCATAACTAGATGTTTAAATGGACCTTCTGGTACTGGAATATGTCCAACAGGTTTTTTCACACCTTTCTTTACATTATTTTGACCACATATTTCACATTGATCTAACACCTCGTTCACCATTGCTTGCAGTAACCTTGTTGTCGAATTTTCTTTATCACTTCCACCCTTGCACAGTGATCTAGACTGTGCACTTCAGAAATTAACATGGACAACAACGTCACTGGGGGGCTACACGGTGGTGTAGTGGTTAGCACGAGAAGGTTACAGGTTCGCATCCCGGCCTGGGCCTTAATGTGTGGAGTTTGCATGTTCCCCCGTGTCTGCGTGGGTTTCCTCCGGGTTCTCCGGTTTCCTCCCACAATCCAAAGACATGCATGTGGTAGGTTAATTGATTACTCCAAGAAATGCCCTTAGGTGTGAATGGTTGTCGGTCTCTGTTCGTCTCTATGTGCCCTGCGACAGACTGGCGTCCTGTCCAGGGTGTACCCCGCCTCACACCTGATGTCAGCTGGGATGGGCTCCAGCTTCTTTTTGTATCAAAATTATGTCTTCTGGGCTAGCCACAGGCTCCAATGTCACCATTAGGGCCAAAATAGCTATTTGACACTTAGCAGCTGCCTTTGCCACTTCATCAGCTGCATTGTTACCGCAGATAACGTCATCGTTCCCTGTGCCTTTATTATTGCTACCTTTGATGGAAGCATCATTGCTGCAATTAACTCCTTAATTTGGCTGCAATGTTGAATTAGGATCTCATCGATTCTCCGGAACCCTCTTTGTTTCCACACAGACGCGAACAAATAGCACACTCCATGCAAGTCCGTATATATGTTGCCAGTTTTTCCTTTTGCTAATTTACATGCTTCAGTCAATGCTTTTAGTTCTGCTAGTTGTGCTGAGCATGGCTGCTCACACTTTTCAGCTTCCTCTGTTATGTGCTCGCTACCCTCCTGTCTGACAACCGCATAGCCTGCATGGGTCCCTACATGGACTCTGTAACATGAACCATCAACAAAATATGTGACGTTGGTCTGTAATAATGGTGTAGACTCCATGTCAGGTCTTAGTCTGGTATATTTCATAGTCTCAGTGACACATTCATGGGGCTCCCCCTTTTCCTCTGACGGCATGAAATTAGCTGGATTTGTGGTGTTGCATCTCTTTATGGTAACAGTCGGATGTGTTTATCAACGTCATGTACTGTAAGCAGTTTTCCTGGGTTATAACAAACTTGTCCTGATTCCCCAACTCAACGATCTTGTGGTGTATCAGGATGGTAACTGGGTACCCCATGCTCACCGTGCATAATGCACTTCAGCTAGGCCTTGATAACATGGAGGCCATCCCTGAACAACATTATACAACTTTATGCTGTAGTATGCTACTGGTTGTTTTTTTTCCTACCGTGACATGTCTCACGCATTAATACTGCTAAGGCATACTTGTTTTGTTAGTTAGCTACATACAAAAATAACTGCTTTTTATAGTCAGGTGTTGCTAGCATTGGTGCATTTTGCTTGTCCATTCTTAGAGTTTCAAAAGCTATGTTTGCCTCTGAGGTCCACTTCAGTGGAGCTTTTAAAACCTGGGTGTCTGCCTGTTTCATAAGTTCTCGTAGCGGAGTTGTTTTTTCTGCGTAGTCTTCCATCCACTCAGAACTAAGAATGTCATCATCTGTCCTACAGTACGTGGTTTTGGAGCTCTAGCTATACCCTCCAATCGGGAAGGTTAGATTGCTATGGTTCCTTTTGAGATTTTTCGTCCCAAATACTCTACCTGTGTTTTGCAATACCAAAGCTTTGATTTTGACACTCTGTGTCCTCCTTCTACCAATCGCTGGAGGATTTTGATGGAGTCTCTGTGGCAGTCCTCCATTGTCGGTGCGCAGAGCAACAGGTCATCTACGTATTGCAACAGTGTGCCACTGAGCTCCAGCCCTTCCAAGTCTTGTCTCAGCATCTGGTTGAAAATGTTTGGCGATTCCCGAAAGTGTAGTGCTTTCCCCTGTAAGTGAATTCAAATAAGTACTGCAAGTCTTCATGTAGGGAAATGCTGAAAACTGCTGAACACAGGTCAATGAGCGTGAAACTTTTTGCATCCGAAGGCACATTTGTGAGCAGCGTGTGAGGGTTTGGTACCTCTGCTACTTTGCCCTGTACTCGGTCATTTACAATCTTTAGATCATGCACTAACCTGTATTTGGACTTATCAGCTTTCAATACTGGAAATATTGTAGTGTTACATGAACTGTGTGTTTCTATCAGAACTCCTGCTTTTAGCAGACCAGAAATGGTCTTACTTATTCCTTCATCTGCTACTGGCTTCAGCGGATATTGTCAGCGATTGGGGAGGGTTTCCTCTGGTTTAAGATCCACCTTTACTGGCCTGGCAGACTTAACCAGTCCAACATAAAAATAGTTTCTTGGCCATAAGTGAACATCACTTGTTGCAACATTTCTTCCAACAGGTTGTTTTCTGTCTCTGCGTTCCTGCGACTTAGAACTTTTGCCATTATATTTACTTCCTTGCCAACATCGATGTTCCGCACAGAATTTTAATCATTTTTGAGTCTTGCATCTGAAGTATCAACAGATTGTTGGTTGCTTTGCATTCTGCTTTTTGTGCAGTTTTCATCATGGGACCCAAATCTCTGGCCTTGGCTTTGCTATTTACCGGCAGAGTGATGTGAGGCGCTGATTCTGGAACATTGTGCCATTTATTGATTAAATCATTGGGTTCCACGCTGGGAGCTGCACCTTGTTCACCTACATGTACTGCTTGACTAATTCTACTTCTGTTCTTTCGGTTTCTGTTCTCCACTTTCTTTCGAACTCTTCACTTCTAGTCACGTCATAAAACATTGTACAGTGATAGTCTAGTGTTGGTGTTTTTGCTTTCGGGAGTTGTACTTTTAAATATTTCCCCCACTTCTGGAGTGCTTGTGACACTGGCTTTGTGATGTTCCGCAGCCAATATACTTTAGCTCTTTCTGACTGAATGGCCATTCGACCGTCAAGGGTGTTTTCTATTGAATTTCACATATTTTTTGACAAACACAAAATTGTCATGTTTAATTTACCCAATGCATCTCCTCTAATTAAATTGACAGGTGTTTGTTTCGCAAACAGAATTAGGATTTTAAGTTCTTCGTTTTCTGTGGTTTTTTTTACTGGAGCCGTCATTTGAATTAGCTGCTTTTGTTTCGATAATCCTACTGTCTCAAAAAATCAGGTGCATCACAAACTTTGGACCCACACATGTGTGAGTGGTCCCAGTGTCCACTAGCATTGGTACTTGTCTACCCTCAATTTGAACCTGCAGCATAGGTTCTTCATCAGCCTCCACCGCTAACACTGGAAACTGACCCTACCCTTTAGGACTCTCTGGGCACCCCTAGTATCCAAAATTAGGTCTCCCCCAGGGGCTTGCCGAGCCTCTAGCTCCATGTTGCATTGGCCTGCCTCTGCCCCCTCTGAATGCATTGTTCTTTGGACATCGGTCTGCAAAATGACTTGACATGCCGCACTCCCAGCATTCACCACTGGTTCGCCGTGGTCCTTGTCCTCTGTAGGGACCTCCCCTTGAACGATATGAGTTTCCATATCCACCCCGTGCACCACAAGATTGTTGGTATACATTGACAGCTTCTGGTGATTGTTGCGCTGGTGTTAACGCTTGTGCAGGTGGTTGTGGGATCTGATTTTCTTGTATCTCCTGTACCACCATCACTTGTGACTTTTTGTTCTTTCCTTGCAGCTCGTTGAGTTGTAACTATGTCAGTTTCTGCTGCAAGTTTTTGTCAGCTTCCCCTTCTCTTTTTATGTATTTACGATGTTTTTCTATCGCGTGTACCAGATTGTCCCGAAACTGTTGGTGTGACATTGATGTCAGCCCTACCACCTCTTCCAGCTTACTCTGGACTTGGGCTGGCACGGCCTCCACGATGGCATTCCTGAACAATGTCATCAGCAGTGGGGTGCTCTCAATCTCCTCCTCAGTTTCCTGCTTCCACCTTTTCATCAGCCTTGTTATGTATGTGGCTGGGTTCTCAGTCTCTGAGAGCAACACCCCCTTAAGAGCCTTTGGATCAACTCTCGTGGGGTATTCACTACGCAGCTCCATCCACAGCGTGGACCGTTGAACTCGGTTCCGTCTGCTCTGGGTTCTAACATCCACCCATAGCGGCTGTGTTTGAAAAGGTTCTCCATTGCTGCCGCCCCAAAACATAGCCAATATCGCTTTTATGTCACAGAGGGCCAGCATTTTCCCCACAGTTTCCTCTTCAAATGTTCTTATCCATTTGCTGGCTCCTTCGTGAATGTGAGTGCCCTTTATTAAAATTGGTTAATGGCCTGCCTCATATCTGTCTGGTTTACGTATGTTTGGCCTGTATCTAAGGTCAAATTCTCTTGTTTGTGGTCTGTCAATTTTTGGTGGCTGGGGAACCTCTGGCCACTGTTGGTATTCTCCATTTGTCTGTCTGTCCCATGCTTTGTCATGGTATACATCTATGTCTTCCCCCAAGTCTTGTATTTGAGATCTATTAAATTCTCTGTGTAGGTCAGTGCCTGCAGTAACCTGGTTCAGCCAGTAGGTCTGTCCTGCTTTGCTTGTATCTAGGTTCTTGTAGAAGTCCAATATGGATGTCCTTTACCCTGTGCTACATAATTTTGGCACCAGGCCTAATTGGCAATTAGCTCCTGTCGGAGTTTTGTCCGTGTTGTCGCTCATACCTTGTCTCTGTGTTATCATACTGCTTGGGGTCCTGGCCTGCGAGTCCCGAGCTCCACTTATCTCCAGGCGGAGGGGCCTGTAGTGAGGCGTGTGTCGGGGCGTCTGTCACCACTGTTGTTGGTGTTTGTTCTTTGACCATGTCAAAGTCTCCAGTAAATTTAACAGTGCCAGCTCGGCTGGGGTAGATTCCTGCAGCCTGCTGTTTGTACCCATCATTTATCACGTTCTCTCTGAATTTCTCTCTGTTCAAAATTTTTTATTCTAGCTCTCTTTTCCCTTTCCTTTTTTCACTCCCATCTTTTGGTTTGTGGTATTTTATTTGTCCCTCCAAGTCCTCGCAAGCTCCCACATCAATTGTGCCCTCCTTCGGCCACGGTGCAGACATTTTTCCTGTGCGCTTTGCCCATTTCTTTGATATTCTTGGGATATCCTTAATGTATTCTGGGTATTTGGCCCCCAGTATCTCAATTGGTCGTGCAGTCATTGTTGTGTTGCTGTGTTATTATGGTGACGCTAATCTTTGATAGCACTTTTGCAGAGGTGAATGCTATTTCTATGTTGAGGCGAGACCAACATGCCAAAGAACGGTTCTTTAACCTCTTCTTCCCTGAGCCCCCGCCGGCGGGGGCTATCACGCAGTATAACAACATCCCCCTCTGCAGCAACATGTAGCTTGCATACAGACACACATGCTGCATACCCACAGAAAGCTAAGAATCTCTTCTACACGCTCATATAAACCATTTGTATGACCAACAAACACAGTTACAACAGCGAGCAATCAAACAATATGAGGCGAAAAAACAGAAATAAGAGCAACACAGACAAATAAAGCTGGCACAGTGGCTGCTCTGATATCAGCAAGATTTCACTGCATCCACTCCATAGCAGAGTCTCCACACGTTCCAAAAATACTATTTTTATCCCTCTAAAACTCACTGATCCAGCAGCCAAATATGACAGAAAACAACAAGCGCATTTGAAAACCAAAACCAGAAATGCTGTCTTACCTTTGCAGTTTCACAGTGAAAAGTTTAATCCACAGAAATAAAAACCGCTGAAATGGAAGGACAACATCTCCCAGCATGCTTTGGAGGTTTTTCCGGCTTCTTTGACCTGCTAAGCCCACTTTTCAAAGGCTCTGATTGGGTCATAGCGCCTATCCGTCATGTAGTGTAGCTCGTCCTTATCCCTTTGTGATTCGCTAGTCGTGTGGTTTAAGTGAAAAAAACGCTCACAACTTGATTCTATTGGTTCTTACGATTCCAACGAGGTGTCATGCTTCAAGATTGACCAATGTGGACGGAAGATATAGCCCCGCGTAAGGGCAAAGGGACTCTGTCGCGCTAACGGCGCTAGCGCGCTAGCGACGTTAGCGCTGTGACGCACGGTGACAGACTGAGGCTGGCGTGAATACACGGACCGACACTCGCTGTTCTGCTGCTTTTATGCACTTTATCTTCCTGTGGCTGTGCAAGCCACGGATCTGTGTCTTGTAAATAGTTGTTTGCAGAATATTTTGGCCAGCACTTTGCTATTGCACTTTGTAGTGGCACATTGTTGTTGTTGCTGTTGCTGATTTCCATCATTATTGTTACTATTTTAATTACTATGTCCCTACTATTATTATATTATTACAGTTATTGTTGTATTATAGGGAATACAGTAATCTGACCCTTTTGGAGACAAATGTAGTCCTTTTGTAGGGTTTATGTGTGTGTGTGTGTAGGGGGGGGGGGGGGGTCCTATTTATTATTATTTATTTATTTTTTCAAAAACTGTTTTCTCTTAGATCCAAAATGACATTTAAATTAAATTAAATTAATTTTACAACGTGGTACCTAAGAAATCTCAAATGGCACTAATGGTGCCAAGTTGTGCCAAATCGTGCCAAATATGCCAAACTTGAGGACGCCTATATATTTCTTCAATAAGACCTCTATAATTGTTCCTCTGCTTTATTTCAGCAGCATCAAACTTCTCACAGGTGATGTCCAGATGTTGTTCCATGGCTTTATTGAGTTTTTTGGCTACTGTGGCATTATTTTCAAAGGGATATTTATATAAAATGCCTATTTATTCTGAGCATGTCATTTTCGAGCAGGAACCTCAAAAACGGACTCAGGGAAGAAGAGGTTAAGCCAGGGGACTCTGTTTATGTCAAGAACTTTGCCAGGGGCCCGCCCTGGTTACCAGTGGTTATTAGACAGACAGGTCAGACAGGTCAGGTGTCTTTTGTGGTGGATTTAAAGGATGGCAGGCAAGTTCGCCGCCACCAGGATCACGTGCGACTCTGCCTTAATATGGGTGGGGAGGTTTCACAGAGGACAGTGTGAGCAGCCCTATGGACTGTTGGGTGGAGCCTGCATCACCTGAGCACACTGATGGACTGTCTATTTCATCTGATGGACTGTTAGTGCAAACTGCCCCACCTGCTCCTTCATCAAACTCTGCTCAGGAAGCACAGGCTGCTCCAGAACCTGTGGACACTACGGCAGGGCCGAGGTAATCAAAGAGGCAGCATAAGCCTCTTGATAGACTGAACTGTTAAAAAGAAATGCTGTGCAATACAGAAGACGATGTTTTGGTCATTGTATGTGAGCATCAGTTTGTCATTGTGCAATACAGCAATGAAGCTAAATGACTGACCAAGTTTTAGTTAATTGTTTACAAAGTAGCCTATACTGGGAACTGTATAGAGCACTTTTTCCTGGCAAATAACATTTCTGAAGAGGAAATGAAACGGTCAATTCTTCTGAGTGTGTGCAGTCTCACTGTAGCCTCCTCGCCTGCACCACAAACTGCAGTAGGTTGCTTGACTTATAACTGAAGCTGAGGCGCCTGTGTCCACCTCCATTTTCAGGTCTTTTCCATTCACCTGCAATGTTTCATAGATGGGCTCCGCCCTTGGCTCACTGACATGGATGAGGTTGAACATGTTGAAGGAACACTGCTCCTCAGGCTCCTCGCTCTGCAGGTGATGTGTTGCCCTGGGTTTTGTCGTCCCCCAGTCTTTATTTTGTTTATGTTTAGCACCCCTGCACTTCTTTTCTGTGTCCCTTTTTCTTGCAGTTGTGACACATAGAGTCCTTAAAACCACAATCATTGGCAAAGTGTGCTCCCTCACAACGGTAACATTCAACAGGTCCTGATGTCCTGCCTTTGTTGTCCTTGTACACGTGATGAATGGCTCATGGCTGTGTGCCACCGTTATGTCTTTAGTGTTGTTAACTGCCGTTTCCAATGCTTGAGCAATGTCCAGCGCTTTCTTGAAGATAAGTGTGGTTTCTCCTAATAATCGGCGCTGCATGCCATCATCATTTATGCCACAAACCAACCTGTCCCGCAGCATGTCATCCAGTACTTTCCCGAACTCACAGTGCTCCGACAGTTGTCTCAGCTCTACAGAACACAGCTACTGAGACCCCAGGCTTGCGTGAATGAGTGTAGAATTTGAAGCACTGCACTATCACCAACGGCTGCGGGCTGTGATGATTTTGCACCAGCGTCACCAACTCCTTGAAGCTCAAGTCACCTGGCTTCCGCAGCGTGGCTAAATTGCGTACCAACTTATACGTCTTAGCACCGCACACACTCAAGAATTGACCGTTTCATTCCCTCTTCAGAAATGTCATTCGCCAGGAAAAAGTGCTCAAGTCTCTCGACATATTCAATCCAGTCTCCGTCCCTCTCGAGGAATTCACTGAGCGAGCCGACCATAGCCATTATCAACGTCTTCTTCGACTCTAACTTCAATTTCGTCTGCTCTCGGTTTAAATCCTCGTCGCCAAAAAGTGTGGTAACCCGAGGGCAATAATGCATGCACACTTTCAATGTAGTTCTGTTTACTTTACTGAACTTTGGTGTAGCCATCCATGCCATGTGTACAAGTGGGGAGCAACCACAATAACAGTCCCACTGGGTGCAAAAACCCGACACAAAGGTACCAGGGTGCAAATCTCTAATAAAGTACTGACACACCATTAAGACTATAACAAATTCCCCATTCAATTCAATTTTATTTAAAAAAAGTTATCCCAGGACACTTTATAGACTAGGTATAGACCACACTCCATTGAGTCTTGGGGCGGCAGTAGCTCAGTCCATAGGTGACTTGGCTGGGAACCGTAGGAGTGTGGACAGATGGCTGGAGAGGTGCCAGTTCATCTCCTGGGCACTGCCGAGGTGCTGTTGAGCAAGGCACCGAACCTCCAACTGCTCGGGGCGCCGGTCACTGGCAGCCCCCTCGCTCTAACATCTCTCCTTAATTGCATGTATAGGTCCTGTCTGTGCATGCGTGTATTTCGGGCCTGTGTGTGTGTAACATGTATAATAATAAGAGTGAAAAAATTCTATTTCCCCGTTGCGGGATAAATAAAGTTCTTCTTCTTCTCATAATCCTGTCCTCTCAACACTTGTTGACGACCAGCCTTTTTGAGGGACATAAATTAATCTGTGTCCTTTCTGCATCATAGATTTGGAGGCGGCCGCCTCGCTTAAATTGTCTGCCGCCGCACTGAAATCTTGATTGAAAATGTATGTAGTTCTATAGAAGCTCAGTGGCGATGTTTTCAACTCGATTCAACTACTTGTACGCTACTTGTGTTCCTGCCGGCTCAGAGATGGAAAGATAGAGGGTCGAGTGAGCAATACAATGTAGCCAGAACAAAGCAGTAAATCAGGGAAATAAAACGGTATTTTCTCTGTTTCATCACAACTAGAAATGCAGCTGTTGCAAGTATCTGACTATCTCTGACTATGGGCGACTGTGGCTCAGTGAAAGAGTGGCTCGTCCTCCATTCGAGAGATTGGCAGTTCGATCCCCACCTCCCCTGGTCCACATGTCGAAGTGTCCTTGGGCAAGACACTGAATCCCGAATTGCTCCCCGTGCTGCGCATGGGTGTGTAAATGTGGTGTGAATGGTTACATTAGATTAGATGGTATGTAGATGTCCACCGCCATCAGTGTGAATGTCTGTGTGAATGGGTGAATGTGACAAACACTGTGAAAGCGCCTTGAGTAGTCAGAAGACTAGAAAGGCGCTATATAAGTACAAGTCCATTTACCATCTCTGTCCTCAATTATATTTTATAATGCTACAAATTCTACCCAGCTCCGAAATGAGACTGATAAGTCCGAGGTTAGAACTAAAGTACAGAGAGGCATTGCTATGGAGACGAAAACCTGTTTCGCCTCGTCTCCTTGGTCTGGACGGGCAGGTTTAAGAGTGGTGCAGAGCTGCATATTGCTCTGTCTCACACTCAGGGGTGAAAGTAAGCCAGTACGGCATACCACCAAAGATTTAAATATACTGTCTCTGAAAAAAAAACACTTTCCCAGCATACATTGCATATACTGTAACTCATGATGAACCGTCTCTGAATTGTGTCTGAACCTTCCGTGCAGTGTAAGTATGAGACTTTAACACTAGCAATGTGATTAAACATTACTAGAGTGATAAGAAGTCCTGGTGAATGCTTGATAAGTAGACTATAATAAATGATTAAGTCCATTTTTCGGCGCGCTATGTGCACTATTGGTCAGTATGATATGATAGTTCCGGCAGGAAAATAAAAACTACTGTCACTCCTGCTCACACTGTTAATGGCCCTATTCTAGCCAGAATTGATTTGTCCACTTCGAAGTCCCCCAACAACCACTGGGCTAAAATCACAACTTTACATTAATAAGCATTACAAGCAGCAAAACATGTCAGCCAGCTCATAGGGGTCAACACAGTCTATCTGCCAGGTTCACTAAATATCTCTGCTCTATTCAAACGTTGCGCTGAGCGTGAACGCACCCCACCGGCGCAGAGTGACACGGCGGTTTCATTTGCTGCTTGGCGACAGGTGGACTGAAAGTTTCATACAAAGACCCATGTTTCACCCATATTTCATGCTTCACAGACCTCATTAGTCACCTTAGAGCAGCCCGCCATCTTGCAAAGTAACCAGGAGAGCTGCCAGATAAATAGGGTGTGTCCAACAATTAAGTAAATTGTCACCAGGTGACAGATCAACACCAAAAACTGTTCTCTAATTTCGATCATTGTTTTTTTTAGCAAAATAAAGTTGTTGTTGAAGTGCCTTTGGGCCTCATTTATAAAGCTTGCTGCGCACAAAAACCTTGCGTAGACAGACAGAAATGTGCGGTAAAATGTGCGGTGGCAAAAATTATTTGAGGAGAAGCGTGCGTATTCCTATGCAAACTATCAACCGTGAATAGAGCTACCACAAAGCTTTTCCAACTTGGGAATGGACATGCGATGTTGACAGAAAAAACACACACATTAATTATTTAATAATTGACAGCAAACGTATTAAACACTGTATAAAGCCTAGCTGTAGTTGTGGATAGGCTATGCTAATAAAGGACTATACTGTTTGCACATAGTTAAGATGCATGTTGAATTAATTATCAGGTCTACATGTTTTTAAGAACATGTAGTCTAATTTAATTTTATAACTGCATACGTTTGGCTGAAGTTGTGAAAAAGTTTAGTGCAAAGTTATGGCCAACAATTATGAACTAAAAAGGTAAATTTCGTTAGATACAATTATTTTTCTAATTTAGGAAATTATTACATTCGTCTGTTTTCAGTAAAATTTGACCCTGCTGAGATAGAAAGTAGTTGATGTATGGATCTCACATATCGCAAAAAATGCTGTGGAATATCATCCTTTATTTCTTTTTTCACTTCATACATATAAACACATTAAGGCCTGCCATATTATTCCCATTTCATATATGTAAATGCTAAACTTCCTTACAAATAATTACAATCGAGATTCACAGCTGCAGTCATGTTGCCACTCGCTCTGTTTATATTTATTTGAAATGGCTCTACTGAGGCTTCCAAACAACACATTTTTAGTGGAGCTCAACCTCCATTTCCTCCTTGGAGAACTTTGCTTTTTTCGCCTTCTTCTCTCCTCTGTCATTTCCCCCAGTCAGTTAATGTAAAGCCCTCATTAAGGTAGCGTCCATATTCATGAGCTATTTAACATATTACATTTATCGTATTAATAAAGGAAAGATTGTATGCAAATTAGTGCCGCACAGTTTTATAAATCTCTTAGATGTTTTTGCGCAGCACATTCATGGTTTTGTGTGACCCCAATGTTTTGGGAACAAATAACATGCTAGGACAACAGTGGTATAGCCACAGCTGATATTCAATCAATTTCTGAACGATAAAATATAGCATTATTTCAGAATAAATCAAGAATTAGTAACTTGTTCTCCACTGTACATCTAGGGACAACAACATGATGTGGATTAATGAACATACCAACTGGAACTGAAGACATTTGAAGACACTTATAAAGACTCACTGGATTTGGAACATGATATAGACCCTAGAGATGAGCGAGAACAGTATTATCTGTATCCGTAGCTGTACTCAGAATGGGCGGGGCCTAACCAGGAAGTGGGTCAAATTGTCTTGAAATGGCCAGGGCTTTAACCAGTATGTAATTTTAAGCATGCAATTGATATGGGTTGATCAGAAATAGTTATATTTATTGCTGGTTAGAAAACTATTTCCAGGACAGCATCAGCATTTAGCTTCAGATCGTGGTTTTGATCACGACAGCAAACAAACTATTTTGCACAAGTTTACAACAATGAAAACAACACATGAATGTAATTAACAAGAGTTTACATACTTAACATAACTTTTTTTTCTAAACTTTTAATCATATTCTTTTTATGATCAGTGTGATTTTTAATTTTTTTGTTCTTTTTTATTTCAGCACCAGGTGTGTGTGTGTCTGTGAGAGAGAGAGAGAGAGAGAGAGAGAGAGAGAGAGAGAGAGAGAGAGAGAGAGAGAGAGAAAGAGAGAGAACACAAAACTCCAATGACTGGCAGGGAGAGGGAGTGTGTGTGTTTGTGTGTTTGTGTGTGCAGCTTAATTCATTTGTAACATTTATACCATTACTACCTTTATTTTTTATGGAATACAGCAAGTAAGTGTCAGACACTCACAGTTAAAACAAACCTGAAGCTGAAGAAACTTAAAGGTTAAAGGACCCAGGAGTCTGAGTGAGGGAGAGACAGAGCGCGTGTGTTTGTGTGTGTGTGTGCGTGTGTGCGTGTGTGTGTTTGTAGCGGAGGGACAAACATATCACAGATGCAGACATAGTCCGCTAATGAGGATTTTCATTCAAACTGAGCACAGATGTTGAAGAATATTATTTGCATCATACTCGCACTCAGCAAAAGTGCTTTATCCGTACCGGATACTGAATATCCGGCTCATTTCTAATAGACCCAGACAACAATTTCTTCTCCTCCATCCATAATAACTGCAAATAATACACAGATGAACAGTATACCTGGAACAAAATCAGTCAAATCAGTTATCCACTTTCATCTGTTGTGGAAATAGATTCTTCAATAAAGATCAACAAACAGGATCAGATTTTTCTCCGTGGTTTATTTTGCCAAAGCATTTTCCTCTGCAGACAAAAATACGTCCATCCCTACATCCTCACAAAGTTAGAGTCTAGTAGGAATGACGATGTGCCAAATCTCGCACAGTCTTTTAGATGAAGAGACAGGACATGAATAGCCTTGGTTGGGTGACGTCTTTAGACCAAACAAAAACATGCCCTAGACATTACAATTCTGAACATTCTGAACTTCTCTCATCACAAGGTCTCTAACACAGGGTACAGATGCACAAATATGCCAATATATCATCATGAGTTAGTTATTTGCATTATCCATTATGAAGGTGAGACAGAGGTGACACTGAACTGTGTCTGACCTGGCAAAACTATGATTATGAATTATGAATATCCAAAATTCCCACAACACATCCAAACACAGAATTTGAAGGTGGTGGATGATATGTCAGGTGTTGTTGGCAATGTACTTAAATGCAAATGTACGGAACACACGGTGTTCACTGAGGGAACAGATTGTTAAACTGCGCAAATAATCATAACTATGGGAACAGATTTTGTGTTCTTCTACACAGCAGCGATGAAGTGGGCCAGATATATCTTCCCAGGGATTTAAGATTCTAATTTTGATATTATAACTTGTGACAACAAGGTGAGATCCTGAGGGTTATGAATGTTGGTAGTTGTAACAGGTTTTTTTCAAAAGGGCCACAATGATATCATTATGGTTTATTTTTGTTTGGACGGTTAAGCTAAGCTAACGTCAGCTTGTACAGGTGTGGCATATCAAGACGCTGATTAGACAACATGAATATTGCACAGGTGTGCAAGGCTAGTCACAATAGCCACTCTAAAATGAGCAGTTTTATCTTGAAAAGGCTGTCATATATGCCGATCCAGAGAATCGGAAACACTTCCATGAATTGTGTACATATCCTTGCAACATGGGGACGACAAACTGAAGTCAAGTCAAGAACCCTGTGAGGATGACAAGCAGGCAGATGAGCTTCCCTGAGATGGTTTCATGTTATGCAAACCAATTGTAGCATCAGACCTTGCAGGTGAAGATGTCAGATGTGGAGGACCTGGGCTGGCATGGCCGGTTAGATGTGCGGCCAAATTCTGAGAAATAACTTTGAAGATGGCTTATGGTAGATAAATTAACATTTAATTCACAGGCGACAACTCTGGTGGACATTCCTGCAGTCAGCATGCCAATTGCATGCTCCCTCAAAATTTGCAACATCTGTGGCATTGTGCTTTGTGATATAACTGCACATTTTAGAGTGGTCTTCTATTGTGACCAGCCTAGGGCACACCTCTGCAATAATCATGGTGTCTAATCATCATTTTGATATTCCACACCTTTCAGGTGGATGGATTATCTCAGCAAAAGAGAAGTGCTCACTAACTTAAATTTGAGATGAATAGGCCTTTTGTGTACATACAAGAAGTCTTAGATCTTTGATTTGAAGGCTGCATTCATATTTCTGTTCAGTGCGGTTAGAAGCTAAACAAAAAACTTGTTTGCGTTAGTGTGTGTCCTATCAATTTAGAAAATGTTGAAGGAGTTAGAGGTTACAGAGATTGTTGGTGGTGTAATAGACTGTTGACCACTAATGAGGAGTGGGGAGTGGAACTGAAGGAATGCCACTCAGGGAGGCTGTCTTTTGAGGTTGCTGTTCAGACTGCAGCATAGTTCAACACAATTTCCATGTCCAGCCCATGGACACTAATGTTTTGAGGATCCATCCAACAACAACCTAAACTGAACCCACTGCTTAGAAGAGCGCAGCTTGTTCTATTGGAGCCTTCTCTGAGGAACAAGCTACACAACTAAAATACCAACAGCCTGCTACCTGGGTACCCATATGGAAAATATATAGATAAATCTTTCTAAGATTTGTATCTCATTTGTCTGAAACTTGTATGTAAAGCATACAACAGTGAAACCAGATATAAGATCCTTAGTAAATCTGAACAAAATGAAACTTTTATAAGAACAATAAATGACAGTAATGTTGCATACAATATCCTTAGTAGGAAAATGTCATATCCAACTTATAAGTTGAACAATCAGTGAAACCAAACTCTTGCAAATATAATAGAAAATACTTACACAATTAGCTTGTGGTGACACAAATGATACATTCAAATAAACAACATTTGACAATGGAATTAATTTATTTAAAATTAGATTCATTTACAATTGTTGAATTGTTTGTTTTTTGCTAAGTCAGGCATTGCAAAATACTGTTCAACGTTTTAGGAGAAATTCCATGCAATATTATTCATTCCATTCTGGTAGTAGAAATATCTTTAATTTTACACAAGATCATCAGATTACAATCCATTAAACATTAGAATTTTTATTTGTAAGAGTAGTAATTGTTTGGACAAATATTTCCTTTTCTGCTAAGACACCCAAAACCAATAACTCCCCATCTTCACATTTAGTTTACACTTATTCATTTACAGTAATAGGTATTCAGTAACCGACATATGATAAAGGTGGACTGTGGATACTATGTACATACATTGTCTAACAATCAGAATGGCATTCATGGCTTTGTGAAAGGCTGTGGGAAAGTGAACAGACGACATGTAGCTCAGTTAAGTTCTGATTAGAGAACCTCTGGACAACTGTACAATTGCCATATTTTCCGATGGCATATAAACATTGATCACTCATGTCAATAAAGTGCAAGATTGTAAAACTACTTCCATCCTACAGAAGCACAATAGAGTTGTTTGTTTTGCTGTAGGTATGGCGATGAACAACACCATTTACGGCAGCAAGAGACATTCATTTCACATTTGGTGGACCAAGGGAAGTCACTTCAGTAAACTTTTTATACTTCTTGGCATGCTGGTTTACCTTTCTCATTTCATTGCAGAAATCTTAAACTTTTGCTGGTGCATGTATCATGCTTTGCTTAACGTGGGAAAGCACAGGAAGATACCACTTGTTTGCATATTTGTTGTGGAACAGCTTGACTACTTTTTACTTGTTTCGGGAGGTACCCATTGAAATCTTCAAACATGATGGCTGAGTTAGCCCACAGAGGACCCCAGTATACAACGCTTTTGCTTAAATGCAGTAATAAATGAACATTGAATGTCATATGCTCTTTCCCATACAGTGACTGCACACCTCCAACAAAGTACACTAATGCGTCATATGCATGATTTATCAGCTCAGCATTTAATTCAGACCCTAACAGATTGTGTATAGCCTCTATCAGTAATGTCCAATGAGAGTGATACCTCTGTGGAAGTATATCTTTCAGAACTGGCAAGCTGTAGTACAAAATCCAGTTCTGTCACTCATGGGCTTTCGAGAATTTGCGTTCTGTTAGAGATCTTGGAACATGAGCAACAATACTTGGAGGCTTAATAGACAAGATGTGTCTGTCCATGATGGCTGTTTGTGTACCAATATACCATGGCTCAGAACTGCTTTTAGAATCCATCCATACAGTTGCAATGTATCTGTACACACCAAGCAAGACACAGATCATGAAGTCAGGGACCATGCCATTGATTAGATCAAACAATGGTAAATCTGCAAGAGCAGATGCGCCCTTTATGCCCAATATGGCCTTCTCTTCTCTTTCAGCCTTCTCTTATTTGTCCTATTTCTACTGTGGTTTTATGATTTCTGTCACGTGGCTTTTGATCTGGACATGTGTAAACCCTTGTGTCCTTTTCCTTTCCTTGTTTGCATCCCAGGGTAAAGGCAGACTCCACAGCAATACTCACCATTAAACTGCTTACAATTCTGTAGTAATGGCCTTGCTACTGCATCACACACACAGCACAAGTGCACTTTTATGTGTCTACATGACCGATCACTAGGATGCTGACACTCAAACCATCTTAAGACTGGCACACCCCCAACAAATAGTTTAAATTAGCAAGACATGTCTGGTTTCTTGGATCAAAACCACAAAGCACATACAAGTACATGTTTATCTCTACGCTCAGGTGGTATCTTATTAACACAACGTAATATTGACCAAATACTATATTTGGAGGACTGAAAAACCAGTACTCCATCACAATTAAAAGTAAGGGACAGATAAATCCTCTTTACTGTTAGTTTTCAAGTTCTGATATAAGGTGCTATCACATAAGTCCTTTATTACATGCTTTGTACTGGCATCATTACTAAAACATAGATCATGCATACCCTGGTTCTCAAGAATATCTTTCAGCTGATCCTTTAATGGTCCTTCCTGTAAACTGGCTTTCACTGTTGTAAATGAGGAACATTAAGTGTTTCTTCCAGAGATTGTGAAGAACCAATGTACTTAGTAAAACTCTAAAGTAATGGTGCCGTTCAAACTTTTTCAGAAAATACTTGCTTGTTGGAATTGCACTAGTCCAAGCAGAATGCAATTCGAGCAGTTTCAGCAGGTCTTAATGCACCTGTTGTGTTGTGTCTCAATGCAAAGGAGTGAATCAAAATGATGCTTTCCCTTATGTAAGTCCATGGGAGGAGTGGACATCATCTACCTCTTGAGGGACATTGTCCTAAATGATAGAAAAAAGAAGTACTGCAATAAAACTGATCAGGTTTCACTTGTTTTACTCATAACCTTGTTTTGGCAGACTGCACTTAGCATGGAAGATAAACAGAAGCTACAATACATGAGAGAAAAAACAAGACAGTCCAATGAATCTAATGTTTAAATAAATGTAATCAACCTCACATGTTTAACTTTTGTCTTACCTGCACCATTGAGGATGATTCTGCCATCTGTTCTTGTATTCAGCTGCCAGCTTCATCACTTTTCCTAAAAAGGACAGTGATGAACAATAGTGTTGTTATTGGCGGCCTGTTTTACTTTTGGTTTTAGTCTAGTCTTTGTGTCAAGCTGTCCTTTTAGTTTTTATTCATTTTAGTCACAGTTATATTCTTTTAAGTCTAGTCAAGTTTCAGTCGACTAAGTCTTATTTTAGTCAGAATTGTCCATGACTATTTTTGTCTGTATATTAGTCTCTTTTTAGTAATGCAATTATATGTAATCAATATAATAAAAGTACCGAGTAGTATTGAGGAAACCAACATTTTCTTTTAGCCAAACCCATGCAAATATCTTTTGTTTACATGCATGTACGGGTCTAGAATAAGTTATTCATAGTCATGTTGATGCCAAATTCAGATCAGTGTGATTGCTATGTGAATAACAAAACTACTTAAAGTTTTTGGCCAACAAGGGCTGCTTAGTGCACTTATTGAGTGAGTCAGTCAGGTACGAACTAAAAACCCACTTTACACTCTCACAAATGTTAACTTACGTTACACTCTCTCACAAACAAATATACATACACACGCTAGTCACACACATTTGTTCTCAGCTCCAGTGGCTAACGTCTAAAGCTAGCGTTAAAATCCGACACAATAACCGAAGCCTCATGAGTTGGCATGTCGCAGGAGCTTTCTAAAACAGAAAGTATCGTTACGTTAATGTCTTGACTTACCTAAATTTCATTATGGAATGACCTGAGATGTCTCTTAAGATTCGTGGTGTTTTTTCCTGTGATTTTTTGGCTGCATTTCTCTCCATCTTTTTCTACAACACATTCCGTTTTCTTTTCCACGTCTATGTAATGAAAGTAGGTCCAATCCCCGGCTGGCTGGCCATCGGTCCCTTTCTCTGTGTCAGACTTTGTTCTCATTGTTCTTAGTTGTCGTTAACGCTAACCCACAGCAGCTGCATCTTCTGAATCTAAATACTGATGCCCAGACGCGAGACACAGGAAACAGAAAAACTGCAAAATAATAATAACTTCACAAAACGAGACGAAACAATGTTATTTCACCTCGTTTTGGTCAACGAAAATGGAAAATTTTAGCATAGTTTGTATTTTGTTTTATTCATCAACAATATTGCATTATATATTTAATTATAGTTATCGTTATCGTCACATGACCAGCATTTACGTTGCATCTCGTCTAGTTTTCCTTACGTGATAAAGGTTCGTCGACGACAATATTTCGTCATAATTTTCTTTGACGAAAGCAACACTAATGAACAACTCATTAAAGAGAAACAGAAGGATAGAGCTGGAACATACTGTACCTGTATTATATGACACTGTAGTCTTGTCTCACCAGTGGCACTTTGAGAGGTTCTGATCGCTCCTCTTCTCTCTGACCATCACCGTCATCACTGTCCTAAGAATGACCAAAACAAACAACAGATAATAATTGTAATTTGACTGTGTTAGCAACAGAGTAGACTGCTCTAATTTTGTTGTTTTGTCTCACCTGTGGTACTGTGAGAGGTTCAGCTCCCTCATCTCTTTGGGTGGGATCTGCTAGGACTTGGTATAATGAGGACTCAAATGCAGTGAGGGAACGATTGATGCAGGCTTTATTTCTGACACCCTAGGTAAACTCTTAAGACAGAGCGATAAACAGGCTATAAAAACCTATACTTGTCCGTTCGGATGAGGGAACTAACAAGCAAAACAAACGTGGCAAGAATCACCAAAAAAAACCTGAAAATCGCTCCCAAAAAATTCACTCTTCTTCAGAGGTGCTCAAGGAAACAGAAATATAAATGAGGCTATACTTAGAGTCAAGACAAGGCTGTGGCCATGGCTGGAGGTACATGATGAGACAATATACTCTGGCAACAAGACAGGGCTATATAAACATGAGGGAGGATGACACAGGTGGACACAGTCAGGTAACCAGGGAACACGGCAGACAAGTGATTATTTTTTTCAAAATAAAACATGAATTTCACAAAACATGAACAAAAAAAAACAAGAAAGGACACCTCTCATCACCGTGTGTACGATGTGGCGGGACAGAACCCACTGTCTCTCCTCAGTTCAGTAGCCCTCCCAATCCACCAGGAATTGCCTGCCCCGGCCACGGTTGCATACCGCCAGAAAGCGCCTCACTTTGTAGACTGGACCGCCTTTGATCACCTCGGTTGGTGGTGAGGACATGGCGGCTAGGACCAAGGCGCTTTCCTTGGCTGGCTTTACTTGACTCACATGGAAGATGGGGTGAACACGGAGGGACCGGGGCAAACGCAGTAGAACCACTGCAGTTCCGATGAGCCTGGTGATTGGGAATATACCCACGAACTGTGGTGCCAGTTTCTTAGAGGACACCCTGAGATGTAGATCCTTGACTGAGAGCCAGACCTTCTAGCCGGGCTTGTAGGCCCTCTTAGAAAATCTGTAGACAACCGTGAGTACAGTGGTGTTACAAGTCCACAGAGATGTTTGACCATGGTCTGGAAGGGGTGGGGAGCGGCTGGAGTAGACCCATGCGGGACCTGGACGACGTCTTATTCCGGGCACAGACCGAATGCGCCTCACGCCGGGAGATCACAAAAATTGTTCTTTTTACTCCCGGATGACATGAAAGCAGTGAGGTGTGAGCCCAATGAATCACCTGGGGATGCAGCTCAGTGGGGAAAACAACCGATTATTGGGACATCCCCTTGGTGGTGGGGCCACACCGTTTGCTTGCTTTACCTCTGTTTCTATTGGCCAAGTTACCGCTCCCACAACACAGTTCAGTTGAAGGATGGGCTCAGGTTGCTTGGCCTCAGACACGAGGTCAAATAGTTGTGACAGGACGTATTGCTTGACGTTGTGGGACCCCGGCCCGTAGGAGAGAGAAAAGAAATAAACGGTTAAAGAATAGCACCCACCTGGCCTGGTGTGAGTTGAGTCTCTTAGGGCGCACTCACACTGTCCTTCCGCACCGCACCCCGGGCTTTAGGGTACTTGCCCCTCTCCCCCCGCTGGCCAGCCCGTTTGTACTCACACTGCCTGGGCCTTGCGCAAATGCTTCTTGCCTGTCCACACGTCATCACGCCGTAACACGTCACACGCATTGATGACGTCATCGCGATGCATCGCTTTGTTTACAAATCTTTCCATAGACCTTAGAGTTTTTGTGCGTCTTATCTGACTGTTTTTGAATATTTTCATCCGACCAAATCTGCAGTAAACACTCCACCTCCGCATCACACCAACGTGAACCTTTCGCCGCCATTGTTGTTGTTGTTAAATGTCTGCGCATGGTCCGTCTTTTTTTTTCTTTCTATGTCCGAACAGGCGCACATAAATGACGTGAGACGTGCTTGTGCTCGTACACATGCACACGCTCGTGCTCGTACATGTGCAAACGCGCTCTACAAAAGCCCACCTCTCTCAACAAGGCTGTGGACGGCCAGTTGGCCGCAGCTAGGTGCGGAGCGGTTGCACTCACACTGGTCAAACGCACTAGGCTTTACCCGCAAAACCTGTTTTGGCCCGGTGCGGAAGGACAGTGTGAGTGCGCCCTAAGCCTTCTTAATATATTCTAAGTTCTTATGATCAGTCCAAACAATGAATGGATGTTCGGCCCCCTCAAGCCAATGCCTCCATGATGAGTTTCATCGCCAGCAACTCCCAATTGCCGACATCATAGTTTCTTTCTGCTTTGGACAATCGCCCAGCAGACAGGACTGCCCCCTGTCTCTAAGCATTTTGAAAGGACTGCCCCTACTCCTTTATTGAAGGCGTCCACCTCCACCACGAAATGGCGCTGAGGTGAAGCGGTGCTTTAGCATCTGGAAGGCCTTCTCTGACGACCAGCAGAACCGCACCTGGAAGGACGTAAGAGTGTGAAGAGGAGAGGCTATTGCGCTGAAGCCTCTGACAGACCGCCTGTAAAAGTTAGCAAATCCCAAGAACTTCTGAACTTTCTTGCGGCTGTCAGGTGTAGGCCAATCTGCCACAGCGCTAACTTTAGCCAGATCCATCTGGGGGCTCTTCCAGGGGCTACAATGAAGCCCACGAAGGAGACGGTGTCTGCATGAAACACGCTCTTTTCAGCTATAACATACAGGGCATTGTCCAAGAGTCAATAGATTAAGATATCGAAATAGTCAAGGAAGTTTCTTAGAACGTCATTTATCATGGCCTGGAAAACAGTGACCCCTGGGTGTATTGAATCCGGTCTTCCACTCGTCACTCTCTCTTATTCGGACCAGGTGGTATGCGTTGCGCAGGTCCAGCTTGGTGAAAACCTTCACTTGTTGGAGCTGGTCAAAACAGAAGACATGAGGGGGAGAGGGTAACGGTTCTTTATAGTTATGTCATTCAGTGGGCTTTAGTCTATGCAGGGTTTTAAGGACCCATCTTTCTTCTTAACGAAGAAAAACCCAGCTCCTGCTGGAGATGAGGATGGCTGAATTAAATCTGCTTCTAGTGACGCTGAGACAGAGTACAGGCGTCCCTTGGGAATAGTAGGACCGGGTAGCAGATCTATTAGATAGTCATATGATCGGTGAGGAGGAAGTGACAGGGCCTTTGTCTAGCCGAAGGGGGTGATAACAGGCGGGTACAGAGTTCAAGTCCGGATATTCTGGGTCTGTGGAAGGATTGGCAGAAAAAAGATTAATCTCTTTGACCTCTCCCTCCCTGTTAGTATATAATACAGTTTGTGGTGCATTCCTCTCTCCACTCCCTGATCTTCCCTGTTTGCCAGTCAATATGAGGGTTATGCTGACACAGCCATGGATGTCCCAAGTGATTAGATATGGACAAATGGCAGTCAATGTTCATTTGGATGGGTTCGCTGATGTGTGTGAAAGTGAAGACTTCCTTAGCATTCAGTGCCCTGGCTCTAATGGGTCTGGCCAGCGGTTCAGAGCTGAGCCTAGCTTCCTAGCTAAGCCCCAGTTCATCAGACTCTCGTCTGCCCCCGAGTCGATTAGCGCCTCTAGATCTGTGGTTGTGTGGTGAATTACTGACATTAGTGAGGGCCAAGCCCTCTGGCTAGCCGCTGGAGCATATCTCACCCCCTGGAATCCCTTGGCCGGACATGAAAAGACAAGATGGCCACCCTCTCCACAGTAAAATCATCTCCCCTCCATCAGAATCAGAATCAGGTTTATTGCTAAGTATGTTGGACATACAGAGAATTTGACTCCGGCTTATGCTTTGCTCACAGTTTCCAAACATTTAACGGGACAAACCTAAACATAACAATAACAATAACATTTACATAACAATAACAGAACAATAATAGAACAACACAGAACAATAATTACACAGAACAATAATCAGCCGCTTTCGATGCCCCTCTGTGGTCAGTCAGGCTCTTCCCAGCTGCATGGGCTCCTCCTCACGACCAGTGCGGAGATGAGGTAGCGGCTCCGGTGAAGAACGCTGGGTGGTCGACCATCTAGGTGCAGAAGGACGGGTGGCTATCCCTGCAGCAGCCGACCCTCCGCCTCGCTGGTGCTTGAGCTGGGCAAGCCGGTTGTCTGTCCTGATGGCGAGTACGATGAGGGCATCTAGGTCGTCCGGTAGGTCCAAGGGAAGAAAAAGGTCCTGTATGGTAGGAATGAGCCCCTTCAGGAACATGTCATAAAGTGCCGCTCTTCGCTGCGGATGGCATGGACGTACACAGAGTCGCTGCCCTGCTTTAAACTTGTCATTTCGTGTGCATTTTCCTTGCTGGAGAACACCGGATCAAAAGTCTTAGTTAGGGCAGCTTGAAGGTCTGTGAACGAATTGCAGAGTGGCGAGCCCCGCCCCCACTCAACGGATCCCACACCTTAGCTCTATCAGCAAGGTAAGAAATCATGAATGCAATCTTGGATCAGTCAGTGGGGAATGCATGAGGTATCAGCTCATAGTGAATAGAACAGTCAATTAAAAATGCCTTGCACAAACCGGGGGCTCCAGTGTAACCAGCTCAGGGAGGAGGTGAAGTCAGAGCGGGAGCGGCGGTTGTAGTGGGGGTTGGACTGCCGAAACCGGTCGAGCAATCTGCCCGACTAGGTCTTGCAGCTGGGAGGAGAGGTGGCCCATGTTCGCTGCCATCGCCGTCTGAAACTCCTCCTGACGGGCAAGATGGGATTCCTGGGCGCGCAGGACCCCCGTCAGTCGTTCTGCCTCTACTGAGTCCATACTGGCCAGAGGACTCGAATGCAGTGGGGGAATCATTGATGCAGGCTTTATTTCTGACACCCTGGGTAAACTCTTAAGACAGAGCGATAAATAAATAGGCTATAAAAACCTATACTCATAAGATCTGACGAGGGAATTAACAAGCAAAACAGACGTGGCAAGAATCACCAAACAAGCTGAAAATTGCTCCCGAGGGAGGAAAAGGCAACAGGCAACAATTTCACTGATCTGAATATCTATCTTTCAAAGTTACACAAAAGAAAATAACTCACGAAGGAGAAGAACAAAAGGCTACAAAGAAAACCCCTGCTGTACAGAGCTACACTTCAAATCAAAAACACTACAATCTGACCCGAAAACGTAAGAAACATTAAGTAAAAAAAATTCACTCTTCTTCAGAGGTTCTCAAGAAAACAGAAATATAAATGAGGCAATACGAGTCAAGACAAGGCTGTGGCAATGGCTGGCGGTACCCGACAAGACGATATACTTTGGCAACAAGACAGGGGAAGACGAGGACTCATGAGGGAGGATGACACAGGTGGACACAATCAGGTAATCAGGGATCACAGCAGACCGGTGAAACAGGGCAAGTGACCTGAAACAAGAGGCAGACTACTTTTCAAAATAAAACATGAATTTCACAAGACAAAAAATCCAAGAAAGGACTCCTCTCACCCTGAGAGGAACACATCTATTTAATAAATACAAGAATTAGAGACGGGATTGAACCGATCTAACAGTGACCTAGTTCATGGAATTTGGAATGATGGCATCAAGCCACTATGGGTGGTAGAAGAGAAGCAGAGCTCATGTGAAGACATCTGTGAGCTCCACATCTCTTTATTCTACACTGTGATGAAACAGTGTAGAGGAGACTTGGTGGGCACAGAACAACATAAGAATGAAGGGACAAGTGCAACTTAGAGTGGTCGCCTATATGCATATTTTAAAAGCAAGGAGAAAAAGGTTACATGAATTAATATGTAACCAAACCACCACCGCCTACAGTAATGTTCATGTTAATAACAATATTATTCAAGAAAAAAGAGAGCTGATATCAGAATCAGATCAGAACTGAAAACAGTGGATCGGAGGGACGTAGAGAATGGCAATAGTGTAGTTTGACAGTGTGCGTGTGAAAGAGGGGAGGTTGTCCAATAATCCTGTAATTTTTTTCTTACCGGCTGTGGTACTGTGAGAGGTCCTGTTCTCTGCTCTTCTCTCTGGGTATTATCTTCATCTTCTTCATTTACCATATTTTTCGGATTAAAAGCTCCGGAGTATAAGTCTCACCAGCCGAAAATGCATAATAAAGAAGGAAAAAAACATATATAAGTCGCATTAGAGTATAAGTCACATTCTTTGGGGAAATTTATTTGATAAAATCCAACACCAAGAATAGACACTTCATCTTGAAAGGCAATTTAAAATAAAAATAGAATAGAGAACAACAGACTGAATAATACCTCTCCGGGAACCATCACCTTATCGTGGTGGAGAGGTTTGTGTGTCCCTGTATTGTATTGTATTTTTTTTGTATTATTCATTTATTTCAGACTTGTAATCCAAAGATGAGAAAAAAAAAAAAAAAAAAAAAAAAAAAAACAACACATTGAGAAGAGAAAAAAGAAGAATTAACAATTTACACATACAGTCTGAAAAGGGGATGGAAGGAAGCAACGCTTATAAATTTCCAACCCCTCACCCAGCACCACCCAACCCAAAATAACATATTATAACAATACAATATATTGTAGTGGCACAAACAGACATACATGACAACAAAACAGACATATAGACAGACAAACAGACAGACAGGCCCAAACTTTTCCTGCTTCTACACCCCCTCTTCCCTCCAGAACATATAGGCAACAGAGCAAGTGCCAGCCAGGCAATTAGCAGATAGACAGGCATCCAGACAGACAGGTGTTTAGACAAACAGACAGACCCTCAGACTGAGAGACAGGCAGGCATCTATACAGACAGGTAGGCAGAGCGATAGACAGACGCCTAGACGGACAATGGGTGTGTCCGTGTGTGCGCCCGCCGCGTGTGTGTGCGTGAATGCGCACCCGTGTGTGTGTGTGTGTGTGTGCGTGCCTGCGTGGCTGTGGAGCCCCAGCTTGAGGAGTGCGCAAAAAACCCCCCCAAAAAAACGGCGTCAGTCCGGCAAATCCTTCTGGTACTCACACATCATATTTCTTTTGAATATTATTTTAAACTGAATGAGATTTCCACAACTTTTCGCTTCCTCTGCCAGTTTGTTCCACACAATGACTCCCCTCACCGAGACACACATAGATTTAAGGGCTGTCCTTACATGTGGTTGGTACAACTGATTACATCCTCTCAAATTATATGTGTGATGAGCATCTCTATCTCTAAATAGGTTTTGAATGTTACCCGGCAGCATATTTTTTGATGCCCTGTACATAATTTGTTTTATAATTCACCAAGTCAGCTAATTTTAAGTTAAATGACTTAAGGAAAAGTGGAAGGGTGTGGTCATTGTATTTGACTTTGTGAATAATTCGAATGGCTCGTTTTTGAAGAGTGACGAGCGGTAGCAAGTTTGTCTTGTAGCAATTTCCCCACACTTCCAAACAATAATTTAAATATGACATTATGAAGGAGTGATAAAGAATAAATAAAGCATTTTGATTGAGTAACAGGCTACATCGCTTCATCACACCAACACATTTTGCCACTTTTGAACGCAGGTGACTTATGTGAGGTTTCCAAGAGAGCTTTTCATCAATTACAACACCCAAGAACACATTCTGTTGCACTCTATCAATAATAGTGCCGTTAATAGTTACTTGTACTGGCATATCTTTTTTCCGATATCCAAAAAGCATAAGTTTTGTCTTTTTTAAATTCAATGATAATTTATTTATATTAAACCAATTGTTTAACTTATGAAGTTCTTGAGTGATGTTAGTCAAAAGTGTCTTGAAATTCTCACCGGAGCAAACAATATTTGTATCGTCAGCAAAAAGTATAAATTTCATAATTGTGGATATGCTACAAATATCATTGATGTACATTAAAAACAGAGTTGGTCCTAAAATGGAACCTTGAGGCACCCCGCACAATACAGTTCTATAAGTAGATTTTTGTTGATCAACCTGTACAAATTGCTGTCTGTCTTGCAAATAGCTCTGTAGCCAGTTTTGTGGTGTCCCTCTAATGCCATATTTTCCCAGTTTATTCAGCAAAATACTGTGGTCAATTGTATCGAAAGCTTTTTGCAAATCGATGAAGATTCCAATTATAAATTTCTTTTTTTCAATGCAATTTGTTATTTCTTCCACTAGTTCAATCAGGGCAAGCGATGTTGAGCGACCCTGTCTAAAGCCATATTGACTGTTGGAAAGCAAGTTATTTTTTTCAATGAAATTTTGTAGTCTAGAATTAAATAATTTTTCCAATATTTTTGAAAACTGAGGCAAAAGGGAGACTGGACGGTAGTTTGTAAAACAGTGCTTATCTCCTGATTTGAATAAAGGGATGACTTTTGCTGTTTTCATTTTGGAGGGAAATTGTCCACACTGAAATGACAAGTTGCAAATGTGTGTAAATGGTCTGACAATGACTTCTGCTACGTTCCTAATTGTTTTCATGTCTATGCCATTGATTTCCTGTGATGTTTTGTTATTGCATTTCCTTATTGTCTCCAAGACCTCCTTCTCTGTGAACCTGAGGGCTGTGTTGTCTGGAGCTTAATGCTCCTGGTAGGGTCTCCCATGGCAAAGTGGTCTCAGGCGAGGGGCCGGACTAAGAATGGTTCACAAAGACTCAATGGACAAACAACAAAGAGGAAGAGAGACCCTGCCCGGAGGAAGCCCGGGGCCCCCGTCTGGAGCCAGGCCCAGACGGAGGGCTCGCCGGCGAGCGCCTGGTGGCCGGGTTTGCCACGGAGCCCGGCCGGGCACAGCCCGAAAAAGTGACGTGGCACCTCCCTCCTCTCCATCCTGTGGGCCCACCACTCGCAGGAGGAACCACTTGGGTCGGGTGCGCTGCTGCACGGGTGGCAGTGAAGGTGAGGGGCCTCGACGGACCAGACACGGGCAGCAGAAGCTGGCTCTTGGGACGTGGAATGTCACCTCTCTGTCGGGGAAGGAGCCGGAGCTTGTGCGGGAGGTGGAGCGCTACCAGTTGGATCTGGTGGGGCTTACCTCCACACACAGTCTCGGTTCTGGAACCGTTCTCCTGGATAGGGGTTGGACACTATTCTTCTCTGGAGTTGCCCAGGGTGTGAGGCGCCGGGCGGGTGTGGGGATACTCAGCAGCCTCTGCTGTGTCAGAGGCAAAGCAGCGGGTGTGGGAGGAGTTCGGAGAAGCCATGGAGAAGGACTTTCGGGCGGCACCAAGGTGCTTCTGGAAAACCATTCGACATCTCAGGAGGGGGAAACGGGGAACCATCCAAGCTGTTTACAGTAAAGACGGGACGCTGGTGACCTCAGCCGATGAGGTGATCGGGCGGTGGAAGGAGCACTTTGAGAAACTCCTTAATCCGACTAACACGCCCTCTTTTGTAGAGGCAGAGCTGGAGGCTGATGGGGAATCATTGTCAATATCCCTGGCGGAAGTCACTGAGGTAGTCAAACAACTCCACAGTGGCAAAGCCCCAGGGGTTGATGAGATTCGTCCAGAAATGCTGAAAACTTTGGGTTGGGAGGGGCTGTCTTGGTTGACACGCCTCTTCAATATTGCGTGGAAGTCTGGGACAGTGCCAAGGGAGTGGCAGACCGGGGTGGTGGTTCCTCTTTTTAAAAAGGGGGACCAGAGGGTGTGTGCCAATTACAGGGGTATCACACTACTCAGCCTCCCTGGTAAAGTCTACTCCAAGGTGCTGGAAAGGAGGGTTCGTCCTATAGTCGAACCTCAGATTGAAGAGGAACAATGTGGATTCCGTCCTGGACGTGGAACAACGGACCAGCTCTTCATTCTCGCAAGGGTCCTGGAGGGGGCCTGGGAGTATGCTCATCCAGTCTACATGTGTTTTGTGGATCTGGAGAAGGCATATGACCGGGTTCCTAGGGAGATACTGTGGGAGGTGCTGCGGGAGTATGGGGTGAGGGGGTCACTTCTGTGGGCCATCCAATCTCTGTACACCCAAAGTGAGAGCTGTGTCCGGATCCTCGGGAGTAAGTCGGATTCGTTTCTGGTGGGGGTTGGCCTCCGCCAGGGGTGCGCTTTGTCACCAATCCTGTTCGTGATTTTCATGGACAGGATTTCAAGGCGTAGTCATGGTGGGGAGGGGTTGCAGTTCGGTGGGCTGAGGATCTCGTCTCTGCTTTTCGCAGATGATGTGGTCCTGATGGCATGGTCATGAAAGTTGGGTCATGACCGAAAGAACGAGGTCGCGAGTACAAGCGGCCGAAATGGGTTTTCTCAGGAGGGTGGCTGGAGTCTCCCTTAGAGATAGGGTGAGAAGTTCAGCCATCCGTGAGGAACTCGGAGTAGAGCCGCTGCTCCTTAGCGTTGAAAGGAGCCAGTTGAGGTGGTTCGGGCATCTGGTAAGGATGCCCCCTGGGCGCCTCCCTAGGGAGGTGTTCCAGGCACGGCCAGCTGGGAGGAGGCCTCGGGGAAGACCCAGGACTAGGTGGAGAGATTATATCTCCACACTGGCCTGGGAACGCCTCGGGATCCCCCAGTTAGAGCTGGTTAATGTGGCCCAGGAAAGGGAAGTTTGGGGTCCCCTGCTAAAGCTGCTGCCCCCGCGACCCGACCCCGGATAAGCGGATGAAGATGAGATGAGATGAGACTGAATAAGTGTACGTTATATGACGCATAAACAACGAACTGAGAACGTGCCTGGTATGTTAACGTAACATATTACAGTAAGAGTCATTCAAATAACTATAACATATAGAACATACTATACGTTTACTGTAGGAATTTTACACACAAAACTTTAGTCAAATCAGAAGGACCTCACAGAGTATATATTGCGTAATTCAAATTCTACAGGAGGCTTTCTGGAGTCAGCAGAGTCGTTGGTAGTTTAGTGCGCCAGCAGGCATTTATTAGCAGGAGAACATCGGAATGATACAGACGTCTGGAGAAATGTTCTAGTCTCTATCTAGAGTTACTGTGTACAACACAGTACCCGTGATCAAGTCATGAAGTTCTGATATCTATTCTAAAAACTCCAGCATTTATGCTTGTTACAAAAGCGTGGTTATGTGTCTGCTTGTGCGTGCATATGTTTATTTCAGAAGTAGCAGTCCTCCAGCCTCCATCTTCCTCCCTGCGTAGGAGTAGCCTCTGTATAGCAGGAGTCTTCTTCTTTATCTGTGAAGAAAGCACAACACGTACAGCAATTTCCCTAATCTCAATTAACTTTGCCAGGTGCATATTTGCAACATGGCTAGTTGATTGTCTTTGTGACCTTGACTTGTTCCTGTGCAGAGAAAGCAGATAAAGATTGAGTCAAAAGTTTGTGTGCTTTGCTGGAAGCAGAAAAGCTTGAGCTTGGACTAATCACTATCACACTTTTAAATGATCATACCTAATAATCACACTTATCACATTCTTATTAATCATTACTAATACACACGCTAACACATGATTTTTAATTCTTCATTACCAAACAATCTGTCACTCCTAATCACTAAAGCCAATTAATTCTTCTTCCTCTGTGTCACTTCTGAACAACTCCGCCAACTCCAAAGGTGGACATTGCGCCGCTTCCTCTTCTATCTATCTTTCTGCTCGATTGCCGTTTTCTGCTGCATATTTCACTACTTTCAGCTTGTAACCTGCAGTATATGATTTTATTTTCGGTGCCATTTTTGTTCAGCCCTTTTCAGTTGTTTTTATAAGTTACTGCTAATGTTGAAATGATCAATTTTCATAGGTACAGAAGTAGCAGGTAGCATCTTTTTTTCACAATGCACTTCTGCCATGACCCGCCCCCGCCGAATTTTGATTGGTTGACGTGTGTGTGTGACGATTGCTGATATACGCCTGAGATAAATAATAGCCCGGGCTATTATTTGATATTTTACGGTAATGTGTTCACACATAAGTCGCTCCAGAGTATAAGTCGCACCCACGGCCAAACTATGAAAAAAAACGGACTTATAATCCGAAAAATACGGTACTCAAGTAACATTTTGGATAACTTGTACAGCAAAAATATTATCAAGTGCAGTCCAGGTTCTCAAATACTGCTATTTCCTTCTCACAGCAAATGCACAGTTTTCAACATTTATGTGGCCAACACCATGTATTTTGTTACATTACAATAATTCATGCACATCAAAATATAATTGATACATTGTGTACAAAGTTTCCTTTTTTACATGCTTTTGTAATAAAATCAACAATTCAGCTCACATTTGGTACACATAACCTTGATTCATTTTCCTGATGAAACAATGGACAGTAACTAGTAACGATAACTGTAACGTTAAGGTCACTTATGAGCTGCAGGGAGCGCACATAACTTATTTTTCCATCTCATCAAAGTCTGCGTAGGCACATTTCTCCGCAGCCAGTCTCTTGTTTTGTTTCAGGTGTCAGCACTTTTCTTTTCGGCATGTCTCTAACATTACAGAAGCCGGTTTGACGTTCTATTTACCATCCTGTGGAAAGCCAAGGCCAGGCCCGCTGAAAAGTGTTGTTTGTTTTAAGCCCTGAGAGCATTGATTTGCTAAGAGTAGGGTAAAATATCAGGATACACCAATCAAAGGCAGTCATGGGCGGGTCAAGTCTATCATGCCACACTGGCAGCTGTCAACGCAAGACAATTCATCCATGCGCGAGACCACTGGCAGGCACGTACCATTTTGAATACCCAGCGGCGGCAGGTCTCACGGTTAACGGTTGCTGTCTCTTAGGATGCGGATGCATATCATCACCGGCCAACAATGCAGACAAATGAACCTCCCGTTGACGGTAAGTAAAATTAAGTATTTGGAGGAGTAAGCTTACATCGTATTGTCTGTTTATGTAGCATTTACTAAAAGTGATGGTTAGCTTAATGCTAAAGGTTACACATTAAACAAGTGAGAATTGTGGTTAATCCTCATTTTTCTCAACAGAATTGTGCAAAATGAAATTAAACTTGCCATGTTAAAATAGATTTTTTTTTCAAAAAAGGAGAAAAAAAGATTGCTTGGCTAAGCAATGATTAGATTCTTTTTTAATTTCGGAACACAAGGACAGGAATTTTGTAGTGGTGCAGTGGAGTGAAGGGGAGGATTCTGGGTAGCACAGTGAAGTAAAAATTGATAATATACGGGGGTATGATGATTCTAAGGTGGACCAGCATGGAAATCCCATTTCCACCTACTCAGCCGTTATTGAATGGCGCCATGGGAAGAAACAGCTTGGAGGTTGACCCCACTACTTGGGCTCTGTTAACTTTGTCTGTGGTAAGATACTGTTGATGGTTAAAAGTGATCATTGTCCTTTCTACGTAACTTGAAAATAAGTGTCTAAAGTAAGACATAAACATTTTTTTTACCTGTCTGAATTTGTATGCTTACTGTGTGGGTAAATACTTTCCAACAAATGTTTTGCAGTGTACATGACTAATTAGCTTATAGTGTTATTAGTGGGAAAGTCAAGTCAAAATATGAGCTGTATTTAAATAAAACAACTCTTGATTTAAAATGTTACTAAAACAGCCACCATTTGCCACCATTTTATCATGTGTACGTTACTACCCTAAAAAAACTTTTCAACTTCCCTCGTCTCGAAGTTAATGCATTAACAACGCTATCACACAGTCATCTCATGATGTCAGCCATAGTTGCAGTAGCAGTGATTCTTACTTTTAAGTACCCCAAACCTGACACAAATTGGTAAACAAACCCGTCTGATAAGATTTTTTAAATAGATATTTTAGTACATAAAGTAGAATACACAGTAGCCAAATTTTCATATGGATTGAGAATAATAGAATAGTAATTGATAGTATTTTTTGCAAATCCCACTGTGTGAACCACAGCTCTACACAACACATACTATGTTGTGATGCTGACAGTGTCATAACATAATATGGTGACACAAAAACTGCTCTTGAGTATTAAGCAGTTTGTCATTAAAGCTTTTTGTCCATATTCTGTCTACCATTGTTTTCTAGCTACTCGTTATGAGGCAACCCGCAAACTTAATGCACTGCTGAAGGAAAATGAACATGCAGAGCTGACCAAGAAGGTATCAGTCCGCCTTCAAAAATATCAGGATGATTCAGATGACTCCGATCTTAGATTCTGACTCAGTCACTGCAAGTCAAGGTGACATCTATCTCTTTTGAATTATGTATTATGAGGTGACCATATTTCTTTAATTGTATCATGTAAGTATATCGTAGCTGCTATTGCCACTACTCATCATGATCATGTTTGCCACCATAATTATTATCATTGTCATATTCTATCACCTTAGCTGTGCTTGTTTCTACTATTCTGATATATTAACTGCCATAACATACAAGTCATATTCACATTACTATAGATATTATTATAGTTACTGTTACTTTTTGGTTGCTTGCATCTCTGGAAGTGTCTCTGTCTGTCTCTCTGTCTTCGTGTCTGTCCTTGTCTCTCTCTGTCAATCTGTCCGTCTTTTCTCTCTCTCACAGAGCTGGGTCTGTCCGACGTTCCTGCCTGTTATAGGGAAGGTTTTCGTTGCCACCATACTCTACGGGGGAATTGTTGGGTCTATGTAAATCATTAATAAGTCATAGAGTGTGGTCTTTACCTACTCTGTAAAGTGATAACTTTTGTTATGATTTGGCACTATAAATAAAATTGAATAGAATTGAATTGTATAATGTCAGATCTTTTTTTCTTTCCCTCTCTTTCTCTCTCTGTATACCCAGAAGTAAAAGGCTCTCACAAGGAAAGACCCTTGCAATGTACAGTGATTCAACACCTTCAGTCATTCAGCTGAGAAATCTGACAAAGACAGTGGTTGAATTAAAGCAGAAGATCCAAGACCTCAAAGAAGAGAATGATAATTTGAGGATGTTGATGTCCGAGGTATCACCTCTTGTCACTTATTTAACAATAAGACAACCAAAACACTGAAAAACACTTTAGCCATACTTTATATTGTACTAACTAATGTACCATGTTTGTTTGTCATCTTCTGTGTACCTGCATAGATGTGCCTGACATCCTAAACACCATGAAGAATGTAACTGATTTGGCTGAACCTCTCAAGAGAGGGAAATTGTTTTAGGTGGGCAGGTTTTTATCCTTGCTAGTTTAGCCCATTTTGATATTCAATTTAATATCTGTTCACTCTAAATAAAATCTATCAAATTAAAAGTTTGCTTAACAGCCATTTCTTCAGCATCACAGACATTGGAAGATTGCATTTATAGACTGCAGTTACAGTATGTAGGTAATGGTAGAATGTAATATTGCAGTAGTAAATGGACAAATTAACTTTTGTCACTTTCATGCGAGTCACATGTTTCTTATGATAGAAATTTATATTAAGTTGTATGAAATCATAAAAAAGTATCATATCTATAATGGTACTTCACATTTCATAGGGATTCAAGAATTCTTAAAGAAAACACAAGTTACCGTGGCATTACATCCCCTAAATATACAAAAAATCTATCTGTAATGGTACATATTCCTATATGTTTTATATAGATTTTTATTAGAGGCCATTAACTTAACATAAATAAAACATATAAAGACGGCATAATTTACTTCCAAAAGTATTCACTACTCACGTAAAAAACCTACATCAATTGGTACTCATATATATCATATATTTAAAGTATATGTCTTTAAAAGACACTGAAAATAAATATGCAAAAATGAAATGAAACATATGGAAAACATACGTTGACATGCATACCTTATTTTCTGCATATACAGTTTTCAAATGATTCTATAAAATTCTTTTCACTATCTTGTATGAAAAGAATGCAAACGTGTCCACTTCCATGAGTAAATTATATATTATACATGAAAGATAAACTGAAGGCGTTGGAAAGTTATACATTTTAATTATAGGTTTCTTCTATTTATTTTCCGTATGGGTAAGCTAACTTACCTCAGCCTTCTCTTTGGTGTCAAACAGCAGCCCATCTGACATTTATCTGACATCAAGTATGAATTATGGCCTAAACAGCCTCACATACTACATGTGTGTTTTCCTCATTTTCAACCTCTACAGCTCATTATACTGCTACTCTTTACTTGAGTATATTTTTGAGCCAGTAATCTACGTTTTACTTAACTACATTTACCTTTGTTCATCTCAATTGACTTGTACACTTTAAATCATCCACCCATGGACCCACATGGACATTTGAGACAAACACACGCACACACGCCCCAGTCCCTGTAGGCTACATTGCATTTTAACTTGTACCTATTCTATCAACCTTATGGTCATCAAATTTACCAAGTCATTAAGATTCATCTTTAGGGGATCTTAAATATCTTTACAAAATGATACAGATATGTCAATTATGTTGAAAAGTGGTGAGCCTACCAAGCATTCCTATAGCCATGCCATCACTGTGACTCAAAAGTCTTTTTTGAATAGGTTATAGGGTAAAGCAATCTTGATAGAACTGCTTGCCTTTTGAAGAACGATTCAACTTATACAAATACAGTATATCAAGTTGTTCATCTTTATAATCTCAAGTTTTATTGTTGAAGGTTGCCGAGGAGCTGATGACTTTGGCATATGAGAATGGGATCAATCTGTTCGACACAGCTGAAGTGTATAATTCTGGAAAGTAAGTATGACTGCAAATTACCTGTCGAATCATTTTGTAACTTAATACGCTTTTGTTCCTCCTTTGACACATACAGTAATTGTGTCGTTCTTGGTTATCCTCGGCTACATACAACTCTGACATCGAGTGTGAGGCGGGGTACACCCTGGACAGGACGCCAGTCTATCACAGGGCACATAGAGACAAACATTCACACCTACGGGCAATTTAGAGTCATCATTTAACTTAATATGTGCATGTCTTTGAACTGTGGACTTTGAACCCAAGCGAACCCATGCAGACACAGGGAGAACATGCAAACTCCACAAAGAGGGGCCCTCAGCCAGGATTCAAACCAGGAACCCTCTTGCTGTGAGGCGACAGTGCTAACCACCACGCTATACAACATAACCATAATACATGTCATTGTATAGAAAGAAGGGGCATCATTAATGGACAAAGGAAATTATTATTAGCTTAAGGTGCTTGTAAAGAAAGATAAAAAGATGATAAAAGACAATAAAAAGACAACATCACAATTTTCCAATTCAATTTTATTTACAGTGCCAAATCCTAACAAAAGATATCTCAGGACACTTTACAGAGTAGGTATAGACCACACTCACTTATGATTTACGTAGACCCAACAATTCTGCCGTAGAGTGCACAGTGGCAGCGAAAACCTTCCTTTAAGAGACAGCAACGTCGAACAGACCCAGCTCTGTGGAGGACGGACATCTGTCTGCACCGGTTGGGGAGGAAGAAAAGGAGAGAGAAATAGAGAAAGGATAGACAGATGGACAGAGAGACACAAAGACAGACGGAAGTAGTATATCAGGTGCACTATATTGGTGTGGATGTGCACGAGTGCCTGCGAGTGGGGCGTCATGCCCGTTTAAAAAAAAAAAAAAATATATATATATATATTTTTTTTGGAGCCGATCCCTGCTGACATCAGCGTGAGGCAGGGTCCACCCTGGATAGGATGCCAGTCTATCACAGGGCACATAGAGACGAACAACCATTCACACTCCTACGGGCAATTTAGAGTCATCAATTTACCTAACACCTGCATGTCTTCAGACTGTGGGAGGAAGCCGGAGAACCTGGAGAGAACCCACGCAGACAAGGGTAGAACATGCAAACTCCACACAGAAGGGCCCCAGCCGGGATTCAAACCAGGAACCCTCTTGCTGTGAGGCAACAGTGCTAACCACCACACCACGTGCCGCCCTAGATGAGAATGTCTATTTTAAAATAAAAAGTATGCAAGACTACTATAGAAAGTTGTGTTTTCAAATAAAAGGGATTTAGTTTAAATATTGATGTTCATATGAGTAGAGACTTAGTCTAAATAGTATTTTGTAGTTCCTTCTCTTGTGATTTACTTATAGTGGTGTTTAAACGAGAGGACCTAAAGTCAAAATAGTACTTTTTTAATTCTGTCTCTAAGTGTTTTCTTGTTAATTTTTTCTCATTAGAGATTTGTGTGTGAGTGCTATAAGATCAAGGCCGTGTCATGGAGAAGACAAGGAAGCTGGACAACCTGTGAAGGACTTGTCAACCAAAAAATCAGTTGGGCAGACCTTTGGAAGATCCCGAAGGCAAGGGTCAGCTTACTTATACGTTCAACATATATAAACGTTTCCCTGCCCTCTGAACGAGGAATGCTGCACACTCTGCAACACCCCTAATGCAAACCTCCAGCACATCCTGTCAGGCTGTAAGCCTTTGAATGTTCTAATTTTTCCAGGTCATTGTTATCCCCAAAGCAATTTCAATCAAGAGCAACTGGACTTGGTTATTTGTCTAGGAAGACGTTTCACCTCTCATCCAAGAGGCTTCCTCAGCTCATGTACGCAACTGACCAGGCTGGGACAGGTCCAACTAAGTGGTGTGGAGATCCAGGTATTTAACCTTTCATAAGGCCGATGTTGTCCCTGGAACCCTTTGTGCTCCAAGTGCCAACTACCGTTGTAAGAGTGACAGTCGTTGGTGGGAAGTATGTATGGACTTTGTTAGTGCTCTATTGAGTCTTAACAACAGTTGTTGGGAGTCACAGGAGGCCATTTGTAAACAGTTGTTCTTTGAGGTTAGATTGTTGAATCTCCTGGGAAGGGATGAAAGTGCAGCATTGTAAATTGGAGATAAGTTGTGTCTCAGACATCCTCCTCTGTTTAGCGATTGTTTCTCTACTTTTGCATAGATGGCCTTTTTTACTCCTCTTTCAAACCATCTATCCTCTCCGTCCAGGAGGTGGATATTGTTGTCATCAAATGAGTGGGCTTTCTCCTTGAGATGTTGAACATTGAACAGCATAAACCAGATGGCTTTTGTGGGTGTGTGGTCTTCTGTCCTTGAGATGTACTAGTCTCTTTCTGACTGTTTTACTGGGTATGAAATATACAGGGATACAGGGATATTTGTTGAAGATCCTCCTGAGTTTCTCTGATACCCTAGCCACATGCGGAATGACTCTGTTGTTTCTCTTGTTTTCGTTTTCTTTTTCAACCACGTTTTCTTTCTGGAAACAGCTGCCATTTTCACAAAGGTCCACCTGGGGTAACCACGAGTTGTGAGGGCGCCTCTCAGGTGCTTGCGTTCTCAGCTCTGTGTTGTAGGGTTCTGATAACTCCAAGCTTGTGTGCCATCGGGTGGTGGGAGTCAAACAGTAGATATTGATCTGTGTGTCTCCTGTCATTCTCCAAATGGACATCCCAGTCTAAGAAAGGCAAACTGTTGTCCTTGACTTCTTCTCTGGTGAACTTGATGTTTCTGTCCACTGAGTTTATATGTTTGGTAAAAGTTTGCACCTCCTCTGGATTTGATTTAACCCATGTGTCGTCCACATATCTGAACCAATGGCTCTGGGTTACTCCTTTGAAGCCTTGTCCTCTACCTCTTCCATGTATAGATTTGCCACAATAGGGGATACTGGTGAACTCATGGCACAGCTGTGTTTTTGTGCCATTAAACTGGAAATATGTGGTCTTCAGGCACAAATCCAGAAGTTGGCAAATGTTGTCTGGTTTGAGATTTGTTAAGTTGTGTAAGGAGTTGTCCTGTGTGAGCCGCTCTGTTACTGTGTCCAGAGCGTCCCGGTTAGGATATTCCAACCATCATCCAACCACCAGGAGACGTTCCAGGATTAAAGGAGCGACAAGTTGGTGATTGCTGATTCCTGGCTGTTGACCCTGCAGCTGACCCGTGGGCACCAGAGGAGGTGCGACCAGCAGCAATGCCTAGCAGGTGATTCCATCTCCCTGTTATCTCTACTGAATCACCACTATGAAAAGGCAGGTGACGGGCGGCATGTCCCTGAAATAAATTGGCAGGCTCGGAGCAATTCTTTGTCCTTTTGTGGGTCTGTTGAAAATTAGTTTTCATGTGATACAGGTGTTTTGACATGCAGGAAATGTCTGCTTTCAGTTCATTGCAAAGTTCTTTATCAGGTGGGCCGACTCGTTATTGCTCGAGCACTTCACTCATCTTTCTGTGGCATGAAGAGTGCTATTCTTTTTTTTTCAAGTTGAGATTCCACTGCAAAACTCTCTCCCAGGAGGCCATTTGGCCTTCGGTCTGAGTGGGGGGCGGTGAAATGCTTCTTCGGCAGGACACATTCGAGGTCACAAAGCTGCATGATTTGGAGACACTCAGAGACACAGATAAGATGTCCTTTCTGTCCCTGCTTGTGTTATTTTTCTTTTTTTTTCTTTCTTTTCTTTTCCGTTGTATATTCTAACTGTATTTTGAGTTAACTGTCTCAAATTGAAACTTCCTGCGCTTTGAAATCCATATTTTAACTCTTTACACTCTATATTAGTGACATATGTAACGTTATTGGTTTCCTTGTAAAAAATGTGTAATTTTGTAGATGATACAACTTAACTTTACCTGTTTTACCAAGTTTTATTTTTTTATAAAGTCAAGTTACAACAATTTAGTGTGAGATGGTGAAACATACAATATGCCCACCTTGCCATGGCAACCCTGTTCCAGTAAAACACAAATGCTTCACATTTTGGCATTGTGAAGGTCTTGTGATTCTGCTGACCACATTTGAGATTGATCTGTTGAATTCTCTAGGAGAAGTTACTAAAATGCCATCCCTGCTGGTCTTTCAAGGAGGTGAAGCTCATTTTTTCTCGCCTACATCACAAATGCGTTTGTTTATTTACTGTATCTGTAAATTCTACCCTTCATTCCTTTATAGAAAATTATTTGTGACCTTGTCGTATAAACTAGGCATCTTTTCCCGGGACCAGTGTCCGCTCAATGGCCAGCAGAGATAGGCTGCTTAAACGGCCTTGGCCCAGCTGGAGCTGCCGCGCCAGGCTACTGTGAAGTGTGACAGCCTGTGAGTGTGAGAGACGGGGGGAGAAGCTCTGCAGCTGCCATTGTTTGTTGGGGAAAGAAACCGCAGAGTGACAGAACAGAGATGCCAAACAAAGACAAAGTCGCTGGGGATCCATAAAGTCTCTGGATTAGTTCAGAACAACGGAATAAAACACTTGTAAAATGCCTCCTTGGATGTTTATTTTTCAAGATCACTGATTCGCTCATTTAGCTGTCAATCAAAAAAGGATTCCGCCTCAGACAGCTCATCCAATCATCAGGCAGAGGCCGAGAGACCAGGCTAGCCCACTGTCCCATAGACTCCCAGAGACGCTGAGCATCTGATGGGCGGAACAAAGCCCAGCATTTATCCAATGACCGTCTAGTTTCGCTGCAGTGGAACAGCCCGCTCTACGCTTCCTCATTGAAGTCAGTAGAAGCTGAGTGTGTAAAGCACTGTAGTACTGTGGGGATGAATGAGAAGGAAGTTGTGCCAGTTACCTGTGATAAGTAGCCGATTCTGAACAAAAGGAGAAGGCTTTCTAGCTCATATTTTGTCAATGAAATGTACACACAGCAGTAAATATTTCACCACTTTTTTGTGACATTTTAGGGGAAGCTGAGCTTACCTTGCAGTCTTGCAGTCAGAGCAATCGCCACTTCTGTAAAGCACCTAAATGTCGGGTTGTCACCTGATTCATGACATCATCGTTCGAGGTATCAACTATTCTTTCACATTCCCACATAGGTGGGAGGATAATACCAACAAGATATGAAATGAATCTGATAATCTCTCTAGGAGGAGTTCGAAAAAGTTTCCATAAAATACATGAAAACCACACAAAATTCAAAATGTCTGACTTCCTGTTGGGCGGAGCACATGAAAGCTAATGTTAAATACGGCTAAACTGATTGAAGCTATGTGGGTATCAGCATTCCTGAAAATCAGAGCAACTTTGTTTAAACTTTGGCCTTCCAGGCATTAGGGGGACACGCTACGGAGCCAGCTAAACACACAGAAGCAACCAACAAGATTTAAAGCCACTCTGGTTAATTCTCTGGGAGAAGTTCGTTAGAGTACTGGCTTTTGACTGACTTCAGTAAAAATTTACGACTTCCTCTTGGACTTAGGGTTTGGCTCCAAGAGGCTTTTTTTAAAGTCTCTATACTTTACATCTGCCTATCAAATGTTTAATTTAAAGGTGAGGGCAGTGGTAGTGGGCACCCTCGAGCCAGTTTAACACAAACATGCCCAATACTTATATCAGGTATTAAGTTTAAGCACTTGCTGATACATGTGCAAATTGTTGTGTGCTTAACAGCACCCTGAGCACCTCAAAATGCTAAAAGTAATTAGGGGGGCACTATAGAACCGATGTGCCCAAGCCCAATTGCGGCATCAAATCGAAGTAATTACTAGTTTGAACATGGGCATAACATTTCGTTAGTTTTTGTGCATTCTAAAGTCCTCAAACATGCTCGTAAAATGAAAATTCATGCACGAAATCCAAGATGGCCAACTTCCTGTTCTGTGAAAAAAAAAGTTTAAAAATGTATGTGTTCTTTAAGATGAGAGCAATGACCCAACCAAATTTCAGGAACATCAAAGGAACTTTATCCCAACCAAGGTGTGCGATAGATGAGAGTAGCACGTGAGGCCACAGCCCCATTCCGGTGAAAACAAACTGCCGCCGTAATCTATCCTGATTTTGCCTATTTTACGTTAACTAGCCGGGAAACCTCCTGCAACGGCTGATTATACTTATTACTAATAATAATAATAATAATAAGAAGAAGAAGAATACTGCTACTACTTATTATCATTATTGCTATTATTATTATATAATTAACTACACCTGTCACAATAGCAGTTTATTGAGAATGAAAGAGACATAGTAATGAACATATTGAAATAGTAAAGCTTTATTAAAAAAGATATAACATTTGAATGAAGCATCTCTTGGCTGCTTCCGGGTCATTTGATGTTGGAACTGGTGGTGTGGTGGGTTGGTTGGTACTGCTGCAGATGTTGAAGGATCGCAGTCTCCTCAAGAAGTACAACCTGTTTTGTGTCTTCCTGTACAGGTGACTGGTGTGTGTTGTCCAGTCCAGTTTATTGTCCAGCCACAGCACGAGTATTTGTCCACAGCCTCCACCTCAGCTCCCTCTAGCAGGACTGGTCAATGTCTTGGTCTGGACCTCCCAAAATCAATGACCAGCTCCTTCATCTTGGAGGTGTTGAGCTGTAGGTGGCTAGTGTGGCACCAGAGAGCAAAGTCCCCCACCAGACTCCGATACTCCTCCTCTCCGTCACCCCTGATACATCCTACGATGGCTGTGTCATCGGCGTACTTCTGTATGTGACACAGCTCCGAGTGGTAGCAAAAGTCGGAGGTGTACAGGGTGAAGAGAACAGGGAACAGCACTGTGCCGTGAGGGGCTCCAGTGCTGCTAACCACAGTGTCAGACGTGGTGTCCTTCAGCCTGATGTACTGTGGCCTGTCAGTGAGACCCAGTCCACCAGATAGGGGTCCACTCCCATCCTGTTCAGTTTGTCCTGAAGTATAGGGGGCTGGATGGTATTAAAGGCACTGGAGAATCCCTGCTGTGCCGCTTCCCTTATCCAGAGGGGAGTGGCCTCATGCAGCATGTAGAGAATGGTATCCTCCACACCAACATCTGGCTGATACGCAAACTGCAGGCGGTCCTGGACGTGTTGTAACTGGGGTCTGAGGAGGCTGAGGAAAAGCCGCTCCAACGTCTTCATCAGGTGTGAAGTGAGTGCCACCGGTGTATACTGTATATATAAACAGTGGAGAGAAAATTAGAGAGAAAATGACTATACTTGAAAATACTTGATTGATTCTGAAATAATGTCAATTTTTCCATGAAGAATCTGATGGAATCAGAATCAGAATTAGAAATACTTTAATAATCCAAGGGAGACATTTTTTTTTTCAATTTCAAAAGATATTTATCAGCAACAATATTATACAGATAACATATTTGTAAAAAAAAAAAAAGAAATATAAAACAGTATATATATTTATATAACTATATATATATATATATATATAAAATATCCTAATTACAGTGGTAATATACAGATGAAAAGTACTGTAATAATGTGCAAAGTACCGTAAAAATGTGCAAAGAACAGACTGTTTATAATATATATCCACTGTGGCTTTACCACTGCTGTACTTGCATGTTTTTTTAGACAACCAAGGCGCTTCAACAAAAACCTGAAACAGGAAGCAAAATTAGAGAACCAGAGTAACTTTCTCACCTTAAACTGTGAGTTTACAGGAATTCCTGACATTGATCTGTAGCTCACTGAAACTTTCAGTTGACTGGGCGTTACACAGCAAATCCCACTTTTCATGCAGTGAGATGTAATGTAATTAATACTAATGGACTTGTACTTATATAGCGCCTTTCTAGTCTTCTGACTACTCAAGGTGCTTTCACAGTGTGTGAAACCGCCAATCTCTCGAATGGAGGACGATCCACTCTTTCACTGAGCCACAGTTGCCCCCACTACTACTGTTTATGTCAACAGGTACCTACGATTTCTAGCTTGTTCTTCCTCTAGTCACTGAACAACTTGCTCAAAACTTTCAGTCTCAGATTCAGGCTAAGCTTTGCTGTTATATACCTAGTATTTAGTTCCTTCTTCTGTACCTAATAATCATGTTCCTTCTAAGATTTCTACCACTACTTTGTCCTTCTGCGCATCCTGTGAATTACACAAGTGTATCATGTATCAATCTTCTACATTTTCCTGTTTTCTATGTGTCTTAATATGTGGTGTGATTATCCTTAACTTATATGTGTCCGTTGGTTATATTTTTAAAAAAACAAAAATTAGGGGGTATTTTTCAGGAAATCTGGGTGTAGTTCAACTCAACTCGACCCGCTTCTCACCCTTCATCCTGACAATCGACCCCATTCTTCATCCCTGACGTTCGACCCAAATTCTTCATCCCCGACGATCATGTAGGAGAAGAAGAGAGAACTACACTTATTACAATACATTCATTTATCACCTCATTAATTAGGCTAAATAATTATTAGGGATGCACGATACCACTTTTTTTCAAACTGATACGATACTTGGATCTGGGTACTTGCCGATATCGAGTACCGATGCCGAACAAAAAAACAAATGATTAGGCAAAATGCAATGAATTGGAAGACATGGTTTTTTCTTCTCTGCTTGTTACAACAAATAATGATAAATTAGATAAAAGTAAATATTAATAAATGACTAAATTTCAAGTGAAAATAAATATTTTCTGTGAAATTATTATTATTATTAGTTTTCGCATTTTAATCAAACAAAATATCACTTAACTATGGCACTGTCCTCAGCTTGTAGATTGACAAAATATGAATTAAGCTATTGCAGAGTGTCTACATTTGAATCAAACAAAATCTAAACCTTCCGTCAGCAAGCAATGGTGTCCTCTCTGAACTAAGCTTCTTTTGAGAAAGTGAAAGGCAGGTTCTTTTTGATGAACAGAATCATCAGCATGATCAGCGGTTAGCCTGTTTCTGCTTTCACTCACAATGTGTGACACTGAGCTGAACAACATTTCACTGTCAACACTAGTGCAAGGTGCTGAAAGGTATCTGCCCACTAGTTTAGCCAATATTGTAGTGGTTTGTCTTCCTGTGAAATCACTGCCTCTCCAAGATATGTCTTTACTTGTACACTTGAACCTACTGCAGCTGTGCCCACTGATGCTGATGCTTGCTCATTTGTAATTTCATCAAATATGCTGTCTAGACTGCTAGTGGTCTGCTCTGTTTGTGGTTTTCTTGAAGAAGGTTCATTCAGGTCATGATCCTCCTGCTTGTCCAGTTCTCCAGGCAACCTTAGCAGCTCAAGTTTCAGCACCTCTTTGGCATTTGCAGCAGTGGTAGATTTTTGTACCTAAAACAGGAAGAAAAAAATAGCTTACTTGCTATTTTAGCACAGTCACACACAATTACAAGCACAGTCATTTTATCACAGAGCATTCTGTGTGTGTTATTAAGAGAAGCACCTTCAGCAGAAAACTCTGCGCACCTAGATGCACAACAGAGCGCCACAGGAAATCATTCCTGCCTGATGTCATTAAATTATACAATGCATCCCTTGGATAGCCTGTCACCTCCTCTCCGTGATTCAGACTGAACCACAGACAATCCGTGCTTTTGCACGTTTGTCTGGTATTTTTGATCTTGTATATATTTCACTACTGTATTTATTAATTTTTGTAAATTTAAAGTTGATATTTTATGATATTTCATTATTTATTTATATATATAGTTATATACATTTATATACTGTTTTTCTAATATATGTTGTATAATATTTGTTGTTTGTATATCTGGAGTTTTGTAACAAAAACAATGTCCCCCTGGGATTATTGAAGCATTTCTGATTCTGAGTCTATGCACAGCAGCCAGAAGTTAAAACAAAGACAGACTTTGCAGTACTTTTAAAAAGAGCATTTAAGCACTGTAGTCTCGCAACTTAACATGATTAAACTGGGAGTATTCCCATTTCACTCCTTAGGCACCATAACATTGCTTTTGACCAGACTGTTGTCCTACAACCAGCCTGTCATTCAGCAGAAAGAAAACCTCTGTTTCACCAATGAGTAGCTAATTCACCTATGAAACGTGAGGGCCTGAGATGATAATGCTGTTCCTGGAAACATCGCAGACGAACACGGATTTATACTCAGAGAATGGAATTAAACTATTAGTGCTGGCACGGCGCAGACCATTAATGAATTTCCAAAACCAGTATAAACTGTCTGGAACGTTCATCCCTGTCTCCTCACAAAACCTAGAGTCTAGCAGAAATGACACCGATCTAACTTGTGCCCAGTCTTTTAGAGGAAGAGACAGGACACGATAAGCCTTGGTTGGGTGATGTCTTTAGACCAAACAAAACATGCCTCAGACATTCCAATTCTGAACATTCTGAACTTCTCTCATCACAAGGTCTCTAACACAGAGTGCACATGCACCAATATGCCATTGTACCATCATGTATTAGTTTTTTTGCGTTATCCATTAAGAAGGTTAGACAGAGGAGACACGGAACTGCGTCTGATCTGACAAAACTATGATTATGAATTACAAATATCCAAAAATCCCCACAACAGTCCCCCCTTTGAAAATTCTATGTTCACTACAACAGGAAATTTGTAATTTATCTATATTTCAATTTTTGAAAAGGGTTAACATAGCATGCATCAAAACTGGAGAAAAAGCTTTTTATATCATAGATGAATAAAGGATATTTAGGTAAAAACAGTGATTGGAATAGTCACAAAAGGTAATTATCATGTAATAAATGAGTTAGGGGGAAAGGAACAAACGATGAATAGCATAATACAGATGAACCCCTTTCTTACTTTTCCTACCACAGGCCACAAATTGACCTGATGGTCTGAAACCTCCACCCTACATGGGAAAAAACGATAAAATATGATTAAAAAAGGAAGTGCGGATACAGCATAAATGTAGCTGGCTATTCTTCTAACCACAGGGCCCCCACTCACCATCACCGCTCAGCTACTTTCTAAGTTCTACAGCCCCCTTGACAAGTCGGTTGTCACTCTTCACCGGGAGAGACGAAGGATATCTAAACAATCCCCCCTTTGTAGCGGTCTGGTCAAGCTGTAGAAGGTAAAGGAGCTAAGGTCGGACAGGCAAGCAGGCAGTTCCTGAGTGAGACAGTTTGCACACAATTACATGTCATGGTTTGCACAAAAGGGTGAGAATTTTTATTGTTCAAGATTCAAGATTCAAGAAGCTTTATTTATCCCGAGGGAAATTATTGAAATTGATGTCATCAGGCATGTGGTTGTAGTGTAATCACCCTCTAACATTTACATTTTGTGTTTACATCAGTTTGATCTCAATCCAAAAACGGTGGTACCCACAGATCTTCATCTGGGGTCATGGTGATTTGTGGGTACTACCCCGTGGCAGAGATCACCCAGGAAACCACCAGAGCTCGGCAGCAAGGCAGCACGCAAAAAATGACCAACAACATTACCAACACCACAATCAAAACAGGGAGCAGGAATCTGACAGCGGTGGATTTCCCATCCCCCCATCGTGAGCCAGGACCAAAAGGTCCCAGTTGTCATGGGCTTCTGAGTCTTTGCTTTTCTCTCTGTGCAACAGTTCGTTCAAGTGGGCGACAACATGAGTCAAGTTGTCGCCAATGCAGGCACATGGGTGCAGCATTTTGTCCCGATAATGTGGCACACACCCCCTTGAGAGGCCAGGGTCAAATCCAGGGCAATTCTGTTTTGTAGGGCCACATTTCTGATACCTTGGACAACAGGGTTCAATGCTGCAAAGCCGGTGGCAGTGAGTTCAGTCAGATTTTTGAACTCCAAGGATATTTCATCAATCTTATGTGCATTGTTGACTGTTCCCCACCAGGGAGAGGTTCCAGAGAACCCCTTCTCAGCTTGGGAGACACCTGTTGTTGTGCGTCTGGCTCTGTGTGGTCTATACTAGTGCCTGTTGAAATATTCCAGGCTTGGTACAATGGTAACCGAGGGCAGAAGTCTGGCAAGATAGCAAGACCCGCACCAGCCTGGTCTCAGTGATTGATAGACGTGCTGCACACACATGTTGTCTCAAAGCACAAAACCCATCACTAGAGGGCATGGTTACCACTGGATTGTCCTCACCCTTGCGGTCCAGGCTGTGGGTGTGTGTGAGGTTCAGTCTGCCCAGGTAAGGGCCCACGTTCTTGCACTCAGGGTTGGTGTAGGCAGCGTTCCATGCACTGTCGCACGTGGCGCTCACTGTCTGGTTGCAAAAGGAGGTGCCCAGATTTTGGTGATGTCAGGCACTTTCTTACAAAGCACACAGCTCCTCGTCGCTGTGTGGGGTTTGTCGTCTTCCCTGAATGATGCACCTGACTCAGAGTAGTTGTGACGTTTCCGAATCTGACTGTCGATCCCTCGTAGTTGACGGCGCTGATGTTCAGAACCCCTTACCAGGGATCTGATGCTGCGATGGTTCGGTCCGCCGACTGCACTGGCTAGGTAAAGGCTATCATGACCCCCAGAGTTTCAGAAACATTCAGCGGCCAGGGGGCCACTGGCAGTGCCGTGTCCATACCGTGAGGAAGTTGGGCACAGACATAGCAACTGTCATTCATCATCAGCCTGGCGGTTAGAGCCACAGCTCGGTACCAGGCATTCTGCTCCGGTCGGGTGACCGGGGCGATGTCCACGGTGTGCCTCTGCGAGGCTGGAGTAGGACTCGCTCAGCAGCAAGGAGTAGTAGGAGGTGTTGGGCCGGCAGCAGGTCCAGGCAGGGCCCCCCTCCTGGAGTGGCTGGCCTTGGAAGATCGATGCCATCTGGCTCCCTCAGAGGGCGTCGTCTGATGGAATCTTTTGCAGGGCTGGCGTGGATCCAGGTGGCCCTCTCTGCGACCTTTACTGCGGTTTCTGGGAAAAGTTAGGGCCCGTTCCACCTTTGTGATCGCCAAAATTCCCTTCTCAGATCTCGGACCACGACCCAGTCACCTGGCTTCAGGTTGTGCAGCCTTCGTGTGGTGGGTGTCTGAGTGCGCCTTTCACCTGCTTGTGAATATCAGAAAGAACAGAAGTCAGATGTGAACGATATCGCAGCATCTCATCTTCACTATACCCTGTCTCAGGGAATTGCCTTGGCTCAGGCACAATCCCAGTTTGCAAAGGCCGACCAAACAGGATTTCAAACGGGCTGAAATTATTTCTGGACCTGATTCTCCCCCTCATGTACATCAACACGATGGGGAGGGCCTATGTCCAGGGCAGTTTTTTCTCCTCACAGCATTTAGCGAGTTTGTTCTTTAGGGTCCCATTTTCACGTTCTAATGCCCCACTGCTTGCCGGATGATAGCTGCAATGCCGCTCAGGTCAAAACCGAGGTACTGACTGATGTTTTTAAGTGCGGCATTTACAAAAGGGGTCTCATTGTCGCTTGATATTCGTGAGGGCACTCCCCATCTGGGAAGTATCTGTGTTAGTAAGGCTTTTGCCACTGCTGATGCATCTTGCTTTGAAGTGGGAAAAGCCTCTACATACTTTGAGAACATGTTGACCATGACGAGGCAAAATTTCTTTCCCTCGCTTTCTATGAAGTCCATTTGTAAGTGATCAAAAGGTCTCGCCGGGGGATGGGATGGGATGGGTGCTCTGTTTGACCCTTATGCCTCTGCCTACATTATTTGTTTTACAGATCACGCATTTTTACAAACATTTTGTGAGTAAAGTGAGGAACCTTTTGTGAACTGTGTGATCCCCCCTTTTGACGTGTGGTCTCGACCATGCGTCAATTTAGCGTAATAGTGAAACAAATAGTCCGGCAAACAGGGCTTATCATTAGGCCAATACCAAACGTTTTGTTTCATCACACTGCCAGCTTGCTTCCACGCCCGTTTCTCTTTTGGTGTGGCTCTGTTCTGCAGCTCTTGTAAGTCTGCGTAGGGTGTTACAGCGGGGCTGGAAGTGATAGCAAGCTGTGTTAACAGCGGTTGTTTAGCTGCGACCTTGGCTGCAGCATCAACATGTCATGAGATGATCATGATCATGATCAACACATCATGAGACTTTATTCTGCTTAATTATGCTGCTATAGGCCTAGTCTGCCGGGGGATAATACTTTTCCTGATACTCTGAGCTTCTCTCCTCTCTGTCTGAATCATTCATGTCCCATCAATGCATGTTACTGATTCAGCTTCTTCCCCGGAGCTGTTTGTGCTTTGTCGTCTCGCAGGTCTCTGCTGATCGTGGTGGTGCTTGCTACTATGGTCCTACATGACGCTTCCTGCTGCTATTGTCACTGTTACTCATATATACTATCACTAGTTTAATAAACTATAAAATTTGTAGCTGTATCGTAGCTGCTATTGCCACTACTCATCATTGATCATGTTTGCCACCATAATTATTATCATTTTCATATTCTGTCACCTTAGCTGTGCTTGTTTCTACTATTCTGTTGTATTAACTGCCTTAATATATACGTTATATTCACATTACTATAAATATTATAGTTACTGTTAGGCTTTGCTTGCATCTCTGGAAGTGTGTCTGTCTCTCTCTGTCCATCTGTGTGTCTTTTCTCTCTTTCTCTCTCCTTTTCTTCCTCCCCAACCGGTCAAGACAGATGGCCGTCCTCCACAGAGCTGGGTCTGTCTGACGTTCCTGCCTGTTATAGGGAAGGTTTTCGTTGCCACTGTACTCTACAGAGGAATTGTTGGGTCTATGTAAATCATAAATAAGTCATTGAGTGTGGTCTTTACCTACTCTGTAAAGTGTCCTGAGATAACTTTTGTTATGATTTGACACTATAAATAAAATTGCATTGAATTGAATCAACACTGGCATTCCCTAGTGAGACATAGTCTGATTTATATGTGTCTGCATCACATTTACATTTGGCGATGTGATGTGGCAACAGCAAAGCATCAAGGAGGGAAGCGACCAATTTGTGATGGGCGATGGGTTTGCCAGATGCTTTAAGAAAATCTCGATTGGCCCAAATTTGTCCAAACGGGTGGCAAACCCCCCATGCATATCTGCTATCTGTGAAAATAGTGACAGTCTTACCTCTAGCCAATTTGCATGCTTCAGTCATGGCCACAAGCACAGCGGCTTGTGCTGAATAGTTAGATATGAGAGGCTCTGCGAAAAATGTTTTGTGTAATGTGGTGACTGCAAAACCTGATTGGTTAAGGCCTGTTCCCGGGTCCCTTGATGCTGAGCCGCCCACAAAAAGCTCCATGTCGGGGTTGGTGAGTGGTGTTTTGCGAAGATCAGGTCTGGGGGAACAGATTTCGTTAATAATAGCCACGCAGTCATGGGGCTCCCCATCCTCAGCAGAAGGGAGAAACGTGGCAGGATTAAGTACAGTGCAGCGCCATACAGTGATATTGGGCAAATCAAGCAGAATGGTGTTGTATTTTAACCATCTTGCGGAGGACAGATTTGAGGTCTTTTTCTCTAACAGAATCATAGAGACTGCATGTGGTACTAGCAAGGTTAGTGGAGAGTAGCCGACAATGTTGCTAGACGCTATGACCGCCTTCTCCGCAGCTGCCACAGCTCTAAGGCAGGCTGGGAGACCAGCTGCCACAGGGTCTAGTTTGGATGAGAAGTATGCAACCGGTCTTTTTTGCCCCCCGTCATCCTGCAGTAAGACGGAGGGCATGTAGTTACCCTTTTCATCAACTGTTTGTGTAAATTGCCGGCTGCAATCTGGGAGGCCCAGAGTGGGTGGTGTCTGTAGAGCTAGCTTTAGATCGTGGAACGCTTTTTCTGCATCTGGTGTCCAAGAGACTTTGTCCTGTGCAGCTAGACCCTGACCATGAGCAATAGCCGCCAAGGGTGCCTCGATGCTCGCATAGTCAGGGATCCACTGTCTACAGTATGATGTCATGCCAAGAAAACTCCTAACCTGTTTCTTTGTGATTGGTTTTGGGATTTCTTGGATGGCGGAGATGCGCGTTTGGAAAAGTGTTTTCCCCTCTTGCGATATAATGTGTCCCAGAAAGGTTACCTGATTACACGCAAACTGCAACTTGGGCGCGCTGACCTTGTGGCCGTTGTTGGCGAGTTGTGTTAGCAAGGCTAGCGTGTCTGTGATGCAGGCCTCCCATGTAGGAGAGCAAATCATTAAATCATCCCACATGCCAGCAAGGCGGTGTTTTTGGCAGACTTAAGGACTGTAAATTGTCACGCAGAGCAGCGTAGAAGATGGTTGGAGCCTCCGACAGCCCCTGACACAGTTGGGTAAACGTGTATACTTTACCTTCGAATGTGAATGCAAACCAATATTGGCTGTCGGTGTGTATGGGGATGCTGAAGAAAGCGTTAGCCAAATCTATATCAGAAAACCACTTACTTTCAGGTGGAACTTGTGAAAGAATTGTATTAGGATTTGGTAGGTACTGTAGGGGCACGTGCGTGGATTGCCGCATTTACCGCCTGCAAGTGGACAAACCTCCACTCGTCTGGCGTCCTGGAGCCCGGATTTTTTTAACCAGACATATTGGCGTACGGACGGATGAGTTATGACACGGGACGATGATGCCTGCCCTTTTCGTAATGGATACTGTCGCTGGCAGGGCCTGTAGGAGGATTTGGGGGTGATTACAACAGGTTTGGCGTTTTTTATCAAGCCTACATCGTGCCGGTGTTGCGCCCACACTTGCGGTGGCACTTGTTTCAGTTCTGGTATGACAGTGACATTAGAAGTTTAATCTCGACCGTTCTCAGAGCAGTGACTGCCTTTGAATTATTACTCGATGCACCTTTAACCCTTCCTGATACTCAGTTGCTGGGTCGGCTGTTTGTTTCCATCCGGTCGCCTTGATGCATTTTGTCAGCCAAGGTTCCAGATTTTGTGGCTCCTCTTTTTTGATCAAGGAAACATACAGGAACTGCGGAAAGAAAGATTAGGCAGGCACACATAGATTGCACAGCGTGTGTTATCCCAATACAGACATTGCACCTCTAAACTGTCACACAGAGAACAAACTTTTAAACCATGTTTGTTCAAATAACATATCTTTCCCTAAGCAGATGTGGGCAGCACAATGCAAGTCAGTATAACACAAATAACCAGGGTGTGTGTGTGTGGCTGGGTGAATGTGTGTGCCTGCCGCAGCAGTAAGGCTTGAGTGGGGGAGGTGCCATAGATAGTAAGATAGTAAGTAGCCGTATTATCAGGAGAAGTCAGGAAGGCTTGAGTGTATGAATCATTTCTAATTATGGTTAAGCCTTCCAGGCCTGAGTTAATGTTTATGCCTAACACATTATGGCCCTCATTTATAATACGAACGTACGGCAGAAAAACGTGCGTACGACCATTTCCACGCAAACTCCGGCATTTATCAATTTGGACGTGAGCGGGAGCTACGATCAAATCTCACGTCAGGTCTGAGATTGTGTACGCAAATTTGAACCTGTGCATTTGCATTGCAGCACAGCAAAATCTGGCTTAAAATAATTAACAAACCTCAGCTGTCATTAAGCATAAGCAGTCACATATTAAGTACAGATCAAAACGGATCCACTCGATAAATGTACAGGTGATTTGTGATGCCAAGCTGTCGCTTTTAAACGTGGTGCCCAGGTGGCCAGGGGGGGCGACACATGCGATTCTTTTATATTTCAAAACAGATCGGCCCGCGACCCCGACAGGGACAAACGGTTGAACATGAATGAATGTGTTGATGCGCGGCTGCAGGAATGCGCACTGCAGAGCCAGAGTCATCTCCTCGGTAAGTGGCTACCCTCGATAAATTGCATTAAATCAAACAAGGTATCAGATGGTGACAAAGGTTATCCTCTAACGGAACACCCCGCTGGCAAACCCCGCTACAGAGCAGGAGCGCAGGTTCAACAGTACGCACACACGGGTCACAGTGGAGCGCTGCTTCGGGTTGACTGCCTCCGTTATTCTTTTCCATACAGCATTTTTACGGGCCCCTTTTATTCCACACTTCGTCTCTCCATGTTTGACCTCAGTGGGCGAGGCCTCCGAACCAGGAATATTTAAGGGCGTAACATGTTAATGATGATCGAATTCAGCCGCTGCATTTATCAAGGCCCGCTAATTTGTACGCTGAGATCGGTCAGATACGAATGTTTCATAAATCACACATGTGTCCTGTCCTAGGACCAATTCTGCGCTCAGATCTGCGCCCGTTTTAACGCAAGATTGATAAATGAGGGCCAAGATCTCTAACACATCTCCCGCTCATTTTGGGTGTTGTTTTGAAATCTGTGTGTCATATAACAGATTCTGTCGCTCTGGAATCTACTAGGAATGTGAGGGGTACGTCTGCAACAGTGAGTGTTAGTGTGGGTAGATTCTTATAGGCAGCAGAGTTTAGCAAAGCATACATTCCTGCAAGTTTTTGTGATGTGTGTGTTTTCTAAGCATTCAATAACCTGCAGTACGGAATTTAAACTGATGCACCCGTCACTCTCCCCAGCCCTCCGGCCAGTCAATCGCCCCCGTGTCTGAATCCCTGGCGATTGGTCTGTCATTGTTCACGTCCTGGGCAGTCGTTTCGCCAGTGTCCAAGCTTTCCGCAGATGAAACAGCTGTCGTCTCGCCCCCTTGGCCCTCATCCACGCCCTCTGCCTTTTTCGCGACCTCCGTGGTGATTGTCTATTCCGTTCTAGTTATCTTGCTTTGCTTTTAAAGGCTGGTCACGTCTCTGTCTGTTGGCGGCGGCTGTCTCAGCATAAATGGTGTGCAGCTCGATTTTGTTCAGCCGTCCGGTTTGCCAGCCGAAACAAGTCTTTCAACGTTTCTCTGATTTCTGGCCTCAGTCCGTTGATGAAAGCGATCTCGAAGATGAGCTTTCCATGCAGAGAGGGGCTAGTCTGCTGAGCCTGCTGCTGATTGGCTAGTTGGGGAGCCGGCCTGGTCGGAGGAGCCGAGTCAAGGTCGAGGTTCACATCTAGTTTAAGACACAGAGAAGAAGAAGGGGGAGGAGAGGTTACCCTTTCCCTGCCTGTCTGCTGCCTTCTGTCTCTCAGCTTGGCTTCCTGTAGCCAGCTATCATAGGCAGCCCAATCAGCTTTGAAAGGCTCCTTTCCCCCCACCCCCACACCCCCTCCTGCTCTTTTGCTTTCCCTGTCATCTTTCTCCTTCTGCCTAAGGTTCAGTTTCAGAATTGCCAATTGTCTGAGACTAAAACTGCCTGTATTGAGAAAACTGCACTCAGTGGCCCAAAATTTGAATTGGTCAATGCAAGATTCACCGTAGTTCGTGATCATATACTGGAGATTTGGGCTTAGGGCTATGCCTTCGTCACGTTTGTTTTTAGCTGACCCCATCTCGCTTAGTTTAGGTCTGTCTAAACTAAGTCGAACTGGCATGTCAATTATGTGATTTATTGCTCCTCTTAGGATGCTATCTCTATGTTTTACTGGTAGTAAGTAATGTTGTTTTTGGCGGCCTGTTTTACTTTTAGTCTAGTCTAGTTTTAGTCGACTAAAAGTCTGAGAATTTTAGTCTAGTTTTAGTCGACTAAAACTTATGACATTTTAGTCTAGTTTTAGTCAAAGAAAATTGTATATTAGTCTCTTTTTAGTAATGCAATTATATTTAATCAATATAATAAAAGTACCTAGTAGTATTGACGAAAAAAAACATTTTCTTTTAGCCAAACCCATGCAGACATCTTTAGTTTACATGCATGTACATGTCTAGAATAAGTTATCCAATTTATGTTGATGCCAAATTCAGTTCAGTGTTATTTGCTCTGTGAAATACAAAACTAGTGAAAGTATCTGGCCAACAAGGGGAAGTTTAGTGCACTTATAGAGTCAGTAAGGTAGGAAGTAAAAATACACACACACACACACACATACGTTAGTCGGACACACACACACACACACACACACACACAGAGAGACACACACGCTAGTCACACGCACACACACACACGCACGCTATTCTCACACACAGACACACACACACACACACACACACGCTAGTCTCTCACACACATACACACACACACACACTTGTTCGCAGCTCCAGTGGCTAACGTCTAAAGCTAGCGTTAAAAACCCGACACATTAACCGTAGCCTCATGTCGTGTGAGCTTTCTAAAACAGAAAGTATTGTTACGTTATGTCTTGACTTACCTAAATGTCATTATGGGATGCCCTGAGGTGTCTCTTAAGATCTGTGGTGTTTTTTCCTCTGATTTTGTGGCTGCATTTCTTTCTTTTTCCACAACACATTCCGCTTTGCTTTCCACGTATGTGTAATGAAAGTGTTTCTTCTTTTTCTCCCAAAGACGTGGTTGTCGCTAACCCTAACTCTAACGTTAACGCTGACCCACAGCAGAATCTTAATAATACGCGTATGGGGATTGACGAAGTGACGTCGCCCAGATGCGAGACTTGGAGAGAAACTTCAAAATAATAATAATAATAAGGTGACTAAACGTCTCATTTTTATTCGTCAACGAAATTGCATTATGTATTTCGTCTTAGTCATTGTCAAATGCCCAGCATTTTCGTTTTGTCTCGTCTAGTTTTCGTCACGTAATAAAGGTTCGTTGACGACAATATTTCATCATCATTTTTGTTTACGAAAGCAACACTAGTAGTAAGTTTAGGCCTAGCTTCCCTTAGTTATAGCCTATAGCTAACTGCTAGGTCCTCTCAGCTGGTTCTATCTGTTGCACTCCCCTCCTGTCTGGCGGTCCGCCAAACTGCCTGGCAAAAATGATGTCTTCCAAGAATTTAAACTGCACAACGTTTGATGCAAAATGGCGACCAGGTTTTAAAATGGCGGGCCTCCAAGCCACAGCCATTACATAAATTTCAACTGCGCCCCAACTTCAAAATGGCGATTGATAGCACAACCACACCTATTTTCTTCCGCGCCACTGCTCCAAAATGGAGATTGAATTTCAATTGTCAAAATGACAACGCCCGCAAAACTTCATTTGTTTGATTCACAGCATGTATTTACACAATTCTATTTTGCTGTTTTTCCTCTGAATTTGGATCACAGCTGAGTCATATTAACCTTATCTACTCGGAACCATGAAAGCCAGCTGCTCAACATGCAGATAGCTGTTTTCCAAGGCACATACAGTATCTCAATTGGTCCTCGGGTCAGTCAAAACATGTCTCACACACCCACATATACATACACACAGGCCTGCAACATTCATTCCAATGCAAATATCCTTGCTAAAAGTGGGTCAGTCAGTGATTAACCCGTTCAGTCAAAGATTTTCTAAAATCCAGTTAATGGATCTACATATATATGTATGTGTTAAAGAGAGGTTTTTACAGATCTATATATTTATTTATTTTCGACAGTAACTTTTTCTTTCTTAATTGGTGCCTTACATATCGCACATGCAGTGGTTATATGAGTACATATACTGTATATATTTCTGTGGGAGTTTTCAGAAGCAGAGTTTTCACCCTACCGACTGAATTACTTTATTTTGTTTCTAGTTATTTATTGCTGTTAAAAACAATCTCTCCCTATATTATCTTATGCTTCCTGTTTCCTAGGTGCGAAGGAAAGGGAGGATAGTACTGTTGATGTGACCTTGAGCTAAAACAAAGCCTTTACACACTCTTTCCACAGCTGTCGAAAACGCAAGCACACACACACACAGATGGGGTAGAGAGGGAAAGAGAAAAAGGCACTGGCACCCTCGTCCTCTAGACGTCAACAACAACCAAAAGAAACTCACCGGAGATTATTGAAGAGATCCTCCACCCAGTTCAGTAGGCACCAGCAGTGAGAGGACACGCCTGCTGTTGGACGTTAGGCCCCCACTTCTCAGCTGGATTTGTGGCAAGGTTGAGGTAGGAGCTTCACTCCACTGGGCACATGTTTCACCGTCAGTCCTGTGCAGCCCGTGCCTCTCACTCCGGGTGCCCACCCAGGGACGCCAAATTGTTGTGGAAATGGATTTCTTCAATAAAGATCAACAGACAGGATCAGCTTTTTCTCCTTGGTTTATTTTGACAAAGTTTTTTCTGCGGCAGAAAGGGAGGATGCTGTCCTATCTTGGACAATGTCTCACACCCTCTCTATGACACACTGGCCCAGCAGAGGAGCACCTTCAGCAGAAGACTCCTCGTAACCAGATGCACCACAGAGCACCACCAGAAATATATCCTGCCTGTGGTCATTAAACTATACAATGCATCCCAAGGAGAGTCTGTCACCCCCTATCTGTAATTTAGACCCAACCACAGACAATCGGTTCTTTTGCACATTGTTACGGTACTTTGCACATTATTACAGTACTTTTGTATAAATTACTATTGTTAATTGATATATGTATACATATATATATATATATATATATATATATATATATATATATATATATATATATATATATATCAAATAACAATAGATATCCCTGGGATTATTAAAGTATTTCTGATTCTGATTGAAATGACTCTGATCTTTCTAGAACAAAAAAGGCCAAAGTTACAGAACTGTTGTGATATTAAACAATACTATAAGTACTGACATTAAGAAATCCACTCCAAGGACTCCAAGGATTATATTTTAAGTTTGCCCCAGTCTGTATGCATGTCTCATGCAATCATACTGTATATTATCATATAAATATAAAATGTTATTCTAACACATTATAAAGATATTTAGACTACTTTAATATAATGATTATTTCAACAAATGAATATGTTAATGAATGTGTTGAAGTAATGTGTCACTGATAACACATCACTGGACTTGCTTTATTTATATGAAAACTGATCTCTTTCCCCCACTTTGGGCAGGAAAATGAATGCATCTCATTATCCAGGTCACACCCTAGAACTGGACTTGATAGCAAACCCAAGCTCTCTCCTCAGACTTCTTCTCTTCCACTTCCACTCTTCCACTCTCAGTGTTTTATTTCGTTAATAACATTTTATTAATCAGTCAAACTTAGTTTAAATTCATGCTCGTGTTTTTGAGAACAAGCTTATTTTTATTCCGGCTAGAGAAATTAAGCTTAAGTCAAAAGCGCAAAGTTACCCTTTAAAGTTTATATCAAAATCCGGTATTCGTCCAGGAGCTCGCAAGAAGAGACCAACTCTCATCCACCTACTCAAAGCTGGCCCTACAGAAATATCCAAAAAGACCTTTTGGCCTAAAGCTAAAGATTTAGGGTTCACAACGAAAGTTACCCTTTGACGCTTAACATCCGTTGCCAAGGTGAAGCGTCCCGAGAGACTGTCGTGTGCCACCCTGTTGGACAGCTTGTCCACCAATAGGCCTCTGATGACCTGTACTGCCAGCCTGCACCTCTGGAGAAGATCCAGTGTTCTGCATGTATGGAAGACTGTCCTGGAGCTGAGATGTCTCCTTTCCTGTTGGAAATCCTTCTTCAAAGCTGAGTTGGTGCGATGACGTTGTTAGTACATTAATGAGCGGATTGGGTGACCACTGACCATTTGATATTAAACTTGACATTCCATAAAGGTATGATTAGAAATTACATTTCAATATCATAGCTTCTACCATGCCCATTTATTTTCTGTGTTATTCTTATGTGTGTCATTTCATGTTATAAACTATCGTGTATATTATGTTTATGAACATGTTCATATTTAAGTAAAAACCCTAGCTGTTGTCTGTGAGCTTTCATTCTGTTTCACAAAGTTTTGAGTCACTGCTTTACGAGAACAAACGTTTTCAGATTGATATTGATACAATCTATACAATTGTAGGTACTCTAAGTTAATTGGATCAAAAGTGTTACTATAACTAAAATGACTAAAAATTTATAGCTTTAATTTATTAAAAACTTCACACGGATAACCAATCAAATGTAGGGCCTTGACTCACGTTCAGATTGAGATTGAGTATTCTCAATAAACTTATCGTTAATCAAGTAAATATTAGCTATCACCAATAATTATCAAAGATAATGACAAAAATATTAAATAAACAGACATATGGTACACAGACACATTTATCAACAAATTAATAAATGCAACAAACAAAACACAATAAACTAACTAAAGCTAACAGTAATATGTGTTGTGTGTGTGTGTGTGTGTGTGTGTGTGTGTGTGTGTGTGTGTGTGTGTGTGTGTGTGTGTGTGTGTGTGTGTGTGTGTGTGTGTGTGTGTGTGTGTGTGTGTGTGTGTGTGTGAGAAACAAATAGGAGAGGTGTGGGGCTTGGACCCCTGCAGAGATGGTGTAAACATTTAAGTCAAACAAAACCCAGCAGGCTGGCCAGCTCATTTGTACTCACACTGCCTGGGCCTCGCGCAAATGCTTCTTGCCTGTCCATACATCATCAAGCCGTAACACGTCACACGCATTGATTGACGTCATCGCGATGCGTCGCTTTGTTTACAAATCTTTCCATAGACCTCTGAGTTTTTGTGCGTCTTGTCCGACTGTTTTTGAATATTTTCATCCAACCAAATCTGCAGTAAACACTCCACCTCTGCATCACACCAACGTGAACCTTCGCCGCCATTGTTTTAAATGTCCGCACATGGTCCGTCTTTTTTTTAATTTTTTATATATGTCCGAACAGGCGCACATAAAATGACGTCATCGCGATGTGGCGCTTTGTTTACAAATCTTTCCAGAGTTTTTGTGCGTCTTGTCCAACTGTTTTTAAATATTTTCATCCGCCCAAATCTGCAGTAAACACTCCAACTCCGCATCACACCAACGTGAACCTTTCGCAACCATTGTTGTTGTTGTTAAATGTCCGCGCATGGTCCGTCTTTTTCTTTTTTTTTCTATGTCCGAACAGGTGCACATCAAATGACGTCAGAGCCGCCGTAGGCCTCGTGCTCGTGCTCGTAACCTGCACACGCTCATGCTCGTACATGTGCAAACACGCTTAACAAAAGCCCACCTCTCTCAAACGGGCCGTGGACCGCCAGCTGGCCGCAGCTAGGTGCGGAGCAGTTGCACTCACACTGGTCAAACGAACTAGGCTTTACCCGTATAACCTGTTTAGGCCCTGTATGGAAGGACATTGTGAGTGCACCCTCAGACAAAAGAGGAATCAGATCTCTCTTTGTTCTGCTCAGTTGGGTTGGTAACTGGTTGGTTAACCTGGCTGATGATCCTACTCCATATAGGCCATGTTCAGGGCTTAGGGACAGCGGGCAGCTGGTCCCTGGATCCAGCAGGACAGAGTCAAGTCGAGTGAGGAGATTTGAAGAAAGAGTCCAAGATTGAGAGAGTGTAGGAGCGTGTCCTACAGTTTCATGGTGATGTCATCACCAGAGGTCAGTTCAGCCAATGGATTAACAGTTTGAGGTTCCTTTGAGTGTTCACACCTGGGTGTGACCTGTTCAGCTCAAGTTCCAAACCATTCATAATCTTGCTACACACCTGTCTTGCCTGAAAATATCCATTCATCATCAAATATGAACCGTCATTATACTCACAGTACTAAACTTGCTGTTATGTAACAAATTAAACTTGTTTCTGTCTGTTTGGTTGGTTTATTGGAGGATTTTTGGACCCAGGTAAATTGTCCATTATTGCAGTGACAGCATCTGGTTTTATTTCCAGTTCAAGTTCACATTAATCCAGAAATGAACAATCATCTTTGGGGTGCCGGTTGCACCTACAGAATTAATTGATACATTTAATTGCTAAGAGAAACAGATAGTATTTTTTTAATTCTTGCAGGTGACTAGGTTTCCATTGGGCTTACACATTACCTATACGGTGGTGGTGCCCCTTTTTAACAAAGAATTAATTGCTTTATGTAATTTGGTTTTGTTTATAGTAGGTAGGTAATAGGTAATTATTCTGTTAATTGGATGAATTAACAGTCTAGAAAGCTATTTGTTGAGAAACTGGTCTGGTAAAAATGGTTGAAAGCTCTTTTGAAATGATTATTTTTTTCTACATGAGAGTCAGGGAGGGGCAACTCATCTTGTATTAATATGATTTATTGCATTTATTTCATTAAAGCAATTCAATTTATTTTTATTACAGAAGAACTCTCTCTCTCTCTCTCTCTCTCTCTCTCTCTCTCTCTCTCTCTCTGCTAATCTTTTATTTCCCAGGGCTGAAGTTGTCTTGGGAAATATCATAAAGAAGAAAGGATGGAGGTACCATTTTCAGATTTTTTTTTGTGCAGACTTGTAGTCTTAATATTAGTAGCGTCATATTTTTTATTGCACTGTCATCTTGTTGAACTGCTATTCCGTCTCATTGCTTGAGGTAGAAGCTCACTACCCTAATGTCTGATAATGCAAATAAAGGCTGCTCACATTGAAGCGAGTGACAGAGTGAAAGACGATAGTAGGCACAATAATGTGAACTTCTCCTTCTGGATGTTAAAATCAAAGAAAAGTACTTGAAGACAGACTTGGTGGGCGTAATATTTACTTTCACTGGGTAAGTTAGACACAGTGTGAAGTTCAAAAGAAGACATGTGAGAAGTGGTCCAATTTAAGCTGGTACATGGTAACCAGTTTAAAGTTGTTTTTTGACAGTTGGTAGGCCAGTAACCAGTTACTGCTGGTCAAACCAGCTTGTACTGATAAGAATAGTACCTTCTGAAATTCACGATCTTGTAGAAACTTTCTGATTACAACTGTTTACAAAGGAAGTGCTATGCCTAGCTTCTGAAATGTCTTTCAAATATACTTTAAAAAACAACTTTAAAGCAGAAATAAAAATGTTTATAGCATGGTACAAAAAACGGTTTTGGTCCATTCCCCAGGAACTGCGACTGGGCTTTGACAGTGACCAAATGGTGGAATTGTGATTTGCAGGTATTTTCTCATTGACTTACATGGTGAAAGAGGTATCTGTAAATTCATGGGTACAGTTTTTTTTGAGCGACCCAAACCCCACAAAATTATTTGTTTCACTTTTAGAATTTGATCCATTCGGTCTGATAAAGCTGAACGTTTGAAAGTCTAGAAGAGCCACATGATGAAATAACTTGAAGCATCAAGTGTGCCTGCTCTATGGGCAACACAATGTTGAAGCAGAGCAGAAGTAGTGCTGATAATCCAGGTATTTATTGCCTATACTTTTTTTGCTCGATGCGCCACTAACCAGCTTTCGTAGAAATTAAGTAAGTAGGCTTCGCCTCGAACGCTGTATCCAGTTCTCCTTATACATCTCTGTATTGGGTGTATCAGAGCAGGGGCCTGTGTGTAGTTGTATGTACACACTTTCAAAATATAATGAGTAAACACTGACTCCAACGAGATGTTAGTTCTTATGTTTAATTAGGTAATGTGCTTGATAATTTAATGCAGGATATTTTGTAATTGCAATATTTTGTTTCAAGGGGTCGCTTTTCAGAGAGGTAAACTACTACTGTTTGATTTTTATATTTATATATGTTTATGCAGGCGTTCCAGTTTAGTCATCACAACCAAAATCTTCTGGGGAGGAAAGTATGTATATGTTTTCTTTTCTTCTTTCTCTCTTTCTATCATTGCAATGACTGAAACAAGCTCCTCACAAGCCATAAACCAAGGGATTAAAAGGACGTAACATTACATGTAATGATGTGTAATACATACTAGGTCAATTTATCATTTTCCAATGAAAGTCTGAAGGGAAACTGTTTTTTGAACTGCAGATTGATGAAGTCATGAAGGTTAAGGTATTGTAATCTTACTGCTGTTAGAACAGGTGGAGCTACTTGACTCTATGGATAATACTCTCATCCAATAAACAGCATCCATTCACCCACTGAAATTTACATAAACGTAGCCAACCAATAAGGACGTGCCTATCTGATGCAGAACCCACAGTATAGGCAGTACACACCACTGTCTGCTATCCTACATGCTCTTCAGTGAATGGCATAGGAGAGACAGCTCCCCTAGGTAGAGGGCTCTGCCTGTGCTAGTAAAACTAAGGTTTACAATATCATAATCCTTCTATCTCACACAGGCTCTGCATTTTACTGGACTCTATTAGTACAGTGGGTGGGGGCTGCTGAATAAAAGCCCTATCGCGACATAACATCAGCTCATCCACACCCACCATGATCTTCAAAAAAAGGCCAGACACAGCAGCCCATCTACCCCGGCATAACCTAAGCCACCGCATCAGAAAAGTAGGAGGCCTCAGCCAACCCAGGTAGTATGCAACTAAACTGGGCAGAGCCAATGTCCAGCCTGGCAGGGGTCAAAAGACAAGCAAAAGACGCCTCGCACACCACATTCCCCGAATCAAAGAGCATAGGAAAATGTAGGTGTAACATGTCAGGTGAACCCACCGTGAAGTCTTTCTGGGAACCAGGAAGTACATGGAGTAAAACCCCTTATGTCAGTCGTTAGTGGCAACGACAGACACTGCCTGTTTCTGCAACGGGATCTGGATCGCCGAGGAGTAATCTATATCCTCTACTTAGCGCCGCCATGACCAGCTAAGGGGCAGCAGCTAAAAATCTATGATAACCCATCTGGACCCTCTCTGATGCCATAAACAGAAGGCTGGCCCATGGGGGTCGACACTTTGTGTCATCGTGTTTAATCTCTCTCGTATCCGCAGTGGAGATCGGTGAGAGAGAAATAGACACGTTACCCCCGATCTGTGTTGACGTTAGGTATATTATCCCTGGATGTAGAGATGCTTGCCCCTAACCTGTAGAATGACTTTTGCGTGCCGACTTACCCACACGGTGAGAGCAGCCACAATAGATTTGTAAATCAAACAACAGCACTGATGAGGTTTTTGAAGTGGCAAATTGCCATTCCCTGAAGAGAAAAAAGGATAGCAGACAATGGTATTTACTGCATTAAGGCGTGTTTCGATTAGGGAAAGATGTGGCCGCTCAGAAAGTTTCAGGGCACGCCCTCTCTAATGGTCGTTCACTCACCGTGTTTCCATTACTAAAAAAAAGGCCCCAGAGGGATTTATAAGACTCTAGAGGTGACGTATTACTCTGAATGGGTTTGGATCGCCGTGATCAGCTGCAGCCCTTCTGGCCCGTCGGTACCTTGCAACTGCCTCGGGAGTCTTCTGGGATAACCACCGGTGTCCACCACAGTGTTTTAGGGTTATCGCCCCTTGAGGCACCTTGAGGCCACATTTCACCGCTGCAGCTTCAGCATTGGAAGGTTTGAACATTGCCCACTCCGGTTCAATGCCCCCAACCTCCACAGGGATGCCAGAAAAGCTCCGCCGGAAGTGTGAGTTGAAGATCTCTCGGACAGGGGCCTCTTCCAGACGTTCCCAGTTCACCCACACTACTCGCTTGGGCTTACCTGGTCTGTCCACAATCTTCCCCCATCCTCTGACCCAACTGATCACCAGATGGTGATCACCAGATGGTGATCAGTTGACAGCTCTGCCCCTCTCTTCACTCGAGTGTCCAAAACATACCACCTCAGATCAGATGATACGATCATATGATACGAGCCTAGGGTGCTCTGGTACCACGTACACTTATGAGCATTCTTATGTTCGAATATGTTGTTAGTTATAGACAATCCGTGACTAGCACAGAAGTCTAATAACAGACGAGTCCCCTACTGGAGCCCCATGCAGCCCCTCGCCTGAGACCACTCTTCCATGGGAGACCCTACCAGGAGCACTAGGATCCAGACAACACAGCCCTCAGGTTCACAGGGACACACAAACCTCTCCACCACGATAAGGTGATGGTTCCCAGAGAGGACAGACATGTCCCCAAGACCAAATTCAAGAAACTATTCTATGATGACAAAGTGTTATATTTATTAATTCATTTATACATTTTCATATTTATATGTTTAAAAAAAAATCTGAAAATGGATTAAAATATGTTGAAAAATGATTAAACCAGCTTTGTGCACCTAGATTGGGAAATATTTCCTTGTTACCTTCTTCCTTGCAGAACTGTTCCAGTTCAGTCAAATTCTGTGGTGAGCTGCAATGGACTGCACTCTTTAAGTCCATCCACAGATGTTCTATAGGATTTAGGTCAGGGCTCTGACTAGGCCACTCTAGGACATTCATCTTCCTGTCCTTAAGCCACTGTGTTGTTTTTCTGGTGGTGTGTTTTGGGTTGTTATCATGCAGGGAGGTGAACCACCTGCCCATTTCTAATAGTCTAGCAGAGGGCTATAGGTTTTCCTCAAGGGTTGTGGTTGTACTTGGCAGCATCCATTTTCCCTTCAATCCTTACCAATTGGCCAGTCCCTGCTGAAGAGAAACAAGCCCACAACATACTGATGCCACCACCATTCTTCCCTGTAGGTATGGTGTGTTTTGGGTGGTGTACAATGTTTGGTTTTGGCCAAATATAGCGCTTGGAGTTCAGCCCAAAAAGTACAGTTTTGGTCTCATCTGACCATATAACCTTTTGCCACATGCCCCCAAAGCAATTCCAGTCAAAAGCAACTGAACTTGGTTATTTGTCTAGGAAGATGTTTCACACCTCATCAGTTCATGTACGCATCTGACCAGGCTGGGACTGGTCCAACTGTCTGGTGTGGAGATCCAGGTATTTAACCTTTCACAAGACCGATGATGTCACTGAAACCCTTAAAGTGCCAACGACCATCGTTAGAGTGAAAGTTGTTGGTCGGAAGTTGGTTTCGACTTTGTTAGTGCTCTTTTGGGTCATAACAACAGTCGTTGGAATCATAGGAGGCCATTTGTGAACAGTTGATCTTTGAGGTTAGATTGTTGAATTGAATTGAGGGATGAAAGGGCAGCATTGTAAATTGGAGATAGGTGGTGTCTCTGACCTTCTCCTCTGTTTAGGGATGGTTTGTCTACTTTTACATAGATGGCTTCTTTTACTCCTCTTTCAAACCAACATTTATGCATGTGAACATTTATGCAGTTGTTGTTTTGTTTCTCCAATGTAGAGATCTTTGCATTCCTCATTGCATTGGACAGCAGAAACCAGATTGCTTTTGTGGGTGCGTGGTGTTCTGTCCTTGGGATGTACTAGTCTCAGTGTTTGTTGAAGAGCCTCCTGAGTTTCTCTGATACCTCAGCCACATACAGTATGACTATGTAGTTTCTCTTGTTTTCTTTTTCTTTTTCAACCACTTTGGTTTTCTTTCTGGAAGCAGCTGCCGTTTTCACAAAGGTCCAGCTGGGGTAACCACAAGTTGTGAGGGTGCCTCTCAGGTGTTTGCGTATTTCCCCTTGGGCCTGGGAGCTGGCCTGCCGCAGCTACCAGGGATAAGCTCAGGGCGTCGAGTTGTATGCGTTTAAACATCTTTTTTAACCGTTCCATTCAAGTCGATTACCAAATACAATCCAAAGAGAAGGAGCCAATTGATGATTTATTCCAGCAAAATACATAAACGTTGTGGTTTGTGGCATACACTGTAATCAATCTGCCTAAGCATCTCGATCGGCGTCTCAATGTCCAGATTCAAAACAATAAGCCCCTTGTTTATCAGAGCACAGTCATTGTACCGCAATGGCAGCCTATTAAAAGTTTCTGGGTTGTAAGCTTTCATTTTTGTTTTACAGCCGGGAAAGATAAAAACACGATCCATCATGTCGCTCTTCACTTCAAGATGCAGGCTAGTCGTCTTTACCCGTAACTGCACTCACTGTGCGTCTTCCGACAACACACACCCCCCTGACCCTTGCTCCCTGAGATCTGCGTAATGTTTCAGTGCTACGGGGAGAGCTGTGTGGGACATTTCACCAAACTGCCACAAACGACAACGTTTACGTGTTTTGCTGGAATAAATCATCAATGAGCGCCTTCCTTTTTGATTGCATTTGGTAATCGACTTGAATGGAGCAGCTTGTACCGGGGCCAGTAGGTAAATCTTTCAAAACACCTTTAATACACTCTGTGTTCACATACTACGTTGTTGGTGCTTCGGTTAATGTGTAAGGGCTCTTTGGAGCAGTATGAGTGGTTAGAAAAGATGTTTTAATGCATCCAACTCACCGCCCCAAGCTTATCTGTAAGCGACTCTCCAGAAAATCTACGTTTATAATTCATACACGAAATAAATTGTCTCGATGGCTTATATGATGACCCAATTTGCCTAGAAAGACCATTGGATGACTGTACAGAGAGGCTTCACTTTAAACACAAGAGCCTTTGTTGCTAAGTTCCTTTCTTCCAAAACCTCCAACAAATACATTCTTCTCTTCATTTTGGTTTCAATGATAATTGTTTTACAATTTCTACCAAAATTGCAACTTTTTGAATACTGTCTTTATGGCAATTTCAATGTGTACTGTGGCTGTCAATTCAAATGAATAAATCCAGAAACAATCATGCTATTTGGTCAAAATATGATCCAGTTAATCTATAAACTTCAGTGGTTACTATATCTCACATGAAATCAACATTCTGCCTGACTGATATTATCCATGTTATTTTTATTTTTTTAAATGGACACAGATTCAGAATTGGTTTGTTCTTTGTGCCTACATGAATATAACAGTGACCAATATAAAATGGGTTTTAGAATTCCTTTGAAATGTCCTTGTTTTCAAACCTTGAGTTCTGAAATGAAAGATGTTTTGTATTTCAGAGCAGAAATGGAAAGAGGATTGTCTAGAAAACATATAATTGAAGGTAAGATTTTCAGCTACAATTGTTACTATAGCTTTATAGTTAATACTATAACTATAAAACTAGTATTTGGTCGTGAAAACAAAAGTTCATTGATTTGTCGAACAACCAAGTTGTTCATAACTGCATGTACCACCATAGCCACATAGCATCAGAGTGCTTGGACTGTATGTGATAATACTGATATCAGAATTGTAAACTTGTTACACTCTGATTCCATTTTAGTATGAAATGGCCTCCAATCAAAATTGCTGTTGCATGTCATGATGCCAGACAAATCCGTCAACTCAGTGGAGTGGGCAGATTCAATGGTTTGGACCCAGCCCATGATAATATAGTAAATATGTAATCATCTTTTTGAAACAGGTCTAAGTGCATCACTAAAGAGACTTCAGCTGGAGTACATAGACGTTGTTTTCGCAAATCGACCAGATCACAACACACCTATAGAAGGTGGGTGTGCTTATCCTCAGACAGATCGGAGTTTCTTTGCTTTCTATGGAAGGATAATTATACTGAGGCTTATTACTTTAAGTTTGGCCTGGTCCAAGAAGACTTGGGAATGCTGATTGTCCAGTTTACGTACATAGAATGTATAAGACATGAACACCTGTACTGATTTACACTATGAAATATAAACGTGTACAAGGGCTCTGTTTACATGGATCAATGTGTGAAGCATGGTGCACATTAAGTTGAGCCACACCTGTATAGAGCCAAACATGTGGTGTTGAATTAGATCAATTATCAGACATTAGGCCCTATGTCCAGCATTTTTCTCTGGGTGTGCTCTGAAAAAACATGCAAGGGGTATGTGTGGGTTTATCTGATGGGGCCTGTGAACTTGTATGTATGCATACATATATACATCTATGAATGTATGCCAATTAATGTGAAACAGTGCACTCATAAATCCAGTTATATATGCTAACCTAGTGCAATAATACCTGCACTTACACATCTTTATGTGCAAACATGTGCAATAAGGCAATGTGCAATCTATAGCAGCACTTGCAACAAACGTGTGCAATTGGGCGATTGGCAATAACACTAGCATCCCTGTCTCTGTGTTAATGATCTTTTATTGTAACTTTTTTTACTTATTGTTTGTTTTATTTTGTTTTTTTTGGTCTGTTTTTGTTTCTTTTCTTATTGATTGATTGTGTTGTGATGTGTTTACCCTGTTTATTTAACATCAACCTGCCATAGGGATTAAAGATGAAAATTAGCTACTGGCTACAATCTCACATATTTATATGTAAATGTTTATTAACATGCACTGTCCCTATTTTAAAACATACATAAATCTGAACGCTAAGATGCAGGTACAATTTTGATCTTCATTTAAATTGGTCAAATAACTCCTGATATATATAACAAAATAATGCATCACCCAGCAATATATCATGATTTTGATGACTTTCAGCTGAATACATCTGTGGTTGCTCATAGTAACTTAAATAAAAAACACAGATGAGTATGGATTTAAAACCAAATCAAATATGCGTAAATGTCTGGCAATGTGATAATGTCTTTTACCCACTCACTCATAGCACACAGACCTGGAAGTCATGTGTTTAGGTATCTTTTCTGGTTAATGCCCTTGTATAGCTTGAGAAGCTATTGCACTTCACTATACGTTCATTGCCATGCTACCAGTGGTGATTGCTCTAAGACTGCAAGGAAAGCTCAGCTTCCCCTAAAATGTACATTTCATTGACTAAATATACGCTAGAAAGCTTTCATCTTTTGTTCAGAATCCGCTACTTATCACAGGTAACCAGCGCAACTTCCCTCTCATTCATCCACAGCGCTTTACACATTTGGACGCTCAGTTTCTACTGACTTCAATGGGAAGGTGTAGAGCTGGTTGTTCCACTGCAGAGAAACTAGACGGTCATTGGATAAATGCTGGGCTTTGTCCAGCCCATCGGACGCTCACTGTCTCTGGGGGTCTATAGGATGCTCGGCTCGGATTGGATGAGCTGTCTGAGGCGGAATCTTTTTTGATTGACAGCTAAATGAGCGTATCAGCGATCTTGAAGAATAAACAGCCACTGGAGCATTTTCCGAGTTTTTCATTCTGTTGTTCTGAACTGATTCAGAGACTTTACCAATCCCCAGCAACTTTGTCTTTGTTAAAAACAACGAGCGTTGTGTTTGGCGACTCTGTTCTGTCACTCTGCGGTTTCTTTCCCCAATGAGCGGCAGTAGCTGCAGAGCTTCTCTTTTTTATGTCTTTTCAACATAAATATGTATACATGGTGTGCCTAGACCTCCAAAATATGAGAAAAGACCATCCAGATGCTGAATAATATCTAGGAAGACGTTTCACCTCTCATCCAAGAGGCTTCATCAGTCCATGTTCGCAGCTGACCAGGCTGGGACTGGTCCAACTAACTGGTGTGGAGATCCAGGTATTTAACCTCTCACAAGGCCGATGATGTCACTGGAACCCTTTGTACTCCAAGTGCCAAAAAGAGGAGAAGCCATCTATGCAAAAGTAGAGAAACCATCGCTAAACAGGGGAGGAGGTCTGAGACACCACTTATCTCCAATTTAGAATGCAGCCCTTTCATCCCTTCCCAGGAGATTCAACAATCTAACCTCGAAGAACAACTGTTCACAAATGGCCTCCTGTGACTCCAACGACTGTCGTTAAGACTCAATAGAGCACTAACAAAGTCGAAACCAACTTCCCACCAACGATGCCATGAGAATCATGGGGTAGAAGGAACTGCCCAAAAGGCTCAGAGACAGAATTGTGGCAAGGCAAAAATCAGCCCAAGGTTATTTCTACTCTTCTCCTAAGAGCACAGTGGCTTCCATTATCCTTCAATGGAAGAAGTATGGGATGACCAGAACTCTTTTTAGAGCTAGCTGTCCAGTTAAACTGACTGAGCAATCAGGGAGAAGAGCCTTGGTGAGAGAGGTAAAGAAGAACCCAAAGATCACTGTGGATGAACGCCAGAGATGCAGTGGAAAGATGGGAGAAAGTTCTGGAAAGTCAACTATCACTGCAGCCCTCCACCAATCAGGCGAGAGGCGGGGTACACCCTGGACAGGATGCCAGTCTATCAGAGGGCACATAGAGACAAACAGAGAAAGACAACCATTCACACCTACGGGCAATTTAGAGTCATCAATTAACCTAACACATGCATGTCCTTGGACTGTGGGAGGAGCCGGAGAACCCAGAGAAAACCCACACAGACACAGGGAGAACATGCAAACTCCACACAGAAGGGCCCCAGCCCTGATACGAACAAGAAACCCTCATGCTGTATGGCGACAGTGCTAACCACCACATCACCGTGCATCCCCTCATCAGACCAGGGAATCTTATTTCTCATAATCTGGTAGACCTTCATGTGTTTTTTTTTTACTCTTTAGGCTTTCATGTGTCATGCATTATGGAGAAGCCACTTGACTTTGATTCCTCTGACTTGATTGTCAGTTGGCAATGTGGCAGAACTTTATTTATCCCGCACGGGGAAATTTAATTTTTTCACTCTTATTATTATACATGTTACACACACAGGCCGGAAATACACACATGCACAAACAGGACCTATACTTGCAATTAAGGAGAGATGTTAGAGCGAGGGGGCTGCCAGTGAACAGCGCCCCGAGCAGTAGGGGGTTCGGTGCCTTGCTCAACAGCACCTCGGCAGTGCCGAGGAGATGAACTGGCACCTCTCCAGCCACCGGTCCACGCTCCATACATGGTGCAGACAGGGACTTGAACCAGCGACCCTAAGGTTCCCAGCCAAGTCACCTATGGACTGAGCTAATGCCGCCCCAATTACAGATCCACACAATCATTTGTACATGCTTTGTGTCACATAAACACAAAAGGTGATAAAAAACTGCAGCTTGTGACATTATTTGTGAGCATTATTTCACAACTTCAAAATAACCATTATTCAATTCAATTTTATTTATAGCAAAGGTATCTCGGGACACTTTACAGCGTAGGTATAGACCACACTCTTATTTACTAATAGTTAATAGTAGCAGGAAGCATCATGCAGGACCATGGCAGCAGGCACCACCACGATCAGCAGAGACCTGCAAGACGACGAAGCACAAACAACTCAGGGGAAGAAGTTGAATTAGTAACATGCATTGATGAGACATGAATGATACAGACAGGGAGGAGAGAAGCTCAGGGTATCAGGAAAAGTATTATCCCCCGGCAAACTAGGCCTATAGCAGCATAATTAAGCAGAACAAAATCAGCTTAAAAATAACAACATTGCTTAGGGCTCCTAAGCCCTAGCTGTAAGCTTTATCAAAAAGGAAAGTTTTAAGTTTACTCTTAAATATGGGGACAGTGTCTGCCTCCCGAATAACACTTGTGAGTTGGTTCCACAGAAGAGGAGCTTGGTAGCTGAAGGCTCTGCCTCCCATTCTACTTTTGGAATTGAATTGTCTTTATTGTCATTGTACCAGTACAACGAAATGTACAGTACAATCCCTTAAAGTGCAGAAATAATCGAACATTAACAGCATGAAAAATAATAGGCTAGACCTTTTAAAAGACACAGTTAAAACGACAAGCTTACACGCCAACACTCACACACACACGTACGTATGCACAAACACACACACACACACACACCGTAGCAGCTTAAGGAGACAAAAACAAAAAACAGTTGATTGCAGAGACCCTGAGCATCATGTATCATCATAGGTAAAGGTATTTGCGGTGTTGAGCACTGTTATAGCTTTTTGGATATTTTAGACTTGAAAAGTCTCTAAATAATAATTAAAGTGTTGGTGGCCTGGGTGGGACGAATCCCTTAGAATGTTTTTAGCCCCACTAAGACAGCGAGAGCTGTACAGTTCTTCCAGGGTGCGGAGTGAGCAACCAAAGATCTTTTGGGCTGTGTTAATAACACTTTGGAGGGCTTTCCGGTCAGCCACTGTGCAGCTGGCAAACCACACACACATGAAGTAAGTCAGGATGCTTTCTATGGAGCAACGATAGAAAGACACCAAAAGTTTCTGAGTCAGAATGTTATTCCTGAGAAGTCTCAGTAAGTACAGTCTCTGTTGTGCTTTCTTGATGGTGGTTGTGGTGTTAATGTTCCAAGTTAAATCCTTCAGTATGTGCACACCGAGAAACCGGAAATCTGTTACCCTTTCCACCTGTTTACCCCAGGTGAATAGGGGTTGAGTGTCTGTTTTGGATTTCCTCCTAAAGTCTATGACCAGCTCCTTGGTCTTGGAGGTGTTCAGGACAAGGTTATTGTCTGAACACCACATTCAAAGCTGCTCCACCTTGTCCCGTTCAGCCGACTCATCTCCCCCCGAGATGAGCCCCACAACTGTGGTATCATCAGAAAACTTGATGATGGCGTTGCTGGAGTGTAGAGGGTGTAGAGTAGGGGGCTCAGCACATAGCCCTGAGGCGAGCCAATGTTTAGGCTAAGGGCTGTGGGGGCCTACCTTCACCCTCTGGGAGCAGTCTGACAGGAAGTCCTTAATCCAAAGGCAGACGGAGTTGGATATTCCCAGTTCTAAAAGTTTGGTCGTTGGTCTATTGGGGAGTATGCTGTTAAATGCTGAGCTGTGTACGTGCCAGTTTCTCAAGGCACTTCATGATTACTGGGCTAAGTGCTACTGGATGGTAGTCATTAAAGCTGCTGATGGAAGTCTTTTTTTGGATTGGAATGATGGTTGAGGACTTGAGACAGGGAGGGACAGTGCCCTGGGACAGTGCCTGGTTAAAAATGGTTGTAAAAACCCCAGCCAGCTGGTCTGCACAGTCCTGGAGCACCTGTCCCGAGTTGCTGTCCGGCCCTGACGCTTTCCTCGGCTTCACCGCCCTCAGCGTGTGTCGCACCTCGTGCTCCTCCACTGTGAGAAAGTGACTGCTGTGGGCTGAAAGATGTGGTGTGGCTGTGTCCTGGGAGGTTACTTCAAAGCGGGTGAAGAAGTGGTTCAGCTCCTCTGCCAGTGAGATGTCACTGTCTCAGTGCTATGATTCGCTCTAAATCCTGACTGGAAGTCCTCAAATAACTCATTATTATGTAAAAAATAAAATCCATCAACAATATACTTAACCCAAAACTTACATAAACAACATATAAAACTGTCCAGTTCCTTGTTCTTTTCCTTTGACCTTGTATCCCGTTTCCTCCTGTAATGGTTCTATCTGTCTTTTGTAATCTGATGATCGCTGAAACTTTGTTGCTTAGCTAATGTGAGCTGTTTTGGCAGAGACTGTGAGAGCAATGACCCATGTGATCAACCAGGGGATGGCCATGTATTGGGGGACATCACGGTGGACCTCCATGGAGATCATGGTGAGTACACACACACACACACACACACAAACACACATTTCCAAATTTGGAATTGCATTCATGGATTAATTTGGTTTCTTATAACTGAGTGTGAAATAAGGGTGGCATGCTTGGTGGTTTCCTTCAGTCAGAATGGCCATTGACTGAGTGAACAGCCTATTAATATGCAACTGGCGGATCTGAACAGATAGGCCATGGTGATGGTACTAGTTCTTTCAGATGGTTATAAGACTCATAATAAATATAATAAGTGTAGTGGAGTAAGTACATTTCTGAGTGCAAAAACATAAAACAGTACTGTGACAGCAGAGTATTATACAAAATAGTAAAATAAAAAAAACACAAGTGACATAGAGTACTTACAGTGAGTCTATTGCTGTACCCGACAGAATATATTACATTATTCACTGCATCCATGGGTTTTAGCCAAAGACTATGATTAGAATAATTTATGTACACTGTACAGTGAAGGAGATAACACTTGTCTAATTTAAGCATTTGATTTAATTTGATGACTTAATTGCACATACAAAATAAATACTAGATCAGTAAAAAAAGGACCAGGCTCCCTGCGGTATATAGTGAAAAAAAACAAAAACAAAAAAACAATTGAAATGTGCAAGAGGAGCCAAAAATACCCATAGGGGCTTGTCAGGTGGCCCTCCTAATGTAAGAGTAATGTAACCCTGGATTCTGGATGGGTAGCATGCCAGGACCGTGGGTGTTGTGGGTTACAAGGTGCTACAACTTTCTACATATGAAACCGCACCGTTACGGCAGGACAGGAAGACTTTGTTTTTCACTTACAGGTCAGGTTCAAGACGAGGCAACAGAGCTAGGGTCAGAGCTAGAACTCTCTCTGGTGCGTCTGTATTATCGCTCCCAACCAAAACCAGGGCACGTGGAACCAACATCATAACTGCACATACTTTATCTCTAGCTTTTTAACACTGAAAGTGATAATAAATATTATAGAAAAAAATTAAATGAATAATACCTCGTATTTTTAAACACAAAATAAAACCAATGAGATCATGTCATATTCTATTTAGTCTAGTCAAGTTTTAGTCGACTAAAAGTCTGGCATTTTAGTCTTATTTTAGTCAGAATTGTCCATGACTATTTTAGTCTAGTTTTAGTCGACGAAAACTTAAAACATTTTAGTCTAGTTTTAGTCAAAGAAAATTGGATTTAGTCTTGGATTTTGTTCTCAGATCCAGTGACTAACGTCTAAAGCTAGCGTTAAAATACGACACATTAACCGTAGCCTCGTGAGTTGGCATGTCGCATGAGCTTTCTAAAACAGAAAGTCTTGACTTACCTAAATTTCATTATGGGATGCCCTGAGATGTCTCGTAGGATTTGTGGTGTTTTTTTCCTGTGATTTTGTGGTTGCATTTCTCCCCATCTTTTTACACAACACATTCCGTTTTCTATTCCACGTCTATGTAATGAAAGTGTTTCTTCTTTTTCTCCCAAAGACAATCCCCGGCTGGCAGCCATCGACCCCTTGGTGTCAGACTTTGCACTCATTTTTCTTTCTTAGTTGTCGTTAACACTTACCCACAGCAGCTGCATCTTCTGAATCTAAATAATGCCGCGTGTGGGGATTGAGGAAGTGACGTCGCCCAGACGCGAGACACAGGAAACAGAAAAACTGCAAAATAATAATAATAACGTGACTAAACGAGACGAAACAACGTGATTTCGTCTTGTTTTGGTCAACGAAAATGAAGAGACATTTTAACATAGTTTTTATTTTGTAAACCACATTTCGTCTCATTTTTATTCGTCAACAACATTGCATTATATATTTAATTATAGTTATCGTCACATGACCAGCATTTACGTTTCATCTCGTCTAGTTTTCCTCATGTGATAAAGGTTTGTTGACGACAATATTTCGGAATAGTTTTCATTGACGAAAGCAAAACTACATGGAAATCTTTTGGAGAATGTTATCATTTTTATAAAGCATTTTTGCAAATTGAAGGTTGAGGTTACTTTTAAATGTACTAGCCCAAACACTATTACAATATAATATAGTGTGGATAAATCAATGTGTAATATAGATTGTGAAGGATTTTCCTTGATAACAGATGTCATATTCTTCTGATGACTTCAACAGAATTTGCTATCTTGTTATAAATACATTTAATTATTGATTTTTTTCCAAGTGATATTTCACTCATGAGAATTCCAAGAATTTTAGCGACTGGAACCTTTTCTAAAATATTATCGGCAAGATGTACATTGAGTTATAATTTATTGGCAAGTAGTCTTCTAGGCACAAACATGTATGAACATTTCTTTGTATTAAGTGATAATTTGTTTGCCTTAAACCAGGTGTCAAATTTATACTCAATTCTGTGTTAATTTCTGAAAATAATTGTTCCATCCTAGCCAGAAAATATTCATCAGCAAACAAGATGAAAAATGCTTTTGATGAGGACAAATACAAATCATTTACGGAAATAAGGAAAAGTAATAGACCAAGAATTGATCCTTACGGCACACCTCAAAAAATCAACATGTAATCTGATGATGCGTTATTCTGTGATACAAAAAGTTTTTTCTGCTGATAACTTGTTTTGAAACCATAACAGAATTGTTCCAATTAAAACATAGATACAAAATTTCTTTAATAAAATGTCATGGCTGATTGTATCAAATGCCTTGAATAAATCAACGAACACTCCCAAATGTGATTTCCTTATTGTCAAGGGCTTTAGTGAGCCATTGCAGTAAAATGATTCTCTCTGAACCCATACTGATGAGAATAAAAATGATTATTATTATTTATTTTTTTTAATTATATTTAAATAATTAACAAGTGGTTGTAATTTGGTTTTTCTAATACTTTGGAGAAACTCAGTAGTATGGCTATTGGTCTGTAATTAAAAAATAAGAATGGATCATCTGATTTAAAAATGGGAATTAGCCCATTTTAATTGATATGGAAATACACCAGTTTCAAGTGAAACATTATAAATGTGAAGGAGTGGTGAGATGTATGGATGGCTTTTTTGAGTATCCAACAGTGGGGATTGCTCAAATGTCACCTAAAAAAAGGAAAAGAGTGGTGAAATATGTACTGTTGTGTGTACATTTCATTGACTAAATACGCACTAGAAAGCCTTCATCTTTTGTTCAGATTCAGCTACTCATCACAGGTAACCAGCACATCTTCCTTTTCATTCATCCATACAGCGCCACAGAGTTTTACTGAGTTGGACGCTAAGCTTCTACTGACTTCAATGGGGAAGCGTAGAGCGGGTTGTTCCACTGCAGATCAGCCACTCAGCGTCTCTGGGGGTCTATGGGACAGTGGGCTGACCCGGAAGCTTGGCTTCTGAGTGATGATTGGATGAGCTGTCTTATGCAGAACCCTTTTTTGATTGACAGTTAAATGAGCGAATCACCGATCTTGAAGAATAAAGCATCTTCTGAACTGATCGATGAGACAATATGACAAGGTCACGGATCATTTTCTTGAAAAGGAACGAAGGGTAGAATTTACATATAAATAAACAATATATTCATGATGTAGGCCTGAAAAATGAGCTTTCCGTCTTTGAAAGACCAGCAGCCGCCATTGCTAAAAAGGTTTATCAAATCAGATCCTGAGTACTTAGCAATAGATGGTGAATTAACTTGATTCCCTGTTACCAGTAAATGTTATTATCACAGGCTTGTAACTATTCTATGTAACTATTGTATACTAAATTTTTTATCCTGTCAAAAATGTTGGACCTGTGAAGTATGTAAGGTGAACAACAGTTTTGTTCCCTGTGAAATTGTTCCCTCTGTTTGCTGTAGGAGGCATACTCGGTGGCTCGACAGTTTAATCAGATCCCACCCATCTGTGAGCAGGCAGAGTATCACTTGTTCCAGAGAGAGAAGGTTGAAGTGCAACTCCCTGAACTCTTCCACAAGATAGGTAAGCAGCTACCATAGTCTGTCAAATCTGTCCTAATAATTACAATGAAGTATTACTAGTGCTGTGCCTGTTTGTAGAGGGCCGATTACTCGATCCCCTTGAATGCTGCTTGCACTGCACTCCCTATTTTTTGAATACTTTAATTTGAAGTTTTCAGTTATGCAGAACAATACAACTCATTCCCACAGACAAAGTAGTATAAATAATAAGACAAACAATTAAATAATAATAAGATAAGACAATTATTTGGGATATAGATAAGACGTATAAACTGTATATATAAAAAAAATATTTTAATAATAATAATAAATAAAAAATCAAAATAAATTAATGAATAAATAAAAAAGGAAGGACAATAAGGTGCCAAGGACACCTTATACATTGTACCTGGACGTTATTATTGATTGATAATTATTATATTGAACCAGTTCAAGGTTTACAAAGAGTCTACGGCTGTTCGGGGTAAAGTTTCAATATAGTCAATAAAAGGTTGCCAGATCCTCAAAAAAGTATTATATCTATTTCTTATGATGTACTTCACCACCTTGATTGGATGAACGGTTCTTGAGATATGTGAAGGGTAGTCATTCATACATGCATACATACACAGACATTCATCCTTTATAATGATCAGAATCAGAAATACTTTAATGAGGGGGAAATTGTTTCTACAGTGCCATCTGTTGGCGAAATGGCACCAGATTTGTCATGGCCACTAAGACATTATATCTAATCGTCTACCACATGTGGTTGCAATAGCACAAAGCGTTCTGGAGATATGACATGTTTTTCAATGTAGCCCTGCTCACAGAATTTGAGGACCAGCTACAGCTAAACTGTATGGAACATAACAAATCTGGAAAAAGTCACCTTTTCTGACTTAGTCCATAGATATTATGTGCTGGATTTTGTCATGATTGCTTAAACGTTCTAGGACATGTGACAAAAAAAACGGATTTGGACAAAATATAAATTGGTAAAAAATCAATATAGATGGAAATGGGTGTGGCTTATATGGATAGATTTGTCTAAACACTCTGAATCAAGAAATTGAAGATTTTTTTTTCCTAACGTTAGAGGCTGAAATAATGCCCCCAACGCCCCCATCACACCAAATTCTTCACAGCACTCCCTTGGGTACCTGACAATACACCCGCAAGGTGTGAAGTAGATCGTGTAAATGGTTCTCACTATGTACAGGACCAGTTAAAAGTTTGGACGCACATTCCCATTCAAGTTCATGAGAAAGCCCTATTTATTGACTGGCACTGTATGTAAGGAGAGACGGAAGGATATATATATAGATATAGACACATGCACACACACACGCGCGCGCACACACACACACACACACACACACACACACACACAAATTACTTGCTTTTATAATTGAGTGCTTTATAATCCTTTTTTCATGTATGACATAGCCATGACATGGGAAATTGTAGTGGTGGGCTGCCATGTAATTTTGTCTAAGGAGAATTGCTATATTTTTCAACTACAACAAGATCAACTGTTAATGTATGTCTAATAAAAGTGCTTGTTATTATAAAAGTGCTTGTTATTATAAGTGGCCGTCTACATTACAGGAAGATGGAGAAGTTGCCACTACTGATGCATGTCAACACAATAACGGATTGGATTTAGTACTTTCTCAGTACTCAAGCGCTCTACAGAGTCCAGGTTCCATTCAGCGCCTACAGCCCCTCCGACCACCTCCTCAAACATACAGTAGTCTTACACATTCGCAGGAGGCAAGGTGGCTGGCTCACTCTATTAACTGAGCCACAGCCGCTTTTAGCTAATAGCATTAGCCTGTGTCTGCTCTGTCTGCAGCTCATCACTCTAGGAACAGCATTTTACTTCAGGAAAGTGTGCTTTGGTAGGATTTTTTTTTTTTTGGTAGTAGTCAGTAGTCATCCTGATAGTCTGTAATGTGCAGCGTATCCAGAGTTATTAGAATGTTGTTATTATTATTATTATTATTATTATTGTTATTATTATTATTATTATTATTATTATTATTATTAGGGCCCTATTGAAATCATAATGTTTTTTAGGGCCTGAGTAACAACTGCAAGTTGCCCAGCGAAAGCCCTATTGAAATCGTGCACCGACGACGATGGGCCTATTGAAATTGAAAGAATTATTGAATTTTTTTAAAATGTATATTCATGCAAATAAATTGCCTTTTTGGAAGCTTTATCATGTTCAAAAACTCAGCAAACTTCACACAAAATTCAAGCTTGGTAAAAATGTACATATTTCATTATTTTCAGAAATGGGCGTGGCAAATTGGCTCGCTAGCACCCACTAGAATCAGCCAGGGCACAAATGAGGTATATTTACCAAAATCAGTAGGCATGTAGAACTCTTCAAGACAAACAAAAAATCCTCTTGGAGCCATATCGTAAACTCAACAGCAAGTTGGCCATTTTGAATTTATTGGAGATTTTTTTTTACATTTTGGAGATTTGCACATGTCATCTCCTCCTACAGATTAAACACGATCGACTTCAAACTTAGTCAGTACCATCTTAAGACAAACATTGCCCGCAGCATAAATTTAGTCACCTTCAACATTGCCAAGCACATAGCCAATATCCTGGCACCACTGGTGGGCAACACCCCACACCACATCCAAAACTCCATAGACTTTGTTAACAAAGTCAGAGACTTAAAAATGGATCCAGATGAACCCATGGTATCCTACGACGTGACTTCCTTGTTCACCTGGCATTCCAACCATGGAGGCTCTGGCCACAGTAAGAGAGTGGCTCACACAGGACAACTCCTTACACAACCGAACAAATCTCAAACCCGACCACACTTGACAACTTCTGGATTTGTGCCTGAACACCACATATTTCCAATTTAATGGCACTTTTTACAGACAAAAACATGGCTGTGCCATGGGTTCACCAGTATCCCCTCTTGTGGCAAATCTATACATGGAGGCGGTAGAGGACACGGCTTTGAAGGAGTCAAGGGAATAACACTGAGCCATTGGTTCAGATATGCTGACGACACCTCCAAAGAGGTGCAAACTTTTACCAAACATATAAACTCAGTGTTCACCAGAGAAAAAGTGAAGGAAAACAGTTTGGCTTTCTTAGGCAGTGATGTCCAAATGGAGAATGAAAGGAGCCTCCACATTGGGGTTTACAAAAAACCCACTCACACAAATCAATATCTACTGTTTGACTCCCACCACCCCCTGGAACACAAGCTCTGAGTTATCAGAACCCTGCAACACAGAGCTGATAATGTACCCACCAGCTCACAGGCCCAAGGGGAAGAACGTAAGCACCTGAGAGGCGCCCTCACAACTTGTGGTTACCCCAGCTGGACCTTTGTGAAAATGGCAGCTGCTTCTAGAAAGAAAACCAAAGTGGTTAAAAAAGAAAAAGAAAACAAGAGAAACAACATAGTCATCCTGTATGTGGCTGGGGTATCAGAGAAACTGAGGAGAATCATCAACAATCACTGAATCCCTGTGTATTTCAAACCCAGTAACACACTCAGGCAGAGACTAATACATCCCAAGGACAGAACACCACACACCCACAAAAGCATTCTGGTTTATGCTGCCCAATGCAACGAGGAATGCAAAGATCTCTACATTGGAGAAACAAAACAACCACTGCATAAATGCATGGCTCAACACAGGAGAGCTAACTCCTCAGGCCTGGACTCTGCTTTCCACTTACATCTCAAGGAGAAAGCCCACTCCTTTGATGACAACAATGTCCATATCCTAGACAGAGAGGACAGATGGTTTGAAAGAGGAGTAAAAGAAGCCATCTGTGCAAAAGTAGAGAAACCATCGCTAAACAAAGGAGGAGGTCTAAGACATTCGAACATTCACAGGCTTATTGCCCGATCTGAACCAAATTTTTGATGCATGACAAGAGTTCAGGCCTGAAAAAACTTACATGACAATATTGACTCACAGTGATAGCGCCCCCTGCTGGCACCCTCTAAATTACAGCTCCTCAGCCAACATTGACATAAAAATATAAAAAATGGGTAGGCATATAAAACACATTGCCTGAATTGCCCCCCGGGGACAAATAAAGTTTTTTGAATTGAATTGAATATAAAACACAGACGTTAAAAAAAGCCTCTTGGACCAATATCCTAAACTCAACAGAAAGTCAGCCATTTTGAATTGTATGGTAATTTTTCCACTTTTGCATGTGTCGTACTTTAACAAACTCCTCCTAGAGATCCAACACAATCATCTTCAAAATTATCCAGTATCATTGAAAGACATGTGACCAAACGATAATCTTTTTTTTTCCTGTGTTGCCTTGGCGTGGCGCCAAAGTTAAGCTTCTCTCATAAAACCGGACTTTGCTGTAAATTCACCATAGATGGTCCAATCTCCCTCAAATTTCTCATGATTCATAAGATTCATGCCCTGAACACGAACCAATCTTAATATTGACTCACAATCATGGCGCATTTTTTACATGTCTTTATACTTTAAAGAACTCCTCTTAAAGATTTTACACGATCAACTTCGAAATCAGTCAGTACCATCTAAAGACATGTCTGATCAAACCATACTCAGGGCTTATGTTTTAACTTTACTTTGTTCAGCCGTATCGCCAACAACCAGAAGTTTTTGTAACTTGACCATATATTGTTCGATTTGCAAGTTCTCATACATGATAAGAGTCCCATGATGAGGAGTTGATGAGGAGTTGTGGATGGGCGCGCCCCTGAACGCACCCATCCACAACTTCTTGTGGACGAACGGAACACTGCATTTTTTGACACCTTCCTGGTTTTTTTCCCTTGTCTCATCACGCCACGGCCCCGCAGTTGCGTGGGAGAGCAAAGGCCCGTTCATCGCCGTTTGGGGCTTTAAACAGCTACAACCGCAAGTCGCCCAGCGAAAGCCCTGTTAAAATCTTTCTGTTTTTTAGGGCCCGAGCGGCGACTGAAAGTCGCCCAACGAAAGCCCTATTGAAATCGTGCTGTTTATTATTATTATTATTATTATTATTATTATTATTATGATTATTACTCACTCTTAATTCGCCAATTTTGCACCTTTCCCAAACTGGAGAAGTTGTCTTACTTTGCATGTCCCTTCAGCCGGATCCAAAATGTGTATTTTTTGGGTGGTCGCACGTGTTTTTAATTTATTCTCCTCAAAACAAACTCCCAAAGATTTTGCCTGATCGACTTCAAATTTGCCACAGGTCATCTACAGACTGAGCTGAGCTTAAGTTGTGCTCTGTAAGTCTGTAGGTCAAAAAGTGTGGCTAGTAGGGCTCAACAAAGTTTTCTAATTCTCCATCTTCATACGAGTGTGTCTCAGGCACACATACTTGATCCAATCAATTTCAAACTTGCTGGACATGATGCACTGCCAGATCCGACCTGAAGATAGGCATCAGGGAGGCCAAGGCTGACTACAAGAGGAAGATTGAGGACTGCTTCGAGAGCAACAACTCCAGGCAGGTGTGGCAGGGAGTTCAGCACATCACCAACTATCGACCGAACAACACCTCGGCTGATGCCAGTGACATCTCACTGGCAGAGGAGCTGAACCACTTCTTCGCCCGCTTTGAGGCAACCTCACAGGACACAGCCACACCACATCTTTTAGCCCACAGCAGTCACCTTCTCACAGTGGAGGAGCACGAGGTGCGACGCACGCTCAGGGCGGTGAAGCCGAGGAAAGCATCAGGGCCGGACGGCCTCTCGGGACAGGTGCTCCAGGATTGTGCAGACCAGCTGGCTGGGGTTTTTACCACCCTTTTTAACCATTCACTGTCCCAGGGCACCGTCCCTCCCTGTCTCAAGTCCTCAACCATCATTCCAATCCCAAAAAAGACTTCCATCAGCAGCCTTAATGACTACGGTCCAGTCGCACTTACCCTAGTCATCATGAAGTGCTTTAAGAAACTGGTACGTACACACATCATCTCAAATCTTCCTGCCAGGTTTGACCCTTACCAGTTTGCCTACAGAACCAACAGGTGCACAGAGCATGCTATCCACAGCTATCCATGCTGCTTTGTCCCACCTGGAGCAGCAGGGGAGCTATATGAGTCGGCTTACCGGGACGAGGTGGAGCAGCTGTCAATGTGGTGTTCAGACAATAACCTTGTCCTGCACACCTCCAAGACCAAGGAGCTGGTCATAGACTTCAAGAGGAAAGCCAAAACTGACCCCCAACCCCTAATTATCGGGGGGAAACAGGTGGAAAAGGTAACGGATTTCTGGTTTCTCGGCGTGCACATACTGGAGGATTTATCTTGGAACATTAACACCACAACCACCAAGAAAGCACAACAGACACTGTACTAAGAACAATCTGACTCAGAAACTTTTGGTGTCTTTCTATCGTTGCTCCATAGAAAGCCTCCTGACTTACTGCATGTGTGTGTGGTTTGCCAGCTGCACAGTGGCTGACCGGAAAGCCCTCTAAAGGGTTGTAAACATAGCCCAAAAGATCATTGGTTGCTCACGCCCCACCCGGGAAAAACTGTACAGCTCTCGCTGTCTTCGTAGGGCTAAAAACAGGGATTCGTTCCACCCAGGCCACCAACACCGAGGAGTTTTTGCCCTCGGGCAGACGTTTCAGGTCTCTAAATGCTCGGACTAATAGACTTAAGAACAGTTTTTATCCAAAAGAAAAAAAACACCGCAAATACCTTTACCTATGATGGTAAATGATGCTCAGGGTCTCTGCAATCTACTGTTTTTTTGTTTTGTCTCCTTAAGCTGCTACGGTGTGTGTGTGTGTGTGTGTGTGTGTGTGTGTGTGTGTGTGTGTGTGTGTGTGTGTAAGCTTGTCGTTTTAAATGTGTCTTTTGAAGGTTGAGTCTATTCTATTTGATACTTTTAATGTTAAATTATTTCAGCACTTTAAAGGGATTGTAGTGTAAATTCCGTTGTACTGGTACAATGACAATAAAGACTATTCTATTCTATTCTATTCCTCTTTATGCTACTAACTTTTTAAATCGCAAGCACGTTCTGTGATTAAGACCCTCAGCTTGTACCGTAGTTTGGGAAATCAGGAAGCCATGCAGCAGTAACATTGTGGATGGCAAACAAACAAACAAACCTCCAGAAATAAATAAAGAGGCTCTTTTGAATGGCAAGTTTCAAAGCCGGATGGACCAAGGTTATCTGCATTTACTGTCCAGGTGTACTGAGTAACCACCGGAGAACATCCAGTCCCAAATACCATTTGGGACTGGACCAAACCTATAGCTTATGCTCCTCCCCCTTGCTAAATGGTGCGTTCCATTTAAATCCCCTGCTGATGCCCCGCCCACATTCTGCTCTCCACGTGGCCCTCGTCTGACATATGCTGTTCCGTAATACTAAGGGCTGAAAAGGGAAGGTGGGGACGTGGAACTATTATGATAATAAAAACACAGCATTATAATAACAATTTGAGCCTGTCAGCAGCAAAAAGCACTTTTAGTGGATGTATATTGCAGCACAGTTTGTTTGTTTTCTTGTTTTGTGTTTTTGTTTTGTTTTTTGTTAAAAACAAAAAAAGATATTGACATTAGTCACTTACACAGAAATACATGGGGGAATAGGGCACAGTTTGAAAAATACAAAAAAAGTTAATTATTATGGTAATCCTAGCTTCCTTGGCCCCCATACTGTGAAACTGCAATGAACTGCAAACAAACAAAACATTTAACAACAGTGCAAATTTGCTGTTGCTGTGATTTAGTTTATTACAACGCCTGTTTTGGGCATGCAGGCATTGGAGCTATGACCTGGTCTCCACTGGCCTGTGGGATCATCTCAGGGAAGTACAACAGAGGGATCCCCCTGTATTCACGTGCCTCGCTTAAGGTAACACTCTTTTCCCACAACTTTTCCCACTTCTCATTGTCATTCTATCGTGTCCATGCCTCTGACCATTTATCCTGTCACTTCTTCATCCGATTAATCCACTTCCTTGACTAGCCAAAACAGAGACACTGGTATGGTTTTTACCTTGTGTGTGTGTGTGTGTGTGTGTGTGTGTGTGTGTGTGTGTGTGTGTGTGTGTGTGTGTGAGAGAGAGAAAAACTCGACCAGCAGGGAGAGGGAGTGTGTGTGTGTGTGCAGCTTAATTCATTCGCAATATTTATACCACTACTACCTTTATTTTTTAATGGAATACAGCAAGAAGGTCTCAGACACTCAGGGAGAGACAGAGTGTGTGTGTGTGTAGCAGAGGGGGACACAGCAGCGGAGCGGTGCTGTGACAAGAATATCACAGAAGGCACTTCCTTTTATCATCCGTAGTTCACATGTTAACATATTACTGCATCACATCACTTACTTTTATCATCTGTAGCTTGTATCTTAACATATTACTGCATCACATCACTTCCTTTTATCATCTTTAGTTCACAAATTTACATATTACTTCCTCACATCACTTTTTCCAAAGAAGAACAGGCCCAGCGAGCTCAATGACTTCTGACCGGTGGTACTCATTTCATACCTGATGAAGATGTTGGAGCGGCTCTTCCTCAGCCTCCTCAGACCCCAGTTACAACACGCCCCGGGACCGCCTGCAGTTTGCGTACCAGCCAGATGTTGGTGTGGAGGATACCATTCCCTACATGCTGCACCAAGTCCACTCCCATCTGGATAAGGGAAGTGGCACAGTGAGGATTCTCTTCTTGGACGTTACCAGTGCCTTTAATACCATACCATTTGGACCCCTATCTGGTGGACTGGGTCAGAGATTACCTCACTGATAGGCCACAATATGTCAGGCTGAAGGACACCACATCTGACACTGTGGTCAGCAGAACTGGAGCCCCTCAGGGTACAGTACTGGCCCCTCTTCTCTTCACCCTGTACACCTCCGACTTCAAAAGTCATTGAATTTCTACCACTGAATATTTATGCACTGAAAATATTTATCGGAATGTTTTGACTCTGAATTTAACTCTTTCAATGTTCATAAATTCAAGGTTGAGGAGTTCAAGGCAAAATACAGTGTATAAAATTCAATGTGAATTGAATTCAAAGTTACAAACTATGGCTATATAAACGTAATGACCTATGATCCACCATGCTTTCATGCTACACCTGTTAGTTTCTGATTCAAAGTGAAGTTTAATGTCAGAGTCAATAAAACTGAACATTGCCTCGAGCAGCAGACTGTCGGTCTGGGACCGGGGAAGCAACCCTGTGGATGAAAAAACACACCAGACATACGCAGCTCTGGGTGCTGTCATCAGTGAGAGCCGTTATACCCCTACTAAAAGCAGCAGTTCTACCCTGCCTCACATACATGTTACCAATGATTTCCAAGCCGCATCTCATATCTACTGTGCCGGATATGATTGTATTAAATACTGGTATATCTGTGACAGGCCAACACTGATACTAACTTAACTGAACCTCAAACTCCCATCTATCTCATCCTTCGAACACCTTGCCTTCTCACTCCCAAATTCTATCACCACTGTTCTTATACATATATAATACTGTTCATATACACACCCATCTTTTTGGAGACTTCAACATCCACATTGACCGGCCGAAGGCCCCACTGACATCTGCTTCCTCTCTCTTCTTTTCTGTTTCCACCTTACCCAACACATCTACTTCCACACCCATACCAAAGGCCACAGCTTCAACATAACCTATACACATCTACTCATCCTCCCTACCCATATCTAGCAGAATCAAAAATACTTTAATAATCCCAGGGGGGAATTATTTAATTATTTAATCTCCAACTCCATTAGCAGAAATGCAGCCCAAACTTGCAAGGAACCTCCACCATGCGTCACTGTTTGCTGCAAATTTTTCAAATTTATATAGTTGAGTCTCTTGGTCTTGTTTCCACATCTGAGGTTTGGCTTTTTGGCTGCAACTCTTCCATGAAGACCACTTCTGGCCAGACTCCTCGGGACAGTAGATGGGTGTACCCGAGTCTCACTGGTTTCTGCCAGTTCTGAGCTGAGGCACTGTTGGACATCTTACAATTTTGAAGGGAAATAATCTTGATGTAGTTTTCATTAAGTTTGCTTGGCCAACCACTGCGTCTACAATCCACAATATTGCCAGTTTCTTTGTACTTCTTCAAAAGAGCTTGAGCAGCACATCTTGAAACCCCAGTCTGCTTTAAAATCTTTGTTTGGAGAGACTTTGTTGATGCAGTATAATACCTTGTGTCTTGTTGTTGTGCTCAGTCTTGCCATGGTGTATGACCTGTGACATGAAACTATCTTCCACAACCTCACCTTTGTATCAGAGTTTGGCTGTCCCTCACCCAGTTTTAAGTTTCATTTAATGACTGTTTCAACCTCCAAGGGAAATTGATGATCATTAGCATCAGTTTCAATACAAAGATGGGAAAGGGTCAGAGAAACAATAAGCTAACATAAATCAAATGAAAATAAAGCTAACATAAAATAAATCAAACAATTAACTAAATGTGACAGAATGCAACAGTCATTGTGGTTAAACGTAGGTATATACAATAAACAACAATACGCACCGTGCAGTTTAGCAGCATATGGAAATAAAATAAGTACCAACTAAATAGGTGATAAGGAGCGGTAAGTGTTAACAGTGGTAAAAGTGTAGCAGCATTTCTTAGCTACATAAATTAACTTAGTTACAGTACAACTAAATAAAGTGATGCAGTGAAAATGATAAAAGTGACATTTGCTTAGGGCACAGTGTCTCCACTGTTCCTCACATTACCGGGGATAGATAAATTATAAGGTTTTGTAGGAGAGTAAGCCTACTTTTGTAATGGCTAGAATATCGTAGTCGCTGAATTAATTGTGAATGAATGAATGAAATGAATTAACTCGACATGTTAAAATTTAGGATTTATTTTACCTCGAAGTAAGGGCACCACACCAAATTAAGACAGGATGTTTATTAAACTTTGGTGAAGGTTTAATACCTGTTAGTTATTTAAGTAATTGATTGTTAAATTTTATCAGTCTCGTTTTGAACGCGTGCTTTTTACGCCGGAATTCTAATTCTGAGATTAAACTATCTTTGGTTGATTTTCCATTATTAAGCTTTCTGATATCCAATTTAACCAAAATCTTTAGGCAGACAGTTTTAACAGATACAGATACTACACATCATCACACTCTCCTGGATATAGTGACAGGCCTATTATTAAAACACAAATTATTTCAGGAATTAGACAGAGACTTTGCACTTCTGAAACCACATAAACATAATCACAACAATATACAAATAATGCATATACTGTTACAAACTTGCGAGAATGTCTTTGAACAGCCAGTTGCGATGAAACAGTTCTGTTGCTTAGATTTTATTAATGAAAGTCCATCTGTCTCACAGAGACAGCTCCTCCAGTTCGAAGTGCGGTCAGATTCGACGTTGATTTAGGTTAAAAGGGTAATTTTCTCGAGTTCTGGGTTATTTTATTGCCCTAGGAGGTTTGGGGTTGTAAAACACTGTATCTCCTATAGACACCAGTATAAAAATGTCTTCATCTACGACTCCCTTACTGGGACACTGAGCAGGCCAACCAGACTCAAAGAATTCCTAAAACATCCCTTCCCCTGGAGGACCTACAGTTTGATGGCCACCGGAAGAAAAGAGAGTGTTGTTGTCCAGGATACTGTGCAATTTAGACAGCATCCTCCTCTCAGACACCACCACCAAAGTCCAGTTAGACCCCCAGTACGGAGCCAGCCTTCCTGATGATCCTACTGATCTTCTTGGCATCTGCTGCCCTCAGCCTGCTGCCCCAGCACACAACAGCAAAGAAGATGGCACTAGCTACCACCTACTGGTAGAACATCCTCAGCATGGTGATACATACATTGAATGACCGGAGCCTCCTCAGGATATTGAGACGACTCTGGCCCTTCTTGTAAACAGCCTCAGTATTCTTGGCCCAGTCCAGTTTGTTATCCAGGTATACTGCAAGGTATTTGTAATGCTGGACAACATCCACAGTCACACCGTTGAGATGGTTGTGGGGGCAGATTTCCTTCTGCGGAAACCCACCACTAGCTCCTTAGTCTTGGTGGAGTTGAGAATCAGATAATTAGCTGCACTAACTTCTGCAGGTGGCAGGACTCAGAGAGGAACTGAAAGTCTGTTGTACAGGGTGAACAGAAAGGGGGAGAGAACAGTTCCCTGTGGAGCTCCAGTGCTGCTGACCATGGTGTCAGACACTCCGTCCTGCAGTCTGACATACTGTGGTTGACCCGTCAAGTAGTCTGTAATCCAGGAAACCAGGGGAGGGTACATCTGCATCGCCGTCAGCTTACTCCCCAGCAGAGCAGGCCGGATGGTATTGAACCACTGGAGAAGTCCATGAACATGATTCTCACAGTGCTTCCCGGTCTGTCCAGGTGGGCGCAGGCACGGTGGAACAGGAAGATGATAGCTGCCTCCACACCTAGTCTCGGCTGGTAGGCAAACTGTAGAGGGTCCAGTGATGAGCTGACCAGGGGCCGAAGAAGTCACAGGACCAGCCTCTCTAGGGACTTCATCAAGTGTGACGTCAGCGCCACCGATCTGTAGTCTGGTTTGTAGCCAGTGATGCTCCTCATGCCGCTACACATGTCCTTCACATTGTTTTGCTGGAGTTTGTGCTCCAGCTTCCTCCTGTTGAATCCTCTCCTTAAGCTCCCTCTGGACCTGCCTCATTTGCTCTCTCTCCCAATCTCTGAAGGCCCTATTCTTCTCATTCAGCAGGACCTTGATGCCTCTGGTGACCCACAGCTTGTTACTGGGGAAGCAGCGTACAGTCACTGTAGGAACAACTCTGTCCACACAGAAATTTATGTACCCTGATGCAGTCCGTGAGATAATCAAGGTCCTCTCCATGTGAATCACAGAGGAACTCCCAGTCTGTAAGTTCGAAGCAGCCCTGTAAAGCTTCATCGGTCTCCTGTGACCACCAGGACTGTGAGGAGATGGTCTTAGGGCTTATACAGGGGATGCAGGTGGATGAGGTTGTGGTCTGATCTTCCAAGAGGAGGAAGGGCAGTGGAGCTGTAAGCCTCCTTAACATTGGCATACAGCAGGTCCAGTGTCTTGTTTTCCCTGGTGGGACAGTGCACAAACTGCTTGAAAGTGGGCAGTGTGGCAGCCAGAGTGATGCGGTTGAAGTCCCCAGATATTGCAATGAATGCGTCTAGGCGTCTAGATACGTCACTCGCACATCAGGTTTGCGGTCGGAGGAATGTAAACAACCAGGACGATAACGTGTGAGAACTCCCTCGGCAGATAGTATGGTCGCAGACTCACCGCAAGCAGTTCAATGTCCGGGCTGCACACACGCTCCTTTACAGTAACGTGACCAGGATGACACCACTTGTTGTTAATAAGAATAGCCCCCACCCCAAGTCCCCCACCTTTCCTCTTGCCACTCTCACGGTGACTCATGTTTGCCGAACAGTATGAAAGCTGTCCACAGTTGCATTAGAGTCCGGTAGGTCCTCATGGAGCCACTTCTCCGTCAAACACAGCACACTGCTCTCGCGATACACCCGCTAAGTCCTCAACAGGCCCGCCAGCTCGCCCATCTTATTAGCCAGCGACCTCACGTTCCCCATGGTAATGGAAGGGAGAGATGGTTTGTATCTCATACTCTTTTCCCGGTGTTTACGTTCAGCCTTACATTCCCTGTACTTTCTCCTCAGTTCTTTGGGGATTTCAGGCCTCTCCCGCATCAGTGCCGATGGTGTTAGCGACAACAGTTGCTCGCGGGTGTAAACAATAGACCCGCCGCATTGTTGCATCCAGACGGAGACGCGGTCTGGAAAAATCGTCCCAAGAATAAGACACTGTCAAGAATCGGTTCTGTCAGTCCCTCCTCTCTCCCTTTTGTGTGAGTTTGTCTCCCTCTGTCTGTTTTTCCCTGCATGTTTCTCCCCTGTGTGTCTTTTTTCCAGGAACGGTCAGGCGTGATTCCACCTCAGCTGCAGCGAGTTACGCTAATCACTTCCTGGAGTATAAGAAGCCAGAGGTGACAGGCATGCAGCGCCGGACCGTTGTTCTCATTTACTTGGTAAACTCTTCGTCGGTAGGCTTCCGTTTCTCGTTCGTTCCGGTATTTGCGCTCCTTGTTGATTGTTTGTTAATCATTGTTTCTTTGTTTCTTTCCGTAGTTTCCCGCAATTCTGTTTCCCTGTCCTGTTTCCTGACCGTCCGTAGTTTCCCTGTTCCTGTTACCCTTGACCATCTCGTCTTTAGTGTTTTTGTTTCCCCTGTAATTATACCCGTTTCTGTTCTTTATATTAAATATTTGTTTGTACTTTTACCCCGTGTCCGTGTCTGCATTTGGGTCCAGTCTCTCAGTATTATTTCCCCGCACCGTTCATGACAGACACACAGACAAAAAAAAATGGAAAAAATTGGCTAAGGTTAGCACGGCAACTTACATGGAAAAAACAACAATGAAAAGACAATAAATAAGAAAAAATAACTAAAAGTATAGCTAAAATAAGATAAAATAGCTAAAAGTGCGGAAAAGAGAGAGAGCAACTGTTGCTGGCTGCACCTCGACACAGCGCCGGAAGTTACTTGTATAATTGGTTGATCACAGGGGCGTCAATTGGGTATGGTAAGGTATGGCAGCTGCCACACCTTGGCTCCAGGGGAAAATGTAAATGTTAGTTATTTAAAAATTAATCTATGGAATTACTCTGTGTCAATTTGTATTGATTATTTTATTATTTAATACACATAAATTAACTAAAATCAGAATGACACAATCGATTTCTCTACATATTATCTTTCCCAGCACTTGTATCCCACCTCCACAGCTTGAAATGTGGTATCTCCTGACGAGAGGATGGAGGTCAGAGCTAGGTCATAATTGTTATCACGTTTTGTTTTTTTAAATAAAAATGAAAAAAAAATGACAATAAAATGAAAAGGAAGCAGAGAACTTTAGAATCTTTTTTTATCAAAAAAAAGGCAGGTGATGGGCCCAATGTTGCCCCAGCAGTGGAGGGAGGAGGACCAGGTAGTGAAGGTGGGATTCAGGCTGTTAATGAGGCCACTCCAGCACCTGCGCTGATGATGCAGATGCTAACAGGAAGAAGGAGACTACATGCACGGAGGCTGAGAACGCGTCCACACCGACTTCTCGAATTGAATCCGAGTCTGAGTCCCCACCACTTTCTCAGACTTGGACTCGATTAGGAAGATCAAGGCCTGGGTGAGGGTGTGGGTGCCAGTATTGCTACAGCAGTAGCAGCCTTTGGGTCAACTGGAGCAGAAAGGAAGGATATTAGTGGATGTCAAACAGACCGACTCATGCGTCCTCATTTGACCCACTTCCCAACTAGAAATGGAAGATGCTTTAATGTCAGTGTGTATCATGAATATGACTGGGTTGAATATTCTATGCAAGAAGATGCAGTGTATTGCTTTGCATGCCGTCATTTCAGAAATACTTTAATAATCCCAGGGGGAAACTGTTTTGGAAATTTTGGAGGGGCCTCAACTTTAACAGCCGACGGGCATGGACTGCATGTGTTCATAAACACTGAATACACATGTTGGAAGAACATGAAAAAAAAAAATCTCCAGGATCATCAAGGGAGCAGTAGACACAATTGTGCTGCAATAGCGTGGTTCAACTTTAAGGCTGTGATCAGTGGACATAAGGAATCCATCGCAAGTCGGATCGAAGCAAAAGGGCAGATGAGGTGAGGGGAACCGGGCTCACGTCAAATCCTTGTTCAAAAACACGTTGTTTCTGGGAAGACAGGCCACAAAGAGAGAAATTAGGCTGAAAATAAAGGAAATTTCCTCTAACTTTTGGACGTTATTGCAACACATGACAAGAACTAATAAGCAAACAGGAACGCAGGTATGCACACTATTCTTCCCCAGAAGCCCAGAATGAAATGGTGCGATTTATTGGGGAAAAGATCAGAAATATAATAATAAGTGAAGTAGGATAAGCATGGTACTTTTAAGTTTTAGTGGATGTGTCATGAACGGTGTGGGGAAATAACACTGGGAGACTGGACCCAAATGCAGACACGGACACAGGGTAAAAGTACAAACAAAACGTTTAATATAAATGACAAACAAACGTGAAATCACTACAGGGGATACGGAAACACTGAAGACTAAAAGGTCGAGGAAAACAGGAACGAGGAAACGACGAACGATCAGTGAACAGGACGGGGAATCAGGAACGCGGGAAATTACGGAGAAACAAAGAGAACAACGATTAGAGAAACAAAATAACGAGGAGCGCAAAAACCACAAACAAGAAACGGGAGCCAATCCAACGAAGAAGGGAAGGATAACAACGGTCCGGCGCTGCATGACTGTCAGCTCTGGGTTTATATACCCCTTCAGGTAATCACAAAACACAAGGGGGAGACACATGCAGGGAAAAACAGACAGAGGGAGACAAACTCACACAAAAGGGAGAGAGGAGGGAACTGACAGAACCAACTCTTGACAGGATGAAATGAAAAGACCTGCCTAAGAAGGAGCAGCCGGCCATTTTCATCCGTTATGTACATGACGGGATTATAAAGGAAAGAGCCATTGGAACATATCACATGAATACCTGACAGCTGAATCCCTGGCCTAGCAAATAATAAAGGAATTATTGAGTTTAGATATTCAGCTGTGTGTTGTGGGGTAATGTGCATGCAGTGCAGGCTGTAATACATGAAAAAGTGCCGCATGCAGCGTATATACAATGTCATGCACATAGACTAAATCTTGTGCTTATGAGTTTGATAACTGAAATACCAGAGATGGCAGAGGATTTTAGTGTTGTTCAAACACTATATACTTTTTTGCAAATACCAATACCAGACACATGCTTTTCATTTAAGCTCAAAAGAAGTTAGTGCACAACAAAGTACTGCACTTGGAGCGCACCTGTCCAAATTGGTGGCTGTACTGGTGTACAGAAGATAAACTGCACTATGAGGCTATACTAGCTGTGTTAGATGCCACTATTGACGCTCATGCAGAGGGTTCAACTGAAGCAACTGGACTTTGGATATGCTGACAGTCACTTGAGTGTCATTTATGGACTGTCTGAACAAGTTCAAAGATCAAATTTTCCTAACCACACAGATAAGCTACATAGCAGACTTGTCACTTTTGTTATGATTATTGGCTGGGCATGTATATTGATTGATACTGTATTTAATTCATGTGACTAGTAACTTTGCCATACCTTAGTTTTGACTAAATTCTCGTTGATCATATACCTGACTATAACCCTACAAAATCCCTGAATTTGTGCAAGTGTACCTATAAGAATTTATGCTGGTTTATCAATATCGATTTGATTTAGATTTTTCTTTTGTTCGCTCACTTTATATTTTGTAAATTGATAAAATAAATAATTATCATTTATATTTTTTAAGGCATTCTGCCTAAACCTTTTCCACAGTACTGTACATCAGGCAACAAACCCACCCAAAACCCTCCCCTCACCTATCTGGAAACCTGCATCTGTCAGCCCCATTGTCAAGACCTCCTACTTCCACCTTCGCCGCATCGCCAAAATTAGACACTGCCTTTCCCCTCTGCTGCTGAATCCCTAATCCATACCTTCATCTCTTGCCACCTCGGCTATTGTAATTCCCCTCTCACCGGCATCTCCTCCCATTTCTTTTATAGATAATAGATATACAGTATTTTATAGAAAATACACCTCTCTTTTCAAAGCTCTCCAAAAAAAACCTACCTCTTTTCCCAAACCTATAACCTCCCCTACCCCTAACCACCTTCACCTCTGGCTTCTCCCCTTGACCTTCCCCTCTACACTCTCCTCTCTGCTCTCCTCACCCACCTCCTCCCTCTATCCCCATCAGTACCCCCCCCCCCCCACGCTCTCCGATCCATCCTTGCCACCACGTTCTTACATGTAACTGTCTGTTTCATCTACTTTACACTCCATCATTGCTTTTGTTCACTGTTGTGCTGTCTTTTGCTTGTCCTCCCCCCTGACTGTCACTACCCTTTTCTACCATTCATGTCACTGTCATTGTAAGCCTCTTTGGGTCTTTGAAAAGCGCTAAACAAATATAATAAATTATTATTATTATTTTAAAATGGCTGATAAATCAGCGGGCGACTGATAAATCTGTTATAAACGTAATAGCATGCATTTACATCCGAAGACAAGTATATTTTCCTTTGCTCAAATGTGATAACATTTAGCTATGTAGATTTGCAGTTTTGATTTATTTGTTTAGGTTTTGAAATATCTCTCTGAGATTTCTACTTCCATCACAATGTAAGGTGATTCTTTCAGAGGAGCAAATTGGATTGAACGGGAGTTGCCTTGGTGATTTTTTCCTGGTGCAAGAACTGTAGTTTAAAGGTAATAGTGTATTCTTGTAACAAAGACAGCTTTAAGTCTTAATCTGTAAGAATTTCATCTAGTCAACTGTATATCATTGAGTGAGTGAAAACAATGTTGATGACCCATGAATGAAAGCATATGTTGATTCAAATGAGTGTGTCCGTGGAGACATTCCCTTGATAGATGTAAATAAGCTGTCATGTTATTGATGCCGAAGACAGCAGCTGGTCTGCCGGACGAACTCTTCCATAACGGTTATGCTGCGTTCATTTGTAATTGGAAATTGAGAACTTCCAACTTCAAAATACGTATCTCAAATCTTACGGAGTACAACTTTAATGTAAGGGTTAGATACATTACCTGAATCATGGTCTTGTCTTTAGCCTTGAGCTCTGTATTGTGCTGTCTGCAGGGTTATCAATGGATGAAGGACAAGATCCTGAGTGAGGAGGGTCACCGTCAGCAGATGAAGCTGAAAGAGTTGCAAGCAGTTGCTGAGCGACTAGGCTGCACTCTGCCCCAACTGGCTATTGGTAAAACAAAATTGTAATGTCTTGCTTTGTTTGTATGTCCATCATATCCTGCTACAGTCCCACCCAAATTTGTTGGTATGCTTCCATTAAAATTGGCAACAATGATATCTTGAAACTGACTAAAATAATAATTTACTGAACATTGGCAAACAAAAATGAAATCACTTTTTAATTGTGTTTCAACAGAATAATTTAAAAAAATCCAACTAATGAAACTGGCCTGGACAAATAAGTTGGTAGAAAATATAAGACTGACTAGACCTGTAAGCCGTGGTGATGCAATTCGGTCCCACAGGTCCAGAGGCCGGATGCAAGGGAGCGTACCTATGTTCCCTGGGCCCTATGTTCCCCGCTTTGTAGGTGGCCCAGTTTTACCGCTTTTCCCAAAAAAGGTCCTATGTTCCACGGCAAATAGGCTTATGCAGACACTAACGCTAACCCCTAACCCTAACAAAATGCTGAATTAAATCAGCGAAGGCATAGGCTTATGTGACCAGGGAACATAGGACCCTTTTTCCCGAAAAGGGTCCTATGATCCATGTAGTGCTTGTATTGGACTATAGTCGCCTGGTGATATAGTTATGTAGATTTGTGGGTCGTGTACCTAGCTATGGCAACATATTTGGTTGTTTTTCATGATCTGAGCCAGTGGAAGCATGTAGATGTTAATCCCAACAACAGACACATTGTACAGCATGTACATTGGTCAGTTAAATGTCTATTCCTCAAAGATCATTCCATGGATCCTTCACACTTAAAATCATCTCGAGTCTCATTTGCAAATTATCCAGTGAATCCAGTGTCCTCCTTTGGCAAGGGGGAGGAGGGCTTTCTACATCAACTGTACTAGGGTGATGTAATCAGGTGGTAATTATGTTCACATAAACAGCAAATGCACATCACTTTGGTACAGAGAACCATCTGGCTTTGAAGCTGAACTTGACATTCAAGAGCCTTTTTTATTAATTTCTGCTTTTTTATTAATTTCTGCTCGCCATCCATGATATAACTTCTGTATAGCTTCCTGATTTACCAAACTACGGTGCGGGGCGAAGGTCATAACTATAGAACGTGTCTGTCTTAATCTCGCACTAAAAGAATTAGTGGTGTTAAGAGGAATTTGTGCCAACTCTATCGCATTAACTTTAACATCTCTATAATATAATAAGATGTAAATAATTTGACCATAGTGACATGTTAAACTGTGTCCTGTAATTAGTTCCAGAGGTGTCTGCTGTATGGTATCATAGTGTGCACCATACTGAACATGGACCAGAGAAAGCAAAGCAGAGAGTTGCGTAAGGGGATTAGAAAGAAAATTATAGACAAGCATGTTAAAGGTAAAGGCTATAAGACCTTCTCCAAGCTTGATGTTCCAAGGTTCTGTAGTAAACCGCCCTAGATGTGGCCGCAAGCAGAAAATTGATACAATAACACAGATGGTAACCATGCAGCTCAGAACAATTTTCAAAGAGATGCAAGGTGAACTCCATGGTCGAGGTAGATCAGTTACAAATCACGCCATCTGTCATTGTTTGAGCCAAAGTGGGCTTAATGGAAGATGACCGAGGAGGACCCCACTAAAAACAATTCATAAAAAAGCGATTGGAATTTGCCAAAATGCATATTGACAACCCATAGAGCTTCTTGGATAATGTCCTTTGGACAGATGAGACAAAACTGGAGCTTTTTGGCAAGTCACATCAGCTCTGTTTACAGATGAAGACAGAAGAACAGTGTACTTACTTTGAAACATGGAGGAGGCTTGGTTATGTTCTGGGGCTGCCTTGCTGAGTCTGGGTGTCTTGAATCTGTGCTAGGTGCAATGCAATCTCATCAAGGCATTCTGCAGCAAAATGTCTTACCCAGTTTCAGAAAGCTTGGTCTCAGTCACGGGTCATGTGTCAGACCTAAATTCTATTTAACATCTGTGGAAAGAACTGAGACATGCAGTCTGGAGAAGGAACCTTTCAAACTGGAGACACCTGGAGCAGTTTGCTCATGAGGAGTAGGTCAAAATACCTGTCGACAGGTGCCAAAGTCTTGTTGAGATTGACAGAAAGCATTTGATTGCAGTGAGTGCCTCAAAGGGTTTGGTAATAAAATATAAAGTTATGGTTTCCATCATTTTTGTCCATGCCAATTTCATTAGTTTGGTTTTTTAAATAATTCTGTTGGACCAAAATTCCAAAACAATGACTGATTTTCATTTGGCAATGTTCAGTAAATTATTATTTGTTATTACATCTGTCAGTTTCAAGTTATTTCAGTGATCATTGTGGGTTTTTCTTTTTTTAATGAAGGGTATAATAAAATTTGGGTTGGGCTATATATAGTTGTCCATGTCTTATTCTTCTGGAATACCTGATGCTTTAAATTCCCACAGCATGGTGCCTGAGGAATGAGGGGGTGAACTCTGTCCTGCTGGGAGCTTCAGGAACTGACCAGCTGATGGAGAATATCAGTGCAATACAGGTCAGAAAACACACAGCGCAGGTGGAACCACTCAAGGTTTATGATTCAAGGGTCTTTATTCATCATATGCACAACAACAGTTACAGGGAAGCAGTCATTGGCAATGAAAATAATGGGTCTCAGGCTCCCTTCAACAAGATCACACAAGTAAAAACAAAATGAGTCAAGATAAGGAATAATAAAAAAAAAAGAAAGAAAGAAAGAAAATCCCCGTATATTTTCTGCCTTTTCTCAAAGCCCTTGGAAATTTCCAATCTTCCTATGTTCCTTCTTGATGTTGCTTGGGATTGCTACATCTATCACAACTGCTTTCTACTGCTGTTTGTCGATCACCACGATGTCTGGTTGGTTGGGGGGGTATGCATTTCTACATATATTTAGGGAAATCATTATGTTGATGATAATAATGATCTTTCTGCCAGAAAGAATAGGAATAAAATATGTGTAAGAAAATGCTGTCTTACTTCCCTTATCTACCGAAGTTCTCCCAATTCAGGCACCTTGGACAATGACAAGGTGTTGCCGTTGGACAAATATGGAGACAATGGACATGCCCTGGGTGACAATGTCCCTGTCTGACCGTGTGTACAATGGGCCAAGCTTGCGCCGGCGAAAAAATTCCAGCGGGCGGCGCTGGCGTTCCGTCCGCGGGGGCGGGTATGCGGGTATTGCCATTGGGTCAGGAAATTCGATGTATTGCCAATGGGCCAGGGTTAAAACGTATGGCCATAGGACAATTATTTTTCGTATTTCCCGCCAAAGGGGTCACATGATGCCCATCCAAAAGTATTGCCAAATGACACTTTTTGGGACACTTCTGTAATTTTACAGCGGGTATCAGCATCTACCCAGGGCTTTCTCCTGAAGGCCAGGAAAACCATCCGATACCTTCAGGGTGTGTGTGTGTTGGGTGGAGGAGAGTGTTTTTGCAAAATGTACCAGGGGTATGTGCCAGAAAGCTGAAATTAACAGGGTATATGCCAGAAAGCCGAAATTAACAGGGTATATGCCAGAAAGCTGAAATTAACAGGTCATACTCCCAAAGGCCCAGGCAACAACATATCTCAACCCCACACCTCGTTCCAAAACAGATCACCCAGTACAGAGCCGGCACCCACCATTTGTTTGTCCCTTGGACAACAGGGGTGCGCACTGTTCATTTCAGACCTATAACCCCATGCTTAATGGCTGAACTGCAAGTACACCACTATGGAGTTGGGTTATGAGTCTGAAATCGATAGGACACTCTCCTGGAGCCCCGGTTTGAATGGGGACCAGGGTGCCTGAAGTGGACAGCCTTCATATATACCCAAGGGATTGACCAATCGAGCTGAAATTGACAGTGCACACTTCTGTGTAATCAAGGAACAACATGTATCAATATCAGCTCTCTCCTCCTTACCATCTTTGAGTTAGAGTATAAAACATGTTGGAAAATGGGTAAAGCAATGGACTAGGGAGCTGGAACTTTAATAGCTCATGCATATGGTCTTTCTAAATACATGCTGTGAGTTTCAGCCTCAAAGCTTACTGTCTTCATGCTCAAAGGGCCTCTTAAGGCTCAGAGGGTCGGATCTGGGGCCTAACGGGACGTGTTGTTGTGGCCAATGTTGGCCCAATGGCAACACGTTTAAACTGACAGTCAGTAAATAGTTGTAACAATTTCAGAATTCAGACTCCATAATCATACCAGAGTATCAGCTGGAGCTCAGGAATAGCTTGGTGTTGACGCGTTTCACCAGGACATTGCTAACTAGGCCAAATGCAAGTTACCTAGGAAGGAAAAGAGATGGAGATTCAGCACTCCAGGTACTCATATATAGCTCTGAGTTGTGTTAAGTTTCACATCATTCTGAGCTTCTAGGGCTGAGATATGACAATGTGAAAATCCATTGGGAAAGGTTAAATACCTGGATCTCTACACCAGTTAGTTGGACCAGTCCCAGCCTGGTCAGATGCGTACATGAACTGATGAGGCCTCTTGGATGAGAAGTGAAATGTCTTCCTAGACAAATAACCAAGTCAAGTTGCTTTTGACTGAAATTGCTTTGAGGATCTCTCCAGCACCTTCATGACGAAAGATGTGCGGGCCACTGGTCAATTTGGTACGTAAAGAATTTAGTTTTTTCCTCACCCAAAGGCATTCATGGTCAACGTATGTCCCTTTCTTTGTTAAAAGTGGTGTGGATAGTAGCAGCGTGCAAATTATATGCAGCCTTTAACTCTGTGGGTTCTGACCACCGGGTGGTATCCATGAGGGTGAGGTTAAGCCTAAGGATCCCAAAACCGAGCCCCAAGATACGCCACGACTGGAGGGCATTCTCTGAAAGCCCAGAATTACAAGCCAGATACACCGCAGAGTCCAAGGGCCGTGTCCGACTACAGGATGTGTGGGAGGAGCCGGGTGCGGGATACATGGAGTTTCTGGAAGCTCACGAGGCAGCAACAGCGAGGTGTGTACCAGTGATGCAGAAGGACAGAGGCCCCACAAGATCAAAGCACCCGGACGTCATAACAGCACGTCAGTGAGTGGAGGCAGCACGCTGTGCATTTGATCGCCGGATGATACTGAACAGGATAAGGAGCGCCATTGACCCCCGCCTCAGGAACAACCAAAACGGATTCCGAGAGGGGAGAACCACCTTTGCCTTACGAAGAATCATTGAAGAGGTAAAGAAGAACAACCTGGATGCAGTGCTCTGCTTCACTGACTTCAAGAAGGCCTTTGACTCAATCCACAGAGGAATGATGATGAGGATACTCAAGGCATGATGTTCCTCCGAACCTGCTCTGGGCCATTGGTACCATGTACACGGGAACGAGAGCCAGAGTGACAACGCCGGACGGCAACAGCAAGGAATTCAACATCCACACCGGAGTGCTGCAGGGAGACACCCTAGCCCCCTACCTTTTTATAATAGTATTGGACTACGCTCTGAGACAAGCTATTAATAGAAGGGAGCTGGAGCTCGGCTTCACTAATGGCCTAGTAGGTCATCAAGACGCCCTGCGGAAACCCTCACAGACCAGGGGCCTCATGTACTAAGAATTTCGTGGCTTTCTTACTAAAACATGGCGTACGCTAGAATCCAGAAACTGGCGTAAGCACAAAAAAATTCAGATGTATCAATGTGTGCGTACGCATGGATCCAAGCACTCCTTTGTACATCCCAATCAACGTGGAATTGAGCGCACATGCAGAAGTGCTGAACTCCTCCCTGTCCACGCCCCCATTTAAATATGCAAATACATGTAAATAGGGCCTGCACCGGGGATTCCCTCTCTGCACTGATCAGATTTAAACGATGAGTAAAGGTAAGAAGCGCAACTTCAACGAGTCTAAGCTCGAAATTTTATTAAATGAAGTGGAGACCGAAGAGCGGTTTTATTTGGTAGCCTCTTTTCAGGGATAAACACAAAGAAAAAGACATTTCTGGGGAGTGTGTGTGTGAGGCAGTGAACGCTGTGGGGTCGGAGCAGCGCACAACCACTGAAATAAATAAAAAAATGGTCCGACGTGAAGCGGAGGATTTCGGCCCACCGCCGAAGTATCACCGCAACGGGCGGGGTGACAGTAGGGGAGGAACTGACCCCCTGTTGATCAGAGAGTGGCGGCTATTGTGGAAGGAACAGCTCTAAGCGGAGATGTGGGGGGCCATGAAGGCGACACAGATCATCCTCAAGGTAAATGTGTTAAACTCAGAAATGTCATTATACTGGTCGTACAATAGGCTGCTCACATTACACATGCTCGTGCTTTAAGTTGCCAGGATATAAACACATTGACTCATGTTTAATTACTTCATTTTTTTTAATTATTATTTCTCAATAGACGATGAGACAGGAGAGGGCTCCTCCCTCTGCACCGTGCGCCCTGGCGTCTCCACCGGCACCTCCAGCACCACGCGCCCTGGCGACTCCACGCCAGCTGACGTCCGCCCGACTGGCCGTGTCCTTTCACAAGCTGTGCTGGAATCACAGGAGGAAATAGTGAGAGCAATCCGTGGCGTCAGTGATCGTCTAGATCAAATTGTCAATGCACTGGGAGATATTTATCATGCAATAAATGCACGTACAAAGTAAATCGTGTCCTTGCCTCTTTACATCATTGAAATCAGACGCTGCCGGGCCCGTATCGCTTTGCGGGGTGGGTCGAGGTTGACGGGTCCGGCATCCGGTTCCTCCGGTCGGGGGGGGGTGCTCTGGCAGTGGTATGCCATGGCGGTGTGCCAAGTTGTGCAGGACACCATAGGCCAGCACGATGCGGCACACCTTCTGTGTACAGCAGCACACCGCCCGACCTGTCTAGACAGCGCCAGCGCCCCTTCAATCGGTCAATTGCCCTCTCCACCACTGCCCGAGTTCGGGAATGGCGGTCGTTGTATCTCCCCTGTTGGTCGGTGCCGGGGTTAGTGAGAGGGGTCAACGGCCACGTTCTCAGGGGGTAACTATATATATATATATATATATATATATATATATATATATAAATCACACTACTGTTCGCGGGAAAACAAACAGGACAAAATAACTGCATTACAAGGATTGACAAGACTGATCACACTTATTTTAATGACTGCAGAGGTTCCAACTTTACGCACGCGTTTATTGAGACGAATAATGAACACAAGGAGACATTCTTTTTTCACCAGGGAAAAAAACAAATACACATATTTGAATGCGCGTGTCCAAACGGGCATTGTGCTGGTTTAAATTCGGGGCGCATTAAACGGATAAATGATTTACTCACCGAGAAGCCACCCATCGCGCACCGTGCCAGCCTCCAACCTGTTACCAACCATGCTATTGTTTAGATTGAACGAGTCATGCGTTGCCAGAAATCCCAGAGTGGTCAGCACCTGTGTGGGAATGGACAACCCCTGGCTCCTGGGCGTGTGTCGTTCTAAATCTGGCCGCGGCTCCGCGCACAGCTCCAGTAACACTGGCCTCGGCAACCCGAAACGACTCATGAGCCAGTTGTCGTCATTTGCAAACAGATCTTCCCGCTCTCTAAACACCCTCTCACGGCTGACATAACCATTTGCGATGTCTTCTAACAAGGCCAAGGCTGCCATTGTTAATTCCATTTTTTATTAAATTGCGCATGCTTTTATATCCTTCTCCTTATTTTATATCCTTACGATTGCAAACACGTGTGTGTTAATTGTCCATTAATGTGTCTCTGATGCGCACATTACACTGAGGATGAATTGTTTTCACATAACTAACAGTTTCCCAGCATCACCTCTAAGTGTCGCCAACGAAACAATAGCTGTAGAAACGTGCGTACGACAGCCATGAAGTTTGCGTGGCGCACCGCACATTTCCACGGTCATTTCACTTTTGATACATCCGAACGTTGGCGTGGAAAATGGCGTACGCCACGTTTTTGTGCGTACGCAACATTGATACATGAGGCCCCTGGACTATGCTGATGATATCTGCCTGCTATCTGACAACGTAAGGCAGGCACAGGATCTCCTAACCAGAGTGGAGCTGGAGTGTGCTGAAGTTGGCCTCAGGCTAAATGCAAAGAAGACCGAGGTCATGACCTACAACATCCCCAAAGAACATCTGCCCCTAACAACATTGGAGGGTACTGCGCTAAGGGAGGTCTGTGACTTTAAGTTCTTGGGCGCATGGGTCGGCTCCACAGAACAGGATGTTAAAGTGAGGAAAGCGCTCGCCTGGAGAGCTCTTAATGGCATGACCAGTGTGTGGAAATCCAACCTTCCCCGGCACATCAAGATCAGTTTCTTCTCTGCCACCGTGGAGTCTGTTCTCCTCCATGGCTATGAATGCTGGACACTAACACAAGCCCTAAAGAAATCCCTGGATGGATGCTACACCAGAATGTTGCGTGCAGTACAGAACATCAAGCAGGACAAACATATCACCAACAAGTGTCTGTATTGTGCATTACCAAGTGTATCAGAAAAGATAGCACTAAGGAGAATGAGACTTGCTGGCCACTGCCACAGACACCAAGATCTCCCAGCCAAAAAGCTTGTTCTGTGGGAACCAACACACGGGCGTCGATCAAGAGGACATCCCACACCAACCTTTGTGGACGTACTAAAGAAAGACGCTAGTGCAGAGAGCACAAATGAGCTGGCCAGATGTATGGAGAACCGAGTTGACTGGAGATGGTGATGGTTGGCTCGTCTGAGGATGACGTAGAGAGAGAGATCCCTGCAGGAGCTGTTAACACCACACAAATGTCGTCAGGCTGATAACTCAGTGACAACAACCTCATAGCCTTGTACTGAATCGCTTTTATTAAATGGCTCTTTCCAGTAACTGCACCACCTCTAATGAAAACATGTAATGGGTCTGGATTTTTTTCCCATTGCTTTATCTGAAAACCACAGTCTAACCTGATAGAAAAGTCACATCTGCGTCTCATTCAGAGATCTAAGTAACGCCAGACCGTCACTTCGGCACATAGAATAGAGTAGAAATACTTTATTGATCCCGAGCTGGGAAATTGCAGTGTAACAGCAGCATTACACATAGACACATCCAAACCGTAATATAGAAATACAATATAAAAGATACCTGAAAAATAAAATGTATTATTAAGCGATCTAGTTGTACTGAATTTATATCCCCAAATGGGTCACCGGATTGCTTAATCTTACATATAATATTTTAAGGTGCAGTTGACAGATTATGAGAAAAACATAAGGTGCTTCTGATTGTATTGTTGTGAATAGTTTAACTGTTATTGTACAGTGTGATGCATGGGGCAGGAAAGATTTCCTGTATCTGTCCTTTCGACAGTGGCGCTGGAGCAGTCTGTGTGATAAGGGGCTACGCTGTCTGACCACTGTGTGATGGAGAGGGTGCTGATCATTGTCCATGATGGCTAACAGTTTGTTCAGCGTTCTCCTCTGCACCATGGACACAAAAGACTCCAGCCTGAGACCAAGTACAGAGCCAGCCTTCTTGATGATTTTATCAAGTCTGTTGGTGTCACTGTCTCTGATGCTGCTGCCCCAGACAGACAAACTGTGGCCTGTCTGTCAAGCATTCAGTAATCCAGCAGATTGAGTCGTCAACACCCACCACGCGCAGCTTCTCACCCATGAGCAGAGGCTGAATGATGTTGAAAGCACTGGAGAAATCAAAGAAAGTGATTCTCACAGTGCCTCCCCCACCATCCAGATGCATATGATGGGTCCAGAAACGTCCTCACCTGTGGCCTCAGCTGGGCCAAGACCAGTCTCTCCAGGACCTTCATCACATGAGATGAGATGTCAGGGCGACTGGTCTGTAGTCTGCTGGGTCAGATGGCCTTGACTTTTTGGGGACTGGGGTGTCGAAGAGGAAGCAGGAGGTGAGCTAAACCTGTTGAAAAACTGGTTAGCTGTAATCCAGGCTCCCAGATGTCTGCCTGTCTTTCCCCTTCATCCCTGTGATGTATTTCATTCATGCCCAGACATCCCTCACACTGTTCTGTTGAGCTTTCTCCTGCAGTTGTCCTTGCACATCCTCAGCATCTCTCTAAGTTCATGCTGCACTCTCCCCAGATCCTCTCTGTCTCCTGACCTGAAAGCCCTCTTCTTCTTGTTCCGGAGTGCCCTCAGGTCACTGGTAATCCAGGGCTTGTTATTGGAGAAGCAGTGAACTGTCCGGGCTGGCATGGTGGTGTCGCAGAATCTAATATAATCATTAATGCAGTCTGTCATTTTATCAATGTACTCCCCATGTGGCTCACAGAGTACATCCCAGTTTGTTGACTCGAAGCAGTCCTGCAGTGCCTCAGCGATCTCCTGTGTCCACCTCCTCACTGGACACAGGAGATCGCTGAGGCACTGCAGGACTGCTTCGAATCAACAAACTGGAATGTACTCTGTGAGCCACATGGCTGCCTTATCACAAGAGGGACATACTTCATTATGACCAGGTTCTGGTCAGACCTGCCGAGGGGGGGAAGGGCTGTGGCATCATATGCGTCCATGGCATTAGCATATAATAAATCCAATGTTTTATTGTCTCTAGTGGGGCAGCCAACATACTGATGAATACTGAAATTATTTAAGGTGTTGTTTAATGAGGCATGATTCACCTGCAATAACCATGAACGCATCCAGATGTTAGGTGTGCAGTTTTGCGGTGGCGGAGCTGATAACTTCACAGGTCACCGCTGCATCAACTGACGGGGGGATGAAGACAGCGATAACAATGGCGGATGTGAACTCCCTCTGCAAATAATATGGGCGCATTCCCACAGCCAGCAGTTCAATGTTCAGGGTACAGAGACGTTCCTTCACACAGACATTTCCAGGATTGCACCACCTCTCACTCACATAAAGTGCAAGCGCACCACCCTTCTTCTTCAGACTTTTGGAACAATCTCTGTCCCCACATACCAAACAGTAACCGGGAACCTCAACGCTGCAGTCTGGGATGTGCGAGTGCAGCCAAGTTTCACTGAAGAAAAATAAGCTACACTTGCGGTACTCTGGGTCTTCCCCAGCGCTGAAAGTTTGTCTATCTTATTCCCCAAAAACCTCACGTTTCCCATTATAATCACTGTGACCGCTGGCTTATGTCTTCTTCTTTTCTCCCACCATTTGTTTCCAGCTCTGCAGCCCCGGTGCCTCCTCTGTAACTCCTGCGGGACCACAGGTCTGTCTCCGGGGAGCAGCACAGGCCTACACAGCGCAATCAGCTGTTCATGTTTGTAAACAATGCCCCCACTACTACTGGCAAGGTTCTCTGTTACAAAAAGTAAAAACAGAAGAACGCGGAGAACAGTAACAAAACTTAGGCCAGCCATTGTCTCAACGTTTATGCACAGAATGTGATTAATTCGACAAAACAAACATACAGACTGAAACCAACAAATAACAAAGTTTTTTAAAAACACACAACGGGAGTGCTGCTACAAGCTGCCCCCTGAGGCAGCGCCAGAGATGATGTCATTTATCTTTTCTAAATGAGCAACTTACTCCCTACTCAATGCGAAATTGGGAATATTATCTATGTGCTCATCTTTAGCCTGTTTTTCAGCTCTGCGTAGCTCCATACACTATACGCTCTGATTCTTGCTCTGGGCACAGTTCACGCCAGGCATCCTCTGTAACAGCCTCATTATCAACCCTTTTTTGTATTTCATCAAGTTCATCTGCCTCATCTGCCTTCAAATTTGTTGCTGTTCAATCAACAACTGACTTAACCGAATGCAACAATCCATCAGCTAATGTCACATGGCCACTGCTGTAAGACTGCTCAAATGTTTCAAAACCTCTGGGTTTGAGCTGCACATCTTTACATAAACAATTGCAGTATAATCTACTTCTACTTTAAATTTAAATTTTATTTATAGTGCCAAATCCTAATAAAAGTTATCTCAGGACACTTTACAACCAAGGTGAAGACCACACTCTATGACTTACTGATGATTTACATAGACCCAACAATTCCCCCGTAGAGTACGGTGGCAACGAAAACCTTCCCTATTACAGGCAGGAACGTCAGACGGATCCAGCTCTGTGGAGGACGGCCATCTGTCTTGACCGAAGAAAAGAGGAGAGAAAGAGAGAAAAGACAAACAGATGGACAGAGAGAGAAAAAGACAGACACAAAGACAGAGACAGACACACTTCCAGTAACTATAATAATATCTATAGTAATGTGAATATGACTTAATACAGCAGAATGTCTGTATTCCGAATAATTGGTAGCTGAAGGCTCTGCCTCCCATTCTACTTTTGGAGACTCTAGGAACGACAAGTAGTCCTGCATTCTCAGAGCGCAGCGATCTAGTCGGGTAATACGGTACTATGAGCTCTTTAAGATACGACGGAGCCCGACCAATCAGAGCTTTGTAGGTAAGGAGAAGGATTTTAAATTTTATTCTAGATTTTACAGGTAGCCAGTGCAAAGAAGCTAATACAGGAGAAATATGCCTGTGAATGTTCTCATTCGTCCAGGTCATCGTTATCCTCAAAGCAATTTCAGTCAAAAACAACTGGACTGGTTGTTTGTCTAGGAAGACGTTTCACCTCTCATCCAAGAGGCTTCATCAGTTCATGTACGCATCTGACCAGGCTGGGACTGGTCCAACTAACTGGTGTAGAGATCCAGGTATTTAACCTCTCACAAGGCCGATGATGTCACTGACCCCCTTTGTGCTCCAAGTGCCCACGCCCGTCGTTAGAGTCACAGTCGTTGGTGGGCAGTTGGTTTCGACTTCGTTAGTGCTCTATTGAGTCTGAACGACAGTCGTTGGGGTCACCCGGGCCATGTGTGAACAGTTGTCCTTTGAGGTTAGATTGTTGAATCTCCTGGGAAGGGATGAAAGGGCGGCATTGTAAATTGGAGATAAGTGGTGTCTCAGACCCCCTCCTCTGTTTAGCGATGGTTTCTCCACTTTTACATAGATGGCTTCTTTTACTCCTCTTTCAAACCATCTGTCCTCTCTGTCCAAGATTTGGACATTGCTGTCATCAAAGGAGTGGGCTTTCTCCTTGAGGTGTAAGTGGACAGCCGAGTCCAGGCCTGAGGAGTTAGCTCTCCTGTGTTGGGCCATGCGTTTATGCAGTGGTTGTTTTGTTTCTCCAATGTAAAGATCTTTGCATTCCTCGTTGCATTGGATAGCATAAACCAGGTTGCTTTTGTGGTGGTGTGGTGTTCTGTCCTTCGGATGTACTAGTCTCTGTCTGAGTGTGTTACCGGGTTTGAAATACACAGGAATGCAGTGTTTGTTGAAAATCCTCCTGAGTTTCTCCGATACCCCAGCCACATATGGGATGACTATGTTGTTTCTCCTGTTATCTTTTTCTTTCTCAACCACTTTTGTTTTCTTTCTGGAGGCAGCTGCCGTTTTAACAAAGGTCCAGCTGGGGTAGCCACAAGTTGTGAGGGCGCCTCTCAGGTGCTTGCGTTCTTCCCCTTGAGCCTGTGAGCTAGTGGGTACGTTATCAGCTCTGTGCTGCAGTGTTCTGATAACGCCAAGCTTGTGTTCCAAAGGGTGGTGAGAATCGAAAAGTAGATATTGATCCGTGTGAGTGGGTTTTCTGTATACCCCTATGTGGAGGCTCCTGTCATTCTCCATATGGACGTCACAGTCCAAGAAGGGCAAGCTGTTGTCCTTAACTTCCTCTCTGGTGAACTTGATGTTTCTGTCCACTGAGTTGATATGTTCAGTAAAAGTTTGCACCTCTTTGGATTTGATCTTAACCCATGTGTCGTCCACATATCTGAACCAATGGCTTGGGGTTACTCCTTTAAAGGAGTTCAACGCCTTGCCCTCTACCTCCTCGATGTACAGATTTGCCACAATATTGGATACTGGTGAACCCATGGCACAGCCGTGTTTCTGTCTGTAAAAAATGCCATTAAACTGGAAATATGTGGTATTCAGGCACAAATCCAGAAGTTGGCAAATGTGGTCTGGTTTGAGATTTGTTCGGTTTTGTAAGGAAATGTCCTGTGTGAGCCGCTCTCTCACCGTGGCCAAGGCCTCCATGGTTGGAATACAGGTGAACAAGGAAGTCACATCGTAGGAAACCATGGTTTCATCTGGATCCATTTTTAGGTCTCGGACTTTGTTCACAAAGTCCATGGAGTTTTGGATGTGGCGTGGGGTGTTTCCCACCAGTGGTGCCAGAATATTGGCAACATGCTTGGCAATGTTATAAGTGACCGAGTTTATGCTGCTGACAATGGGCCTGAGCGGGGCCCCTTCTTTATGGATTTTTGGGAGTCCATATAAGCAGGGGGTTGAGTCCTGGGGGTAAAGCCTGTAATACTGTGGTTTGCTAATGACTCCTTCTTTTTGTAGTTGCTGTAGACATTCTATCACCTTCTTTTTGTAACCGCTGGTAGGGTCTCGTTTCAGAGTTTCATAAGTGTTAGAGTCACTGAGTAATGCAGAGATCTTTGCCTGATAATCAGTTGTATTGAGAACAACTGTGCATCTACCCTTGTCTGCTGGAAGGATAGTGATGCTGTGGTCTTTGCTCAGTGCCGTTACTGCTTTTCTCTCCTCAATGGTGAGGTTGGATGGGGGGACCTTAGCCTGGGACAACGCTGCTGACACTTTCAACCTTAGCTGTTCAGCCTCAGCTCCATTAAGGTTGTTTTTCTTTATAGCTGATTCCGTAGCCGTAATCAACTCCACAACAGGTACCTCTTTTGGTGTCATGGCAAAGTTCAAGCCCTTGGCTAAGACCTCCTTCTCTGGGTGGGAAAGATCTCTGTCCGACAAATTCTTAACCCATCTGTTTTGTGTTTCTTCCTTTGCTGGAAAGTCATTTTTTTGCCTCCAAGTGAGTATTTCTGTGTTTTTGCCAGTGTCCCGGGATTGCAAATTGTGAAACAACAAAGAAAACAAAAGTGGTTGAGAAAGAAAAAGATAACAGGAGAAACATCATAGTCATCCCATATGTGGCTGGGGTATCGGAGAAACTCAGGAGGATTTTCAACAAACACTGCATCCCTGTGTATTTCAAACCCGGTAACACACTCAGACAGAGACTAGTACATCCGAAGGACAGAACACCACACCACCACAAAAGCAACCTGGTTTATGCTGTCCAATGCAACGAGGAATGCAAAGATCTTTACATTGGAGAAACAAAACAACCACTGCATAAACGCATGGCCCAACACAGGAGAGCTAACTCCTCAGGCCTGGACTCGGCTGTCCACTTACACCTCAAGGAGAAAGCCCACTCCTTTGATGACAGCAATGTCCAAATCTTGGACAGAGAGGACAGATGGTTTGAAAGAGGAGTAAAAGAAGCCATCTATGTAAAAGTGGAGAAACCATCGCTAAACAGAGGAGGGGGTCTGAGACACCACTTATCTCCAATTTACAATGCCGCCCTTTCATCCCTTCCCAGGAGATTCAACAATCTAACCTCAAAGGACAACTGTTCACACATGGCCCGGGTGACCCCAACGACTGTCGTTCAGACTCAATAGAGCACTAACGAAGTCGAAACCAACTGCCCACCAACGACTGTCACTCTAACGACGGGCGTGGGCACTTGGAGCACAAAGGGGGTCAGTGACATCATCGGCCTTGTGAGAGGTTAAATACCTGGATCTCCACACCAGTTAGTTGGACCAGTCCCAGCCTGGTCAGATGCGTACATGAACTGATGAAGCCTCTTGGATGAGAGGTGAAACGTCTTCCTAGACAAACAACCAGTCCAGTTGTTTTTGACTGAAATTGCTTTGAGGACAGGAGAAATATGTTCTCTTCGATTTGTTTTAGTTAGTACATGAGCTGCAACTTTTGGACCAACTGGAGACTCTTAACAGACTTATTAGAGCAGCCTGATAACAAGGAGTTGAAGTAGTCCAGCCTAGAAGTAACAAATGCATGTACTAGCTTTTCTGCATCTTTCTGAGACACAATGGGCCTCATTTATCAAACTTACGTGGAAACGGGTGCAGATCTGAGCGCATACTTGGTCGTAGGAAAAAGACCCACGTGTGATTTATGAAACATTCGTAATCGGACCAATCTCAGCGTATGAATGAGCGGGCCTTGATAAATGCTGCCGCTGAATTTGATGTTTGTTGTCAAACATGGAGAGGAGGAACGCTGGTTAGAAAAGAAACTTTTCCAACACACAGATCGGCATCCTGACATCCGAGATGGAGCAAAATAAGGACGTGCTTTAAAGTCTTAAAAGGGGCCCATAAAAACACTGTATGGAAAAAAATAACGGAGGGAGTCAAACAGAAGCAGCGCTCCACTGTGACCCGAGTGCGCTTGTGCGCACTGTTGGACAGGTGTGTCGTATTCAGCACCCCTGCCGTGAAATGCACCCCCTCGCATTATAGGTGATATTCAAAAGATCCATTTAATTCATTTTATAATTATGGCTGCAGTTTATTTCCACAGAACATACAAAAAGGTGTTGTTTTGTGTTCGCTATTATCCAAGTTTGTGATTTTAAACTTTTTAAAATAGTATAAAGACCGTAAGTAACCAATGGTCTGACCATTGTGGGTTACCTGTATATAAACTACTCCTATAGGTGGAAACAACAGCCTTCTGATCCAGAATATCACCTATAATGCGAGGGATGCATTTCACGGCAGGGGGCTGAATATGGCACCGGCGGGTGCCATACCGGTGGGTCATTAGGTATTCCGTAAGAGGATACCTTTGTCATCTAGAAGAACCTGTTGAGATCAACCTGCAGTTACCTCCTCGGGTCCGTTGATCGGAGGATAGAAGGAGAGATCTTGAGACGATGGCTTGAGATCACACAAATATCTTTATTGGAGCACTTTGCAAAGCGGAGACAAGTTCTGATACAACTCAAACCAGGTCATACATCAGAAGAGTCTGTTGTGGTCTAAGGGTAGCGGCTTTAAATACCCTGGTGGGCTGATGGTAACGCCTTAAAGGTAAAAAAGGCGGCAATGGGCGTTAATCTGCCTGGCAACAGATTATAACACTAACAGCTGAGTGAAGGAAATTAGTGCATGTCCCTATATGGCTATCTAGAGAGACAGATGTGTCTGTGTTTGCACCACACGAAATTGTTAGTTAATGAGTATGTGTGTGTGTGCCTAAAATGAGGAAATGAGCATTCCTCTGTTCTTTAGAATCATAACGAGGTGATGTGTGAGAGAGCAAGAGATCTCTATCTTGCACACTCTACAGATCTGAACTCTCTTTTCTGTGAGGCTCTGTGATGCAAGTTATTATCTGCTCAACCAGCCAGGACTAGTCTCATTCCAGGGGTTTATGTACCATGACCCCACTGTGCACCAACTTCAGTTTAGCCATTTCAGAAGCCATATGACCGAGCAGCTCATTTCTCTATCTTCCACAAACCATACCAAGATGTTAATCATCTGATACCTTGTTTGATTTAATGCAATTTATCGAGGGTAGCCACGAACCGAGGAGATGAGTTTGGCTCTGCAGTGCGTCTTGCTGCAGTGCGTCTTGCTGCAGCCGCGCGCCAACACATTCATTCATTCATTCAATGTCGGGGGTTGCGGGGGGCTGGAGCCGAGCTGTTTTGAAATATAAAAGAATCATGTGTGTCCCCCCTGGTCACCTGGCCACCACGTTTAAAAGCGATAGCTTAGCATCACACATTTATCAAGTGGTAGTTTTGGCGATTGATGAATGCGTAATCATTCATGGATGGTGCCTTCAGATGCACATGAGTTCAATAAATCGCTCCAAACACAATTTTTATATTTTTTTTATTCGTTTTAAGAATCCGTTTTGATCTGTTCTTAATATGGGACTGCTTATGCTTAATGACAGCTGAGGTTTGATCATTATTTTCAGCCAGATTTTGCTGTGCTGCACCGCAAATACACAGGCTGAAATGTGCGTACACGACCTCAGACCAGAGGTGAGATTTGATCGTAGCTCCCGCTCACGTCCAAATTGATAAGTGCCGACGTTTGCCAGGAAATGGTCGCACACACGTTTTTCTGCCGTAGGTTCGTTTGATAAATGAGGCCCATCGTTCCTAATTTTCGCAATATTACGGAGGCGAAAATATGCATACCTTGTCGGTATGCATACCTTTGTGTGAGAATGGAAGGACATATCTTGATCAAAAATAACACCCAGATTCCTTACTGTGGTGCTGGAGGACAACACAACATCATCTAGAGTAACAATGTCTTTAGCTATTGAGTTTCAGAGGCCTTCGGGGCCAATGACTTCAGTTTTATGTGAGTTTAACATCAGAAAATTGCAGGTCATCCAGCTTTTTATTTCCTTAATGCACATTTGAAGTTTATCTAACTGATCGGTTTCTCCTGGTTTGATTGACAAATCTGATAATACAATACAACTCTGGACTTTTGGTCTCAGAAAACCGGACGTAATGAACAACCACAGGTTGTGTATGTGCTCTCTTCAGAATAAAACCAAGAGCATTATTTAGCTTAATCCTGTTTACAGCTGTTTTAGTTTTAGAAATAACACGATACTCTGAGACAAAGGTTGCAATACACGTGTCATTAAAAACACAATTTTGGGGCCTATTCTTATATCTATCAACACAACTAGTCATCCACATATCTTCTGTAGTAAGATCCTGGGATTCTGCATTTTGTTTTAACACACTTAATGGCAAACTCATTTTAACAACATTATTCCCTACAGGCACAAATGCAAAATTTCTTGAACATTTCTTCAGATGCATATTTGTTAACCTGTAGACAGCCTCCTGAGCACATACATCTCTTTTGTGTAAATACACTGCCTAATTTCTTGCATCTTTTGCACTAGTGTTGCCTTTGTTAGAAGCCTCCCTATGTCTAATAATAATCCCATCTCCTTCTCTGCCTTTGATATATAATAAATTATGTAAACTACCATGTGTAGTTTACATAATTTGAGCATGAGCATTAACAACAAACTGGAGGTCAATATTTGCATTCCAACATTTTAGCAGTTTCTTGTTATACTGATTAATCCAGACTTTGTCAAGCTGCCTCTTTAAAACTACATGTGTATTACAAGCCAAGCATTCATATGCTCTCTGAAAAACATCTTGATTTATACCTACACTTGCCTACACCCACGCTATCAAAGCTACTGTTTTCGTCTAAAAGAGCCTCCTAACGGCTGTCATAACTTCACTAGCCTGCTCTCTCCTCTGTTTATTAAGCGGATTCTAAGCCTCAGCACATTTACATTGTGTTAACTTCTCTTTCTCATCTATCTTACATGTACATGTCTGATCTTCACTTAGTTCACAACAGATAAATGTTCTAGCTGATGCTGGCCTGGGAACATTATAACAACAAACAGTTTTATTCTTTTTACAAGTTTTAGAATGATGTTTTGAATGCTTTGCATTTGCACAGATGTGACAATGTCCTTTAACTGATCATCCTCTGATGATATTTCACATGTAATATACTTATCAATAAATTCAATGACCTCTTCATCTGTGTTTTTATCTATAACTGGGGCACTCACAAATCAAAACAAACTATGCACATGTGGTAACCCACGCTGCTGGAATTCAACCCTATAAAATGAGTCCTTTATTTTGCCTATTGGATTAGATGGAGACATCAGCACCTCACTCAAAAAACAATGACAGCAAAAATCAAACATTCTCGCTGCAGTGACAGGATTGGGTTCTACCCTTATGTTGCAAAATGCTGTCATGGCTAGAAAAACAGGAAGGGATACAGAGTCGATGCACACAAGCCAACAGGTCACGCTGTGCTCCCTGCCAAAAAGATGGCCTACCTCTTAAAGGTTTAAGAAAACGAAACCCATCATCAAACTCTAAAACCTTTTTTCAAAACTCCTCATTCAATTGATCACCACCAACTTTCCGAGTTTTACAACCCCCTTTACCCTTTCTTAATTCTATGGATACATTTGATAGAACTTGTTGAACCTCAGACATGTGCTGAGCAAAGAATAAATACTCAACATTTGTGCAAAACGAAAATCCGCATGCAAAATCCTGTTATTAAAATAACTGTCAACAACAGCGATGCTGTCGACTATCATGATATGTGATAGCAACCGTTTGGAAACAACACCGGGAAAATTTACCTTCTTTTGTTGGATCAGACAATTTCACTGTCTGCTTGAGCCAAATTCAATATGTCCTCAAAATATTGATCTAGGGCTTCTTGACCAATGTCTACAGGGTAAAGGACAGTGTCCTGGAAAATACAATGCTGCTGTCCATTATATAAATGTTCATCTTGATTAACATCAGCAGATATTTCAACACTTTCTACGTTAGAATCTGTCTTTTTCTGACATCACTATCAAGGTTCTAACACAAATCATTTAACCACGATTCATTAAACAATACAACTTTATAATACACATTTATCTCTTTTAAATACTGCAATGGCTGTTATGCGCATAGTATCAACATACTGAAACTCATGATGCCCTTTATATGTTAATTTACGTTTCAATTTCACCATCAAAGAACCTTCCATAAGAAGGTGGGAGCTAATTATTTGTTTGCACTATGTCTGCTGGCACACAGCTACATGGTCCATGAACTCCAGATTGTGAACCTTTAGGGAGGGCCAACAACTTCATAAACTATTTAAACATGCCAACTGTCTTGGAAGTTGTTTTGTGCACATTTAGCTGGCATTTGTCCTTTCTTAATCTTATGACACGTGTGAAAAATCCAGAGCTGACCTCCAACTACTGACCCGGCATGGCATGACGCAACTACACTTGTGCAAATATGCATCCGAAATACATAAATCTGCAATTAAAGCTATCTTTCTCCTCATCTTATAATTATCCTTATTACACTTTAAGACATGATGTTTAAAAAGAATCCTGAAGCAAACACTGCAGATGAAATCCAGCCCATCTTTTACCTTTTTTAAAAACTGATCCATAACCAAATCAAAAAGTACAAAAAGTATTTTAACATGTATTTTATTTGTTGTCTCTTCATCTTGTTACCTGCTATAATACATTTCTTGTGCTCTGGATTTCCATCATAATTCATGAAACTTGAGGATTTCATATTCTGCCTGTGCAATTCATTTTGGTTATATTTTGTTTTACTCATAGCTTTTTTCTTTTCTCTGTGCAACTCATTTTGACTATATTTTGTTATACTCATCTTAAACAACAAATGATAATGGTCTACCTGGTCTGTTGGGGTGTGCCCGATAGAAGTCAGTGAGAAGAGAGGGGTCCAAGATGAGCCCTCTGGAAATCCAACTCCTCTCCTCTGGGCCCTATCCCTCCCAGTCAGCAAGGTATTGGTATCCCCGCCCCCTGCGATGCACGTCCAGGATGCGACTGACTGTGAAGGCCGGGTGTCCATCGATGAGCCGGGGGGGTGGAGGGGTGATGGCAGGAGGGCACAGAATACTGGTGGAAAGAGGTTTAAGCTTGGAGACATGAAAGGTGGGATGTATCTTCAATGACGCAGGGAGCTTGAGGCGAATGGCAGAAGGGTTAATAATGGAAATAATTTTATAGGGACCAATAAATCTGGGAGACAGCTTTTTGGAATTCAAACTGAGGGAAATTTCCTGAGCACTTAACCAAACCTTCTGTCCCGGCTTGTAGTCGGGAGCTGGAGTACGCCGCCGGTCCGCCAACCTCCGATTATGGTCCTGGTTGCGCAGAAGAGCAGCCTTGGTCTCTCTCCAGATTCTGCGGATCCTTCGGAGGTTAAGCTGGACCGATGGTACGGCGATCTCCTGCTCTTGGGAAGGGAACAGAGGAGGTAAATAGCCAACAGAGGCTTCAAAAGGAGTCAAACCCGTAGCCGCAGATGTCAGAGAGTTTTCCACCCAGGTGAGATGAGTACTCCAGGAGGCAGGGTTCTGAGCAAATATGCAGCGCAGCACAGTCTCCAGATCTTGATTGGCTCTCTCCGTTTGGCCATTGGACTGTGGGTGGTATCCCGAAGACAAGCTCACAGTAGCGCCCAATGCCCGGCAAAATTCTTTCAATACTTTAGACGTGAACTGGGGGTCTCTATCTGACACGATGTCTGATGGAATGCCATGGATTCAGAACACATTGTTCACCAGTAGTTCAGCAGTCTCTGTAGCTGAGGGAAGCTTAGGCAGTGCTACAAAATGTACCGCTTTGGAGAAGCGGTCCACAATGGTAAGAATAGTGTCATTACCTCGGGATAACGGCAGTCCGGTGACAGAGTCCAAAGCAATAAGGGACCAAGGACAAATGGGCACAGGGAGCGGACGGAGGAGACCTGCATCCTGTGTTTGGACCTTGAAGGGACAAGTTTAAGCTGTTAAGTTTGTCGAAAATGCTGGCTAAATATGCAAGGCTCGCAACCCACTTTGGGTCAGTCAGATAGTCAGCAAGGGGAGAACTACAGTCTGATAAAAATATGCGGAACTCCTCACGCAGTTCAAAGAGCCTCGTTAAAACTTTTCCATGAGAAAGCCACCTGACCTCTGTGTGAAAGAGAAGTGCTTCACGGTCTGATCCCATTTCATGACATAGTGTGGCAAAGAGTCTGCTTTGCAGTGGCCGTGATCTGCTACAGCTGCGGAACGGATGAGACTCTCCATGATCGTGTGAGGCTTTTTCAATTGAGCCACCAGATATGCGACCTCATATGAAGCTGCCAGGGCCTTAGCAGGGACTGTAGCATATTCACTCACCACTGTTTTTGCCGTTTTAGTTCTTGCTCCCTGCGCTGAAAAAAATTAATTGGCTTATAAATTAAGCTGCTGTGTTTGGTCTTTAAATGTCTTTTAAGTTTGACTGGCATCAAGCTCTCTTGTGCCAGCACCTCAGAGCAAATGACACACTGTGGGTAGTCAATGCTGTTTTTTGTTGTGCAGGAAAAGCCATATTTTAAAAAGTCGGGCTGATATTTACGGAGCCTCGACCCTTTATCAGCCGTCGGTGTCGGCCCCAGTGCCATCCGTTTCTCAGGTGGAGGTTCTGCTGGCTGATCTTGGGACCCCTGCTGCTGCTGCTGACTGTCGTGTAGTGGAACATTTTTTCTTTTAAGCCAACGATCCATTTTTCCTGCTAGCAAACTTGCTGTAGCTGTGGCTAAAACAACATCGCGCCTTTGTTTTTTTCCTCTTTTTCTTTGTTTAATATTAATGTGACGACCCTTCAGCTACTGTTATAATGTTTAAGCAGCCTAATGTTTTCAGTTGTGCGATGTCAGACTGTCTGTGAGCGCGTGTGGCCTTCAGTGGTGATGAGGTGAGGGGCGGGGGAGAGAGAGCTCTGTCTGCATGTGTGAGTGAGAAGGGCAGACATGGGAGAAGCGGTGAGGCTCATTGTTGTTTTGGTGGAGTTACAGCCGACACTAACTGCTTTTGAATAACAAAATGCCTGTTTGAGCCCAACCGCTCGTCATCCTTCTAACGCCTGGTCGATTAAAATTAAAATTATTTTTTTTATGATTAAAATATATATATATATATATATTTCCAAAATGATTGGCGACCCCCAGAAATCCTCTCGTGACCCCAAGGTTGAGAATGGCTGCTTTAGAGCATGGAGATAGAGCAGACTTGAGGCAAGAGGAATGGCAAAATGAGCTCCAACTAGTAACTTTCCCAGCTGACCAATCGGTAACCGGATTATGTTTTTGGAGCCAGGGCAGCCCGAGTACAAGCCGGGCATGAGAGGATGACCTGACGTGAAAGGAAATTTGTTCACGGTGGTTCCCAGCTAACAACAGAGATAATGTCTCAGTTTGATGGGTTATGCGAGCCAACACATCCCCATTCAGAGAGTTGACAACCAGAGGCCTATCAGTAGGAAAAATGTCAATCAGGGCTTATTTAACTAAGTGTGAATCAAGCAGATTGGACAGATCCTTTCTCTCTGCGCCTCTCCCTTAGCCTATTGTCTACCTTGATGGCTAATGCGATTAGCTCCTGCAAGTCCTCGGTCTCAGCTCTACCCACTAAGCAGTCCTTAACAGCTTCATTAATCCCTTTCAAAAAAATGTTTTGGAGAGCAGTTTCATCCCACCCGAGCTCAGCTACTAGTGTGCGAAACTCCACTGAATAATTCACTGCACTTAGGGAGCCCTGGTGTAAACTGAGCAATTGGTTGCATCTTGGCTGGAGATGGGATGATCAAACACGGACATCATCTTGGTAGAAAACTGATCAAAGGTGGCGCTGCTAGTAAATGAGTTATGCTAAAAGTCTATTCCCCAGGCTCTAGCCCTCCCTATGAGTAAACCCAGAACGTACGCCATCTTGGCTCTGTCGGTACTATAAGTCTATGGCTGAAGTTCAAAAACTAAGGAGCACTGGAAGAGAAATGACTTACAGCTCCCTAGGCTTCCATCGTAGTGTTCAGGGGCAGGGACGAATGGCTCGCGGGGGTGAAAGGTGCCCATAGACACGGGTGGGTTATTGGGCTGGAGTTGATTTTCTACTTGAGCGATGCCGGCGGACAGGTCGTTGAGGGAATCCATTATCCCACGTAGCGCCTGGTCATGATGTCCATGCAAAGCCCCTTGGGAGGATACAGCGTGTCGCATGTTAGCTATCTTGGTACCAGAGTCCGAGTCGGCTGGGTCCAACATGGCCAGATCGTTCTGTTAAGGTTTGTGTTTGATGAGGACCCAAATGCACGACTCGACTCTGGTTCAAAGTGCAACAAACAATCTTTAATTTTCAAAAGGGTGCAAGAATAGGTGCGCGGTGGAGGGGTGGTGGTGATGCATTTTTGAAGTGCTTATAAATTGTGCCACAGAAGAATATTAAAATCTCAACATATTTTCATAATCTACTGCATTTCTTTTCAAATTATTAACAACAGCACACCTCACCCTTCGGTGGTTCTCCCGAGAACCCCTTACAGCTTGGGAGAGTGCTTTAAAAATAACATCACCTACAATTTCCTCTTTAGTACATGGCACTGGAGAAGAGAATCCTCGCTGTGCCACTTTATCCAGATGGGAGTGGACTCGGTGCCGCATGTAGAGGAGGGCATCCTCCACACCAACATCTGGCTAGTACGCAAATGGCCGGCTGTCCTGGGCGTGTTGTACCTAGGGTCTGCGGAGGCTGGTTAAACCTGTTGAAGAAGTCAATCAGCTTGTTCGCCCTCTCCATTGTCCCCCATGTAGCTCTGGTCTTTGTGTTGTGACCTGTGATGGCCCTCACACCTTTCCAGACCTCCCTCATGCTGTTCTCCCTCAGCTTCTGCTCCACCTTACTCCTGTAGCTGTCCTTAGCTTCACTCACACAGTGTTTCACCCCCTGCTGTGCTGCCTTCATGGCCTCCCTGTCCCTGCTACTGAAGGCAGCCTTCTTCTTGTTGAAGACAGCCTTAACTTTCCGCATTACCCATGGCTTGTTATTAGGGTAACAGCAGACAGTCTTGATAGGGGAGACCAGGTCTGCACAGAAGTTCAGGTACTCCGTCAGACAATGTGTCATCCCCTCTATGTCCTCACCATTTTGGTTGATCAGCACATCCCAGATGTTGGGGTTGTAACAGTCTCTAAGGCCACTTTCCATCCCCGGGCACCACCTCATGATGGTGCGAGTTGTCACCGGCTTTTGGACCAGGGGGGTATACAGTGGCTGTAGACGAACCAGGTTGTGATCAGACTTCCCCAGTGGGGGGAGGGGAGTCGCTCTGTATGCATCCCTTACATTAGCATACAGGAGATCAATTGTCCTGTTTTTTCTGGTGGAACAGTCTACAACCTGCTGAAAAACAGCCAAGGTAGAATCCAAAGTTGCATGATCAAAGTCCCCAGAGATTCTCATAAATGCCTCAGGGTGCTGTGTCTGCAGCCTTGCAGTGACTGAGTGGATCTTGTCACAGACAGTGGCTGTGTCCACTCTGGGATGGATGTAAACACAGACAGTGATCAAGTGACTGAACTCTCTCTGCAGATAATATGGCCGTAGCCTAACAACTAGCAGCTCGAGGTCCCGGCAACATGAAACTGTCTTTACTGAGATATGTCCTGGGTTACACCAGTGGTTGTTCAGATACATGATGAGTCCCCCACCTTTTCTTTTTCTGCTCACTTTTGTGTCTCTGTCAGCTCTCAAGCCAGACACTAACATCATTCCGTCCAAAAGTTGTCCATTTTCACCCCGCTTCTGATATTGACAAAGGTGAACCGGGGAAAAAAGCCGTTTTCTGACCAGCTATATGTTGGCAGAGCGCCACCTACTGTACTGGAGGTTGAGTTACTCTGTCATTTTCCCATTCAACACCCTTTCATTTATACGTGGGGAACTCCGATAATCCCATTCTTTTCTTAACTGGGGTAAGAGCATTTTTGGGTTACTGACCATAATGTTTTTTCCTGGGTGTACCTGCTGCTGCAGGATGCATGGGTCACACACTCTGTCTCTTCTGGAGTTATCTCATGTCATGCTGTAGTCGCAGTCATTATCACAGGTCTACTCAGCGATATACAAACAGGATGATCATTTCAGGTTGTGGGATGAGGTAACAGTCAGCAGGTTGTGTTAAACAGTTTCACACAGAGAATGCAGGATTAGTGGTTGGCCTAATAAAGGTTAGGATTTATAAATTACAAGTGTCCAAATTTCCCGTGACACTGCTAATCCCCTTAGCCTCTCCGCCGACACCATCTCACATTACTAAAGCACCCACAGAATTCACAATGAAGCGATCAGCAAATGGATTGTCTAAATATCTCTTGGTTCAGTTGTTGGGTCTTCACCAGAGTTCAAATTACAGCTTTCACACCAGCAATGACCAGAACCAAATGGGCAAACACACCATAAAGGCCTGCCTCTGATATAAGGCTGTTTCAAGTAAAAGTCTAGTAGTTCTTTCTGCAGTTCAGGTACATAAATAGTTTGAGAAATTACAGTAATTCTTTCTCTCTTCTCATTCCACAGGTTCTTCCGAAGTTATCACTGTCCATTGTATCTGAGGTGGATAACCTCTTTGGAAACAAGCCCTATAATAAAAAGGACTTCAGATCCGAGAAGCACCAGTGACAACAGTCATTCTGTCCTGCCTATGAATGAGAGACAGCAACACACATGTGCATATAGTAATTTTTAAGAGTGCAGCAGTAGTAATTTGAACATCAATTTCACGGAAATAAAAAAAAATATGAAACACTGTTCTAATCAGAGAGGCCACTAAAGCACTAAAGACATTAGCTAATCATTGAACATGGTCCAACTGCAATGTCTTTATATAGTTGCCACAGCATGTTGAGTGTGTAACTTACAACTTTAAACACATGTTCATGAACGCATGAACAAGGCCTATGAACCTACTGAGCACAAACATTATGGTGTTATGTATGTTGTGTTCACACTGGCCACAAAGTGAATTTCCACGGTGCTTCATCATGTGGGTTTGATCGTGAGATCACGTTTCAATAATTTGTGTTAATTCACGTTACTCACAGCAGAGCTATAGGCACTAACATTTCTTTTGGTCATTAACCATGGCTAAAATAATGAAGGTTACGATATTGTAACCCTAGTTCTATTAGCAACAGGTAGAGCCCCCAACTGGACGTGATGGTTAATACTCTCCTCCAATAACAGTTGGCATTCATTTTCTATTCACTCATTTGATAATCTAAGATGCTAGCTGGTGTCTGACAACATCACGCCAAATATTAGCGTACTTATATGGGCACGGAGCTGTGAGAAAAAGGCAGAGCCGATGATGACGTCTTTGACAGTCGGCTGACATAGTGTCAGAGTTTACTGAATGGACATTCAGGGCTTTGCTAACATTGTAGCTGCTTTATCAACAAAACAGACACATAATTTTCTTCATCTCACTTACTTTTAGCTTCTTTTAAGTCCAGTCTCTTCTATCCTCCATTTCTGATTCAACAATGTCAGGACATCAGGAGACCTTAAACACTGGTTGGCTTTCACAACAACAGCACCATGCAAATTTCTCACTCCAGTTTGAATATTTCAACTTGCACAAATAAGTAGACTTTGTGTGTTCTTGTCATTTGTGACGCAGCATTCACAAACCTGCTTCGCATTCGGGGCTCTTCCATTCCCTTTGTATGTATTTGCACTGCACAATTTGCACAGAATGCGTTCAATCTGAACACTCCATTAGTCCTTTAAGTGTAATAACAGCAGGTACACTAACACTGTTATTACTGGTATTTTGGATTTAGTTATAATCACATTCCTTTTCCAAAGACTTGCATTAGTTTTAGTCACAGTTTAGGTATTTCATTATAGTTACACCAGTGCCCTTTTTGGTCAAAGTTTTAATAAATGTAACTGTAGTTATGCATGTTTGTTTGATATTTATGGTGAGTTGTAAATGTATTAAAATCTTTACTGCGACCTTTGCGACAACTGTTGTTGTGCCGGTTTTTCCTGAGGAAATTACAATTTTACATTTTACAGATAGTAATAGTTCTAGAATTTATGACCCCATACACAGTAGGTAAATGTACAGATTTTCTCTTTGTCAATTGTGCAATATTTTAAAAGAGCACATTGAGGAACCTGTCCAGAATGTACTCTGTGGAGGAGGAGGAGATGACTTACACCAAAATCACATCAAGCAGCAGGCAAGCTGCCATGGAATGCCTATGAACACCTCTTAAGACTAAAGTGGTACTGCACACTTAAACAGGTTTTGTTTAGCTGTAAACTAAATGACGTGACTATACCGTGATGAAATAAATCAATATTGGTGCCATCTGCCTGGTACAGTAAAACTAAGATTCATCCGGAAGAGAACACTTCTCCAAAGTGTCAGGCGCCATTGGAGGTGAGCATTTGCCCACTTGAGTAACAACGACAAACTGCAGTCAGGTCAAGACACCAGTGAGGACAATGAGCATTATGCTGTGTGATAAAACTGCCCCTTTAATATTTTTTTTGAGAAATTTCAATGCGCTTTTAGAGTTGTACACAGCACTGAAACTGCTCTCCTGAAAGTAACCAACAATCTGCTTTTAACTACAGACAGAGAAGAGAGCCCTTTTTAAATTATTTTCAACTTAAGTGCTGTTTTTGATGATATAGATCACTACTTTTTAATTAACTGTCCTAAATCCTAGGTTGGTATTGTGGAGATTTTTAAACGTGAAGTGTTGATTTTTGTCACAATATCATTGAAGTTTGGTTATTACTCAATGTGTACGTATAGAAGATAAATTTAAATGATTTAACATGCTTTTCACATTATTATCAATTTAACACAGATGGCATAATTAAATTATGTTGCAGATAAGCTCCAGTTTAAAACTAGGTGCAGCAAAGATTAGGGGGGTCAGTCCACCAGGAAGTGAAGCTACAGTAGAGAGTGTTCTTTCTACAGGAGCTGGTGGATAATTTGTGGAACCGTGTGACCAGGGAGCAGAGGATTCAACTCGTGAACGGATGACAGCTAGTGTGGGAGTGATTGACATTCTAAAGCCTGAACCAGGGACTATTCTGAACCAATCACAACAACTCAACTGACTTTATTGCGTAATATGTCATGATTACATCAGAGGAGCCCTTCTGTCCTTTTTAGTCTCTGTATTTTTGTCTCCCTCTGTGGGTGCTCTCCTCTCTGTTTTCCTTGTCAGCTGGTTTTCGAGGCAGGCTGATCCAGGTGTTTCTCATTGGCACTAATCACCTGCCTCCCTGTATATTAAGCCGGTCTTGAGTCTCATACGGGGCCGGATCGGGCTTCACAAGGATGAAGCAGGGCTGGCTTCATCCTTGTGTCGATGTTTCTCCTCTTACTCCTCCGTGGACCTATTTGTGACTGTTCCTTGGTTTTTTTTTGCTCCTGTTGCCTGTTGCCCTGTCGACCTGCCTGCCAGCCTGCTTGCCCACCTGCCAGCCTGTCTTCCAGCGTACCTCCTCCCTGTGCTCATTCCCCGTGACCAGTTTTTCCCAGTCCTCTCCGTGTTTTCTCCTCGTTCTCTGTGCACCCTTTGTGTCATGAAAGTTTCATTAAATCTGTTAAACTGACTCTCGAGTTCCATGTCTGCATTGAGATCCAATCCTCTGTGTTTTCCCCGTCACTGTTCGTGACAATATAAATGCTTTGTGAAGGAGGGGCTTGGTGCTCTTTCTGCCTCTGGGGTTGCAGTCTGCGACATCTGACCCCAGAGAGAGTCCTTGGCCACCCTGAAAATGATTTGCTGTTTTACGAATAAACTTTTTAAACTTTAAGAAGTACTCTGCCTTTCCTCATCTCATCTCATCTTCAACTGCTTATCCGGGGTCGGGTCGCGGGGGCAGCAGCTTTAGAAGAAAATGACAGTATCAGGGACACTGCACTTGTTGAGTTTGTTGTGGTTTAGAATGGAGACTGGACCCAAATGCACAACTCAGACTACAGAGAATCAGTTAAATAGCAAGTTTTAATGTCAACTGTGCAAGGGGGAGGGGTGGTGAGTCATCCCATGATCCGTTGTGTCACCAGACTGAGTGGGAGAGTGCGAGTGTCTCTGGTGTGGCATCTGCCACATTGTATGGTGGCTCTGCTGCACAGCACATCGATGTCCGTCTCTCAGGCGTACTCACACGGCATGGAGACACAGGAGGGCAGGAAACAGGCAGGTAGCTCCGCAGGCAGGCAGGAATGAAGCAACACGATGATCTGAAGCGAGGTTGGAGGAACACAGGAGAAGCATTAGCTACACAAGCTAAACATAGATACAAGAGAGCAAACACTAGGGAGCCAAGATTCACACTACAGCGTAGAACTGATGAAATTATCTGGGATCCAGAGGCTTTATGGAGGGTTAATTGCAGAATGCAGTCACCTGCACTGCCCGTGGAAAGGAGACCACGCCCACATGCCCAAACATGGAAACAAACAAGGGGAGAAGACATAGAAGGAAGAATACAGACAGGGGATGATAACACACACTAAAGGGAGAAGGAGGGGCTGCCGTGATGTTAATCGTGACAGGTTTTATTCTTACCTTTATAACAGAGCCTATGCAGTCACCATAGGCCACTACTCATCCTCTACAACAAATAGTCTATGGTGTACCGCAGGGTTCCATTTTAGGTCCAATTTTATTTTCTATTTATATGCTCCCACTCAGCCAAATTATCCACTGGCGTAATGTTTCTTTCCATTGCTATGCTGACAACACACAGATATACCTCCTGTTGAGACCCAACGATCCCAGAAGCCTGGTTGCTGTTTTAGACTGTCTAAAAGACGTGAACTGCTGGATGGCCCATAACTTTCTTCAACTAAACAATTCCAAACCAAAATAATACTGTTTAACCCGCCAAACACCATCTTCAGTCCTATCAGTCCTGCCAGAGTCCTAGGTGTCATCTTTGACTCAGACTTCACCTTCATCCCTCACATAAAAAAAGTTGTTCAGTCCTGCTTCCTCCACATCAGAACCATCTCCAAAATCATTTATATCACAGTCTGATCTAGAAAAAGTAGTCCATGCCCTCATATTTTCCCCTTTAGATCAATTCAACTCCCTCCTAACTGGCATCAATCATCATCATAACCCAGCAGCAAGGCTTCTCACTGGTTTTAACAGACATCACATCACTCCAATCCTGGCTTCACTCCACTGGCTCCCTGAACGTTTTAAAAATTTTTTTTAAGATTTTACTGATCACTTTTAAAGCTTATAAAGGTCTAGCCCCAGAATACATCACAGCCATGCTGACCCCATACGAGCCTGCTCGCAGCCTTAGATTCGCGGACGGGTCTCTCTAAAATGTTCCAAAGCTGAGGCTTAAAACCAGAGGTGACCGCACCTACTCTGTTAGAGCGCCCGGCTTTGAAACCACCTGCTCCTGGAGATAAGGCTTGCTGAATCAATGTCCTCTTTTAAATCCCTTCTTAAAACTCATTTTTATAGACTTGTCTACATTGCTCTTCTTTCTTTGCAAGTACCTTAAATTAGCTAATTAATAAGTTAATAATAATTTCCTATGTCCTCTAATGCTGCTCCATCTCCCCCTTTTTCTATACCATGATGTTGTAGCCTACTGGAATTTGCTATTATTATTATTAGAATTATTATTATTGTATGTTTTGTTTATACTCCCCAAAGCAAACTGGACTAGGTTATTTGAAAAATATTTGACAAATAACCAAGTCCAGTTGCTTTTGACTGAAATTGCTTTGGGGATAACGATGACCTGGACAAATTATATTCTCCTGGACAAATGAGAATATCCACAGGCCTTTGTTTATACTATAAATGTGTGTGTGTGTATTTTGATTTGTGTATGCCAAAGCACTTTGTAAACTAAGCCTGTGAATATTCTAATTTGTCCAGGTCATCGTTATCCCCAAAGCAATTTCAGTCAAGTTTAAGTCTTGACTTAAACTTCTTTGGGGATCACTTTGTAAACTGTTGTTTTAACCCATGAACACCATTGGAGGGTAGATTTCACCCGAGTCAATACATTTATGTGATTTTCATAGTGCTGCGTTTATCTGAGTCATGGGTCTCTGGGTAGCTTCAGCATTGTCTTTGAAATCTTTGATGGCATGGGTGTTTTCCTAATCCAAAACACACTTTTTACCCACAGGCATATGTTTGGGTTATTTTTTACCCAGCAATAGTGATCGAAGGTAAAGTAGGTTTTGGGTGGATTCTGCAGGGAAAGTGTTATTTGTGTGCCAAGGACACTGAGCCTTCACCAGGAATGGGTGGACCAAAAAACGTTTTGAAAAAGTTTCCATCTTCTTTAATTTTTGGGGGGAATTTTTTGTTCCCAAATTCCTAATTTTTCAGCATTTTTATATGGTCTACTCATGAGGCTTTTCTTTCATTTTGTTAGACACGACACAGTTTAAAATAAAAGAATACTACTCAAATTTGTCATATACTGTCATGTTTTGATATATTTTGTGGACAAGTACTTTTTATTGGGTGTATTATCTTGGGTAAAAATCACCTGGTGTTAGTGATGGTGTTTGGTGCTATATAAATAAAGCTATTATTCTTATGAGGCGCTTGGGACACGGGGGACACCGTGTACGTCCCCCATATATCCCATATCTGTGCCCTCTGCATATTTATATTTTACTCTGTCCCCCGCTCATTTTACAACCACTCAATTAATTTGTAGCATGTCGTAACACATTTGCTGTCCTGAAATGCACCATGAATAGGCAGCGGCATATTGATTACGTCACACAGTTGAGACCTGTGGGTAACGCTGTTTTGAGTGAACTATTGAATAGGGAGTACTGCTAATACTGTACAGCAAACCATCCAGCATGAGGCAAAAAAACTTGCACTCCTAACAAACATGTAAATTAAGTTAAACTGTTTCCTGTTGATAATGTCTTCAAAAAACAACCCCTGCATTTTAAGTTCCTGACTTTTCTTCAAATTATTTCATGCTAGTAATAGACCCACTCCTAAATTTCTGTTCAGAATTTGTGCTCATTATTTCTTTGCACATATTTTTTTTTTTATGTTGGTGGAGCAGAAGGCAACTGATGGTTATACAGGGCCTTCACAGGTGAGAAGATAATATAATAATATATATCTATAGCATAAAAGTAATAAGATTATTTTCAAAAGCTATTTCCCAACTACTATTCTCAATTCTATTTAAAAAATCAGGTTTGCACATATTTTTAATCTGTATTATTGCAATAGACAGAGCACGTCGTAGCTCAAAGAGTTTAAAAGGAAAATACTGAAATGGAAGTTTAAAGATGAAGCCTATGTTTAATACCAAAATTACGTTTTATTTATTTATTTATTTATTTGTAGGTATTATTTGGTTACTGTATGATTTGTGTTTGGCTACTGTATGATTTGCTACTGTATGATTTGTGTTAAACAGGGTTTAGGTCATGTTATTTCAATGTTTCTGGATTCACTGTGCTGTCATACCTGACTTAAATTTCAAATGCATCTTGATGATAATACTAATGTTCTTTGTTATGTCTCTTTTTGTTTTCATGCTATTAAATTATGTGGCTTATAACCCAGTTACCTTGTCACTTCCATACAAATTTTATGTGCTATCGACTTAACTTAGCTACTGATAGAACAATATTTTACTGAACGTTTCATGTTCAGAGTTGAGGGTCATTCTGTGTCAACTCAACCAGAGTTTGGCAGCTCAAACTTTTGATTCTGATCATTTTACTTGAGTCTGTACTGTTATGGAAATGGATTTCTTCAATAAAGATCAACAAAGAGGATCAGCTTTTTCTCTGTGGTTTATTTTGACGAAGTATTTTCCTCTGCAGACAAAAATATGTTCACCCCTGCTTCCTCACAAAGCTCAGAGTTTAGCAGGAATGGCCCCGACCCCACTGGTGTTCAGCCTTTTGAGGAATGGATAGAACAAGCTAAGGCTTGGTTGGGTGATGTCTTCAGACCAAACAAAACATGCCTCGGACATTCCAATTCTGAACATTCTGAACTTCTCTCATCACGAAATCTCTAACACAGGGTCCACATAGGCCATAATGTCATGAGTTATCTGCAAGAGACAGGATGTTTAGAAGCACAAATATGCCATTATACAATCATGAGGCAGTTATTTACATTATCCATTAAGCAAAAACAAGCTATGTACTAGTCATAGGATAAGGTTAAACAGAGGAGACACTGAACTGCGTCTGACCTGACAAAACTATGATTATGAATTACAAATATCCAAAATTCCCACAACAGTCCCCCCTTTGAACATTTTATGTTCACTACAACAGGAAATTTGTAATTTATCTATATTTCAATTTTTTTGAAAAGGGTTAACATAGCATGCATCAAAACTGGAGGAAAAGTTGTTATATTATAAATGAATAAAGGGGATTTGGGTAAAAACAGTGATTGGAATAGTCACAAAAGGTAATTATCATGTAATAAATGAGTTAGGGGAAAGGAAAAAACGATGAATAGCATAATACAGATAAACCCTTTTCTTTCTTTCTCTACCACAGGCCACAAATTGACCTGATGGTTTGAAACCTCCACCCTGCAGGGGAAAAACGATAAAATATGATTAAAAAAGGAGGTGCAGATACAGCATGAATGGTAAATGAACTGGTACTTATATAGCTCCTTTCTAGTCTTCTGACTACTCAAGGCGCTTTCACAGTGTTTTTCACATTCACCCATTCACACAGACATTCACACTGACGGCAGTGGTGTGGATGATTAGATTAGATAAGCAGTGGTGTGAATGATTAGATTAGAATGTATGTAGATACATACCATCTAATCTAATCATTCACACCACATTTACACACCCATGCACAGCACAAGGAGCAATTGTCATCACGCATGTGGTTGCAGTGTAATCAACCTCTAACATTCAAATTTTACATTTTACAATTTTTTTTAGTTTACATCAGTTTGACTCAATATCTGAATCCAAAAACGGTGGTACCCACAGATCTTCATCTGGGGTCATGGTGATTCGTGGGTACTGCCCCGTGGCAGAGATCACTAAGGAAACCACGAGAGCTCGGCAGCAAGGCAGCACGCAATAAATGACCAACAACATTACCAACACCACAATCAACACAGGGAGTAGGAATCTGACAGCGGTGGTTTTCCATGCCGCCATCGTGAGCCAGGACCAAAGGTCCCAGCCGTCATGGGCTTCTGAGTCTTTGCTTTTCTCTCTGTGCAACAGTTCGTTCAAGTGGGCGACTATGTGAGTCAAGTTGTCACCTAATGCAGCACATGGGTGAAGCATTTTGTCTGGAAAATGTGGCACACACCCCCTTGAGAAGCCAGGGTCAAATCCAGGGCAATCTTGTTGTGTAGGGCCACATTTCTGATACCTTCGACAACAGGGGTCAATGCTGCGAAGCCGGTGGCAGTGAATTTAGTCAGATTTCCAGCTCCAAGAATCAATCTTATGTGCATTGTTGACCATTTCCCACCAGGGAAGGTTCCAGAGAACCCCTTTTCAGCTTGGGAGACACGTGTTGTTGTACGTCTGGCTTTTTGCCATAGATAGTGGTAAGTAGCCACACTGTAACCACATCAGGAGAAGTCAGAAAGGCTTGAGTGTATAAATCATTTCTAATTATGGTGAGGCCTTCCGGTTATGAGTTAATGTTTATGCCTAACGCACACATAAGATCTCTACCCATGAGGTTTATCAGGCACAGTTTTGACAGAAGAGTGCTTAAAACTGCCCCTCCGCTCATCTACACATCTCAGTGAAACAGTGTATTGTTCTGTCACAGCAGTGCCCGAGGCCCTGATGGTTTTGACACATCCCCCGCTCATTTTGGGTGTTGTTTTGAACTCTGTGTGTCGTATCACAGATTCTGTGATGTGAGCGGTACGTCTGCAACAGTGAGTGTTAGTGTGGGTAGATTCTTATAGGCAGCAGAGTTTAGTGAAGCATACATTCCTGCAAGTTTTTGTGATATGTGTGTGTTTTCTAAGCATTCAATAGCCTCATCTCATCTCATCTCGTCTTCAACCGGTTATCTGGGTTCGGGTTGCGGGGGTAGGTTACTAGATGCCCGAACCACCTCAACTGGCTCCATTCAACGCAAAGGAGCAGCGGCTCTACTCCGATTCCTCACGGATGGCTTAACTTCTCACCCTATCTCTAAGGGAGACTCCAGCCAGCCTCCTGAGAACACCCATTTGGGCCGCTTGTACCTGCGACCTCGTTCTTTCGGTCATGACCCAGCTTTCATGACCATAGGTGAGGGTAGGAACGAAGATTGACCGGTAGATCGAGAGCTTTGCCTTCCGGCTCAGCTCTCTTTTCGTCACAATGGTGCGGTAGAGCGACTGCAACACCGCCCCCGCTTCTCCAATTCTCCGGCCAAACTCACGCTACATCGTCCCCTCACTCCTGAACATGATCCTGAGGTACTTGAACTCCTTCACTTGGGGTAAGGACTCATTCCCTACATGGAGTAAGCAATCCACCGGTTTCCTGCTGAGAGCCATGGCCTCAGATTTAGAGGGGCTGATCCTCATCCCAGCCGTTTCACACTCGGCTGAGAGTGAATGAGTGCTGAAGGTCACTGACCGATGATGCCATCAGGACCACATCATCTGCAAAAAGCAGAGACAAGATCCTCAGCCCACCAAACTGCAACCCCTCCCCACCACGACTACTCCTCGATATCCTGTCCATGAAAATTACGAACAGGATTGGTGACAAAGCGCACCCCTGGCGTAGGCCAACCTCCATTGGGAATGAATCCGACTCACTGCCGAGGATCCGGACACAGCTCCTGCTTTGGATGTACAGAGATTGGATGGCCCACAGAAGTAACCCCCTCACCCCATACTCCTGCAGCATCTCCCACAGTATCTCCCGAGGGACCCGGTCATATGCCACAAAGCACATGTAGACTGGATGGGCATACTCCCAGGCCCCCTCCAGGATCCTTGCGAGAGTGAAGAGCTGGTACGTTGTTCCACGTCCAGGACGAGATCCGCATTGTTCCTCTTCAATCTGAGGTTCGACTATAGGACGAACCCTCCTTTCCAGCACCTTGGAGTAGACTTTACCATGGAGGCTGAGTAGTGTGATACCCCTGTAATTGGCACACACCCTCTGGTCCCCCTTTTTAAACAGGGGAACCACCACCCCGGTCTGCCACTCCCTTGGCACTGTCCCAAGACTTCCACGCAATGTTAAAGAGACGTGTCAACCAAGAAAGCCCCTTTCAAACCCAAAGCTTTCGCGCATTTCTGGATGAATCTTGTCCAGAATGAATCTCGCCGGCGACCACTCCATCTGGGCCTGTCTCCAGACGGGGGACCCGGGCTTCCTCCGGGCAGGGTCTCTCTTCCTCTTTCTTGTTTGTCCATAGAGTCGTTGTGAACCATTCTCAGTCCGGCCCCTCGCCTGAGACCACTCTACCATGGGAGACCCTACCAGGAGCACTCCAGACAACACAGCCCTCAGGTTCACAGGGACACACAAACCTCTCCACCATGATAAGGTGATTGTTCACGGAGAGGGCATTAAATAGCCAGCAGTACCGAATTTAAACTGTGTCATGGAGAGAGTGTGGATGTATGGGTGTGCTCAAGTGTTCCGTTCGGATGGCCTGTGTCCGGTCCAGATGCGCCCGTCACTCTCCCCAGCCCTTCGGCCAGTCAATCGGCCCCATGTCGGAATCCCTGGCCGCTGCCATAGTTCACGCTCTGGGCAGTCGTTTCGCGAGTGTCCATGCTTCCCGCAGATGAAACAGCTGTAGACTTGCCCCCTTGGCCCTCGTCGACGCCCTCTGCCTCTTTCGCGACCTCCGTGTTGATTGTCTCTTCCGTCCCAGTTATCTTGCGTTGACCGGGCAGGGTTTTCTCTGTGGCCAGTCATGCTGTTTCCCTCATACTGCCTGGATAAAGGCTGGTCACGTCTCTGTCTTTTGGTGTTGTAGCCAGCATTCGCATTCAGTTGAGCCATTTGCAACTTGGCAGCTGTTTGCTCTGTCTTGGCTTTCTTCTTATTGGCGGCGGCTGTCTCAGCATGAATGGCGTGCAGCTCAATTGTGTTCAGCCGTCCAAATTGCCAGCCGACACACATGTCTTTCACCTTTTCTCTGATTTCTGGCCTCAGTCTGTTGAAACGATCAACGAAGATGAGCTTCCCATGCAGAGAGGGGCTGGTCTGCTGAGCCTGCTGCTGGTTAGCTAGCTGGGGAGCCGGCCTGGTCGGAGGAGACAAGTCGAGGTTGAGGGTCACATCTAGTTTAAGACACAGAGAAGAAGGAGGGGGAGGAGAGGTTACCCTTTCCTTGCCTGTCTGCTGCCTTCTGTCTCTCAGCCTCGCTTCCTGGAGCCATCTAGGATAGGCAGCCCAATCAGCTTTGAAAGGCTCCTTTCTTCTGCCCCTCCTGCTCTTTTGCTTTTCCCTGTCAACTTTCTCCTTCAGCCTGAGGTTTACTTTCAGAATTTCCAATTGTTTGAGACTAAAACTGCCTATATCGGGAAAACAGAACTCAGTGGCCCAAAATTTGAATTGGTCAACGCAAGATTTACCGTAGTTTGAGATCATATACTGGAGGTTTTGGGCTTAGGGCTATGCCTTCGTCGCGTTTGCTTTAAGCTGACCCCAAATCGCTTAGTTTAGGTCTGTCTAGAGTCGCACTGGCGTGTCAATTATGTGATTTATTTTTCCTCTTAGGGGATGCTATCTCTATGTTTTACTGGTAGTAAGTTTAGGCCTAGCTTACCTTGGTTATGCTAAGCTCGTCTGTAGTGATATTTGAAATCAATTGAACCGTTAATTCTTTAGCTTTGATGCTAGCTATTTTAGCCATAGCTATATTTATATTATTTATTTATTGCTATATTTAACAATTTTAATCAATTTTAAATGCTAAAACTTAGCTTAGCCTTTCCTGTAGCTATGCTATTTGGGCCTATAGCTAACTGCTGGGTCCTCTCAGCTGGTGCTATCTGTTGCACTGCCCTCCTGTCTGGCGGTCTTCCAAACCACTCCTGGCAAAAATGACATCTACCAGGAATTTAAACTGCACAACGTTTGCTTCAAAATGGCGATTAGGTTTTAAAATGTTTTTTCAACTGCGCCACAACTTCAAAATGGCGATTGATAGCACAACCACATCTATTTCCGATTTTCTTCTGCGCCATTGCTTGAGTTTGAGCATGTTTTTCGCCGAAAGTGTAACACCGCTGCTGCAGCAAAAGAGAGGGAGACGGCGCGGGAGAACATTGCTGCTCGGGTCAATGCGTAAGTTTAAATGTAGTCCTTTGCAATCACAATAATATCACAGGGGAAACTGCTTGAGCGGTAGTCTATTAATTTATTTCATTTAGGTGCATTCCCACGGCACAATCTCATGGTGATACCTCATTTTGAGCATGTTTTAATTGTAAAGTAAATATTACCGTAAGTGGCTGTTTTATATGTTGTATAAAAAACTCCCATTTGCAAAAAATGCAGCGCAACACACAATATCTGCTGGGATGTGAGAGCATGACTTTGGTTGTTAATGTTGGAAATGTAAGGACGGATGAGGTTGTGTATGTAAATGATGGACTGTGACGTGGAACAGTACCGCTCAGAAAGATAGGTAGTGGAAATAGTCACCATCTAATATAACTTCTAATGTCGGCCTACTGAATAATTTTTGCAGTGATTTTCTCAGAAAACAGACGTAACTATAGCAGAACTATACTATGTCAAAATTTGCCTGCTGACTGAATGAATGAGGAAATCAAATACCGTGTGTGGCTGAAAGAGGGCGGAGACAGAGAGAAACTCAAAGTTTGTTGAGAAAAACCTGGTCCCGCCCAGGTTAGGTTCAGAGAGCATGTTACCATGGTAACTGACCGAGTGTTTCAGTTACCTCTCTCTGTGAAACAGGCTAGAGTTACCCCTCTTTCTCTGGTTTGAGTTACCTCCCTTTGTGAAACGGAAAACTCAGAGTTTCCCTCATTTCAGGGTTAACAGACTCAGAGTTTTCACTGAACCTGCTTTGTGAAACGGACCCCTGGCCTGAACATATCTGCATCTCAATATTTAGTCATAAGCATAGCGCCCCCTACTGGAAACAAGAAAAATGACAAATATCTAACGATTTACATGAAACTTATATTGTTGGTTCTACACTTGATGTAGGGTAACAAAATGCATATTTTGTGTATGTGGGGTAATGGCATGGCAGGCATTTTGTACCGCCCGCCATAAACAGGAAGTCGCTCTAACTTTAGCATGAATCGCCCAAACTGCACAATATTTCCCAGAGATTGTAAGAGTCAAGACCTCAGGACAACTACATGCTACATACTAATATCCACTAACAGACACAGCGCCGTCTACTGGCAACAGGAAATCAGACTTATATGGCAAAGGTGTAAGCCAGGTTAAAAATCTGTATTAAAAATAATTCATTGCATAATAAAAAACAGGATGTTTTAAGTAAAAACACAGAAATTTCATAGTAGAAAAATCAATTCATGAAATGTTATGTTTTGTTTATGATTGAAAAACAAACACCTCTCCGGGAACCATAACCTTATCATGGTGGAGAGGCTTGTGTGTCCCTGTGAACCTGAGGGCTGTGTTGTCTGGAGCCTAGTGCTCCTGGTAGGGTCTCCCATGGCATACTGGTCTCATGCGAGGGGCCGGACTAAGAATGGTTCACAAAGACTTTATGCACAAACAAGGAAGAGGAAGAGAGACCCTGCCCGGAGGAAGCCGGGGGCCCCCGTCTGGAGCCAGGCCCAGAAGGAGGGCTCGCCGGCGAGCGCCTGGTGGCCGGTTTCATCCTGTGGGCCCACCACTCACAGGAGGAACCGCTGGAGTCGGGTGCGCTGCTGCACGGGTAGCAGTGAAGGTGAGGGGCCTATACGGACCAGACACGGGCAGCAGAGGCTGGCTCTGGGGACGTGGAATGTCACCTCTCTGTCAGGGAAGGAGCCAGAGCTTCTGCGGGAAGAGGAGCGCTACCAGTTAGATCTGGTGGGGCTTACCTCCACACACAGTCTCGGTTCTGGAACCGTACTCCTGGATAGGGGTTGGACCCTATTCTTCTCTGGAGTTTCCCAGGTTGTGAGGCGCCGGGCTGGTGTGGGGATACTCACAAATCCCCGGCTGAGCACCGCGGTGTTGGAGTTCACCCCGGTGGACGAGAGGGTCGCCTCCTTACGTCTGCGGGTGGTAGGAGGGAAAACTCTGGCTGTTGTTTGTGCATATGCACCATACAGCAGTGCAGAGTATTCGGCCTTCTTGGAGACCCTGAATGGAGTCCTGCATGGGGCTCCAGTAGGGGACTCCATAGTTCTGCTGGGAGACATCAACGCCCACGTGGGCAATGATGGAGACACCTGGAGAGGTGTGATAGGGAGGAACGGCCTCCCTGATCTTAATCCGAGTGGTCGTCTGTTATTAGACTTCTGTGCTAGTCACGGATTGTCTATAACTAACACAATGTTCAAACATAAGTATGCTCATAAGTGTACATGGTACAAGAGCACCCTAGGTCAAAGGTCGATGATTATTTTGTGATCGTATCATCTGATCTGAGGCCGTATGTTTTGGACACCTTAGTGAAGAGAGGGGCAGAGCTGTCAACTGATCAGCATCTGGTGATGAGGTAGGTCAGAGGATAGGGGAAAATTCTGGATAGACTAGGTAAGCCCAAACGAGTAGTGCGGGTGAACTAGGAACGTCTGGAGGAGGCCCCTCTCCGAGAGATTTTCAACACCTCCGGCGGAGCTTTTCTGGCATCCCTGTGGAGGTTGGGGGCATTGAACCGGATTGGGCAATGTTCAAAGCTTCCATTGCTGAAGCAGCAGCGGTGAGCTGTGGCCTCAAGGTCTTAGGTGCCTCAAGGGGCGGTAACCCTCGAACACCGTGGTGGACACCGGTGGTCGGGGAAGCTGTCTGACTGAAGAAGGAGGCCTTCCGCGATATGCAAGGTACCGACGGACCAGAAGGGCTGCAGCCTCTGCTGTGTCAGAGACAAAGCAGCGATGTGGGAGGAGTTTTGGGGCAGCACCAAGGTGCTTCTGGAAAACCATTCGACATCTCAGGAGGGGGAAACAGGGAACCGTCCAAGCTGTTTAAAGTAAGGACGGGACGCTGGTGACCTCAGCTGATGAGGTAATCGGGCGGTGGAAGGAGCACTTTGAAGACTTCCTTAATCCGACCAACACGGCCTCTTTTGTAGAGGCAGAGCTGAAGGCTGATGGAGAATCATTGTTAATATCTCTGGCGGAAGTCACTGAGGCAGTCAAAAAACTCCACAGTGGCAAAGCCCCAGGGATTGATGAGAGCCGTCCAGAAATGCTGAAAGCTTTGGATTCGGAGGGGCTGTCTTGGTTGACACGTCTCTTCCACATTGCGTGGAAGTCTGGGACAGTGCCAAGGGAGTGGCAGACCGGGGTGGTGGTTCCCCTATTTAAAAAGGGGGACCAGAGGGTGTGTGCCAATTACAGGGGTATCACACTACTCAGCCTCCCTGGTAAAGTCTACTCCAAGGTGCTGGAAAGGAGGGTTCGTCCTATAGTCGAACCTCAGATTGAAGGGGAAAAATGCGGATTCTGTCTTGGACGTTGAACAACGGACCAGCTCCTCACTCTCGCAAGGATCCTGGAGGGGGCCTGGGAGTATGCCCATCCAGTCTACATGTGCTTTGTGGATCTGGAGAAGACATATGACCGGTTCCTCGGAAGATACTGTGGGAGGTGCTACGGGAGTATGGGGTGAGGGGGTCACTTCTGTGGGCCATCCAATCTCTGTACACCCAAAGCGAGAGCTGTGTCCGGATCCTCGTCAGTAAGTCTGATTCGTTCCAGGCTGGGGTTGGCCTCAGACAGGGGTGCGCTTTGTCACCAATCTTGTTTGTGATTTTCATGGACAGGATATCGAGGCGTAGTCATGGTGGGAGCTGTTGCAGTTCGGTGGGCTGAGGATCTTGTCTCTGCTTTTTGCAGATGATGTGATCCTGATGGCATCGTCGGTCAATGACCTTCAGCACTCACTGGATCGGTTCGCAGCCGAGTGTAAAAAGGCTGGGGTGAGGATCAGCACCTCTAAATCTGAGGCCATGGCTCTCAGCAGGAAACCGGTGACTTGCTTTCTCTAGGTAGGAAATAAGTCTTTACCCCAAGTAAAGGAGTTCAAGTACCTCGGGATCATGTTCAGGAGTGAGTGGACGATGGAGCGTGAGTTTGGCCGGAGAATCTGAGAAGCGGGGGCGGTGTTGCAGTCGCTCTACCGCACCGTTGTGACGAAAAGAGAGCTGAGCCGGAAGGCAAAGTTCTCGATCTACCGGTCAATCTTCGTTCCTACCCTCACTTATGGTCATGAAAGCTGGGTCATGACCGAAAGAACGAGGTTGCGGGTACAAGCGGCCCAAATGGGTGTTCTCAGGAGGCTGGCTGAAGTCTCCCTTAGAGATTGGGTGAGAAGTTAAGCCATCCGTGAGGAACTCGGAGTAGAGCTGCTGCTCCTTTGCGTTGAATGGAGCCAGTTGAGGTGGTTCGGGCATCTAGTAAGGATGCCTTCCTAGGGAGGTGTTCCGGGCACGTCTAGCTGGGAGGAGGCCTCGGGGAAGACCAAGGACTAGGTGGAGAGATTGTTCTGCCTTCCATTTAATTTCATGTCTGAGCTTAGTTTCACCCACGTAAATCTTATGGTGAATACCGCCACCTAGTGGACCTTTACGGGTTACTGCGCCTATTGCGCAATCCTACTTCCTGTTAGTTCCGGTCAGTGTTTTCAAGTGTTTCTGCCGTAAAGCCACGGACTTCGTCTCTCTCGCAATCCATATCTTTTCACACTCGAGCCTTGGACAATATTAGTCTGTAAGTAATCCTTTGTGTGAGATTCAGTTTGTAAACGAAATTGCATTGTTATTTTGTTGTATATTTCGATCTATTTGGCTCTTGAAATGATGTTTACTTCGCCTGGAAATGTCGGCTAATCTCATTCTACTCAGCTATGCTAGGTCACGTTTTGTGTTGGTTGAAAATAGATCGCTGGATTGTGTGTAGATTCATGTCATGTGGAAATGTTTAAGTATGTGAGATTCATGTATCTTTATTTCGTTTTCTGTTTACAGTTTTACAGTAAAGAGAAGTGTATGAAGAATGAAAGAAAGAAAATAAAAGGACAAAATCACACTTCAGCTTGCCTTCTCTTGAACTGTTCGCTAGCTGTCTAGTTCTGCACCAGTAACGCAGGCCGAGGGCAGCATAGTAAAAAGACTACAGCGCGGCGGGCCCAAGTAAGAAGATTAGGATGGAAAAAGAAGTCATGAGCGAACACTCAATCAGCCCAGAGCAGAATGCCGTCGAACAGGCAACTGGTGGAGCTCCAGTAGAGCCAACCACAGCAGATATTCACCTGTCAACTGAACGGGGAGAGCCATTTCATACACCACAAGATGCCCAGTCACAAGCATCCCATCACCCCTCACACTGCTCCAGCAGGAGATCAACGTCAACTGCCAGAGCCATGGCACGCGCCAAACTAAAAGCTGCACAGGCAGAGCTAGATTTCGCTGCAAAAGAAGCCAGCATGATGATACAGAAAGCTGAACTCGAAGCCAATCTCCACCTCCTCAGCTGCCAAAAGAATGCTGCTGCACGCAAGGCTGAAGCGGCCGCATACGAGGAGGAAGAGGAGATTGAAAGCGGGGAGAAGCGCCATGGGCCATACGTTCCAGGACGGCCCCTCAATGCAGCGGAACGAGCCGGTAACTATGTCCAGCAACACGCAGCGCTGTTTCATAGACAACCACAGCCACTGACACACACACCAGTGGAGCCCCAAATAACACCCAGACACCAAGTCGCCGCAGCCGGGCCAGCCGCAGTGGGGCCCCAGAGAACACTCACACATCAAGCCGCTGGAGCCGGGCCAGCTGTTCGCCAACATCCGATGCCAAACGCCACGCACATCAAAAAAGAAGAACCCAGCGTGAGGCCTCCACCCAGGGCACATCTTGACAAACTACAGTCGCTTACAAACCCCCAGAGAGTGACCTCACACGAGCCACATCAAACACAAGACCTGGCCAGGTATCTCATGCGGCGAGAGCTCCTCAGCTCAGGCCTTCTCAAGTTCGACGACCGCGCTGAAAACTACTGGTCGTGGAAAGCATCCTTCGCGACCGCCACACAAGAGCTAAACCTCTCCTATAGAGAGGAGCTGGACTTGCTAGTCAAATGGCTTGGTGCCGAGTCAGCCGAACATGCAAAACTAATCCGCTCAGTGCACGTCCTCAATCCCGCCGCCGGCCTCAGCATGGTGTGGCAACGCCTAGAAGATTGTTACGGCACACCTGAGGTCATCGAGCATGCACTGTTTAAAAAGCTGGAAGATTTCCCTAAGCTAAACAACAAAGACGGCGCCAAGCTCCGGGAACTGGGCGACATCCTCCTCGAACTGGAATGCGCGAAGGCGGATGGATACCTCCCTGGCCTCGCCTTCCTAGACACGGCCCGGGGGGTAAACCCCATTGCGGAAAAGCTGCCCTATAGCCTCCAAGAGAAATGGATCACCACGGGGTCCAGGTTCAAGGAACAACACGGAGTAGCCTTCCCTCCATTCCCAGTCTTCTCAGACTTCGTCCGCCAGCAGGCCAAAGTCCGGAACGACCCCAGCTTCGCTTTCGCCACCTCCACGCCGTCCAGACCCGACAAGGTCGTAAAACCCAGCCAGAACGCTACGGTCGCCGTGCACAAGACGGAGGCTACGTCCAAGTCCAGCGACAGTCATACCGGTTCCACGGAGAAGAGCACCAGCGCACCAGACCGGGAGTGTCCACTGCACAAGAAGCCACACCCACTCAAAAAGTGTAGGGCTTTCAGACTAAAGACTATCGACGAACGCAGGGCATATCTGAAAGACAACCACATATGCTACAAGTGTTGTGGGTCAACTCAGCACCTCGCAAAAGACTGCAAAGCGCCCACCAAATACACCGAGTGCAACAGCGAAAGACATATAGCAGCTCTCCACCCTGGTTCTCCGCCACCTGCAGAGAACGCCAAAGCAGTCAAGGATGAAAGCGGGGAGCCAACGGAGGACACACCGGCAGCCGTGTCCAACTACTGCATCGAGGTCTGCGGTAATGCAAACACCCCACGCTCATGTGCCAAGATCTGCCCCATTAAAGCCTTTCCTCAGGGAAAAAAGAAAAAGCAATCAAGATGTACGCAGTGCTGGACGAGCAGAGTAACAAGTCTCTCGCCAAAGCAGAGTTCTTCAACCTCTTCGGTGTCAAAGCCAGCCCAGCACCGTACACGCTGAGAACCTGCTCGGGGACTACAGAGACCTCCGGCAGGCGAGCCAGCAACTTCGTGCTTGAGTCCACGGATGGGAAACTGCAACTCCCGCTCCCCACGCTGATCGAGTGCGACATGGTGCCCGACGACAGATCAGAAATCCCGTCACCGGACGTGGCATACAACCACCCACACCTCCAGCCAGTCGCGCACAAGATCCCCGCTGTGGACCCAGACGCACCCATCCTCCTGCTCTTGGGAAGGGACATCCTGAGAGTCCACAAGGTACGGGAGCAGATCAACGGGCCACACAACGCTCCTTATGCGCAACGGCTTGACCTAGGATGGGTCATCGTGGGCGAAGCCTGCCTGGATGCTGTCCACAAACCAGCCGAAGCCAACGTGTACAAGGCAAGTGTGCTACCCAACGGTCGAGCATCTTTTCTCTGTCCCTGTCCGAACAACATCCAGGTGAAGGAGGACTACAGTGGCAAGTCACACCGCCACCAATGTCTCTCCGTCACCCAGCAGGACGACCCGGACCAGGCAACGAGCACAGATGGGCTGGGGCACTCCATCTTCGAGAGCTCGAGAGACGACAACAAACCAGCGCTGTCGATGGACGACAAAGCGTTCCTGACCATCATGGACAAGGAGGTCTACCAGGATGACGACCACAGCTGGGTAGCACCCCTGCCGTTCCGGTCGCCACGACGACTCCTCCCCAGCAACCGGGAACAAGCAGTGAATCGTCTAGCGTCATTCAGGAAGACTCTGGAGAAAAAGCCAGAAATGAAAAGTCACTACACCGAGTTCATGCAGAGAATGCTGGACAACGACCAAGCTGAGCGCGCGCCACCCCTGGAGCCAGGTAAAGAACATTGGTACCTGCCCACGTTCGGCGTGTACCACCCGAAGAAGCCGGGTCAGATAAGAGTAGTGTTCGACTCAAGCGCCGAATGTCAAGGCACCAGCCTGAACAACGTGCTCCTCAGCGGCCCTGATCTGAATAACACCCTCCTGGGGGTGCTCCTTCGATTCAGAAAAGAGCCAATCGCCGTTACAGCAGATGTGCAACAAATGTTTTACTGCTTTGTGGTCAGAAACGATCATAGAGACTACCTCCGCTACCTCTGGTATGAGGACAACGACTTCAGCAAGCCCGTAGTGGAGTACCGGATGAAAGTCCACGTCTTTGGGAATACCCCATCCCCAGCCATCGCCATCTACTGCATGAGGCGAGCCGCCGAGAGAGGCGAAGCGGAATATGGCTCCGACGCAGGACAGTTCGTGGAGCGCCAGTTCTATGTCGATGACGGGCTGACCTCTGTCGCCACACCCAAGCAAGCGATAGACCTCATCACAAGAACCAAAGAAATGCTCGCAGAGTCGAACGTACGGCTGCATAAAGTAGCATCAAACAGCGAGCAGGTGATGGAAGCCTTACCTGAACAAGACCACTCCAAGGACCTGAAGGACCTGGAACTCGGCGTCGATCCTCTCCCCCTCCAGCGAAGCCTGGGCCTATCCTGGAACCTGGAAGCGGACAGCTTTACCTTCTTAGTGTCCCGGGAAGAGAAGCCGTACACAAGAAGAGGTATCTTGTCCACGGTCAACAGCCTATACGACCCCCTGGGGTTCGTCGCTCCTGTCGTAATGCAAGGAAAAGCATTAGTGAGAGAACTGTCAACAGAGCAGGGGTGGGACACTCCACTCGACCCAGAGAAGGAGACTCAGTGGAACACGTGGAAGGACTCACTAAAAGCTCTGGAAGACCTGCACATAAAGAGGTGCTACATCCCCGGGCTACTGACTTCAAGTTCAAGGCGAGAACTCTGCATCTTCTCCGATGCCTCCACAGTAGCCATAGGCGCCGTCGCTTACCTGAGGACAGTCACCGCTGACGGCAAACCACATGTGGGCTTCATCATGGGAAAGTCCAGGCTGGCCCCCCGTCCTGCTCACACCATCCCCCGCCTCGAGCTCTGTGCGGCCGTGCTTGCTGTCCAGATCTACGAGCTGATCAGAGACGAGATGGACATCGACGTGGACGCTGTCAGGTTCTTCACGGACAGTAGAATCGTGCTTGGCTACATTCACAATTCGTCAAGAAGATTCTACGTCTACGTAGCCAACCGGGTGACCCGCATCAGGCAATCCACCCATCTAGACCAGTGGTCCTACACCCGCACGGACCTGAATCCTGCGGACCACGCTACAAGGTTCATGCCAGCAGCAGAGCTACAGCAAAGCAGTTGGTTCTCCGGGCCCAGCTTCCTCTCACGTGAGACCGCAAAGGAGCTTCCAGAACCCAACGTCTTCACCCTCGTGGAACCTGAAGCAGACGCAGAGATCCGACCCGAGGTTGCGGTTCTAGCTACCAGAGCCGTGGATGCTCCTCTGGGCTCCCAGCGCTTCAAAAGGTTCTCTAGCTGGAGGAACCTCTGCAAAGCTACAGCCAGGCTGATCCATGTTGCCGCATCTTTCAGAGGCAGTCCACCCAACTCATCGCGCAACAGGTGGGGCTCTTTCAGGGACGCACTCACCACGGACGAGCTGTCCCACGCAGAGAGCGTCATCATCCGTGCAGTCCAGCACGATGCCTACAAAACGGAACTAGAGTGCCTCAGAGAGAGCAAGGCACTTCCCAAGCAGAGTCCCCTCAAGAAGCTCAATCCAGTGACCGATGAAAGCGGCCTGCTGCGGGTCGGAGGTCGCATCTCGTCCGCTCCAGGCCTGCCAACGGAAGAGAAGCATCCTCTGATTATCCCACACACTCACCACATCGCCACACTGCTGGTGAGGTACTATCACGAACAAGTAGTGCACCAGGGGCGTCACATAACGGAGGGTGCTGTGAGAGCAGCTGGATACTGGATCGTCGGAGGTAAGCGCCTGGTGTCTTCTGTCATCTACAAGTGCGTGATCTGCCGCAAGCTACGCGGGCGCCTGCAAGAACAGAAGATGGCCGACCTGCCTCCCGACAGGCTCACTCCAGAGCCTCCCTTCACCCACGTAGGCCTTGATGTCTTCGGGCCATGGGCCATTATGACTCGGAGGACAAGAGGAGGAAGCGCGGACAGCAAGCGCTGGGCAGTGATATTCACATGCCTGTCCACCAGGGCTGTTCACTTCGAGCTCATAGAGTCCATGACCACCGACAGCTTCATCAATGCCCTGAGAAGATTCTTCGCCATCCGGGGCCCGGCCAAGCTTCTCCGCTCCGACAGAGGGACTAACTTTGTCGGTGCCTGTAAAGAGCTGGGCATCGACACGGAAGACTCCTCAGTTTCAACTTACCTCCAGAGCAGGGGGTGCTCCTGGGTCTTTAACCCGCCCCATTCTTCACATATGGGGGGGGCTTGGGAATCTCATCGGCGTCGCCAGGCGCATCCTGGATGCCATGCTGCTCCAGACCGGACACACTCGCCTGACACACGAGGTGGTGAGCACTCTTATGGCCGAAGTCATGGCTATAATGAATGCAAGACCCCTGGTGCCTGTTTCCTCCGACCCAGACGAGCCCACCGTCCTTACCCCGGCAATGCTCCTGACCCAGAAGATGAGCACCGTCTCCGCGCCCTCTGGAAACTTTCAGATGGCTGAGCTGCATGGGAAGCAGTGGAAACACGTCCAGTGCCTCGCAAACACCTTCTGGAAGAGATGGAGGAGAGACTACTTATCCACGCTGCAGGGCCGCCGAAAGTGGACCGACGAAAGACCAAGTGTCAAGACCGGCGATGTCGTCTTGCTCAAAGACAGTCAAGCCCACAGGAACGAATGGCCTGTGGGAGTGATTGTCAACACGCTGCCGAGCCGGGACAAGAGGATCCGGAAGGCGGAAGTAAAGATCGTGAGAGACGGAACTGTTAAAGTCCTTCTGAGACCCATCTCAGAGATCGTCGTTCTGCTTTCTGATGAAAGCTAGAAGACCATATCCTTTTGAACTTATTGTGTATTTTGTGTTTAAGTAAAAGCTTGTAGTGGCATATTAGTTATACGCCAAGCGGGGAGTGTTCTGCCTTCCATTTAATTTCATGTCTGAGCTTAGTTTCACCCACGTAAATCTTATGGTGAATACCGCCACCTAGTGGACCTTTACGGGTTACTGCGCCTATTGCGCAATCCTACTTCCTGTTAGTTCCGGTCAGTGTTTTCAAGTGTTTCTGCCGTAAAGCCACGGACTTCATCTCTCTCACAATCCATATCTTTTCACACTCGAGCCTTGGACAATATTAGTCTGTAAGTAATCCTTTGTGTGAGATTCAGTTTGTAAACGAAATTGCATTGTTATTTTGTTGTATATTTCGATCTATTTGGCTCTTGAAATGATGTTTACTTTGCCTGGAAATGTCGGCTAATCTCATTCTACTCAGCTATGCTAGGTCACGTTTTGTGTTGGTTGAAAATAGATCGCTGGATTGTGTGTAGATTCATGTCATGTGGAAATGTTTAAGTATGTGAGATTCATGTATCTTTATTTCGTTTTCTGTTTACAGTTTTACAGTAAAGTAAAGTGTATGAAGAATGAAAGAAAGAAAATAAAAGGACAAAATCACACTTCAGCTTGCCTTCTCTTGAACTGTTCGCTAGCTGTCTAGTTCTGCACCAGTAACGCAGGCCGAGGGCAGCATAGAGATTATATCTCCACACCTGCCTGGGAACGCCTCTGGGATCCTCCAGTTAGAGCTGGTTAATGTGGCCCAGGAAAGGGAAGTTTGGGGTTCCTTGCTAAAGCTGTTGCCCCCGCAACCCGACCCCGGATAAGCGGTTGAAGATGAGATGAGATGACAAACAGATGTACTTAAAAAAAGAGAACTAGAACTATAATTAAAAAAAAGCTATTTTAATTTGAAAGAGCTGTCTTGGAAATGTACAGTTAACCAATTGGAGAGAAGCTCCTGCCCATTGACCTGATCGGACAGGGTTCACTTCCTCTAAAGCTGCTAGGAGAAAAAGGGAGAGAGACATAAGCCGCATTGAACAGGAGTCACGACACACACACTTTGGGACGGTGAAACAATAAAATTAATCGTGGATAAAGCTCAGAGAAAACTTTTGGAGAAATCCCTCTGGACGTCCTGGACCTGTGCTTGGGAGGAAAAACGCATCGGTGAGCAACCGGTTTAAAATGCTAAATCGCTAATGCTAATAGTAAAACGAGCTAACCGTTAGCATACGAGTTAATGTCGGTGCGCTAGCTCCTAGTGCTCATTAGCATCAGGGCAGACACACTAGATAATGCTGAAGCATTAATCTGACATTTTAAAGACGCTCATTTTCTATTTTGTTGTTTTTTGTGCACACTGAGCTGTATTAGGAATGTGTTAAGCACTTTAACTGTGAACTTTAAGTACATTCAGCCACAATGTAATTGTGTACATTAGATATTTTCTTTCTTTGTGGCTGATGTTTTTTGTATGCTTATTACTATATAAAGAGCACAGAATTTTTTGTTGGACATACAGAGAATTTGACTCCGGCTTATGCTTTGCTCACAGTTTCCAAACATTTAACAGGACAAACCTAAAGATAACAATAACAATAACATTTACATAACAATAACAGAACAATAACAGAACAACACAGAACAATAATTTAAGATAAAAAATAGAGGTAATATTAAAAATAGGTTAACATTAATATTTTGATACTATTGATTTTGAGAAGTTATTTCAATGACATATGATTTCTTTGAAAGCTGATTATTTTATTACTGAGAACTGTGATGTCATATTACAACAGTAATTCAGTAAAAATAGTTATTCTCTATTGAAATAGATTGTCTAGATTTAACATGAATTATGTTCTATAATTCATTGAGAGCTAAGAAAATTAAAATGAATGCTCTGATCCTACTTATCGTAGGTCAGGTTATCTTCGATGGACCCTATTGAGATTTGGACCACCTGGATTTTGGAGCCGGTTGAAGTTTGATGGCGAGCCCCATCCCGGAGATACGACGCCACATAATGATTCAGATTTGAATGTAATTTTTAATAACTAAAGCACATGGTCGTGAGTGCCAGAAACCAGCCACCTCCCCGACATGCACCGGGTACAAGGGCCTGTTCATCGCTGCATGCAGCGTTAATTATTATTATTATTATTATTTTTCCTCCTCTTAAATCGCATTTTTGAGGGCCTAAACGTGTATAACTTTTTTTTTTTACTTTGATGTCCTCGGCCTGACTGGTTCATCACATCCTCCTCAAAAGTGGTGATGAGAGCCTCAAGACGCGAATAATGCTTCACTGTGACCATGGGACGATGTCGTTTAACGGCACAGCTGTGGCGGCACGGCCAATTTCGATAGAACGCCATGACAAAAGACACCACTGAAACTGCACACCAGGTGCTCAGATCTTTGCCAAACTTCACATGTTTGATAAGACACCCGCCCTAAACACGTATAGGACAATTTTGAATATTTGTCATAGCGTCCCCTACTGGCGACAGGAAGTTACATTTATATTTATATATTTATATATTTCGATGTTTTTTTCCTAGCCGGTTGAACACATCCTGAGGTGGACATACTTAAGACCTTCATGATGCTTGATCATGTAGCTTTTGGCTTTTCATCAAATCATGTTGTCGTGGAGACCATCCTTCACCATAAACAACGAAGTTGCTCTAACATTAGTATTAATTGTCCAAACTGCACCACATTTCCCAGAGATTTTTAGAGTCGAGGCCTGAGGACAACTAGATGCCAATATCGTCTAACAGACACATCACCCCCTACTGGCAACAGGAAATTCGACTTATATGACAAAATTTATAAGATTTACATGAAATTCCAGGGATTAAACTTCTCAGTCGCCACAACGGATTTCTGTCAATTAGACTCAGTACTTAAAGGGCGCACTCACACTGTCCTTCCGCACCAGGCCAAAACAGGTTTTTCAGGTCAAGCCTAGTGCGTTTGAGCAGTGTGAGTGCACCCGCTCCGCGCATAACTGCGGCCAGCTGGCCGTCCACGGCGCGTCTGAGAGAGGTGGGCTTTTGTGGAGCGCGTTTGCACATGTACGAGCATGAGCGTGCGCCTGTCTGGACATAGAAAATAGAAGGACGGACCATGCACAGACATTTAACAACAACAACAATGGCGGCGAAAGGTTCATGTTGGTGTGATGCGGAGGTGGAGTGTTTACTGCAGATTTGGTCGGATGAAAAAATTCAAAAACAGTCGAACCAGACGCACAAAAACTCAGAGGTCTATGGAAAGATTTGTAAACAAAGAGACGCATCACGATGACGTCCATAAATGCGTGTGACGTGTTACGGCGTGATGACGTATGGACAGCAAGAAGCATTTGCGCGAGGCCCAGGCAGTGTGAGTACAAACGGGCCTGGGGCGCAGGGGGAGAGGGAGAGGGGACAAGTACCCTAAAGCCCGGGGCGTGGTGCGCAAGGACAGTGTGAGTGCGCCCAAAGTTTCCCGTGGGCCGTTATTATATTTGAAATGCATTTATTTCTATGAAAAATATTCTTGTGATTTTTTCCTGAGGCATAGCAAGAATATCACTGAATATATATCCACTATAATAAACGCTACATTATTAGTATTACTAGTATTAATCAATCAAACCAACTTTATTAAGAAAAAGCTTGTTAACACTGCAGCTCAGCAAGTGTCATGGCGCTACAATGAAGAGGCTGTTTGTTTTGTTTCCATCATTGATGCGATCATTTCTGCTGATTTGGTCATCGTTTAACAACAGTAGGTCGATCATGCGCATAACTTGCTCAGTTAAGAGACCAACAGTGGAAAAGGCATTGAAAAGTTTGGATCTTTATGGCTTTGAAAGTTGAGCATGGACTTGACTACTGTTCCGACTGAGGAACGGGTGAGCAATAATGTATTTTCTGATTTTCTATTTTGGAGCTGTCAAGTTAACGTGAGGATTGATTTTTAGAAACGATTCGATTTGGTATTGTGTTTTTTAAAACGACTCGCGCTATGCCGCAGTCGTTATATGACTCCATCTGGCTGCTAGTCTGCAGCTAGCTAGCTAGGTTGTGTTTTTAGCATCTTGTTGTTGTTGCTGGCACATCACTAAACTGCCTGTGATTGTCTGATTTATTTGCAAATGTACATCGATGTCAGCTAAAGTCAGCTCCGATCTAAACCCCACTCTCCTCGGTACCGCTCGCTCACTTGGGTGAGAGAGGGAGACAGGCACGTTGTTAGACCTGGGCATTCAGGGCTATAGCCCGGACCTCTGTGCCGTCTAATAAAAATTGAAAAAAAAGGATGATGAAAATAGCCCAGTACAGTAGGCTTGTATGTGGTTGCATTATCAGCAGCCCCAGATGCAACATTGTAGCAGTGAAAACTGCAAAATTCTGACATGTCCACGCTAACAAGTGATAGCCTAAAAAACAATTTTGTTTGGCGCCTGACCTCCGACCGACCCTGTCAATTTATGTGTGACCCAAATTATTTTATGAGCTTGGGGTAGAAAAAAAAAAAATATAAATACACAAATAAGAAATTGAGACGAACTATAATTCCGTTTTTGTCCAGCACCTCTTCATCCTGTACAGGGATTAGCGCATTCTCTCTTTTTTAATGAAAACAACGGCTTCACGTGGGATCTGATCTGCGTGCAGACAACTGGATAAACGGGAGTGCTTGTTAATGTTATGTAGGGACCTCAGTCTGAAAGTTCTCCTTTGTGAACACGCATTCCTGATTTCTCTTTGGCCATCTGCTAAATCTCACAGGAGAGGAGTGTGAGATAAGAAGTTTTATGACTCTTGCAAAGTAATATGACCCTTTCCTTTAAATCAACATCACATCTGACTGCTAATTGAACTAAATAACGGTCTCCCCCAAGGAGACAAAGTGACATGCAGTCTCTTAAAATATGTAACTGTGTATGCTTTATTTGTATCTTGTTTGTGATTATGTTTATGTGGTTTCAGAAGTGCAAAGTCTCTGTTTAGTTCCTGAATATTCTGTGTTTTAAATAATGCTTCCATTCACTCAGAAAGGTTATCTGTTAAACTGCCTTTCTAAAGATTTTGGTTAAATTGGATATGAGAAAGATTAATAACGAAAAATCACCCAGAGATAGTTAAATCTTCTCTGTTAGAATGCTGGAATATAGATGCAGCTAATTTGTTCCGAACCAGAAAGTTAAGTCCGCCCAAGACCCCCCTTCCTGTGCCTCCGGTGGATGAAATCAAAGGCGGAGGTGACACTCGCACTCTTGTCCACTCTCTTCCGTGCCCCTCTTCACCTCTCTCCTTTCTTCCGCTTTTTCCGCTGCTGTTTAGCCTATCAAAGTTTAACTTATAGCAACACTCTGGAATCTGTCATACTGCATTGTTGAACTGATGTGCTTTGTTGTGAAATTGCAATCATTGATTGAGTTGTTAAAAACACTTTAATTAATAACTCTGGTTCTTTTTAAAACTGTGTCATTACTTTGAAGGTTTGATTTAAAATGCCCTTGTAAAACCTCTTAGGTTTAGGAGAATTGTTTCTCTTTATTAGAAACTTTAGATTTCTTAAAGTGAACAAGTATAAAAACACTTCACACCCAAGACACGCTTTAGGAAAGTGTGTAAACTAAAAGAACATTCAAATAGCCATTGCAATACACACTTGGAAAGTAATTGCAAATACGCATTTGATATTGACTCTTATCATAATACTGATACAGTGATTGAATTAGGGATTATTTGAACTTCACAAGGGTGTCACAAGTGAGACGGTAATTTCCATTGCTTTCCAATCTACACGGTCCTCACTTCGATACTATAGGAAGCCCCTGGGAGGAGTGTCCTAATTTTGGTGGTTGTGCACCCAGCACTGTCAATTAATCTTGATAGAAAAAATGGATCTCAACTGTCCACTTTGGTGCCATTCTTCCAGGGACCAGCTTCCTGGAGATTACTTGTGGTCTGGTCTGGTTATGCAAGGTGCCACCAATTGAGATTTGAAGTTTAGGCATCACAACTAAAACTTGCCCTCCATCAAAACAAATTTAGTATTTAAGACCTGTACACATGGTGTTCAAAACTAGTTTGCATCACAGAATAACGTACAATCATCTCACTTTCTCATTCTCTCTTACCACAACCTTACCCATTACCCACCGCCAAGATATGTAACTCAACACCTCCTGGCCTGGAGGAAGTCCTGTCTGAACTTTCGTGTAGAACCATAACGACACCACTGGAAGGTAAGGCCCGCGAAGAGATGTTGGCATCCCTGGCTGTGGTGTTGTTTTACAAGCCTAAACAGGCTAACCACCTGTTAGAACGGGACACATATAGACACGAGGTACAGGTACTGGAGACCCAAGCCCTCAAATCAGAACTTTAGGAAACGAAGCAGTCTTTAGTAGAAAACAAAAAACGAGTTTCTGAGTTAGAAGACCAACGTGAGCAACAGCGGGATGAATCCACAGGAGAAAGAAGCAAACTTCAGCTCAGGCTGACAGATGAGACTGAAGCGCCACTAAATGCCTTGAGTGGCGTGACTGGATAAACGGGAGTGCTTGTTAATGTTATGTAGGGACCTCAGTCTGAAATTTCTCCTTTGTGAACACGCATTCCTGATTTCTCTTTGGCCATCTGCTAAATCTCACAGGAGAGGAGTGTGAGATAAGAAGTTTTATGACTCTTGCAATGTAAGATAAGGAGTTGTTTTACAGACTGAGTGACAGTGACATCTAGTGGTAGGACGGGGTATGGACAGAACAAAGACTCCTGTTAAAAAGTTGGAAAAACAGCTAAAGTTCACTGTTTCATCGCAACTGGTTGTTCAAAGACATTCTCTTAAATATGTAACTGTTGTAGGAATTTTACACACAATATTTTAGTCAAATCAGAAGGACCTCACAGAGTATATATTGCGTAATTCAAATTCTACAGGAGGCTTCCTGGAGTCAGCAGAGTCGTTCACAGTTTAGTGCGCCAGCAGGCATTTATTAGCAGAAGGACATCGGATGATACAGACATCTGGAGAAATGTTCTATTCTCTATCTAGAGTAACTGTGTGCAACACAGTACCCCTGATCAGAGGCAAGAAGTCCTGATATCTATTCTAACTACTCCAGCATTAATGCTTGTTACAAAGGCGTGGTTTATGTGTCTGCTTGTGCATGCATATGTGTATTTTAGAAGTAGCCGCTGCTCCAGCCTCCATCTTCATCCCCCTGCGTCGGGGTATCCTCTGTTCCGCATGACTCTTCTTCTTTATCTGTGAAAGAAGCACATACTCTCATCCTCCCTGTACCCTGCCTCCTTATATGGTGTTCCTGCCTCCTTATATGGTTGTTGTTTGCGAACGGCAGTTATCTAATCTCAACTAGTTGCTAGGTGCGTTTGTGCAAGCTGGCTATTTCATTGTCTTGTGACCTTGACTGCCTGCCAAATGTTCGTGTGCTTTGCAGAAAGCAGAAAGCTTGAGCCTGGACTAATAATCATACTAACACACTCTTTGAGCCTGGACAAATAATCATACTATCACACTCTCAAATGATTATACTTATTGCGTCTTATTATCACACTCTCATTAATCATTACTAATACACACGCTAACACATGATTATGATACTTCTTATCACACTCATTAATCAGTACTAATACACACGCTAACACATGATTATGATACTTCACTCATTGATTATTAATTCTTCAATTCCCCCTGTTGATCACTCACCAGAGTGATCATTCCGCCGAGACCACAAAATCCTGGGTGTCTAAAGGGATGCCACGGGCATGGCCTGCCAGGTTCCATAACTCTAACAATTATCTGATCATGCACATATAAGATAGATTCCCACTAAGAAAATGAATACTACAATAAACACACTAAGTGTCCACACGCACATTGTTTGTTTTTCTGCTCCCTTTTTTTTACCCTATTTATCCACTCTATATACTGTGGTGTTTTTTTACTAATGGTGTATGTGGGTCAATCATGGATTATATGTATTTACAGAAGTCCCTTAACCCTGTTCGGTTAGATCTGTTCTGACTTGGTCTAGGGAACTTGTGGGCTCCTCCCCCTGTCTACACCTTGAAAGGTGAATCCACTTGTCACTGCCCTGCACTTTTACTGCTGTGGAGGTTCTCTCCACCACCTTATGGGGTCCTGTCAACCTAGGGTGTGTCCACTTTCTTTTCAATGTCTTTACATATACCCAAGGTTCTCCTAGCAGAGTCAGTGGGGCGGGTGCTGGTCCTGACCCGCCTTGGCTTCCTGCCAATGTCTTCATCCAGCCCTGAAGCTGAGTCACGTAGGACCGTGCTAGTCCGGGTGTGGCCCCTGGCTGCAGCGGTTCCTGGTGTCTTGGTCCGGGGATGGTGCGATCTGTAAGCAACTCGTAAGGGGTAAACTTCTTTTCTCTGTTCACAGTAGCCCTCATAGTGTGTTATGTCACAGGCAAGCAGTCTAACCATGATAGACCTGTAGTTGCCATCATTTTTGCTATTTTCTCTTTCAGAGTCCTGTTACATCTTTCTACTCCTCCCTGACTCTGGGGGGGGTACACGGTGCCATAAGTATGTTTGAGCCCAAACAACCCTTCCGCCCGTTTAAGGTCCTTTGATCTAAAGTGAGTGCCATTGTCTGAATGGATCACTCGGGGCATCCCATGTCTAGGGATCCACTCATTAGTCAACCATTTACACACTGTGCATCCTCTTTCTTTGCAGGTACGGCTTCTACCCATCCTGAAAAGCTATCATAGATAACCAACAGGTATCTAAAACCTCTGCATGTATCAATCATGTCTGTATAGTCAATACATATCTCCTCTCCTGGCCCTGTCAATTTTGGACGAGCCCCTGGCTGAGGTGAGAATGTTGGCGCTACATTATAGGTGCTACAAACAGGACATGATTTCACTTTGTTTTTTATCATAGCTGTCATGAACGGATGCCACCATCCTTCCATAGTATTCTGCATTTGTCTGGTTCCCTCATGTGTTGGTCCATGTGCTTCGTCTAACAGAGAGGGCGCTAGTGAGGATGGTAACACTGGTTTCCCTGTCTGTGGACATCGAAACAGTCCTTCTGCGTCCTTAACTGCTCCTCTCTCCCCACATGGATCTTTCCTCTGGGGAGCCCTCTTGCTGGAGAGCTACTAGCTGATCGACTGTCCATCTTGGAGGTAATGGCTCTGTTAATTCTGCCTGCATCATTAGCAACGGTACTCTATACCCTGCTGCTTTCTTTGCTGCTGCATCCGCAGCTGCATTTCCTGCTGCTGTGTCTGATTTCTCTGTGCTGTGACCTTTACACTACCGCTAGTTCCGCTAGTTTCATAAGAGCTTCTTTCAGTTTCCTCATTTCCTCCTCATGCTTAATAGGCAGACCTGAAGCTGTCACAAACCCTGCTCTCTCCCACTCTTTTAGCTGACAATGCACTGCTGCACTGGCATACTGTATATATCCGTCTGTATATATGTTTACTCTCTTTCCCTCACCATGGTTACAAGCTGCTGTCACTGCCGCTAGGTGAGCTGACGGTTTTTCTGTCACTTCTCCTGTACTTAGTGTCTCAAACTTTCCCTGATCTTTGATAACCACTGCCCATGCTGCGCTTCCTCCATTATCTTTTCTGAAACAGCAGCCGTCTACATACAAGTCCATGTCTGGTCGGTCTAGTGGTTTTGCATGCAAGTTGGGTCTCACTTTAATGGCTTGCGCTGTCAGTGGAATGCAGTCATATGGGTTTTTGTCATCTGGAACTGCTAAACAGCTCGCTGCATTAACTCCTTCGTGTGTACGTTATGTTTGGCGCATATAAGCCAGCCTCTACTTTCCTCAGTCGAGAGCCTGATAAGTAAAAACGGATGATGAGATTAACGCTATTACACTATGCCTGGTCAAAATTTTGAGTGGATGCCCTGCCACTAGGTGTTCTACCTTCTCTTGGACTCTGGTTAGTCCTGCTGCATGTCTCACACACGGAGGTTGTCTTAACTCCATGTGATCTAATGGTGTGCTTACATATCTCAGTACTGCTCTTCCCAAGGGTGTTTTCTGGTATAGTACTGCATTCATTGTCCCGTCTTTTTCTGATGTGTCTAGATAAAATGGTTCTTTATAGTCTGGAGTCTGTAGAGATGACGCCAAAGCCATCTCTTGTTTGAGTCGTATGAACGCCTCTTGTGCCTCTATATTCCAGTTCAAAATCCCCTTCTGATTTCTCATCCCTGCCTCTAAGTCCATTCTTCTCAATGGGCCTGCTTTGTGGTTATAGTCTGGGATGAAATGTTTGCTACATCTTGTCAGTCCTAGGAAGCTCAACATTCCTTTCACATCCAGTGGTTTTGGATGTCTTAAAATCATCTCTCTGTGTGCCCCTGAGAGACTGGGTCCTTCTCCGGTTATCCGTCTCCCTAGGAACTGCACCTGTGTTCTGCAACACTGGAGCTTTTTCCTCGAGGCTTTGTAGCCTGTTTTAGCTAGTGCTTTTAACACTGATTCTGTTGCTTGTAGGCAACGGTCTGCACTGTCTGCTACTATCAGCATATCATTTACATACTGTGGACAGATATTGTTCTCTGGGAGTGCTACCTCCTTCTTTAAATGCTGATTTAATACTTTGTTGAACACTCCGGGTGAGAGATTCATTCCTTGTGGGTAACATGTGTATTGATATCTCTGTCCCTCCCATGTGAATGCAAAGTCTTTTCTTAACTTTTGTTCAAGGGGAATGGAAAAGAACGCATTAGCCAAATCTATTACTGAGAAATGGGACATTTCCCTAGTGAGTTCTGCTAGTGCTGTTTGTGGGTTTGGGACCGGAATAGGAGGGGTTTCTATTCTTCTGTTGACTAATCGAAGGTCATGTGCCATTCTAAAGGTGCCATCTGGTTTCGGGACTGGTAAAATAGGGGTATTCCAATTGCTGTCGGAGGGTTCCAATACCCCATTCTGTTTTAGTTGTTCTATGGTTTTAGTTATGGTTTCCCTTGCTTTTACATTTGTGGGGTACTGGGGTACCCACACTGGCGGACCTGGTTTTACCTTAAATCTGGGTGGCTCTGGCGGTTCACATCGTCCTACGTCATTCTTTCCCTGTGCCCACACTGTGCTAGGTATTCTTCCTAACATGGTTTCTGTCTGTTCAGGATCTGTACTTTCCCTGCCATGTGTTCGTGTGATTACCTTTTTCTCTAATTCTGACTGCGAGGTGGTGTGATGAGTGATCTTGTACACCTGTCCGTCTTTAGAGTATGTGACTGCCGGGATTGTGGTTTGTTCCCAGTACTGTAACTGAGAGGCGGTTTTTACCATGGGCCCTAAATCTTTAGCTTGACTTCCTGCTCCTAATGCTAAGCTAATATGGGGTGCTGCAGTGTCACCCATGTTGTACCACTCTGCCTGTTCTGCAGGACTTCTCCTTTCTTTGATACATATATACAGTCCGAAGTCAGTGTCCAAGGGGAACCCTCCACTTCTCTAAATCTTTCCTCATACACTTCTTCAGTTTGGGTGCGTCATAGAGAAGAGTACAGTGGGGAACGTCAGGGACCGGTTCATATGGGTGCACTGAGTGAATCCACGGTTTCCATTGTTGATACAGTTTCAAAACATTGGTAATTGGTGGGTCTGTGTCCTCATTCAATCGAGCCCAGTAAACATTGGCCGACTGTTGCTGCTGATCAGGATCTTCCCCTGGGATCCATTGTCCATTGTTACATCTTGAAGTAATTTTCTCTGAACACTCTATTTTATACCCCATTAGGGAAATTAACTTGCACCCCCTGTGGGCCACATAGGATAGATGCTTTCAATCTAACTAGGACATCTCTTCCTAGCAGTGAGATTGGGCATTGTGGCGTATATATATAGCTTTGATGAAACTGGTAACCAGCTATTTTAGTGGGGAGGGGTTCTGTGAAAGGGAGTGGCATTGGCTGTCCTCCAAATCCCACAAGGGCTATGGAATATTTGGAGAGCTGTTGACCGAACTGAGGTTGTATCAGAGTCGAATGTGTTGCTCCTGTATCTACTAAAAAGTCCACTTTTCGTTCGTTCACTTCTCCCCAGAGCAAGGGGTCAGCCTCTCCCCTTGCCCTTGACCCTGGGCACCCCTAGTATTGGTCTGGATACCAGGTGCCTTGGGGCAACTGGTTACCTGGGGCCAGTTGTGGTTGCGGTGGCACATGCTGTTGTTGCTGCTGTGGAGGGGGTCCCCCTCTTGGTGGCCCTCTCTGGTTTTGTGGACAGTCTTGTGCCCAATGTCCATGACCTCCACACACATAACACCCATTGTCCCTAGCCCCCGGTGGTCCGCCCCTGCCCCTTCCATAACCTCCTAAAGGATTAAAGCCTCGTCCTCTTCCTCCACTATAATGTGATTGTGGTGGGCCCCATGGTCCTGGCGGGTTCCATGGTCCCTGGGGAGGGGGTCCTGCATAGAATTGGCCCACAACTGGGGTAACAGGGATGGGGATTCCAATTGGCGCTGGCTCCGCCTGTTGTTGGCTCATCTGTGCTTGTGTCTTTGCTTTGGCTGCTTGTTTGTGACTTGCGCCTTCCTCTCTAGCTTTTGCTAACTGTAATTTAGTCAGTTGTATTATCAAATTTTCTACCTCTGTCTTGCTTGCCTTGGTCCCTCTCCCTCTTTCCTCACAAATGCTACGGTGTGATGACTACCCTGCTGTGGGAATCTTTTCCTTAGGGCCCCTCCGTATGCTGTGGCGTGGTGGCTGTAAGGGTCTCCATTGGGAACGTATATGATCCCTGCATCTTTATCTAATTGGTCTGTTGTCCCTAATCCGTATTTCTGTCCAATTAATCCTCTCACATCACCTATGGTAAGCTCTGTGCCTACAGTTAGACCAGCTAATTTCTGTAACCATATTCCAGCTCCGTCACAGAGCGGTGGTAGTTGTGCATTCATGTGTTCCTTGTCTGCTAAACTAAATGGTTTATATATTTGTGGTCCTGACCCTTTCGAGAGCACCAGCGGCATCATGACGGATGCTTTAGCAACACCGCTACATGTTCTACACGATATTTGTTATTCTATTTCCTGTTGAGCTAATTTCTACAGTCCTTCCTCTAATTCATGTTTGTTTCTTCTTACCATTTCCTCTAACTAATTCATATAAGCTTCCTCTACACTACCTTTGGGCCTTCCTGCCCCGCCTTTTCCTCTCTCTCACTGAGGCATCCTGTTTTGATGAGGATGCGGATCCTTGGCTCGCACAATCTGACCACATTTCTTCATCTTCTCCTTCATCCTCTGAATCTGAACTAGCCACGCTTATTTTCAAACTAATGTGTTTATCTTTAAATCCCCCTTTCTTTTTTCCATGTCTATCACTTTCCTGACTCCTATGGTCATAGTCAGAGTCATGATCTGAATGGTCTGAGTCAATCTCATGTTTGGGTCTGCCTGCTTGGTGTCTATGTCTGTGTGTAGGTGCTTTCTCATTGAAGGGCAGCCTTGTTACTCCCCCTGTTGCTCCCACTGTCTCTTCCTCTAATTGCTCTCCGAAAGCCCCTACTTTCTGTTGTGCCTTCTCATGCAACCTCTCTTCCTCATATCGCGCTCCTCTCTGACGCTGTCTCTCCTTCCACTTTTCCTCCTCCCACTGTCTCTCCTCTTCTGTCTGAAGTCTCACCCTCTCAGATTCACCTGTTATTATACTACAGTCATCCTCTCTTTCTTCCCTCTTTCTTGTATCCTCATAATCTGCGTTTCTTCTCATTCTTACCTTCATACTTCCTTCTGCCTCAATCGTAGGTAACTGTAAAGACAAATCTGGATAAATGCTGCTTGACGGTGGGGCTGGCGGTGGTGGGGCTGGGCCTGGATAGGGTGGAGGCCAGTGCCGGCCCTGAGTAATTTGGTGCCCTAGGCAAGATTTTAGCCGGCGCCCCCTTATATCACAGCAGTCAATTTCACAATCAACGTTCATACACTCACACATAAACTGCATGTGTGTATTCAAGATTTTATTTCTTTGAGTAAAAAATATCACACCAAATAAAAACTAAAGAAATAAACAAGTGATAAATTAAAAATACAAAATAAATAAGGCAAACATTAAGCTAAACAGTGCACACGTAAACAAGTGATATAATATTAATTAAAAATACAAAATAAATAAGGCAAACATATTAAGCTAAACAGTGCACATGTAAACAAGTGACATAATATGAATTAAGAATACAATATAAATATGGTATTGCACAAAATAAATAATGAAACCAGTGCAGTTATGACAACACACACTATTGCACACAGTAAAGAAAAATGAGAGACCTCTTGATACACCACTATTTACATGATACATGAGAGAATATCACGCCACCTGTTTCTCTCAGCCTCAGCGAGTGCCATCTCTTGCCCATCTATGGTTAACCCCTTTGCACAACGGACCTCCAACTCCTTCCATGTTGCCATGTGGGTATTATGCTCCTGGCTATCCTCATGAGTTTTCAGCAACTGGCTTGCATTTTTCCAGTCTTTCAGTCCTTCTTTGTTAAGTTTGTAATCTTTTGTAGAGAACATTTTGCAGCAAAAGAGAGAGAAGAAAAGAAATGTGACCGCTGGATGTTACATTTTAATAAATGGTGTGCTATAAAACTAAAACGAAAATACGATGAGATTCATTAAACGTTATTGTCATTGCAATACAATTCAGTCTAACCAGACAGCAAAAAAGCAGTAATGTGCAGTGGAATTAATATGTATATTTCGTCTATGAATGATATGGGAAAGCTAAGGTGTGGAGTATTAACAGTAATACACTTTAACTGCACTTAAACACTGATGTAAACTTTAACAAACATTACTGTGGCACAATTAACAAAGGCCTACAGCTACACTATTTCAAAGGGGGTGGAAAACTAAAAGCATTTTAGCTAACATGCCAGCAGTAGACACCTGTGAAATAATACCTGAACAGGTATAACGTTAACTTTTCTTTTTACGTCCCTGATGAATTTAAGGTGGAGTAACATTAACACATGTCGACTCAGCTATTTATTGATTAGTAAATGATGCTGCTATCGTCCGAAATAAGCTAGCAAGCTAACACTCTGCTCCAACAACGGTAACTACGATCATTAAACTATTTATTTCATTTACATTTACGTCATCACATTGACGTCATTGTACCTCTATCTTTTTCACATTTTTCTTCCTCTTCTTTCCTTCTTTTCCTTCCCTGGGCGCGCGACGGTGTCAGTCTTTTCGACATAATTCCGCTACAGTGTCAATCTTCTTCGTCTTGGGGTCACGGTCCGGCCAGATTCAGGCAACTGGCCTTTCGACCCGCCCCCCTCACAGAGGACAGGTACATTGCAGAGAGCCAGGAACTAGAAAAAAGGCCTCTTCATTATTTAATAGTCTTCACTATTAAGTTATGCTGCTGTGGGCTTATATAATATTTCGTAATGGCGCTGGTAAAAATAAGAATTTATATACATATATACTGTTGTTTTTTTCCCTCTGCCCGTTGCGGCGTTGTTCTTTATTCACACACACTCGTTATCCAGTCAGTGGATCTAGTCCCCAATGATCCTCCCCTCACTCAAGCTTTTACTCTACCGTGATAGAGCGGAGTGAGAGAATAAATCACCAGTTTTAATGACCAAAAGCCGAGTGTCACAGCCCCGTTATTTATGTACCCCAAGATAAGAGAAGACCAGTGGTGAGTTTAATCGTCAGGCTTTTCTGTGATGTCTGCAACAAGCTTCTACTGACAGTGTTTCACTATCAGCGGCTACAGACAGGGTGTATCCACCATCACAGAAACCTACTCACACTTTTATCTGTTTGTGTTCTCTATTATCCTCGAAACCTCCCACACAAAAATCCCACAAATAAACACAACTTTAGGTATTTATTATACTTTGGTGCCCAGAACCTTAGGTCCCAGACCTACAATTTTTCTTTGGTTCCCAGAACCTGAGGTCCCAGAGTCGGTGGCTTTCTAGGCTCACCTAGGGGCTATCCCCCTGTGGCGCTTTTAGTCTTTAATGCCTAATGTATATTCGAGGGTCTCTACAGCCTCCGGCCTTTCTGAACGTCTTACTGAGCACCGTTTATGCGCCTAGGACCTGTCAGGATTTAAGATCCCAACACCTCTTTACCTTTTACTCTTATACTGATTCCAAATCAGTTTACCAGGCCTTTCTTTCAAATCGTCAGTCCACCGGCTAAATTTGGATTGAATTAACCTCTAGGAAACATACTGACTTTCTCCACCAATTTAGATTATAGGCCAAATCACAATCTTTACTTCTTAAGAAGAATAGGTGACTGCTTACCTTTTGTCAGTGATGGGCCCTTGTGGAGAAGTTCAGTCAGTCCCAGGAGGTTCCCAGTGACTCTGCTTGGTCACCGGTCCAACCTCTGCAGCTCCTTTTACCCACTCCTCCTTGTTAGAATCACGTCCGGGGTCACCAAGTTTCTCTGTAGGAATTTTACACACAATACTTTAGTCAAATCAGAAGGACCTCACAGAGTATATATTACGTAATTCATATTCTACAGGAGGCTTCCTGGAGTCAGCAGAGTCGTTCGCAGTTTAGTGCGCCAGCAGGCATTTATTAGCAGAAGGACATCGGATGATACAGACGTCTGGAGAAATGTGCTATTCTCTATCTAGAGTAACTGTGTGCAACACAGTACCCATGATCAGAGGCAAGAAGTTCTGATATCTATCAGGATCAGGAAGGCCGTTCCTCCCAATCACGCCTCTCCAGGTGTCTCCATCAATGCCCATGTGGGCGTTGAAGTCTCCCAGCAGAACTATGGAGTCCCCTACTGGAGCCCCATGCAGGACTCCCTTCAGGGTCTCCAAGAAGGCAGAATACTCTGAACTGCTGTACGGTGCATTTGCACAAACAACAGTCAGAGTTTTCCCCCCTACCACCCACAGGCGTAAGGCAGCGACCCTCTTGTCCACCGGGGTGAACTCCAACACCGTGGCGCTCAGCCGGGGGTTTGTGAGTATCCCCACACCCGCCCGGCACCTTACACCCTGGGCAACTCCAGAGAAGAATAGGGTCCAACCCCTATCCAGGAGTACGGTTCCAGAACCGAGACTGTGTGGAGGTAAGCCCCACCAGATCTAACTGGTAGAGCTCCACCTCCCGTACAAGCTCCGGCTTCCTCCAGGCAGGGCCTCTCTTCCTCTTCTTCGTTTGTCCATTGAGTCTTTGTGAACCATTCTTAGTCCGGCCCCTCGCCTGAGACCACTTTGCCATGGGAGACCCTACCAGGAGCACTAGGCTCCAGACAACACAGCCCTCAGGAACACACAAACCTCTCCACCACGATAAGGTGATGGTTCCCAGAAATTAAATCCAAAATTTTATGAGTCGAGTTAGTTCACAATTAATTCGGTGATTCATTTATTCAAGCCATAATACGTGTAGACTATCCCTACAGTTATATGGTTGCAGGAGAAACATGGACATATGTAGTACACTTGTTCATTTGTGTCTGCAGCCAGCAAAGTGTACCGAGCTGACAGATGGATGACAGCGCCAGCTGTTTATTTACGGAGAATCTTTAACTCGGTGTCCTAACAGCACGCGACTTGAGCGAGTGTCACCGATCAAATCACTTAGATTTCTCCGTCTCCTGTTGTATTGTCCTTGTATTGCAGCTGCATGCTGTTTGGATCTTCACTTTTGTCGGACGCCTGGTGCACGTTGAAGGTGCCACGATGGACAAAGTAGAGCTGGTTATGAAGTTGAAATTATGAATTATCTAAACGAGACAGCCTCATTTCACTACGAAACCTAAATACACCTGCTGTTGTAACTAAACAGGCCAGATAAGGAGGAAATAACTCTCACTACAGTGTGTGTGACTGTGTTTGGGGCTGAGATCCCACTTCAGCCAGAGAAGCGAAAACTTTTTGTTGTTGCTTTGTTTTGTTTACAAAAAGCAACGATGGAGCTTTTTTGTTTACAAAAAGCAACGATGGAGCAGTGCAGACGTATTGTCCATATTATCTCCACGTGTAGATGTCATGTCCATATTTATGACTATGTAACAACATAGCAATGGTTGTTTGCATAGCAGATATCAGAACCTTTCTACAGCTATGCAACATCAACAGTGAAAGCCAGTTTTGCTTATCCCTTTACTTCTCAGTGGGGGGTTGCTTAAGTGCCATCTAGGAACCAAAACGCATGCTAAAGTGTCCTCATGGAGCCAAAATGTACTAAAGTGTCCTCTAGGAGCCAAAACGCATGCTAAAGTGCATGCCCTCTAAGAGCCAAAACGTGTGCTAAAGTGCCCTCTAGGAGCCAAAACGTGAGTTAGGGCGCACTCACACTGTCCTTCCGCACCGCGACCTGGGCTTTAGGGTACTTGTCCCCCCTCCCTCTCCCCTCTCCCCCCGCGCCCCAGCCCCGTTTGTACTCACACTGCCAGGGCCTCGGCCAATGCTTCTTGCTGTCCATACACCATCACGCCGTAACACGTCACACGCATTGATCGCGTGTGTGTGGCTTTGTTTACAAATCTTTCCACAGACCTCGGAGTTTTTGTGCGTCTTGTCGACTGTTTTTGAATATTTTCATCCGACCAAATCTGCAGTAAACACTCCACCTCCGCGCATGGTCCATCCTTCTATTTTCTATGTCCGAACAGGCGCACATAACGCTACTGCCGTAGGGCTCGTGCTCGTACACAAGCGCACGCTCGTGCTTGTACATGTGCAAACGGCTCCGCTAAAGCCCACCTCTTTCAAGCGGGCCGAGGGCGGCTGTTATGCGCGGAACGGGTGCACTCACACTGCTTAAATGTACTAGGCTTTCCTTTTCCTTTTCTCCCCTGCCCTTCAATAGGTCTGTGCACGCCACTGCTTCTGACGTTCTGACAATGGAGATCTACGGTTTGGTCAGATACATTTTAATATTGCTTGAGATGTCTTCAATGCCAACGGTCCAGAACTGGTTTTAGGAGTAGAAAAAAAGTACACAAAAAGAGTAAAGATTATCCATCGCTGCCGTAAAGGAAAATTACAAATAAAATACATTTCCTACTAATCGCTCCCCGGCGATCAGCCCCTCCCGGACATGCATGGGGTGCGAGGGCCCGTTCATCGCTGCTTGCAGCTTTAATTATTATTATTATTATTATTATTATTTTTCCTCCTCTTAAATCGCATTTTTGCTCGATGCGCTTTCATCTACATGTACGAAAATTGGTAAGTATGTGAAGAATGCGGAGACCCACGAAAATATTCTCTTATGGTATGCCCTAAACACAACAGGAAGTCCGCCATTTTGATTTAACCGTGTCATTTTTGTTGATTTTGGGACGTTTTTTACAAAAACTTTGCCCTGTACTTTAATGTACTCGTCCTAGAGATTTCAACGGAATGACTTCAAAGTTGGTCTGTACACCTTCAAGACATGGCCGACGCTAAATTGCTGAGCAAACACGCTTTCATCACTCAGCCTGGCTGTGACGGGGCCTCAAATTTCGCCCGCACGCCATGAACCAGGGAGTGGTCTTTAACACTTTAAAATCATGACCATACATTGTCCAATCTGTCCCAAACTTCTCAGGCATGATTGGACTCTAAGCCTTAACACATCTATAAGACAATATTTACGTATAGTCATAGCGCCCCCTGCTGGTAACAGGAAATTACGTTTTATACTTTGATGTCCTCGGCCTGACTGGTTCATCACATCCTCCTCAAAAGTGGTGATGAGAGCCTTAAGACGTGAATGATGCTTCATTGTGAACATGGGAAGATGTCGTGTAACGGCACAGCTGTGGCCCCACGCCGAATTTCGACAAAAGACACATAGCGTCTTCATAACGCCCCCTACTGGCGTCAGGAAGTTACATTTTATATCTTTTGATGTTTTTTTCCTAGCCGGTTGAACACATCCGCCTCAAATCCTGTCAGCACAAACCTAAGACCTTCATGATGCTTGATTATGTAGCTTTTGGCTTTTCATCAAATTCTGTTGTCGTGGCGACCATCCTTCTCCGTGAAACAGGAAGTGGTTGTAACTTCAACATACAGTACATTGTCCAATATGCCCCAAATTTCTCATGATTCATAACAGTCCAGGGCTGAACACATCTGCATCTCAATATTTAGTAGTAAGCATAATGCCCCCTACTGGCAACCGGAAAAATGACAAATATCTACAGATTTACATGAAACTTATGTTGTGAGTTCTTAACTTGATGTAGGGTAACACAATGCATGTTTTGTGTATCTTGAGTAATGGCAGGCATTTTGTCCCGCCCGCCATAAACAGGAAGTCACTCTGGGCAATTCATGCTAGAGTTAAACTGCACCACATTTCCCAGAGATGAGTAGAGTCTAGGCTTGAGGACAACTACATACCAATATTGACTGGTTACAGACGTGCTGACGTTTTACGGTGACGTATTACGTAATTTCGGTGCTTGTGTGTTGGTCACTCGCTGTTTCACTGTTTGCTGCTCTCACTAAATTCAGCTGTTTTTGCTATATTATTCCCCACAGCGGCTAACTATAGCTTAACATTTAAACATCCACTAGTTCTACTCAAGCACTCACAGCTCTCCTTTCAGCCGCTTTCTCGCTTTCAACGTTACATGCTGTTAGCCACTTTAGCTTAGCAGTTCGCTTCACGGCTGGTGATGGCTTCCCCCGCTCTCTCTTCTGCTCTCTCTTGCTTAGAGTGTCGTATGTTTAGCTACTCCTCTGCCTCGTTTAGTGATAATGGTAAATGTAATAAGTGTAGTGTATTTGTAGCAGTGGAGGCGAGTGAGTTAGAGGCACGGCTCCGCACCATGGAAGCTCAGTCTTACGCTACGGTAGCTACCGACACCAGGGACTATAGTAAATGTGTCCCTGGGGCCAGAGCAGGCGACAGAGTCCTTTTTGGAACTGCTGGCTAAGGATAAACGTAAATATGGTAATATCGTTATTCACGTTGGCGGTAATGAGACCCGAAGGTCACTAAAATGAATGTAGAGTCGGTGTGTGCTTATGCAAAAACTATGTCGGACTCCGTAATTTTCTCTGGTCCCCTGCCCAACTTGACTTGCGATGACATGTATAGCCGCATGTCATCATTCTGTCGCTGGCTGTCTGGATGGTGCCCGGTAAATAATGTGGGCTTCGTAGATAATTGGCAGTCTTTCTGGGGAAAACCTGGTCTTATTAGGAGAGACGGGATTCATCCTACTTTGGAGGGTGCCGCTCTCATATCTAAGAATCTGGATGCAGTTGTTAGCGGTCTAAAACCATGACAACAACCCAGTTGTGATCAGGAAGCAGAGTCGCAGTTTAATACACCTCTCTGCGCTGCCCTTATCACAGATGCCCAGGAAGCAGAGTGGCAGTCTTACACACCTCTCTGCGCTCCCTGTAGAGCGTTTTCCAGCTCAGTATAGTATACAAACGCTCTCTGCCCCACGATCATTTAAATTAACCAGATAAAAAATGAACAAAAGAGGAGCTATACAGAAAAACTTGCATACATACATACATATACAAATCAACACAAAATCTGCGATTATGCAACAAAATCATAAAATAAAATGTCAACTTTTAAACATCAAATCTCTGCCATCTAAAGCTGTATTAGTAAATGATCTGATATCAGATAATCATATTGATTTACTCTGTCTGACTGAAACCTGGCTGTGTCATGAAGAATTGAGAGTTAGCCTAAATGAATCCACTAGGTCGTCTGCGCAGTTGGATCAGCGAGGCTTGTCTGCTACCGTCCCGGCTTGGATTCAGCTCTTCAGGTGGCTGCAGCTCTGCACGTGGCTTTTGTTTAGTGGTCAAAGAAGTTCTGACCGGTTCTGTCGGGCTGGTGTCGCGAGTTCAATGCAATTTGCCGGCCGGACAAAAAGGCAAAGATAGCACGAGGGGTTTTACTATACTTATAAAAGAGGAAAATGTAGCGTAGAAAACAAAGTTGCGCGATAAAAATAGATTAAAACGAAAATACTTCAACAAGAAAACAAAATATAAAGTAACATTTCGGGCGAACTTTTGGATAACAAAGTTGAACAAAAGAAACAAAAGAAAACAAAATGCAGGAAGCGCAGAAGAGGGGGAGAAGAGAGCGTGAAGAGAGAAGAGTACAGGAGGTGAAGAGTGGAGTAGAGAGAGAAGAGGCAAGAGTAGTTGACACCTCTTCTCTGTTTTCCTTTATCTCCTCGGAGGAGCGAGAATGGGGGTCTTGGCCTAAGCCAACCCTCTGGTTCTGAGCGAATTAACTGCTTTATATTCCAGAATTCGAACAAGGAAGATTAATCTATCTCTGGTTGATTTTCCGTTATTAATCTTTCTCATATCCAAATTAACCAAAGTCTTTAGGCAGGCAGTTTTAACATAACCTTACTGAGTGAAGGGAAGTATTATTAAAACACAGGATATTTCAGGAATTAGACAGACTTTGCCCTTCCGAAACCACATAAACATAATCACAACCAAGATACAAATAATGCATACACAGTTACACATTTGGAAGAATGTCTTTGAACAGCCAGTTGCGATGAAACAGCAAACTTTAACTCTTTTTCAAACTTTCCAATTTATGTTTCTTGTCCTTATCACTGAACGTCCCTCTGTCTCCAGAGTGAGAGAGAGACCGACCCTTCAGTTCAAATTGCAGTCAGATTTGACGTTGATTTAGGATGAAAGGTCCTCCATCCTTGAGTTCTGGGTTTTTATTACCCTAGGATGGTTTGAGGTTGTAAAACACACCTTATCTCACATTGATACAAGTATAAAAACGTCTTAACTCCCACTTTCTTCCTGTGACGCTGAGCAGATAGTCAGACAGGGATTCCAAATTGTATTCACAAAAGAGCACTTCCTATCGAGGTTCCTACAATATTAATACTCATCTTCCTCGAGGCGGTGGCCGAGGAGGAGGCATTGCAGCTATTTATGACTCAGGCCTATTAATCAAACCTAAACTTAATTATAATTCCTTTGAAAGTCTTGTTCTTAGTCTTTCACATTCAACCTGGAACTGTGCAGCCAATTATACTTGTTATAGTGTACCATGCCCCTTGGCCGTACTCTGAATTTCTGTCTGAATTCTCAGAGTTTCTGTCATATTTAGTCCTTAAATCTGATAAAGTAATCATTGTAGGAGATTTTAATATTCACATGGACGTTGATAAAAATAGTCTTAGTATTGCATTTATCTCTCTATTAGATTTGATTGGTTTTAGTCAGAGTGTACATAAACCTACATAATCTTTTAATCACACCCTTGACCTTGTTTTGACTTATGGTGTGGAAATCAATGACTTAATAGTCTTTCCACAGAAACCTATTTTATCAGGCCATTACTTAATAACTTTTGAATTCATATTACAGAACTACTCACCTCTGGGCAAAAGTTTCTACACTAGATGTGTATCTGATAGTGCTGTAATTAAATTTACAGAAGCGATCTCAACTGCATTTAATTTAATGTATTATCCATATATTCAAGATTCCTGCACTTACTTCAGTTTCTCTGAAATTGATCACCTTGTTGACAGTGTTGCAGGCTCACTACGAACAACACTCAACTCTATTGCTCCTTTTAAAAAAAAGATAATGAAACAGAGGAAGTTAGCTCCGGGGTATAACTCACAAACCCGTGAATTAAAACAAATATCGCGAAAATTGGAAAGTAAGTGGCGCTCCACAAAATTGGAGGAATCCCACTTACTTTGGCAAGAAAGTCTAAAAACCTATAGGAAGGCCCTCCGTAATGCCAGAGCAGCCTATTACTCATCTTTAATAGAGGAGAATAAGAACAATCCTAGATTTCTTCTCAGCACTGTAGCCAGGCTGACAGAGAGCCACAACTCTATTGAGCCATGTACTCCTATAACCCTCAGTAGTAATGACTTCATGACCTTCTTTAATGAAAAAATTATAATTATTAGAGACAACATCAACTCGCATGGCACCAATATTTCTTCAAACCCAGCAACCTTAGAAACAACTGTGCGACCTGATTTATACTTGGACTGCTTTTTAACAGTTGACCGGAATAAATTAACGTCTACTATTTCAGCATCAAAGCCCTCTACTTGTCTCCTAGACTCTATTCGTACTAGGTTACTTAAAGAAGTGTTACTTTTGGTTAGCACTCCTGTATTAGATATGATTAATATGTCTTTATCAGCAGGTTATGTACCACAATCTTTTAAAGTAGCTGTAATTAAACCTCTTCTTAAAAATCCCAGTCTTGATCCTGAGGTACTAGCCAACTATAGACCTATATCTAACCTTCCTTTTCTTTCTAAGATCCTCGAGAAATTAGTTGCCAATCAGCTGTGTGACTTTTTACATAATAATGAGTTATTTGAGGACTTCCAGGATTTAGAGCGAATCATAGCACTGAGAAAGTACTGGTAAAAATTACTACCGACCTTCTAATAGCTTCAGACAAAGGACTTGTCTCTGTGCTTGTTCTACTAGATCTTAGTGCGGCCTTCGACACTATTGACCATCGCATCCTCCTACAGAGACTGAAACATCTAATTGGCATTAAAAGAACCGCATTAAGCTGGTTTAAGTCGTATTTATCAGATAGATCTCAGTTTGTACAACGACAAATCCTCCATGCACACTAAATTCAGTCACGGAGTTCCACAGGGTTCTGTCCTTGGAACGATTCTATTCACCTTATATATGCTTCCCTTAGGAAATATTATTATGCTTATTATGCTGATGATACACAATTGTATTTGTCGATCAAACCTGAAGAAACGGGTCAGTTAGATAAACTTCAAATGTGCAATAAGCAGATAAAAAGCTGGATGACCTGCAATTTTCTGATGTTAAACTCAGAAAAAAACCTAAGTTATTGCACTTGGCCCCAAAGGCCTCCAAAACTCAATAGCTAAAGATATTATTACTCTGGATGATGGGATGTTGTCCTCCAGCACCACAGTAAGAAATCTGGGTGTTATTTTTGATCAGGATATGTCCTTCGATTCTCACATAAAATTAATGACAAGGACTGCATATTTTCACCTGCGTAATATTGCGAAAATTAGGAACATTGTTTCTCAGAAAGATGCAGAAAAACTAGTCCATGCATTTGTTACTTCTAGGCTGGACTATTGCAACTCCTTATTATCAGGCTGCTCCAATAAGTCTGTTAAGAGTCTCCAGTTGTTCCAAAATGCTGCAGCTCGTGTACTGACTAAAACAAATCGAAGAGAACATGTTTCTCCTGTATTAGCCTCTTTGCACTGGCTACCTGTAAAATCTAGAATAGAATTTAAAATCCTTCTTCTTACCTACAAATCTGTTATTGGTCAGGCTCCGTCGTATCTTAAAGAGCTCATAGTACCGTATTACCTGACTAGATTGATGCGCTCTGAGAATGCAGGGCTACTTATTGTTCCTAGAGTCTCCAAAAGTAGAATGGGAGGCAGAGCCTTCAGCTACCAAGCTCCTCTCATGTGGAACAAACTCCCAAATGTTATTCAGGAGGCAGACACTGTCCCCATATTTAAGAGTAAACTTAAAACTTTCCTTTTTTGATAAAGCTTACAGCTAGGGCTTACAATCCCTTAACAATGTTGTTATTTTTTAAATGATTTTGTTCTGCTTAATGATGCTGCTATAGGCCTAGTCTTCCGGGGGAAAATACTTTTCCAGATACTCTGAACTTCTCTCCTCTCTGTCTGTATCATTCATGTCTCATCAATGCATGTTACTAGTTCAACTTCTTCTCCGGAGTTGTTTGTGCTTTTTCGTCTCGCAGGTCTCTGCTGATCGTGGTGGTGCCTGCTGCCGTGGTCCTGCATGACACTTCCTGCTGCTATTATCACTGTTACTCATATATAGTATCACTAGTCTAATAAACTATAAAATTTGTAGCCATATAAACACCATCAGTGGTATGTCTTGCTGTATCGTAGCTGCTTTTGCCACTACTCATCATTGACCATGTTTGCCACCATAATTATTATCATTGTCATATTCAATCACCTTAGAGACATGGCCGATGCTAAATTACGGAGAATACGCGTTTTCATCAATCAGCCTGGCCGTGGCAGGCCCTCAAATTTCACCCCCACGCCATTAACCAGGAAGTTGTCTTTAACACTTTACAATCATGACCATACATTGTCCAATCTGTCCCAAACTTCTCAGGCATGATTGGACTCTTGGCCTGAACACATCTATGTGACAATATTTACTTATAGCCATAGCGCCCCCTGCTGGTAACAGGAGATTACCTGTTTTCTACTTTGAAGTCCTCTGCCTGACTGGTTTATCATATCCTCCTTAAAAGTTGTGATGAGAGCCTTAAGACGTGAATGATGCTTCATTGGGAACATGGGACGATGGTGTTAAACGGCACAGCTGTGGCGACACAGCGAATTTCGATGGAACGCCATAACAAAAGACACCATTCAAATTGCACACCAGAGGTCCATTTCACGAAGCAGGTTCAACAAACTCTGAGTCTAACCCTGAAGTCTGAGTTGATCTACTCTGAGATAGGAAACTGAGTTTTCAGTTCCAGAATAGCACATTTGCGTTAGTTTTATCAACTCTGAGTAGTTTGACCTGGAGTTAAGCGCGTACACCACAAGTATAAAATGACAGCATCAATGGAGCCCTGATTCGACGAGTCACCATGGCAACGGGGAAGAGGAGGGCTCAGTACCACTGGAATTGGAAATATTAATGCGCTCGTACAGTGAGTTTGAGCATGTTTTTCACCGAAAGTGTAACACAACCAAAGTCATGTTTTTCGCCGAAAGTGTAACACAACCAAAGTCACGCTCTCATATCCCAGCAGATAGTGGGCCTCATTTATCAATCTTGCGTGAAAATTGGCGCAGATCTGAGTGCAGAATTGGTCGTACTACAGGACCCACGTGTGATTTATGAAACATTCGTATCTGACCAATCTCAGCGTACGAATGAGCGGGCCTTGATAAATGAGACTGCCAAATAGTACATCTTTATTTTGCTCCATGTCGGATGTCAGGATGCCGATCTCTGTGTCGGAAAAGTTTCTTTTTGGACCAGTGTTTCTCCTCGCCATGTTTGACCTCAGTGGGCGAGGCCTCCGAACCAGGAATATTTAAGGGCGCAACATGTTAATGACGATCGAATTCAGCCGCCGCATTTATCAAGGCCCGCTCATTCGTACGCTGAGATTGGTCAGATACGAATGTTTCATAAATCACACGTGGGTCCTGTAGTAAGACCAATTCTGCACTCAGATCTGCGCCAATTTTCATGCAAGATTGATAAATGAGGCCCACTATCTGCTGGGATATGAGAGCATGACTTTGGTTGTTAATGTTGGAAATGTAAGGACGGATTAGGTTGTGTATGTAAATGATGGACTGTGACGTGAAACTGTACCGCTCAAAAAGATAATTGCCTTGAAATGCAAGAACATCTATAATCAATAGTTTGATAATAATCTCCTGACGAATATTTAATTCTCTGCGCAGTATTCATTCACCTTCATCCACGGGATCATTATCAAAAGGACATGCCATGGTAGTGGAAATAGTCGCCACCTTATATAACTTATGACTGATTTTTGCAATGATTTTCTGAAAAAACAGACAGAACTATACTACGCCAAAATTCGCCTGATAACTGAATGAATGAGGAAATCAACTACCGTGTGTGGCTGAAAGGGGGTGGAGACAGAGAGAAACTCAAGGTTTGTTGAGAAAAACCTGGTCCCGACCAGGTAAGGTTCAGAGAGCATGTTACCATGGTAACTGACCGAGAGTTTAAGTTACCTCTCTCTGTGAAACAAGCTAGAGTTACCCCTCTTTCTCTGGTTTGAGTTACCTCCCTTTGTGAAACGGAAAACTCAGTTTCCCTCATTTCAGGGTTAACAGACTCAGAGTTTTCACTAAACCTGCTTTGTGAAACGGACCCCAGGTATTCAGATCTCTTCCAAACTTAACATGTTTGATAAGAGACCTGCCCTGAACACAGATAGCGCGACCTACCGGCGAAAGAAAGTTACATTTTATATATTTTGATGTTCTTTTCCTAGCCGGTTGAACACATCCACCTCAAATCCTGTCAGCACATACTCAAGACCTTCATGATGCTTGATCATGTAGCTTTTGGCTTTTCGTCAGATTCTGTTGTCATGGTGAGCATCCTTCGCCGTGAAACAGGAAGTTGTTGTAACTTCAACATACATTGCCCAGTATGCCCCAGATTTCACATGATTCATAACAGTCCAGGCCTGAACACATCTGCATCTCAATATTTAGTCATAACCATAATGCGCCCTACTGGCAACAGGAAAAAATACAAATATTTACCGATTTACATGAAACATATATTGTGGGTTCTACACCTGATGTAGGGAAACACAATGCATGTTTTGTGTACGTTGGGTAATGGCATGGCAGGTATTTTGTGCTGCCTGCCATAAAAAGGAAGTCACTCTAAGTTTAGCATGAATTGCTCAAACTGCACCAGAGATGGTAAGAGTCAAGGCATGAGGGCAACTACATGCCAACATCGACTAACAGACACAGCGCAACCTACTGGCAACAGGAAAATTAGACTTCTATGACAAAATGAATCAGATTTACATGAAATTCTCAATATCTAAAGCCACCTCCCCGACATGCACCGGGTGCGAGGACCCATTCATTGCTGCTTGCAGCTTTAATTTTAATGCTTGTCTTTAAGGGAGATGATGGATTATTTACTATTTACTATTTTTTGACTGTGAAAATAACATATGCTACTGCCCTATGATGTCTATCTCATTACTGTGATAGTTTCTTTCTGCAACTATTATATCTTGTAGTGTGATTATTCATTCATTCATTTATTCATCCTCAACCGCTTATCCCGGGGTCGGGGCTGGAGCCGATCCCAGCTGACATCGGGCGTGAGGCGGGGTACACCCTGGGCAGGACACCAGTCTATCGCAGGGCACATAGAGACGAACAGAGACAGACAACCATTCACACCTAAGGGCAATTCTTAGAGTAATCAATTAACGTAACACGTGCATGTCTTTGGATTGTGGGAGGAAACCGGAGTACCCAGAGAAAACCCACGCAGACACGGGGAGAACATGCAAACTCCACACAAAAAGGACCAGGCCGGGATGCGAACCTGGAACCCTAATCTCATTAGAATTAGTCTAGAGGTATATCTGAATTTCAGTAAGAAGCATTACAGCACTAAACCTACATCTGGTGGTGGATCCATGATCGTTTGGGCAAGTGAAGAAGGGCAGATGTGTTTCATTTTATCCCCCGCCCAATTTCCTTCTGCTCTCCAAGTGGCCTCCGTGTGACGTGTGCTGTTACTTTCGTGACTAAAACAAAGGAGCTCGTAGTGGATCTGAGGAGGGTAAAACCACCTGTGACCCCTGTCTCTATCAAGGGGGTCCCTATAGACACTGTGGAGGAGTATAAGTTCCTGGGGATGTACTTTAATAATAAGTTGAACTGGTCTAGAAACGCAGAGGCTGTCTACAAAAAGGGCCAAAGTTGACTCTTCTTCCTGAGGAGGCTGAGGTCCTTTAACTTCTCCCGGACGCTGCTGAGGATGTTTTACGAGTCTGTTGTGGCCAGTGCGATCTTCTTTGCTGTCACATGCTGGGGCAGTGGGCTGAAGGTCGCAGACACCAACAGACTGAACTAACTGATAAGGAGGGCCGGTGATGATGTGGGGGAGGAGCTGGATACCCTGACGGCCGTGGCAGGGAGGAGGATGCTGTCCAGGCTCCGGTCTATCCTGGACAATGTCTCCCACCCTCTCTACGACACACTGGCCTAGCAGAGGAGCACCTTCAGCAGAAGACTCCGTCACCCCCTCTCTGTAATACGGACTCAATCGTAAACAATCTGTTCTTCCCACATTTTACAGTACTTTGCACGTTATTACAGTACTTTTGATCTGTATATATATTACTATTGTAAATTTGATATTATATATATATATATATATATATATATATATATATATATATATATATATATATATATATATATATATTATTTTATATTTCTGTTTTTCCAAATATAGAGTATATTGTATGTATATATTGTTGTTAATATGTTGTTAGTATAGCTGGACTTTGCAACGGAAATAATTATTAAAGTATTTCTGATTCTGATTCTTATTAATGCCAAGGGCTGAGGGGAAGTGAAGGACAAATGAAACGCAGCTCAAGACTAGTAGAAAGAGGCTGAGTCACCAAACAAAAATGGCGGTGCTTTGGGGTATGACCCATGCACAATCTGCAATTGCCATGAGGCTCAATAGGTGGTGCACTATCATAGAAAGAGAGAAAGAAATGGCGCACCCAAACAGCACCTGATAGGAAACCATCACTTTATTTCTAGCGCCATCTGCTGGAAGCCTGCAGCAGCAGATCCAGTTCCACTGTGCATGTGTCATACCCCTAAAGCACCGCCATTTACAGTATGTTTGGTGTCCTAAGCTGCGTTTCATTAGTTGCTCAACATGCCCTCCTTCACTTCCCACACGTCACACACAGGGGGAGGAGCGTGGGATGAAATGAAACACACCTGCCCTCGTTCACTTCATTCCAAACTATCATGGATCCACCACCAGGTGTAGGGTTAGCGCTGTACTGCTTCTTACTAATAATCAGAAATACCTTTAGACTCATTTTAATGAGATGAAGGTGTTTTCTATGGATGATTGCAATATATCTGCACCGTCTGCACTTTGTAAACAGCTGCATCCGTCTTTGATTCAGACATTTCTGTTTGTGATCTGTATCATGATTATCATAATTATTATTGCTATGATAAATTGCAAAATAACATTTATTCCATGCTGTGACGGAGCGCCTTTGAACGCCCGTCACTCCGCTCTTTCTCTCAGAGAGTGCTGGTGCTGGGAGCGCACGCTGCGCTCTCATTGTTCCGGTGGAGCCATGCTCCATCCAAACATTATGCTCACAGACAGCATCTCGCGGTCCAACAGTGACACAAACTTTCGCCCATTTCCATGAACTCTGTTTGCCCACCGTAGGTCGTCGAGGGTGCACAATCGTCGCCTACGCAACACACACACACACACACACACACATAGTGATGGGACAAATGAACTGAGGCATTTGAGGCTTGTCTCGAGTAAAAGTGGGCGTGTCAAATGAAGCCGCGCTTCGAGGCCTGTATCGCTTCCGGAAAATGACGTAACCGATGACAAACGAGGCCTCGGTTTGGACAGATCACGTCATTGGTTCGTTCACCGTATCACTTCCCAATAAAACGCTTCAAACCTCGATGCACGCTGTGGGTGTTGTAGGCGTTTAAGGTGAGAAGAGTTGGAGAGAGTTAGTGAGAGTTAGTGAGAGTTAGTGAGAGTTAGTGAGAGTTAGAGAGAGTTAGTGAGAGTTAGTGAGAGTTAGAGAGAGTTAGTGAGAGTTGGAGAGAGTTGGAGAGAGTTTGTCAGAATAAGAGTAGCAGTAGCAGGAGAGTAGGAGAAGTAGAAGGAGTAGTGTAGATCATTTCCCCCACTGTAGGGCTTTGATGTGAGATATATATTTTTCTTTCCTTTTACACTGGTTTGTGTTTGTTTGTGTGCATGTCAGTTATTATGTTTGTAAATGTCACTCCTGAGTATATATGTGCACCTTCTGTCACTTTCTTCAGTCACATACACTCTACCTTGACTCATGTATGTAAAGACGTCACTGGGAAGCCACAGTTTGACAGCAGTGTTGTGTTACTCATTCTTAAAGATAACATGTTTAAGTGAAATATGTACAACTGTTTTGTGTATCATAAATAAAATGAGTTGAAAAAATAAACACTGGTGTTGGGCAATGATTTATTCATGTGATGGTGCATGTATATGTTAAGCGTGATTTTACTACAAAGCACTGTAGGAGCATTAACATTCCTGCCAGTTCCATTTTTGTTTGTTTTGCCACAAATTCCTTTTCACAAAGATGGAGCCAGCAAGAAAGAGGAAGTCCTCACCTGTATGGGAGTATTTTGAGTTGGCTGATCATAATAAGGTTTGTATGTGTAATGATATACATAAAATAGTGAATATTGTATACTCGCTATACACTGAACTATCAGTCCTAATATGTATGACTTCCTTAAAGGTGAGGTGCTTGCTGTGTGATAAACAGCTAACATACAGCAACAACACTTCCTCCATGCTTCGCCATTACAGAGCACTGCATGAGCATGCCCAGCCTGCCAACAGGCCGGATACAAGCCAAAGTACCATCAGATATTTTTTTGCATGTTGTCAAAATCTCGTGTTCAGCTCCTACAACACACCAGCATCACTGTTAATTGATAACTGTTACAGGTTCCAGAAAAGCAATGGTGGATGAGGCTGTGGTCAACACGATCATCAAGGACTCCCAGCCGTTCTCCGTTGTGGAGGATGTGGGCTTCAGGGAGCTCATGCACCTAATGGATCCCAACTATATTCTCCCCAGTAGAAAGGTGTGTGAACAGAGCCAATGTGGTCATTTTTATGTTGGTCATCATAACAGCTCTTCTTTTCACCCTCAGGCTCTGAAAGCAATGGTGGATATAAAATATCAGGAGGCCAAGGAGAAGGCCAGAGAGCAGGTCCAGAAGGCTGTGGCTGTCAGTCTCACGTCTGACATGTGGACGTCTATCAATATGGACGCCTACCTGGCAGTGACGTGCCATTTCATTGACGATGAAGACCGTCTCTGCACTACTCTGCTTGGGGTGCAACATTTTCCAAAGGCCCATACAGCAGAAAACCTTGCAGCGGGGCATGTACAGCTCATGGAGGAGTGGGGCATCAGAGATAAGGTGAAGTGTCTTGTCACTGATGGCGCATCAAACATGAACGCTTGTGTGAGACAGCTAAATGTGAGGCATGCAATATGCATTGCTCACACAATAAACCTTATTGTTCGCAAGTCCTTCGATGATGTGGAAGGACTAAATGAATTAAGGCAGAAATGTAGGAGGTTGGTGACCCTCTTCCGCACAAGCACTACTGCGAAAGAGCGACTGGTCCAAGTGCAGGAGCAGATGGGAAGGCAGCCCTACAAAATGATAATAGAGGTAGACACGCGTTGGAACAGCACATTCCTTATGTTGCAGCGGCTGTATGAGCTAAGAGAGCCAGTGGGGGCAGCCCTGGCCTCACTGAAAACAGACATTACCCCCCTTACAGCAGCTGAGTATGACTCTGTGAACAACACTCTGAGTGTACTCGCCCCATTCCACCAAGCAACAGTTGAGGTTTCTGCTGAGAAGAGGGTATCCTCCTCAAAAGTGATACCTCTCATGAAGATGTTGCATCATGCAATAACAAACAAGATGCACACAAAGAATGCATCCACCATTGCGAGGCAGCTGGGGGACAACCTTGTTCGACGTCTGAGGGACCACATGAGTTCTTTGGAGTCAGCAGGTGGCCTGACAATGCCAACTTTATTGGATCCAAGATTTAAAAAATTAGGATTCAAATATGCAACCAGGAGACAAGAAGCAGTGAACCGGCTGAAAAATGAGTGTGCAAATGTAATAAGGCATGAAGCCTCATCTGCCCCCCCAGACCAGCTGCAAAACACTCGCGTGGCTCAATCTGGTGGCAATAGTAAGTAACCCCATCTGTATCCTTGATTATGACAGTGGTATTGTGCATGACACCCCACCCCCCTTTTTTGTTATTAGGTGAACTTTGGCGACTGTTGGATGACGCCATAAACAGCAGCGGGAGCAGCTCAAGTGTGGTGGCAGATGCCGTGATTGAAGTGGATCGTTACTTGGCAGAGATGAATATTTCAAGGGATGAGGATCCACTCGTATATTGGCATGGACATAAAGCCATGTATCCACACCTTTACAAACTGGTAGTAACCTGGTTATGTTCGCCAGCGTCTTCAGTGCCATGTGAGAGGGTTTTTTCGAAGGCTGGAGAAGTGTTGTTTTTGTTTATCCAAAAACATTGGAAAAACTAGTGTTTTTGAATAAAAATACAAACTCTTGAAATGTTGTCATTGGTATTTTAATTAAGAACAGAGCTCCATGTCTGTGTTGTTGTCCACATACTTACACATGATCATACTATAGAAATATCCATTGTTTATTGTTCCTGCACACATAAGTAAATCATACATGTCAGCTCAAGTCGTGGTACAATGGCATTGACTGTAATTTAATTTGTCCAGCAGATGGCAGTATTCACTGTTTCATTGAGGCCTCGATGAGTGAACCTTTTGGTGGAGCAATGGGCTGGAAAGCCTCAGTGATTCACAGGGCTTCATTTGCCCATCACTACACACACACACACACACACACACACACACGCATACACACACGCTCACCTGCTGTTGCTGTAGAGGTCTGTCTCGGGTTCACGGCCGAACCGAGGCAGTGCCGGATCCTGAGTTAAATAGCGCTGGTTGGCGCGCTTCCATGGGTCAGCTGACCACGGACGTTATTAATATTATGATTTAAGATGAATGTATGGGGAATTGAGATGTTTTGTGTGAACAATGGCACAACTGTATGGAGGGTTGTTAGTGCCACACACTGACATGAAAGTTAATGGGTTTTTTTTTTTTTTTGTGGTTGGGTATTATATTTCCCTGTTTGTGTGGAAACCCCTGTGCTGGGATAATTGGTTTGCCCGGGGGAGGGGCCAAAGGGTATATATAAAGGAAGCTTTGCTCCCTTGAGGGAGAGCATTTTGGCTGAGAGGCATGTGGGTCCTAATTGCTTTTGTAAATCCTGTTGTAAATATTTATCCTCTCCTTCCTGTTGTAAATAATCCTGCTACTTTTTGCTTTGCTACCTCTGGATATTTTTGGGTTTTGGTGTCAATAAAAAAAGTCCCCACACTGAAGTTTGTCGACTGGGCCATCATCTATCAATCTCAAAGTCCGAACCCCAACATTTGGTGTCAGAAGTGGGATGGCCAGTGGACAGGGAGCACGCATCCGGTACAATGGAAGACGTACTGGACTGCGCTCACAGAAGCAGGAACCAGCTCGTGAGGAAGATTTCGAGGAGGGAGCCTGGTCCACAGACGAGCAAGGCGGAGGAGCTGCTGCAGCTCCAGTCCTGAAGGCCGGCCCCGGAGCTCCAAGTGCAGGAGAGGAGCTGGTGGCGGTCATGAGGACCTTCCTTGAGGGACAGCAGAAAAGAGAGGAGGGGTTTCTGGCAGAGTTAAGGGGACTCCGGGCTGCGTGGCCAGCCCCGCAACTGGTTCAGGCAGTGGCAGAGCGAAGGCCAGACGCACCTATCCAAGCACCACCCAGTGCCCCATCACTACCTGAGTCGCTTATGAGCCTGAGAATGGACTTGCCTACTCCTGCTGAGCCTCACCACAGTCCCCCCTTAAGGCCACCAAGGTTTGGGGTGAGCAGTGGGGCAGAACCTCCTAGGCCGGAGAGCAGACCCTTTGGCGACCCCAAGATCCCACAGTACCTAGCTGGAGAGGACATCGGAAATGACCTGCTCCGCTTCGAGCGTATTGCGAGAACGTGGGGTTGGCCAAATGGGGAGTGGGCGTGTCGCCTGGTGCCTCTGCTCACGGGGAAGGCGCTCGAGGCGTACACAGAAATGGACGAGGACAGGGCTCACTGGTACCCTGACCTGAAGGCAGCGCTCCTGACAAAGTTTGACGTCTCTCCGGAGACTTATCGCCAGCAGTTCTGGTCCCTGGCAGTTCCAGCGGGAGAGAACCCAACAGAGACTTACCACCGCTTAAAGGGTCTCTACCGTCGATGGATTCGGCCACAGCAACACACAAAGGAGCAGATCGGTGAGCAGGTCATTTTGGAGCAGCTGCTGCGTGTCTTCCCGCCAGACATCCGCACCTGGGTGAAGGAGAACGAGCCGACAGATGGGCTAGCTGCAGGCAAGCTAGCGCTGCAGTACCTCAACGCCCGGAGGGGAGGCCCAATTGCCTACCAGGGTGGTCCCAGTCGTCACGTTCCATCGCAGCGCCTCTGACGGCGAAGGACCAGAGAAACCCGATCATCTGGAACGACGACTGAGGCAGCATTCCGAGCTCTCAAGGCATGTTTGTGCTCTTCGCCAGTCCTGAGGAGCCCCGACTCCAGCCAGCGGTTCCTGGTCCAGACCGATGCCTCAGCTGTGGGACTGGGGGCAGTCCTGGCCCAAGGTGAGCCTGGTGACGAGCGACCGGTGCTGTACCTGAGCCGCAAGCTGCTGCCAAGTGAGACCAGGTACTCCACTGTGGAGAAGGAGGGCCTGGCCATCAAATGGGCCCTGGAGAGCTTGAGGTACTACCTGCTGGGGAGGGAGTTCGACTTAGAGACTGATCATCGGGCTCTGACATGGATTAACTCCATGAAAGAGCACAACAGTCGTCTCACCCGCTGGTACCTCTCTCCAGCCGTACCAGTTCCAGATCCGACATCGAGCTGGCAAGAACAATGTGGTAGCTGATTATCTCTCCAGGTTGCTGCACATCGTCAACCTCGGGGAGGAGAGGGATAATGTGACGGAGCGCCTTTGAACGCCCGTCACTCCCTGACCGGCGCGCTCTTTCTCTCAGAGAGTGCTGGTGCTGGGAGCGCACGCTGCGCTCTTATTGTTCCGGTGGAGCCATGCTCCATCCAAACTGTATGCTCACAGACAGCATCTCGCGGTCCAACAGTGACACAAACTTTCGCCCATTTCCATGAACTCTGTTTGCCCACCGTAGGTTGTCGAGGGTGCACACTGGGCGCCTACGCAACACACATACACACGCATACACACACGCTCACCTGCTGTTGCTGTAGAGGTCTGTCTCGGGTACACGGCCGAACCGAGGCAGTTCCGGATCCTGAGTTAAATAGCGCTGGTTGGCGCGCTTCCATGGGTCAGCTGACCACGGACGTTATTAATATTATGATTTAAGATGAATGTATGGGGAATTGAGATGTTTTGTGTGAACAATGGCACAACTGTATGGAGGGTTGTTAGTGCCACACACTGACATGAAAGTTAATGTTTTTTGTTTTTTTTGTGGTTGGGTATTATATTTCCCTGTTTGTGTGGAAACCCCTGTGCTGGGCTAATTGGTTTGCCCGGGGGAGGGGCCAAAGGGTATATATAAAGGAAGCTTTGCTCACTTGAGGGAGAGCATTTTGGCTGAGAGGCATGTGGGTCCTAATTGCTTTTGTAAGTCCTGTTGTAAATATTTATCCTCTCCTTCCTGTTGAAAATAATCCTGCTACTTTTTGCTTTGCTACCTCTGGATGTTTTGGTGTCAATAAAAAAAGTCCCCACACTGAAGTTTGTTGACTGGGCCATCATCTATCAATCTCAAAGTCCGAACCCCTACACATGCGTTTACAGATAATGTTGAGAAGAAACCATACAAGTCAAGTATATACAAACTAAGTAGACTAAATATTTACTGCAACCTGTAATTTTTCAGCAAAATATTAAGCATCAATGATATTTTCTTCAGAAATGATCTGCTAAACAGGTGAACAGCCGACACACAAGAAAACAGACTTACAATAAGATATTTTTTTTTATAGAAAACTGAAACTGAAAAGTGTCGGTGCAGTTTTTTAATGATGATAAAATGTTGCTTTATATATGCATATTGTTCTTCTTTAGTGGTGAGTAATCACAGAGTTTTACGTCCATTACTGCCACCTACCCATTGATGTATTCTCTTCCACCAAATTCATAACTACAATGCATTGTGGGTGATATCCACCTCTTGACTGACCATCGTCATTCCCTCGATCACTCACCTCCGAGGGTCCATCTCACCAAGTTCACTTCAGTTTATCAGACTATTGGAACGACAGATGATGGAGCTGGGAATTCCCCCTAGGGCAGTGCTGAGGGGAAGTGAACAAGGGCATGTTCAACCACTATTGAAACACAGCACTAGCCTCCTTCCATAGCCTTGGAAAAGACAAACCACTTTCAGCAGCGTCACTAACATGACACCGTATGAACATCTAGAGAGTGAATGTCTCCACAGACATTCACATTGGAATACTCTGCAAAACGACAACAAGTGCTTTCATTAGTCAGTCATATGATCAATCACCAACAGGGAAACCTACTGGCAGATTTTGGTTTTAAAAAGAAATCAAAAACGAATGACTGAAAAGCAGCAAGAGGCGAGTTCTTTGGCAGATGCTAGCCTGAGGACAACCAACACCACCGCTACACTTGTGGGGACTGCTGCCGGTGAAAGCCTGCCAACAGCCGACAGCTCAGAGGCCGCTGACAACGGTGACGCCACCTGCCTCTCTCTACCGGCTAACTGGACCAGCCAGCAGTGGAGAGAATAGAAGTCACGCAATACCTGTTTCTTAAGGATGGAAACTTGGGTGGGCAATTTGCAGAAACACAAAGACTCTTCTGCTTTCTGAAAAGGTAATTGGCATGCACTTATCAGAAGAGTGGATTAATGGAGATGTAAGCGGCAACGCACCAAAAGGATTGCGTAAGAACTCTTTTAACTCTGTATTGTCTTTAAAATGACATTCGCCTTTTTGACTGTGCAATAAAAAAAAAGAAAAACATCTATGGTAGTGTCCACTTCGACTGTGCGCTCTCCCGCGAGGGGCACGGACTTCTCCGCGAGCAAGACTAGTAGAAAGAGGCTGACTCACCAAAACAAATGCCTGAGCTTTGGGGTATGACACATGCGCAGTCTGCAATTGCCGTGAGGTGGTGCACTGCCACAGAAAGAGAAAAAGAAACTGGAAAGAAACTTCCTCATAGACATATAAACATAGACGCAGCTTCGACTGCTGTAGTCCACTAGAGCTAGGGCCACTCTCTCCTACAGTGCAAGCAGAGTTACTGAGTGATGTGATTTCTGATAGGGGCATCTTATTAAAAGTATTTTATTGTATAAAACAAATGTGTTTTGTTTGTATCTTTCTTTGACAATAGCTGATGGTATATTTAGACCTGTAGTTTCACTTTTACGGCGCTGTGTCAGACTGTGTCAGAATGAACGTCTATAATGAACTACAACAAATGTGCATTCATTCACAGAAAATTGTGTGTGCGTAATTATATTGTATTACTATTCTTATCATTATCATTGTGTGATTATATTATAATTCTATTATTTTTATTATTGCCCGTATTATTATTGTTGCTATTGCTATTATTATTATTATATTGATATTATGTTATCATTGTTATTATTATAATTATTATTATAAATACCTATCTTTTTTTTGTAGCCATAAGATCTGTTGTCTCTATGCCTTCTGTCAGAAGCTCCTCTGCAAATAACATTAAGTAGAATTTGTATTTGGGTAGTTAAACCAGCATTTTTAAAATATCCAAGCACCCTATATCATAGCTACATCTGTGTCGGTTTTAACAAATCAATACGTTTGTAATTGGGCCATAATTCAGTGAATAACCCTACTTAGAGATTGAGAAGTATCCCTTTCCTTCGTATGTTGATGCACCGCTGCCTCGCTAGACCTGTTCCATGATGGCTGCGCTTTAGGCACGTCCTTCCACAGTCGATGCGGCGTCTATGTTTATATGTCTATGAACTGCCCGAGCGCACCCAAAGATCACCTGAGCGGGAAACATCACTTTATTCGTAGCACCATCTGCTGTAGCCCTCAGCGCTTCTCCAGTTCCACTACGCGTGTATTGTATCCTAAAGCGCAGACATTTGTTTGGTGTCCCAGCCTCGTTCCACAGCCTTGTCGGTGAGGCGGCAGACAGAACTCTGTAACACCGGAACTGAATTCAACTGTGAACTGGAAGTTCTTTCATTTTAGCTGAAGAACGAAAATTGTCTGCCCCCCCCCATAATGTCTGTTTGACGACCAAAACCTCTGAACGAACTCTCATGTGTGGCCTTAAATAAGCCGTTCCCCACACCAAATAACTGGAAACATATCTCTTGAGCATTTATCGATAACGTTAGTCGATAAAAAATAATTAAACGGAACCGTTTTCGACCCTGGGAGAAGCTTTTTCTGTGTGAAGCTAACTTCGCGTTAGCTGCCTACCGAGCTGTGAGTGTCGGGACTCATCAAGAAAAAGACAGGAGGTAATGTAAAGTTATCATTGGGTAGTTATTTGTTATTATGTTTTGCTTTACTTGGCTTTATATAAGTTAGCTAGGTTGGGTATCGTTGACATGAAACGTGGACGCTAGCCGTCACAATAAACCAAGATGCAAATCAGGGAGATATGTGTGTTATGCGCAGATTCCCGGTAACGTTACTGTAGCAAATCCTTAGCTATTTAGTCACTAATAGATAGATCGATGTGTTCTATTCTATTCGATAGAATAGAACACTGACCAGAGACCAGTGTCCCGTCTGGTTGTGTAGCGACCACCCATAAACATTCTGGTTCTGTTTCTTATTTCCACATAACTAATGTTAGCTTGCTATCTAACTGCCATCGGGCCAGGGGCGTAGGAATGAGTCTACCGGGGGGGGGGGGGCACACATATAGGAAACATGTCAGATCCGTTAATGGTTACAGAAAAATGTAATAAATTAATTAAATAAATTTCTAATACAAAAGCAGTAAAGATGAATAAGGTATAGAAAAATACAAGGTTCGTATAGATGTTGGAAATGCTTGAATTTTAATGTTGTTTTATCAAGTACTAGAAAAGTGTTTACAGTTTTGAGAAAGTACTTGAAAATGCTTGAAACTGTATCCGTTATCCTGTTTATAAGCAGACGCACTGAGCAAAAACATAGCCGACGATGTCAAGCCCACGGACACCACAGAGCTCGTTTGTAAACAATGCTTTAAATAGATGCAGACCATGGGAGCAAACACGTCCAAGTTTTTGAAGTGTACAGCATAATACCATATATTTTAACGTGATTAAAAAAGTGAAATAATTTTCAATATGTATGTATTTGTAGAAATATGTAATTTACCACAGCTGTAAGCTGCTGGTAAAGCTTGAAAAAAGACCTGGAAAGTGCTTGAAAAGTGCTTGAATTTGATCTTGGTAAAGCTGTACAGACCCTGAAAATAATTCTGGGAAAGCTAGTGCAATATTAAAATCATGTTTATTATATTATTGTTTCACTACTTATTATGCTCAACAAACTAAAATCACCTCACCCTTAATATAGCACCTACCTGCAATAACTCTGCAGGGCTAGCTCTCCGTGCACCACCCTCACCACCGTTAGTTTCCAGCTCAGCCTCATCTCATCTCTAATATGAAAGCAGTGGAGATGAATAAGGTTTAGAAAAATACTTATGGGAATGTCAAGAACAAGTGAAAAACACACAGACACAATAACTCCTTCGCAACCTTCACAACCAAATCACATCATAAGCTTAACATCAACAAGTCTAACATTAGAAAAAAGAATGATCCTCTTGGATAAAATGATCACCAACTCACACTTTCTTTCTCTCTTTTCTTCCCTATGAGAAAGAAATCACTGAAACTGAGCTGCTGCTGTCTTTTCGTCTTAACCTCTGACCAGTCCGTGAGGGGGCGGGCCGGTTACAGGATGCTGTGTTGCGCTTTCAAGATAAAAGGATGATTTCAAAATGTAAGATTTTTCCCATCCACGGTATAATTTTTGGGGTGGGACAAATGCAACTGTCTTCAATATTGGAGGGGACACGTCCTATTGACAGAAACTCTGCTTCAATTGCTTCAGTTAGCTAAATTTTGCTTTAACTGACGTTATGGAAATTGTAGTCCAAACGGCCTTTTGATGATACTTATAATTAATATGGAGCTAGAACCATGACACCAAGATTTGGCATCAAACGGCATTGAAAAAGTAAACATTGGTATGAAAAAGTTTAACTGAAACATAAAATGTTTGCTTTTTTCATTCTTATGTCGTTTTTAAATGACATATTCTGATTTACTATCATGCCCCGGTTTTTAAATTTCTGTCTCTTCTATGGCATGGAGGAGAGGGGCAATGGGACAGCGATTTACATATTATTTGCATGCGGAGTAGAGATGGGACACCTAATGCTTATTCTCAATCAAAACAGTCACCGTTTACAAATTTATTTTTCACAACCACAACTTCGAAACATTGTTCCCATAGAAAAATGTAAGTCCCGCTGTAGAGAACAGGCACTCCGCTGGCACAGAGGTAGTAAGTATCAGCAGGTGCTGCTTTGCCAGAGCTCTCTGTCAGTGTGTGTCTATGCACGTCAGTAACCCGAAAACAGTCTTTCCCAGGAATAATCGGATTATTGAAGTTCCCCACGTATACATGAAAGGGGGTTGAATGGGAAAATGACGGAGTAACTCAATCTCCTGTACAGTAGGTGGCGCTCCACAAACATACAGCTGGTCCGAATACGACAGAATTACGACAGAAATGGGTCTTCTTGGTAGTGATTTACTTTCCATGGTAAAGTACTCAGTTTAAAAGTAAAGCTCTATTGTTGTTTTTTTCGTGGTGTTTTCAGCGTCGTTGCTTCCTGGTTTATTCTATTTCCAGATCAAAAGCCACTGCCATGGAGTGGGCAGGGGGAGTTTTAACCCAAGGAACATGCGCAGACGCAAAACCTGATAGTAACCCAGGAAGGCTGTTTACGTGCATTACAACGTGAAGGGTCAGAACATGTTGACGATCTGCCAAAGCAGAGTAGTATCGTCTATAGTGCACATTCTATCTACTGCTGATCTATGCTCTTGCACAGACGCATCAGGATTTTTTCTTCCATAGCCAAATCACACTTTTGGCTAGTCTCATGCACCGCCCTAAAGACGCGCCAATCAACCAATCCTAGTAAACTGCAGGCACTGACAAGGATTTCTCATCCCCCATCCTGTTTGAGTATGAGAGTAGCAGGAAGTCAGGACTAAAAATGTAAACATCGTGTACTAACAGCACATAGTGTAGTGAAATGAGGAGGTCTTGTTTAGATAATAATTAAAATCAATAAATAAATAATAATGTCAACTCCACTGCTGTTTTCTGTCCATCGCGACACTTTCAATGCACGCGACAGGAATAAAATAGAAACCAGGTAGTATGCTGAGAGTGCAACAGTGAGGAGACCAGCCACACCACAGCTAGCAGAGGCAACAGGTAGCTTTAGGCAGCGTTTGTTAAATGGCCATTGTATTCTGTTTGCAAAGTTGCACAAACTGATTCAAATCTGTTCAGAAAGGTTCTTTGGCCTAAATGTTATAAATAGGGCTATATTTTTACATAGGGAAATACTTTGGTTGCACTGTTCAGTAACTTGCAAAATAATTAAAAATGAATGTAGTGATAAAATCTTGATCCTGATTTCTATAATAATATCTATAGTAATGTGAATATGACTAATATGTTATGGCAGTTAATACAGCAGAATAGTAGAAACAAGTACAGCTAAGGTATAGATTATAATAGTAGCAGGAAGCGTCATGCAGGACCACGGCAGCAGGCACCACCATGATCAGCAGAGACATGCGCGACGACAAAGCACAAACAACTCTGGGGAATAAGTTGACTTAGTAACATGCATTGATGAGACATGAATGATACAGACAGAGAGGAGAGAAGCTCAGAGTATCTGGAAAAGTCTGTAAGTACAACATTGCTAAGGGCTCGTAAGTCCTAGCTGTAAGCTTTATCAAAAAGCAAAGTTTTAAGTTTACTCTCAAATATGGGGACAGTGGCCCTCATTTATCAATCTTGCGTGAAAACAGGCGCAGATCTGAGCGCAGAATTGGTCGTACAACGGGACACACGTTTGATTTATGAAACATTCGTATCTGACCGATCTCAGCGTACGAATGAGCGGGCCTTGATAAATGCGGCAGCTGAATTCGATCGTCATTAACATGTTACGCCCTTAAATATTCCTGGTTCGGAGGCCTTGCCCACTGTGGTCAAACATGCAGAGGAGAAACTTTTCCGACACACAGATCGGCATCCTGACATCCGAGATGGAGCAAAACAAAGATGTGCTTTTTGGCAGTATTAAGAGTGGAATAAAAGGGGCCCATAAAAACGCTTTATGGAAAAGAATAATGGAGGCAGTCAACCCAAAGCAGCGCTCCACTGTGACCCGTGTGCATGTGTGCGCACTGTTGAACCTGTGCTTCTGCTCTGTAGCGGGGTTTGCCAGCGAGGTTATTAGGTATTCCGTTAGAGGATAACCTTTGTCACATAGAAGAACCATACCAAAATGTTAATCATCTGATGCCTTGTTTGATTTAATGCAATTTATCGAGGGTAGCCACTTACCGAGGAGATGATTTTGGCTCTTCATTGTGCTTTACTGCAGCCGCGCGCCAACACATTCATTCATTCATTCATCTTCAACCGCTTGTCCCTGTCGGGGTCGCGGGGGTTGGAGCCGAGCTGTTTTGAAATATAAAAGAATCTGGCCACCTGGCCATAGTAGTAGAGCTCATAGTAACAAATGCATGGACTAGTTTTTCTGCATCTTTCCTTGGAGACATAATGCCAAGGAAACTTAGTGCAGCAGATGAAAACTACATCAAGCTTATTTCCCTTCAAAATTGGAAGATGTCCAGCAATGCCATCAGCTTAGAACTGGCAGAAACCAGGGGGACCCAGGAACATCTATCTACTTACCTGAGGGGTCTGGACAGAAGTTTTAGTCGCAGCCAAAAAGCAAAACTTCCGATGTGGAAACAAGACAGAGAGAGTCAACTATGCATGAAAAAATAGGAACTGGGTTACAGAAAAATGGCAGCAGGGTTTCTGGACTGATGAGTCAAAATTTGAAATATTTGGCTGTAGCAGAAGGCAGTTTGTTCGCCAAAAGGCTGAAGAGCTGTACAATCTTGAGTGTCTGCAGGCAACAGTGACGCATGATGGAGGTTCCTTGCAAGACAGAAGCGAATGGGCGTCTTAATAAACTGAACTGAATATTGGCCACATTTTATAAGCCAATCTAGGTTTTGGGTTAGCAGTAATTTTTTTTATAGGCCTGCATTGCAAGCCTCCTCTCTTGAGGAGTTATTCTTCAGATGGACCATCAGAAAATAATTGTTGTTTGTAGTTTATCTTTGCTAGGATATGGCTGGGAATCACCCCAAACATGGCACAACTGTTTTTCAGTTTTACAAGGATATTTAGCTGTGTGTAGTTTTATGTTATGTTCACATTTCATCTTAATTGAGTCTCCAGATTGCAACTCTGTCTTTAGTGGACATATTTTTATGCTATTTGTTCCCACTTTGTAGCCCATTGTTATTCCAGTCTGTGTTTCCTTCACCCGACTCAATATCATTCATCTATTTTATTTCCCTGGGGGCAAAGAACCCTTTCACTGGTCATTCCCTGTCTGTCCACCTCTTCGGCTGCCGTACTTGATTTGATTAAGTTCTTATCTTTGTTTACCTCTTATTTGTTTATTTTTCTCTAAGGATTTGCTAACTTTTGCAAGTACTGCACATTTTTTGGAGTTTTAGGACCTTCATAGTTCACTGTATCATGAAACGGTTGGACCCCATCTCTGAGGTTTTGAATTGGTCAAAAGCGCTGGTAGTATGTAAAATCATTCATGAAACATTGGTATTAGCAGAACTAAGAAGCAATGGAAGCAGTTTCTGAAAAAGAAACTGGCCTTCTGTGGGTTCCTCACCGCAAATTCCTTTCCGTCTCTTTCTTCCAACCAGCACATTGAGCTGGTGCCTTATGCAAACAGAGCAGGGGAGATCCTTGTGAGCTCAATAATTCCGTGCCAAAACGGCTTACAAAACAATTATAGCAATTCACAGATATATTTTTACACCTAGTCACTTACTTAGATGCAAATGCAATGTAATTATCCATCGTTTAATTACTAATTTAGTACAATTCCTAACTGTTTTTTGTTTTCCAATGATGAATAAAGAAGTAACTTGAGAACTCAGTCATACTTACAAGAATATACTGTATAGTTTAATAACACTTCAGATCAGGGAAACCTCTGGCACATGCACATGTGTGCAACTGAAGAAAAATAGCATTACAACTGTTTCTCTTCCAGACCAAATATTTAATATATACAATATTAACATAATGTGCATGTTTTTATGCTTAATATATTCAGCTGTTGATACACAGACCAATTCACACATTGCGCACAGAAGCACACTTTGGCCAATCTGGTCAGAATTACGCATCGTTTTTGTGAAACGAAAGACTTTAAAAGAAGTTTTGTCCCCTCAGCGATCACAGCGCTGAACATAAATATGTAGATCATTGCTATGTGCTGCCTATATGTTGTTCTGGGGATATGTGGGAAGAGGGTCTGTTTGTTATTTGTGAGGACAGGGTGTGTTATCTCTGTATATGATGTCTTTTTGTTGTGCCTTTTTTTCGCATGTATGCTGCCATGGAAAAAAGAACTGACTTGTGTGAAAACGATTATCCCCTTGGGGACAATAAAGAACCTAACCTAATACTCGTTGCGGCTTGGCCAAATCAGTTTCAGAACAGTGCTTGTGTTTTCCACTGTTGTGATCTGCTGCCAGTGTCAGGATGCACCAAAATGATCAGACTAGCATGCTGACGGTAGTGGGTGGGTCTTTAGTGATTTTCTGAGTGTCTATTGGTTAGTTTCACAGAAAATGGTGACGGACACCACGGTCCACCAACCACAAACTGAGAGGCAAATGATGCCAGACACAAGTGCTTCCTGTCTTCTAATTGGCCGTGTGAGTGACCTATGAGCTTGCAGTAAAAAGAATGCGGAAAAGGAGAGTCGGCCGTCTCCAGCAATATATACAGTAGATCACGTTTGTGCACTGTGTAATCGTTAAGATATTGATATAGACAGTGAAAAAACAGCAGTAGGATGTTTTAAAAAAGCTCACTAAAGATTACGAACATCACCTTGCTTGATTCCAACAGTTATTACAGAATATACTATTGTTATTTCAGCTATTTTAAATACATATATGACATATGCCAACTATGTATATGGACAACATTTAATCAATTTACTAACTACAGAGCCATACGATACTCATAAGCATACCGCTTTGTTCGAGACAGACTCGTGCTTGGTGCAAATGCAAAGATTTCTACATCCAGTAAGTCCTCCTGCGTTCACGAGAACCAAAAATGGCTGCATCCTTAAGGGCTTTCCATAGGAATGAACGGGTGCCATATTTTCATCCGCTTCTTTAATTTTTCATTCTTTTTTCTATGTCCACGGTTATTATTTGACAAATGTCACAACTGTTTTATGATGTCTCCCAACCCTAGTCTACACTTGCCGCCTCCTTTTTATGTTTAATTTCATACATGTATGGTGATGTGAGCAGAGGTAGCCCACCTCCACTGTGATACGCTGTGGGAAACCCTGCATGTGTTTGCACTTGTATCATGTTGTTGCCATTGATAAATGATGATGGCCACTGATGCTAAGATTGATCTAAAATGATGTTATCCCTCACTGTCCTTTCATAGGTCGTTAGTTTGCACAGAGGAAGACGGCAGGAATTGCTGGGATTCAAGCATCCCTTCTCATCATCGGCTCCTGAGATGACATCACAGCAGCCACAGCTTCCCAGTGCTGTTATTCCTCCCCAACTTGGCCAGAACTCCTCTGCTCAGCAGGCCAGGCCTCACATCCAGGCCAATCAGCTGGACTCAAGTCATAGTAGTGCATCCTCTGGAACTCTGGATCACAGAGCCCTGACAGGCAGACCGGGCTGCTCTGGTCTGGCAGCAGTCAATGGGGAGGGGACCAACAGGAACGTTTCTCCCTCGTGCACCAACTCTAGCTTGTCCAGAAGAGATGGGGGCATTGAGCCATGGCCTGAGGAAGCGGTGGACAACTCCCATGGGCTGTACTCTCTTCATCGCATGTTTGACATAGTTGGAGCCCAGCTAACTCATCGGGATGTCAGGGTACTGTCATTCCTGTTTGTTGATGTGATTGATGAGTACGAGCGTGGCGGCATCAGGAGTGGAAGGGATTTCCTGCTGGCCCTAGAGCGCCAGGGTCGATGTGATGAGACTAACTTCCGACACGTTCTCCAGCTTCTGAGGATTATCACCCGCCATGACCTATTGCCTTATGTCACACTCAGGAAACGTCATGCTGGTGAGTAATGCAGTTTCATCACTGTGTTTATGACAACATCCATTTTTTCGTGTCTATAAGGTTAAATTAAATTTAAAAATGTTAAAAGTTGAAGAAAAAAAACCTTACAAATGACTTGAGGCACTATTCTAAAGTTTTTGGGTTTAATCAATTTTGACAGAATATTTGGATGACGATAGCACAAATGTCAAAGCGGTGTTACTTTCAAAACATTGTCAAAATTTTGTTGTTAAAAAAATGTAACTTGTATTCTTAATAATACATGCTATAAACTACTATGACATAACCCTTAATTAGAAGTTATTATAAGCATAAAAAATATAATTATAATTAAAGCTGCAAGCAGCGATGAACGGGCCCTCGCACTCTGCGTGCGTCGGGGCATGGCCGTGCTTTTACACAACCTCAGGGTGCTGCATGGTATCACCATGCCACAACGACATGGAACAAAATCTAAAAAAAATTTCAGAGTATCTTTTGGTAACACATGTCTTTAGATGATGCTATCTGATTTTGAGGTTGATTGTGTTAAATCCCTAGGAGGAGTTTGTTAAAGTTAGACACAGGTAATGTGCGAAAAAGACCATACAATTTAAAATGGCCGGTATGGTTTGATGAGTTATGCCTACCGGTTTTCATAATTTTATGTCAGTCCTGGGGGAGGGGCTGTAAATTAGTGTTTGCCAATAGGGGGCGCTATTATTGTGGGTCAATATTGAGATGCAGGTGTGTTCAGGCCGGGACTCTTGCATGTATGCATCAGAATGTATCAGAAATTTGGTGAAAAATGGACAATGTATGGTCAGATTAAAACTTCTTCTTGTTTGGCAATATGGCTGACTTTTGCGCCACACCACTCCCACGCAGAGCATTGAAAACGCTGTGTATCGTTTGTTCACATGTCTTAAGATGGTACCAACCAATTTTGAAGTAAATCGTGTTAAATCTCTAGGAGGAGTTCGTCAAAGTATAAAGACGTAAATACATGTGATTTCCTGTCGCCAGCAGGGGGCGTTATGACTGTGAGACAATGTTGAGATGGGTTGTTTCAGGGCGAGGCTGTTATGAATCATGAGAGAGATTGGACAATTTATGGTGACTTCCTGTTTTCATGGCGAGAGGTGTAACTTTGGGGCCATGCCACAGCGTCAGGGAGCAAAAAAAAAGACGTGCAGAGTATCGTTTGATCAGACATGTCTTTAGATAATACTGGTCTATTTTGAAGTTGATTGTGTTAAAACCCTAGGAGGAGTTTAATGCAACGAAGATGCAAAGATCGACAAATATAATTGTGTATCATCAGCGTAACAATGAAAAGTGCTTCCTTATAATATTTCCTAAGGGAAGCATATATAAGGTGAATAGAATAGGTCCAAGAACAGAACCCTGTGGGACTCTGAGACTGACTTTGGTGTGCATGGAGGATTTGTCATTAACATTTACAAACTGAGATCTATCTGATAAATAAGACTTAAACCAGCTTAATGCGGTCCCTTTAATGCCAATTAGATGCGATGGTCAGTAGTGTCGAAGGCCGCACTAAGATCTAGTAAAACAAGTACAGAGACAAGTACTTTGTCTAAAGCTATTAGAAGGTCGTTAGTAATTACCAATTAGTTACCAGTGCTGTCTCAATGCTATGATTCATTCTAAATCGTGACTGGAAGTCCTCAAATAACTCATTATCATGTAAAAAGTCACACAGCTGATTGGCGACTAATTTCTTAAGGATCTTAGAGAGAAAAGGAAGGTTAGATATATGTCTATAGTTGGCTAGTACCTCAGGATCAAGACTGGGCTTCTTAAGAAGAGGTCTAATTACAGCTACTTTAAAAGACTGCGGTACATAACCTGCTGATAAAGACATATGAATCATATATAATACAGGAGTGCTAACTAAATGTAACACTTCTTTAAGTTATTTAGTTGGAATAGAGTCTAGGAGAAAATTAGAAGGCTTTGATGCTGAAATAGTAGTGGTCAATTTGTTAAGGTCAACTGTAGAAAAGCAGTCCAAGAATAATCAGGTCATACAGTTGTTTCTAAGGTTCCTTGGTTTGAAGAAAAATTGGTGCAAAGCGAGTTGATTTTGTCTGTAATAGTTCTAATTTTATCATTAAAGAAGGTCATGAAGTCATTACTACTGAGGGTTATAGGAATACATGGCTCAATAGAGCTGTGGCTCTCTGTCAGCCTGGCTACGGTGCTGAAAAGAATCTAGGATTGTTTTTATTCTCCTCTATTAAATATGAGTAATAGGCTGCTCTGGCATTACGGAGGGCCTTCCTATATGTTTTTAGACGTTTTTGCCAAACTAAGCGAGATTCCTCCAATTTAGTGGAACGCCATTTCATTTCCAATTTTCGCTTTATTTGTTTTAATTCACGGGTTTGTGAGTTATACCACGGAGCTAACTTCCTCTGTTTTATTATCTTCTTTTTTAAAGGAGCAACAGAGTTGAGTGTTGTTCGTAGTGAGCCTGCAACACTTTCAACGTTAGTTTCAGAGAAACTAACGTTAGTACAGGAATCTTGAATATTAGGATAAGGCATTAAATTAAATGCAGATGGAATCTATTCCTTACATTTAGTTAAAGCACTATCAGATAAATATCTAGTGTAGAAACCTTTGCCCAGGGGTGAGTAGTCCTGTCATACAAATTCAAAAGTTATTTAATAATGGTCTGATAAAATAGGATTCTGTGAAAAGACTATTAAGTAATTGATTTCCACACCATAAGCCGAAACAAGGTGATTAAAACAGTGAGGTCTATGTACACTCTGACTAAAACCAATTGAATCTTTTAGAGAGATAAACGCAATACTAAGGCTGTTATTATTATCAACGTCCATGTGAATATTAAAATCTCCTACAATGATAACTGTATCAGATTTAAGGACTAAATTTGATAGAAACTCTGAGAATTCAAATAGAAATTCAGAGTACGGACCATGAGCCCGGTACACTATAACAAGTATAATTGGCTACACGGTTTTCCAGGTTGAATGTGAAAGACAAAGAACAAGACTTTCAAATGAACTATAGTTTAGTTTAGATTTAGGGTTGATTAATAGGCCTGAGTCATAAATAGCTGCAATGCCTCCTCCTCGGCCACTGCCTTGAGGAATATGAGTATTAATATGACTGGGAGGAGTGGATTCATTTAGTTTAACATATTCTTCAGGACACAGCCAGGTTTCAGTCAGACAGAATAAATCAATATGATTATCTGATATCAGATCATTTACTAATACACATCTCTGATTTCTGATTTTGTTTCATTATCGCAGATTTAGTGTTGATTTGTATCAAGTTTTTCTGTATAGCTCCTCTTCTGTTAATTTTTGATTTAATTAATTTGGATGATCGTGAGGCACACAGCACTTGTATAGGATAATGAGCTGGAAAGTGATCCACAGGGAGCTTGGAGAGGTGTGTAATACTGCAACTATGCTTGCTGTGCGTCTGTGGTAGGGGCAGCGCAGAGAGGTGATTTAAACTGTGACTCTTCTTCCTGATCCCAACACTAGGTTGTTGTCAGGAGGTGGTGGTGGTGCAGGACCAGACAGTCAGGTCAATGTTGGCAGATAAAAGTCTTGACCCCTCCTGGTTAGGGTGCAGGCTGTCGTGTTTAAAAAGCTTGGGTCTGTTTAAGAAAGCCATAAAGTTTTCCACAAATGGAATACTTTTCCCCAGGCAGTATTCTTTAAGCCACAGCTGGCAAAGGCGGCTGTACATGACGTCACCCAAATGTGGCGGGGGAAGCGGGCCAGAAATAATGAGTGGAGTTGAGCTCACCAGAACCAGAGCCACCGCTCCGTCCTCCCTGATGAAGCACTGCCACTCCGCGGGGCGAAGGCAGGAGGTGGAAGGTGCCGATGACTTGGGCTTGGCTCCCTGGTGGTGCCAGCTGGAGTCGGTGAGTGCTGGTGCCGGAGATATGGTGGTGATGGAACCAGTCCACGGCAGGGTGGTGTTGTCGGGGCACACTCGCACACAGCCATCATATCGCAGCCTGTGTTTTGGATCAGTCATCCCGGGACACAGAACCACCTCAGGGAGGTGAGTTTAATTCCGGCCCTGGAGCCGAATGTCCAGGGAGACCTTCTTCATCCTGAAGATAACTTCAAAATCAAACTTAAAGCAGACTGACTTGCCGCTGCTTCGGTTTAACTCACTCTCTTCTTGTTCAACAAACAAAACGCCACTGACGCATTTACTCAAAACTATAAAGAATGATCAGGTAGGTAACGTAATGTTTAACATTATAATGAAAAAACTAAACATAGAGGCATTCACAAGGACAGCAAGACATTCTCACAAAAACAACCAACATGGTGGGAAATCTAGTAGTCAGGCTTTAGTAGTGCAAACTGACTGTTGCAACATCTGTCTACATTCTGTGGGATGGAATCCAATTTCAAAATAACATCAGAAACCAACTATTGTTTTCAGTGTGCCCAGACCCTGTTGACCAGTACCTGGAAGAGACATCCGTGCGCTACCTTTCACCAAGAGGAGCAGTGCTGAGTAAGGACACTGCGCTTCACAGAAGAACAGGTGTGTGTGTGTGTGTGTGTGTGTGTGTGTGTGTGTGTGTGTGTGTGTGTGTGTGTGTGTGTGTGTGTGTGTGTGTGTGTGTGTGTGTGTGTGTGTGTGTGTGTGTGTGTGTGTGTGTGTGTGTGTGTGTGTGTGTGTGTGTGTGTGTGTGTGTGTGTGTGTGTGTGTGTGTGTGTGCGTGTGTGCGTGCGCTCATTTCTTCAATGAGCAGGATAAGAGTAAGATTAGTAATAAATGCAGCCTATGGAACATCCTTATAAGTAAGTATGTGCTGTTATACAGAAGCTTGATTAATGTTGAAATTAATGTCACTTTTTAGGTCCTCAGCCAGTCATTTGCTGTTCTCCATCAGGACCCCATGTTGGCCCTCCCCGAACAAAGCCAGCTCCTCCTGCTGTACCAAACCGCAAACGGAGAAGTCACTCTTCAGCTGACTGCAGAGAGAAGCAAACATGTGGTAAAAAGAAATACGACATAACCATGGATTATCTGTTTCGTTTGCTCTCAAAAATCTCAGACATTGGTTGAGACCAACACAGGAACATGTTTACAGGCCTTAAGTTACCGGGTTACAGTGGTTGTTGTTGTGTTTGTTGTTGTTGTTTTCCAAAAAAACTTTCAAATTAAAAAGGAGTCTAATAATACCCAATATTTATTAAAGATTTATGACTATAACAACGTCACACCGTGCTGAGTTGCATCTCAAATTAATCTTCAGATTCTCAGCTTTCAGGTGATGTGTACCACTTCTATATGGTCTAAGGGTGGCTGTGGGTCAGAGGTAGTATGGGTCGACCTCCATTTAAAAGATCGGCGAAGTGCCCTTGGGCAAGACACTTAATTGTGTTTTGAGTTATTAGATAACATGAGGCCGGTAGCCTCTGCCGTGTGAATGAGTGAATATGACAAGTAGTGTAAAAGTGCCTTGAGTTGTCAGAAGACAAGAAAGGCGCTATATAAAAACAAGTCCAGTTAAAGCTGCGAGCAGCGATGAACGGGCCCTCGCACAGCCAGTCGACCCCGGCAGGCTTGGCCGTGCCTTTACGGGACTGCGGGATCCTGCACGGAGGGTGCGGCGCAGCAGGCTATCTATCGTGACTCTTGCAGCACTTCCCGCGTCCCCTCTGTGGCGCTATATAGCACGTTCTAAACACACGTTGTGTTCCTCTGTATCAAGTGAAGAAAGTACATTGACAATTTGATGTAAATTGGTCAATTAATGCCATATAAGGCTGTCTTCCTCTTGCCAGCAGGTGGCTCTGTGGAGGTCCTCAGGTGTGGACTCTTAGCATGGCTGGGATGTTTGGTGCAGTTTGGACAATGTATGTTGAAGTTAGAGCGACTTTCTGTTTCATGGTGAGAAGCACAAAATGGCCAGCATGCAATCATGTTATCGGCGCTAAAAAGATGCCTTATGTTTCCCTACATGCAATGCAGAACCCACAATGAAAATTACATATAAATTGAATGATGTTTGACATTTTTTTTTCCTGCCACTTTGAGTCAATATTGAGATGTCGGTGTGGTCAGGCCTTGAAAGGCTCGCCGTCTAAAAAGCGGCCCGCCCCGCGGCTGTCAACATACATGCACTGCTCCACAGAGAGTAAGATAAGAAGCGTTGGGACGACCGTCACCTGCTCATCTTACAGAACAGATACGTTTCCGTTTTATTAAGTAGATCAACTCACACCCGCGTTTTCTCATGCTGTATATGTTTTTTTAGACATATGAACAGTATCTAAGTAGTGTAAGAAGATGGTGCCGTCAGCACCATAACACGTCAGCTCCCACAGCTGACAGCACTATCTTCTTACACTGCTTACATATTATTTCTGTCTTATCTGTCACTCTGTTGCTGTTTAGCCTCTTACATGATTGATATGGAGAGACATCTGGGGGTGTATATTAGGGGTGTCAAACTCTATGTAAAAGCGGATTTGCAACAAAATCTTTGAAACTTACTATCCGATAATAAGTGTGAGCTTAACCTCCACCGTGAACGTGGAATTGTATCCCGTGGAAAACTAATGTCAACTGTGGTAGGAGCATGGTCAGAGGTGACTGTTGGGTCATATTCACATGCATTCACATCAAGGTGATTGTTATCGATTAGGAAAAAAATGGATTCGGGAGAATGTGTGGTGTACATGGGGGGAAAAAAAGGAGAAATCTTTACCATGGGGATTTCTAAACCTCCGAAATTCCCAACTGTGATGCATATGTTTTTACTAGTGGTGTGACACGATTAAAAAAATGAATCTAATTATTTAGAGGCTTTGTTATTAATGAATGAACATGTTCAGCGTTGGGGTGGAGCGGAGGCTGAAGAGCTCCGGTGGGAGGTGAATTTTTACATAGTCGTGCCCTTGTCCATGTTTCCACTTGGTCCTTTCTTAAGCCCAGTTCAGACCAAAGATTCGCAACGCAACTGTTTTCAAACGTTGCAGGTGAAAGTGGTGTGAACTGACCTGTCTTGTTGCAAATCTAACCAGCTGATGTCGCCGCCAGCGATTCACTTGTGAAATCGCCAGTGGCTGGATTAAGAATGTAACACACATCACCTGTTTCAACAGCCAATCAAGTCTGAGCAAAGTCCACCGGTCAAGTCACTGACAAACTCAGCTGGTTGAAAAGGCAGAGGCTCAACGTGTGTGTGTGTGTGTGTGTGTGTGTGTGTGCGTGCGTGCAAGACTGTACATTACTTACTGTATATCCGGCTATGAAAAAAGCCTGAAAAGTCAGAGGTCAGAACAGAAGTATAGAGAGCTATTGCTTTGGAGATAATACACCGTCTCGTCGTATTGGTCTGAAGGGGAAGGTTTCAGAACGTTGCAGACCTGCATGTTGCAAGTACTTGCGAGTTTCAACTTGTTGCGTTGTGAATCTTTGGTCTGAACTGAACTTAAGAACTTAAATGTCAGCCCACTGAACCCAGAAACAGCTCACATCGCTTCTCATCGGTTTAATTTCTCTCGTGTTGCATCCTGTGCATCAGTATTACAGGCGGGAACTCGTGCAATAAAAAATGAATTGCGATTAATTGGGGGTTTTTTGTCGCGTTATTTTTCTGTAATTAATTAATCCTAATTAAGGTGTTTAAGTCCCAGCCCTAGTTTTTACTGTGTGTGCTGATTTGGACAGTGTAATCTGTGTGCGAGAAGATCTATCGAGAGTCACATCCTTCACCCGATTGAAGTCCGGACCCATGATAATGCAGTAACCGTCAGCGTTTGGGATTTTGGCGAATAGCCTTGTAAAAAACTGTTAATTTTCCCAGGTGGGTCGCATAAACCGAAACTAAGACCACTGGTGTGTTCTGAAGTGTGCCCGGAGCTACGACATAATGGCCATCAGTATCTAGGATTACAAACAGGACCCTTTTATGAATGATGCTAGCTGCCCCTCTAACTCTAGCTTTACATTTTGAATAGAATAAGTGGCTCATCCACGCCCTCTTAATACGTGAGGTGTCAGCTGATTTGAGATGTGTTTCCTGCAGGAACATTACATCCCCCTTAAGGTGCTGTAACTTTCAAGACCTTAACTATTTTGATCGTGTTGTTCATTCCCTTAATATTCCAGGAAATAAGACGTACTCCAGTACCTGTCTTAACACTGCATGACCTTAAAGTATTCTCTAGTAGTGTAGGAAGAGATTTGGGAGGAAGGGTAAAACAGAACAAACGAAAAAAAAACAACCAGAGTAAAAAAAAGCAGGGGGCCGAAACACATTAAACAAAACAAAAGAACATATTAGCGAACTAAAACAATAAAATTTGTGACCAATCTGAGGGCTACTCCCATAGAGTAAAAACATCATCGGAGCTCTCCAGCTCGCAACTAACAGCTAAACTGAGCTTCCGGGCTCTCCTCCCTTAACTAACAGTGTTTGACCCTTTTAAGTCACCATAGGAAGAGAGAAAAGATAAATAAAAAGATAAATAAAAACCCAAACAGACAGCAAGCACAATGTCAAGTAAATAAGCCAATAGAGGGCACCAGGATGCTTTAGGGCAGGCAAACCATGAAGGTATTTTTCTACATCAGATAAGATAAAAAAAGAATGCCTGCCTATATGAAACCCTACCGTCCACCCTGGGTTAGAATGCATATGCTGTATCGATGCAAGTCACCTCTGTTGTGTTTTTTTTTAAATTTGATATTCCATATATATATTTATACAATATAGTTGTATATATTTGTATTCTTTTTTTCTTATATATGCTGTCTATATAATATTTTTGTTTGTATATCTGGAGTTCTGTCACGAAAATAATTTCCCCCTGGGATTATAAAAGTATTTCTGATTCTGATCTGATACATCATTCTGGTAAGTGTCAGGCTTCAGTAAAACCCTTTGGCCAAACAGGAAACAAGAATACTTCAGATAACCCTGTGGTGGTGGGTTATAAAATTTTTAAATAAAATAAAGATTTACAGGAAATGTATAGTAACTGAAATCCACATGTAGAAGAGCTTCCAGTACTTGGCACGAAGGTCAACTAAAGACAATCTGAATTCACATAACTGTGCAAACAGGCACAAAAAAAGAGTGAAAAAACGTGAATTCAAAAAACAAGGGATCTCTGTCCCATGTCCGCAGTGTGTTAAAATTTAGCGATCTTTTCAATACTCTTAACAGTCAGAATATCAGCAACCCATCAGGACTGTAACTACTAATGCTGCTCAAATCTTTCATTTTCCAGAAAGATGGATTTGCTGTTTTGCCGACCGGATATGGTAAACGTTTATGTTACCAGTTAGCCCTGCTAGTCGCTAAACGAATGGGGCTTAGTGAAAACTAGATACATCACCATATTCATTCCTCTGATTGGTAGAAATTGATCATGGTGCTATCAATCTGCATGCATTCATCCAATCGCTATTTTGAACTACATGCGTTGGTGTCACCACTTGAGTTGGGAAGCTCTATTGATCTTTCCAGGCTATGTACCCCCAGTTTTCTCCAAGTTAAATTTAAAACTTTTTAAAAGCTTTTTAATACCACTAAGGATGAAATCCATGCTAGCTTCACAGCCATATTTGCAAGGATATAATAGAAAAAAATTCTTTACCAAGTACTTGAATTTAATTGGAAATCATTATACCGTAGTATTCAGAGTCATACCTAATCATAGTTTTGTGAGGTGTGTGTACTGTAGATGTGTAGATGTGTATTTGTCGCATTAAGAGCTCTTGTGCTATGAAAGCTATGAAAATACATATAGTTTCAAAGTTAGTTTCACCTTGGCTATATGCCAATGAAAATGCCTTCAGTAATTATTTTATCCCGCTCTGCTTTTGCATCTTTAGGCTGCCTGAAAGCAGAGTTGGTTTGCTTTTTCCCCGATCAGCTCATATGGGCGATGCTGTTGAACGTTCATTAGCATGTGGGATGTGTTTCCATTCACATCTACTACAATGGCGGCAAAAAGCCGACACTCCATCCTCTTTTGTTCGTTGCTGTCCAGAACCTGCACATGGGTTTTCCAGCTAAATCGATTAATTTGAACTGGCCATGTTGGGACTGATTCGCACGCATAACCATTAGTACCACTGACCTCAGCCTTGTCCACCAGCTCATGTGCATCTCTGACCAGACCTTCAGACACTTGCCTAACGACAAGCCTGGCTTTAGCTTGTTAGTAGCAAGGTACAGGATGGTTCATTTTCTTTCCTGACCACTAACTCGCACCAGAGCACACAAATTCAAGAAGCTTTATTTATCCCGAGGGAAATTATTGTGCAAAAGTTTCAATGTTTCAAGGATCAGAGTAAAAATAAGCCAACTTAAAATAAATCAAACAATTATCTAGATGTGACAGAGTGCAACAGACATTGTGGTTAAACGTAGGTATATACAATATACAACAATACGCACTGTGCAGTTTAGCAGCATATCGAAATAAAATAAGTACAAACTAAATAAGTGATAGGGAAAGTGTAGCAGCATTTCTTACTGAACTAAGTTACAGTACAACTAAATAGTAAAACTAAATAAAGTCTCCACTGTTCCTCACCTGACCAGGGGTTGATGAATTATAGAGTTTGATGGCCACCGGAAGAAAAGACTTCCTCCGGCGTTCTGTGTTACACCGAGGAAGAATGAGTCTTGACTGAAGGTGCTTCTGCTCGAGGTCGGCAGCTGTTGGAGAGGGTGAGTGTTGGTGTCCAGGATACTGTGAAGTTTAGACAGCATCCTCTTCTCAGACAACACCTCCAAAGAGTCCAGTTGGACCCCCAGGACGGAGCCAGCCTTCCTGATGATCCTACTGATCTTCTTGGCGTCTGCTGCCCTCAGTCTGCTGCCTCAGCACACAACAGCAAAGAAGATGGAGCTGGCTACCACCGACTGCTAGAACATCCTCAGCATGGTGTTGCATACATTTAATGACCGGAGCCTCCTCAGGAAATAGAGACGACGCTGGCCCTTCTTGTAAACAGCCTCAGTGTTCTTGGACCAGTCCAGTTTATTATCCAGGTATATTCCAAGGTATTTGTAATCCTGGACAACATGAACAGTCACACCGTTGATGGAGATGGTTGCGGGGGCAGATTTCCTCCTTTGGAAATTCACCACTAGCTCCTTAGTCTTGGTGGGGTTGAGAATCAGGTGGTTAGCTGCGGAATCAGGTGATTAGCTGCACACCCCTGTACTACTCCTCCTTCCCCTCACTGACACAGCCAACAATTGTAGAGTCATCAGCAAACTTCTGCAGGTTGCAGGACTCAGAGAGGAGCTGAAAGTCTGAGGTGTACAGGGTGAACAGAAAGGGGCAGTCTGACATACTGTGGTCGACCCGTCAAGTAGTCCGTAATCCAGGAAACCAGGGGAGGGTCCACCTGCATTGCCGTCAGCTTACTCCCCAGCAGAGCAGGCCGGATGGTATTGAACGCACTGGAGAAGTCCATGAACAAGATTCCCACAGTGGTTCCCGGTCTGTCCAGGTGGGCGCAGACACGGTGGAGCAGGAAGATGATTGCGTCCTCCACACCTAGTCTCGGCTGGTAAGCAAACTGTAGCGGGTCCAGAGATAAACTGACCAGGGGCCGAAGAAGTGACAGGACCAGCCTCTCCAGGGACTTCATCAAGTGTGATGTCAGCGCCACCGGTCAGTAGTCTTCGGAGGTGCTGGGACGCACCTTCTTCGGTACTGGTACCAGGCAGGATGTCTTCCGAAACAGGGACCTTCTCTAGACCCTCGGGCTGACACCGTCGGAACCCGCTGCTTGCAGCTCATTCCAGTGAAGGTCTGTCTGCTGTGTGCGTTGATGGGGGTGGAGAGAGGTGATGGCGGGGGGAGGGGACAGGTAGGGCAAAGTCAGGAAGAAATTGGGGGGGGGGGGGTCCAGAGCCCTTTCATCAAATCTGTTGAAGAACAGATTCAGCTCGTTGGCTCATTCAGTACCACCTCCTACTGTCTGGCTACCAGATGGTTTGTAGCCAGTGATGCTCCTCATACCGCTCCACACGTCCTTTACATTGTTCTGCTGGAGTTTGTGCTCCGGCTTCCTCCTGTAGCTGAAAGCACTTATTTATGACGTTACAGTATCAAGCCTATGCTATCCCATGAAAGGACCATAAATGAACCTTTGTTAAGGCCTTTTTAAATTAGCTATACTGCTCTCAAGGCCTTATTTAAAAAAAAAAGAAATATATAAACTTCAATGTTTTTTTTAACTATTAAGACCCCTCATGCACCCTGGACATAACCTGCCGCCAGCAGGACGCTAATGTCTGTCACATTGGACGAACTTTTTTCTCCATGGTTTTAAAAAGTTTTCGGCCCACATGGCCTCGACTTAAGAAATATCTGCGTCCACAGGAAACCAGTGAAACCGACTCAAAACGCTGTAGTCCACATGCCATGCCTGGATGTGGCGCTGTAACTGCCACAGAAATACACCATCAATGGAGAAGAAGAGACGGGGAGACACTGTGTAGAATACAAACACTGGAGAGTTTCTCTCCAATTCTGGAGACTTCCCTAATCCTCCTCCATCCTAGAGAGAAATGTGTCACTGTTTCTTGTGTTAGTGGAGACTTTTGTGGTGTTTTGGACTCTGATGCACCAATCACTCTGCAGTTAGTATCCTCAACGAGCAGAGGGGGCTGCTTTGAGCCCCTTCCCCCGTCTTAGCAACTTTTTTTAGAACAAGAGACTAGACACCAATTTAGCTCCTTATTCAGAGCATCAGGGAAAAGGGAGAAATCTGTGGTCGGTCTTATTCTTTCCCATGCATGTGGCTTAGAGTCCAGTTCAGTAAACAGTCTATGGGTCCGTCTCTCTCCTCTTACGCAGCAGCACTGTTGATGTTATGTGGCGCCGCGGTCGGAGGGGGGAGATGACTGCATCGTTTAACAAAGTATGTGGTTTCGCTGTCCAGACAACAACGCCACTCTGGGACCCGGTTTCAAATTATACCCATTTCAGGCTCCGATAACGCCGGCTGCATGGTCGGCCAAGCGATACTTAAGTTGTGCAGTTACAGGAAAAGTAGTGTCTCTGTCTGTCTTTGTGTCTGTCCATGTCTCTCTCTGTCCATCTGTCTGTCTTTTCTCTCTTTCTCTCTCCTTTTCTTCCTCCCTAACTGGTGCAGACAGATGTCCGTCCTCCACAGAGCTGGGTCTGTCCAACGTTCCTGCCTGTTATAGGGAAGGTTTTCGTTGCCACCGTACTCTACAGGGGAATTGTTGGGTCTATGTAAATCATAAATAAGTCATAGAGTGTGGTCTTTACCTACTCTGTAAAGTGTCCTGAGATAACTTTTGTTAGGATTTGGCACTATAAATAAAATTGAGTTGAATTGAATTGACTATTGCACGTAATGTTTCTTTAAGTTATTAATAGTGACGGCAGGTCTTAATAAAGGCGCAACAGACCCACAACTAACAGAATCTGTAAAGATTGGCCTACGAAAGGCTTTGAGGAGATGCCTTCAAGTGTGACTGTTCTAAACAGCTGCAAACACTTTTGCCTTGAGACATAGTCAGACGACCGGCAGTCAGACGACCGGCAGTACAGACTAGTTAATTTCAAGCATACCCTGCCCTTGAGACTTGTACATAAATCAGGCATTCGTCTGGTCAGGCTGCTTGTTCAGCTTTGATTTGAGTCATTTCAGACATAGAAGTCTGGTATTCAGATTAGAGCTCTCCGTTGATTCTTTTGACTATTACCTTGTGCTCTCCTCTTTCAGATATTCGCCTCCGGGTTCGTGCTGAATACTGCCAGCATGAGTCTGCGCTTCAAGGAAACGTCTTCTCCAACAAGCAAGAAGCAGTGGAGCGACAATTTGAGCGCTTCAACCAGGCAAACACTATCCTCAAATCCCGAGACTTGGGCTCCATCATCTGTGACATCAAGTTCTCTGAGCTCACCTACTTAGATGCCTTCTGGAGGGACTACATCAATGGATCGTTACTAGAGGCCCTTAAAGGAGTCTTTATCACAGATTCCTTAAAACAGGCCGTTGGCCACGAAGCTATAAAACTGTTGGTCAATGTTGACGAAGAGGACTACCAGGCTGGTCGACGCAAATTGCTGCGCAATTTGGTCACAAGTGGCGGGAGTCCACCAGGAGCTAACAAAGACTCTGTATCTTAGCATACAGGAGGAATGCTGCTGAGTCTCCCCCACAGGGAATAGAGGGAGATGTGGTTGTGTCGTTTGAGGTGCCTGAAAGGAACTTAAGGCCTTCGAGCCACCACATTGATTCTCTGAGAGCTAAATCATAGGATATGGACTTGGCACCCCCAAGTGTAGCATGCGAGGTCATTGGGAACTATGTTAGCAAAAAGAAGTAGGTGCATACAGGTTGACATTATTTTGAATGTTAGGCTGTTCATTTTCTTTGAGGAGAATGCCGATTCATGCGTGCATTGAATTGAACTAATATCTTGTTTTTGATATGTTAGCTCATTGAAACACATTCGCTAACTCTAATGATAGAAGATCTTCACAACCTGTTAAAAATCAAGTTATTTTTCAATACAGGCTGACAAGAATAACTTCAGTTCTAAGCTGTACCTTAATCGTCAAACTGGTTCATCTTTTTTTCCCAGGTTTCTTAGGTACATTACAGATTGATTAGATTAACTCAGTGACAGAGTATTCTGTATGTCATAGGAAAGCACAGACCATAGGATTTACTATTTGTTTTTCTATTTCTTTCAGCTTATTATGCCACTTTCCCAGAGTTACCTTGTCTGTAAAGAGGAACCCCTGCAGAGCCGTAGTTCATTGGTTCATATATGCTCACTGTGGACGTCATTGTGTCTTTGTTTTAACAAGTTTTTAGTTTTACGACATGGCTTGTTACCAGCAGCTGGGATTCTGGCCTAATGTGAAATTTCAACTCCCCAGTCACTGCCTTTGTGGATAATTCTAATGTGTTGAATGTTTCCAATGAAACACTGAGTCATTCACTGGTGTTATTTGCTTAGATTTGCAAATCAGTGCCAGTTTCAATGTCAGCCTGTAATCTTCTTACTTATTGACTCACTGATGTTCACTCATGTTATAACACTTAACTTCTCAAATTTAGAATGACAACAAATCAGGTGAAAATCACAGCCAGTGTGTGCAGAGTCATCTCAGATGAACAAATTACAAATCATACACAGTGCTTGTTTTGGGAAATTAAAGATATTTTACCCAGCTCTACCTGAACTTACATGTCAAATCTTTAGAAGTCTTCTCTGTCAATTGTTGATATGTCATGGCTCCAGGAGTCCTCACTTCCTTCTCCATCAGGCTGTGGGGATTCTATTCTAAAGGTTTGGGAACAGAAAAAAATAGCACTGTGCTTACCAACAAAATAGAAAGGTATTTAGCATGTTAATCCTCATAACTGAGTGTATGGATGGAACAACGATATACTTCAAGTTTCAGAATAGCAGTTGTGGGATGGCCACCTGAAGAGGATTAGAGATTCTGCTTCTTTTTGACACGATAATTTCATGCAGTTGTTTGAGATTTTGTGGAAAATTCATGCTACAAAACTCCCACCCCGCCTTAGGTTCCCTAAGCTCTTCTCTCAGCTCAAGTGGATTTTCTTCTCCGCGCTGCAGGATTTCAACAAGAACCTCAACTGATGTTTAGCTGTGATCAAGTTTTCAGGAGATCAGTAGTGTATATTGACAGCTCACATTCGCCCCATACTAGAGATCGACTTTTTAAGTAACTTCCATATTTGGGTACATTATTATAGAGTATTCATAGAAAAAAGATTTAATCAAAGAATCTTGTCCAAAATGAGGTTTTGTTGATGTGGGATCATGAGCATGAAAATCTTTTCCTTTAGGAATATTGTTAAGTGACTAGCTACTGTATTAAAGGTTTACTTGCGTTATGTCATTTCATTCTAATGAAATAAAATAACTTTAGCTTGCAAACATCCATTGTCCAAACAATCACACTAAAAGTACCTTCATGAGTGCATTGTATAAGTTATTGAAGTTACAAAGCAAAAACAAACAAAGCAAGTACTCAGTGCTTAGAACGGATACTGATGTCCAAAGTGAGGACTCACACACATCCTTATCAACAAGCTGTATGAGACCCTTTCAGTTTATTAGCGGTGCCGTGTCATCAAGCTGCACATACAGAGGAATTGAAGTTACGACCCATGGTGCAATAGTTAAAAAATATATACAATAAAAAATAAAATAAATTCTAAATAGTTCAAGAGAAATGGGGAAAAAAAACTGAATATTGAGTAGATGCAATGGACATACTGTACAATATACAAACTATATGAATATAAATAAGATTTAAACCATAATGGCCCTTAACAACTAATATTGTATCATCAGATATTGATAACACATGGTGTTGGTGAGAGCGCTGCCCACCTGGCAGTTCAGTTTAGTCAATCACTGATGTCACCCATTTAGTTTTTGCCTGTGCCCTTTGTTTTCTTACAGAGGAAAAACACAGCGGGCTGACTATGACAGTGCAAAGCATAACTTCCAGTTGCAATTTATTCATCAAATTTATGTCCCTAGCACATGACAAAACCTGCTTAGTTGGATTGATATTGGTGTGAAAATGGCAGGCTTGTTTTCTATGTTCATCTTTCTGTGACACTTTGTGGATTAGGATTACAGACTGCTACTGCTGGGCTATTTCTTCTCATGCAGTTGCAGCGATTCCATGCATGTTGGCAGCCAACTGGCTGTAGACAGTAGTCTGCTCTGTTCACAAAAAACTTGGGTCAGCCAACCTTATCACCAGACAGGAGTGTCCGGCAAAATTCTGGATTATGTTGTACTTCATATCTTGGTTAAGTAACTAAGTATGCTATGGTTTTGAGCGATTGTGGTTACATTTGAAATGGGCAAATTTCAATCCAGTCTCCTGTACCAAGTCAGACACACACCTGTCCATCCCTCACACTCCACACTCATAATTATGAGTAGCTGCATAAAGCACACAACTACTTCCTGCATTGGCACTGAATGTTGACATTCAACGTAAGTGGTGAGGTGCACAATTACCAATATGGACACAATTCCGAGGGATACTGGACTGAAGTCGACACCGATGTCAAGGGCAATGTTTCCCATACATAGACCAAGACATGGTCTGCGCCACACAATAAACACTGAGCACCACAATTTGATTCCGGGTTTTTTCACAAGATTTTGAAATATAGATATTGTTCCGTTAATTCATCTCCGCATAGCACTCTTTCTCCTTGTCATTCTCGTTCACAAACATACACATACACACACGCTCAGTTTTGCTCTAACTTCTGGTTGGGGCTGAAATCTGAGCTAGGGATGAAATTTTATCGACTGTCTCAAGATGCGTCAACTAAAATGTGTGTGTGTATGTTCAAATAGGTTGAGATGAAAAATAAATCAAAATCTTTGTTTGTTGACGTTCTCCATCAGTCTCTCAAGATGGCGCAGCCGCAGCAAGACACGCTGGTCTGTTTTATCGGAGGTTCTAACTCAGTTTTGTCTTTTGGAAGTGAAAGAAGTTGTTTATCTTCATCCACTGATTTCCTGTCCTGTCAGTTACACAGACTGGCAGCGGTGCGGAGCAAGTTATTACGTAAATCATTTCAGGAATGCCTTAGTGCGCTACGGAGGCGTGTGTGTGTGTGTGTGTGTGTGTGTGTGTGTGTGTGTGTGTGTGTGTGTGTGTGTGTGTGTGTGTGTGTGTGTGTGTGTGTGTGTGTGTGTGTGTGTGTGTGTGTGTGTGTGTGTGTGTGTGTGCGCCGATGAAGAGATACAGAGGATGAACTCAGAGCAGACAGATGTAGCTGCTGATGGTCGGAGCAGATAAGAAATAAGCAGTTAAGTTGTTAAGTTTTAGTAAATTTTTCATATTTCTGCTAACAGAATGGTATTCATTATGTGTATGGAGAATATGAATAACCTTAGTTCTCTGTGTTCATGTAAACACCATATCCTGAATATGATCATAAGCCTCATAAACTGGAAATTCATTTCCATGTAAACACACTCATTTGTGAATGTGCAGAGATCTCAGCTTCTGAAAATAGATATGCTGATATTCTTTAAAACAACATGTCAATTCCTAACTACTGCAGGAACACAGGCAAAGCCTGAGTTTCTTTGTTTTTAATTCAATTATTGCTTTTGTTATTTAAAAAAATATAAATGTTCAGTTTAACTTTTACAAAGAGAAGGAATTGTGCACTGTTTTGCAGTTTATACCTCAGAAATTCATTCTTAAAATTGAAAAAAAAAAACAGAAGAGAATAGCCTATAGATTTGGTAGATTTTATAACTTTTCGTTAAAAACATTGAATTATGAACTCAGTATCGTGAATCGAATCTAAACGGGATTTCAGTCAGTGTATCCTTGCATTCCTACTGATCAGTCATGTTAAACTTTGTTTAATAACAGGCTTCTGGTCCAGCTGCAGTATTGTTATCGTCGTTTCTGTAACTGTTGTAAGGCACCTGGCCTGGTTAAAGATATTCCAAACAAACACAATAATAAAACGAAAAAAAGAAGGTCTGTCATTTCCGTCATGGTGCCAAAAATATATTTCAGTCAAATAAAAAGGTATTTCTGCAGATCAAAGGGACTGGGTGGCCCTAATGTGTCCCACATAAATATATACAAGTATAGCCTAATAGATGTCTTAATGACATAAATGTCAGCCCCATCACGCTCTAAACTTCAAATGGGATCCTGATTATTCAGTTCCAAGAAACATGGAAGTTTAAAAAAGACATATCTTTGTTATACCCACATACATATACATAGTTATGTATATTTGCATATTATGATTCAGTTAAAGCAGTTCATTTATCTGTTGTCAGAGCCTCTACATGGGAGAGGTCAGAGCCCCTGTCCCACAAAAGGTCTCGGTACGGCCCTGCACTACACATTGCTACCTGCTCTGTGGGAAACACTGAAGGGGGGGTGCCATAATCACATTTTCAAATTCTCCAAATTGTGGCCGGTTTAAAAAGGAAAATATTTGACATGTCGGAATATCGTTACTGTTGTACCAGGACTGTTTATGACTGATTGCAAACTCAAATTATAATTGTTCCATATCAGTGATCATATATCAAAAACAGAGCATAATACTGTTTTAGTAGGATTTTATATATATATATATATATATATATATATATATATATATATTGCAAGTTTCTTTGTAAGAATTGTCATTTAAAGTGCCAGTCTTGATTGCCAACTTTTTTTCTTTTACTTTTCTGTTATTCAGTGCACGTAGCCAAATAGTTGACCTAAAAATGTGTACCTTTTTAAAAGTTCAGTATATGTTGTTACCAAATATATTCTTCCTGCGAAAAATGCCCTATTTTATCTCTGCTACCACACCCTCCATGGGTACATATCAAAACACGCAAGTCATGATTGGAAGGCCACTATTACTGTGAATTATAAAGTAGGCCTACCTTTTAAAGGTTGCAAGTTAGTATCTATTATATAGGTTGGTATGTTAATTGTATGTTATGTTAATTGTCAAATGCAGTTTCTTACGCAAAATTGCATGTAATCGGTTCTCTCCAGCAATGTCGTAGAAACTCACAGTGCTAACATTTTGTAAATAACTTTATTGGATGTCAGTTTTCTTACTTCAATTTTGCATTACTTTCAGAATACAGAAAAGAACTGTTAATAAATGAACTTGATGGGTTTTGTTGAGTTCCAGTCCAATCAGTGATCGTTTTTTAATGTCACGTGGCATATAAAAATAACTATTTTGGTGGAACAAAGTGTACAATTTCCAGATAAGAAAATATAGAGGACATATTTATACCAAATGCTTCCTGGTTTTTTGATGGGCTACACCAACATTTTAGAAATTTGGCCCAAACCTTTTCCTGTTTGACACACAAACCCTTTGTATGATGTGGAATGTTTGAATAGATGTTCAAACTGTTTATGATGATTCACATTATTGGTCCTGGGTTTAACGCATTTCTCAAAGTTGTGTCCTTGTTCCCTTCACTCACCTCTTGGAAACAGATTTTGTCTGACAAACTAGGCAAACTGAGTGACAGTGTGAAGCATGCACTCTACTTATATGATACTTTCAACACATACACTAGATGAAATGATAAAGTATTTGGTAGGTAGTTGACTTGTTCACCAATAAAATTAATCTTTGCTGTTTCAATATGCCATGGATACTCTACAATCAGTTCATTTAAATTCAATGTATTGCTTATCAAACTGAGCTTTGATTAACCACTGCTGAAGCAGGTCTGCTGTCAGTCCGTATGATCCAACTTTGCACAAAGTAGATTAAATGATTTCATGAAAATGTTCTGGCTAGTCCTGTGTGCTATGGTGTTTCCGTGTTTTTTTTATAGACTTTGCTGTCCATTAATTTACTCAAACTATTTTATACATTTTACTTCCAAGTTGACAGTGGAGAGATGACAGGAAGTGAGGGGAGAGAAGCATTGCGGTTCCAAGTTGCCGCCTTAACCCCTAGGTCACCAGAGGGTTGTACTTAAACCAGTTAAACATAGCCAGACTTTGTGTAAGATGGTTCAACAAAAACCTAAACCCTCATCACAGACAATGGGTACTACTACTTTCTTTGTTAACCCATCAGCCTCTGTGTGCGTTCCCATAAAAGGGGGCATTTGGTGTCATGTGACTCTTGAGGAGCTGGTCACTATCATGGATCGTTGAGAAGGGTATTCCAGAAGAAGAAGTGCTGTTCCTGCAAATAAGGCAAGAGAGGAATACTAGGAGGAAAATTGATAAATTGTGTAATTCGTTAGTTAATATTTTTCTTTTACTGCTCAATGTGGCAGTTTTCAAGCCTTTTATTTTACAGAACAGACAGGAAATGGAGTGAGAGAGAGGGGGAGACTTGCAGCAAAGGGGCGACTGTTCTAACCACTGTTCCACCGGCCGCCCCATTCTGTTTATTTTTAACGTTATGTCATCACGTTGTTGTCCTCCATTTGGAGAAATCGAAGGTTCGATCTCAGCTCCTCCAGTCTGCATGTCCAAGTGTCCTTGGACAAGACCCTGTGCTGTGCGTGGGTGTGTGAAGGTGATTTGAATGATTAAATTAGATGATTGGCAGGTAGCCATCAGTGTGAATGTCGGTGTAAATGGGTGAATGTGATAAGTATTGTAAAGCGTCAGAAGATTAGAAAGGTGCTATATACAAGTCCATTTACCACATTCTACAGCTCTTAAAGCAGAAGGTTAAACTCAAGAATTGCTTTGCGGTCTGTCTCTGTCCCATTATTAGGCCATGTGCCGAAATCACTAGTTTTTGTCCCTGTCGAAGTTAAACATTTTTTTATTGATTGAATATTGTTTTTGATAAATACCAATAGGCCAGGGATTCCCCAACTTTTGTTTGATAGATTTGGTGTCTACCCAGGACCCAAATTTACAAAATACACCATGACTTGGCATCTACATGTATAAACCATGAATTTAAAATGTATATGATGTGTATTTTTTCTGTATAGAAGTACATCACAGCAATAATTCAGTGCGCTTACTGTCATGTTAGTTTGTCATAACAAAATTAATTTGCACTAAAAAAACAAGGTCATAGAAGCAGTGAGGCAACATAGTCACTATGTCAGCTGGAGGGAGGAGTGTGGCAGGCAGAGTGAACCAGCGTACCAAAAAAGAATGATCTACTACTTTAATTTGGAAAATGAATTCACATATCATAGCATTGTTATGCATTTTACACCAAAACAGGACAGTGACCCATTTTGGGGACCGACCCTAACTTTGGGAAAGACTGTATATTGCTGCATTTTACTTGATTTTAAACCAAACTTTCAATGTAGTTTAAAAATTGGCTATACAAACAGAAAATTAATCCCAGACAATAATCATGCTGTCATGAGCTCCCCTCTCTGCCTGGCAACTCACTAATTGTACTCATCAGCTTCACCTGTCTCTGCTCTGCTCCCGTTTACCTGCCAGCTGCAGTGCATTTCCCACTCACCACCTCCAGCATAAAGAGTCCTGCTTTTCAGCTCGGCCTTGTCAGACCGTCTGCGAAGTTGCTTCTGTATCGTGCTTCACTGGCTTTACTCCCTGACTCCTGTACAACCCGGACCTGCCTGTAAACCTGCCTGATCTTCTGCCCCGGAAAACCCGACCTGCCTTCGCCCCTGAACCTGCTTGATCTTCTGCCCTGGTAAACCCGACCTGTCTTCGCCCCTGAACCTGCCTGATCGTCTGCCCTGGAAAACCCGACCTGCCTTCTCCTCTGGACCTGTATGATCTTCTGCCCTGGTAAACCCGACCTGTCTTCGCCCCTGAACCTGCCTGATCGTCTGCCCTGGAAAACCCGACCTGCCTTCTCCTCTGGACCTGTATGATCTTCTGCCCCGGAATCCCAGCTCCTCTGCAGGCCAGCTTGGACGCTCCACCACCACCTGCACGAGACGTCTCTGGGGAACACACACACACACACACGCAGGCTCACGACATCGCACTCCCTTTCCCTCTCTGGAACCCTCAATAAAACTCTTAAAACGTGACGCACTCGTCACGTCACCCTCATCTGTCTGGTCCGTGACAGTACGGTCTGACCAGCATGAACCCAGCGCACGACACACCCAGCATGGAACCCACCGACTCTGAACCACCGACTGCCATGCAGCGCCTCGAACATGCAGAGGGAGCGATGCAACGGATGGCTGGAGACATCTCATCGTTGATTCAGCTCGGTCACCAACAACAACAGCGTGTCCAACAGCAGCAACAACAGCTAGCCCAGGTCCTGCAAATACTCACAAACCTGACCTCTCCGTCTGCTCATGACCCCTCCCCAGCTACACCTGCAACTCTGGCAAGGCGCAGCTCATGGAACGGGGCCGCACTAGTGGATGCCTTCCTTCACAGCCTGGCGGATTATGTGAAGGATGAACTCGTCTCGCATGACCAACCCTCAACACTCGATGAGGCCATCGCCCTTGCCGTTCGTATCGACCGTCGGATCCAGACACGTCGACGGGAGAAGGGACGCTCCACCCAGCCGTCTGTCCGCACTCTGAGTAACTCGGCTGCTCGGCCACCCTCTTCAGTCACTCCCCAGAGCAAGCTTGACCCGCCAGAACCCATGGAGATTGGCCGTGCCTCTCTCACTCCTGCAGAGCGCCAGCGTTGCCTCTCGTCCAACCTCTGCCTGTACTGTGGGGCCAATGGTCATCGTGTCGCCACCTGTCCAGTAAAAGCCGGAGCTCATCGGATGTAGGAGGGATCCGGTTGAGCTCGATGATCACCCAACCCTCCACCAGCCGTAAGCCCCTGTTTCAAGTTCGACTTGTCCTCTCCGAAACCACCCATACTTTAGCAGCCCTGGTGGACTCCGGTGCCGAGGCTAACATCATGGACATCGAGCTGGCCCATCAGTTGGGGCTGGAGAGTCAACATCTGCCCTGTCCTGTCCCAGCCCGAGCTCTGGATGGCCATCTCCTTGGCACAGTCACCAGCGTCACTGCCCCCATCTCAATGTTGCTCTCAGGTAACCACCATGAAACTATCCGTTTTCACCTGCTCCGCTCCCCAGGCCAACCCCTCATCCTGGGTTACCCATGGCTTCGCCAGCATAACCCCCACCTTGACTGGACGACTGGGACAATCACTGAGTGGGGAAACGACTGCCACCGGACCTGTTTGCGCTCTGCCATGCTACCCTCCTATTCGGTACCCACCGATTCTGTCCCTGACCTCTCTAACGTCCCCACATGCTATCACGGACTCCGGGAGGTATTCAACAAGGCCAAGGCCACTTCTCTGCCCCCACATTGGCCCTACGACTTTGCCATAGTCCTCCGTCCAGGAACCGCTCCACCCAAAGGTGGCCTCTACTCTCTTTCTGGCCCCGAAAGAAGAGCCATGGAGGACTACATCAACAACTCCCTGGCAGCCGGAATCATCCGTCCGTCTTCTTCCCCTGCTGGTGCTGGCTACTTCTTTGTGGGGAAGAAAGATGGGTCCCTCCGTCCCTGCATCGACTACCGGGGCTTAAACGACATCACCATCAAGAATCGGTATCCTCTTCCCCTGCTCACCTCTGCCTTCGAGTTGCTCCAGGGAGCCACGGTCTTCACCAAGCTTGACCTGAGGAATGCTTACCACCTCGTGCGGATAAGGGAGGGAGATGAGTGGAAGACGGCATTTAACACCCCCACTGGCCATTACGAGTACCTGGTGATGCCATTCGGTCTCTCCAATGCCCCAGCAGTGTTCCAGACTCTGGTCAATGATGTCTTACGGGACATGCTGAACAAGTTCGTCTTTGTGTACCTGGACGACATCTTGATCTTCTCCCGTACCCTGTCCGAACACACCCGCCATGTCCAGCTAGTCCTCAATCGCCTCCTGGAGAACTCCCTATATGTCAAGGCAGAGAAGTGTGAATTCCATGCTCGGTCTGTGGCCTTCCTGGGATACATTGTGGCAGAGGGGAGCATCCAAATGGATCCAGCCAAGGTCTCTGCTGTGACTTCATGGCCTTTACCAGAAAACAGGAAGAAGCTTCAGCAGTTCCACGGGTTTGCCAATTTATACCGCAAGTTCATCCGAAACTACAGCACCGTTGCCTCCCCTCTCACCGCCCTGACTAGTCCCAAAGCGTCATTCTTCTGGACCGCGGCAGCCAACGACGCCTTCAGTATCCTAAAGTCACGCTTCACTTCTGCCCCCATCCTTCAGATGCCTGACCCAGATCGGCAGTTCATTGTAGAGGTGGATGCCTCTGATGTCGGCGTTGGCGCTGTGCTCTCTCAACGAGCGGCAGAGGATGGCAAACTCCACCCTTGTGCATTCTTCTCTCGTCGACTTTCGCCATCTGAACAAAATTACGACATCGGCAACCGGGAGCTGCTGGCGGTCAAGCTCGCTCGGGAGGAGTGCCGCCACTGGCTGGAGGGCTCAATAGTTCCATTCCTGGTCTGGACCGACCATAAGAATCTTGAGTACATCCGCTCCGCCAAACGGCTGAACCCCAGACAATCCCGCTGGGCTCTGTTCTTCACCCGCTGCGACTTTACACTGTCTTACCGTCCGGGGTCACGCAATACCAAGCCTGACGCCCTGTCCCGTCAGTTTCAGAGAGACGATATGCACACCAAGGAACCCGTGCCCATCCTGCCTGGTCCCTGTGTTGTTGCTGCCCTAACCTGGGATGTTGAACAGCAAGAACAGGAGGCTCTCCGCAACCACCCTGGACCCAGTTCATGTCCTGCAGACCGTCTCTTTGTCCCCGAAGAGTTGAGATCCCAGGTCCTACAGTGGGGACACAACTCCCGTCTTGCTTGCCACCCTGGATCCACTCGGACCTGCCATCTACTCACCCAGCGGTTCTGGTGGCCGTCTCTAAAGAAGGACGTTCGAGAGTTTGTTCGTGCCTGTCCCACCTGTAAACAGAACAAGTCTTCCAACCAGCCCCCAGCTGGCCTACTCCAGCCACTACCTGTGCCCTCACGACCTTGGTCGCATGTCTCTCTGGACTTTGTTACTGGCCTACCCCCATCTGACGGCATGACTGTCATCCTCACCATAGTGGATCGTTTTAGCAAGATGGCACACTTCGTCCCCCTTCGGAAGCTGCCATCTGCCAAGGAGACCGCCCAGGTGGTCCTAGACCACGCCTTCCGGATACACGGGTTGCCAGGGGATGTCGTCTCGGACCGGGGCCCACAGTTCGCTTCCACCTTCTGGAAGGAGTTCTGCCATCTGCTGGGGGCCACAGTCAGTTTATCCTCTGGATTTCACCCCCAGTCCAATGGCCAGTCGGAGCGAGTAAACCAGGAGCTAGAGAAGGCACTCCGTTGCGTGGCATCTTCCAACCCCTGGGCCTGGGCAAAACAACTGACATGGGTGGAGTATGCACACAACTCTCTCACCTGCTCTGCAACTGGCATGTCACCCTTCCAGTGTGTGTATGGCTACCAACCTCCTCTCTTCGCCAGCATGGAGGGGGAGGTCACCTGTCCATCAGCCCTGGCCTATGCTCGACAATGTCGCCGTACCTGGTCTCAGGCCCGCGCCACACGGAGGACTCCGGCACCGACCTACCAGGTGGGCCAGAAGGTGTGGTTGTCGGCCAAGGACCTGCCACTCAGAGTTGAGTCACGAAAGCCTGCTCCATGGTTCCTTGGTCCATTCCCCATCCAGAGGATCATCAGTGCAACTGCAGTCCGGCTCCAACTACCCAGGTCCATGAGAGTGCACCCCACATTTCATGTCTCCAAGATAAAGCCAGTTCACGAGAGCCCGCTGGTTCCGGCTGCACCCCCTCCTCCTCCTCCGCGTCTCGTAGACGGAGGTCTGGTCTACTCCGTCCGGCGACTGCTTCGGTCCAGGCGACGGGGCAGAGGAATTCAGTAGCTGGTGGACTGGGCAGGTTACGGCCCAGAGGAGAGGACCTGGGTGCCTGCCAGACGGATTGTGGATCGGACTCTCATCTCCGAGTTCCATCGTCAGCATCCTGACCAACCCTCTGTCCGGCGTGGCCGCCCAAGGGGCCCCCAACATGTTACCTGCCCGACACCTGACGCTGGGCCGGACCCGGCACCTGACCTGGATTCTGACCAATCAGAGGAATTCTGACCCTCCTCCGGCTCCCCCTTCCGCCCGCCCGGCTTGGTGGTGCTTCTTGGGGACTTCTGGGGCCGTCCCTTAGGGGGGGGGGGTTCTGTCATGAGCTCTCTCTCTCTGCCTGGCAACTCACTAATTGTACTCATCAGCTTCACCTGTCTCTGCTCTGCTCCCGTTTACCTGCCAGCTGCAGTGCATTTCCCACTCACCACCTCCAGCATAAAGAGTCCTGCTTTTCAGCTCGGCCTTGTCAGACCGTCTGCGAAGTTGCTTCTGTATCGTGCTTCACTGGCTTTACTCCCTGACTCCTGTACAACCCGGACCTGCCTGTAAACCTGCCTGATCTTCTGCCCCGGAAAACCCGACCTGCCTTCGCCCCTGAACCTGCCTGATCTTCTGCCCTGGTAAACCCGACCTGTCTTCGCCCCTGAACCTGCCTGATCGTCTGCCCTGGAAAACCCGACCTGCCTTCTCCTCTGGACCTGTATGATCTTCTGCCCTGGTAAACCCGACCTGTCTTCGCCCCTGAACCTGCCTGATTGTCTGCCCTGGAAAACCCGACCTGCCTTCTCCTCTGGACCTGTATGATCTTCTGCCCCGGAATCCCAGCTCCTCTGCAGGCCAGCTTGGACGCTCCACCACCACCTGCACGAGACGTCTCTGGGGAACACACACACGCAGGCTCACGACATCGCACTCCCTTTCCCTCTCTGGAACCCTCAATAAAACTCTTAAAACGTGACGCACTTGTGGTCCTCATCGGTCTGGTCCGTGACACATGCAACATAATCGTAAAGAAAAAATGCCACTAAGCCATCATTTGGTGATTTGGAGGTCAAAATACATCAAAACCTGTATACATTTGGCTAAAGTGAGAGTTTATCAGACGTCTAGATTACACAACTGTTGTTTCCGCAACATTCTAATGAGGATATTTCATCAATACAATAACCCCGATTCTTTGCCAGGGTTATTAATAACTATGCTAATTGTTACGCCCCTGGTCTAGGGGAACCAGAGACAGAACATGATGTTGCTTCTCCCCATTCTTCCCACTCCCAAGAAGGCCAGTGTCACCAGGAATTTATATTTAATGTAGCCATTTATTTATCTTCAGAGGGAGATGAAGCAAAACAACAAACAAAAGAATCTGTCTCCCTACCTTCCCTATGCAAATAAAAATATTAACAAAAGGACAAAACCTTACCTAACTCCTACATGGGGTAAAACAGGAGAAAAACGGGTTAAAGAAAATGCCTCTCCCTCCTACTGGGCTACCAAAACCAATTTTCCATACTCACAAATTTTCAACAGCATACACGAACACAGACACAAACACAAACACAAAAACTTGATCAAGCTAGACACTAGTCCCAGTTGGTCGGGGGTGAATGGTTGGAGAGAGGAAGACTGCAGCCAGCCGAAGGTTCAAAAAGGCTCCTCTCCTGCCTCTGGCCAATCCTGGAGCAGTAATCAGGCAGCTCCAGCCAATGAGCAGGTCCAACCTGCTATCAATCATTCTCACACACACACACACACTCAGAGCAAACTGCTCACAGACTAGGAGGAGGAGGAGGGACAGAGCAGCATCAAACAATACACAAACTAATGACCCAGGGTCATAACACTAATATGTTAAATATGATGTGAAACTGCACCTTCCGTTCCCCCCTCTGGGGATGTTTTATGCCTCCTTCACTGGAGAGTCTTACTGGATTTGACTTGGTTGTAAAGAACTTGTAGTTTAGAAATGGGCTATACAAACAGAAATAAATCGTCAACAACAATCAAAACTCGTACATACTCATTTTCAGCTCTGTCTCCTGTCTATGAAAGGAATGTCTCTCTAAAAATCATTTTGAGAAAAACTATTATAAACTGTATAACTATGGTTATTTTCCCAGAACAGCTGAGCAAAAGTTATGCAGTTAGAAAAGAGCAAACCAGTTAGGTGCAAATCAAAAGATTGATAAGTTTACAATTATTCATAAACCTTCCTATAGTGTAGCTTGTTGTTTAATTATTTTTTGTGGCACTGTTTTTATATAACTGTTGAGGTAATATTTTACTATATCAGCCAATCAGCTGTCTTTCTTTCCTTTTAAATAACTTTGAAGCAACAAACAGTCCAAACCAGATTCTCACACAACACACCCTGTGACAGTTAACTGCCGTACAACAGCTTTCACAATCCTCACACTAATTTACCAGGAGTCAGCCATGGATTATCTTGAGCAGGTAAGAACCAACAACACAAAGACCAATGGAACAGTAACAACTGAAATAAACATTGTTCAGTATGATCAGCCATCTTAGAATGTTATAGCATGAGCACCCGCATTCTTAAATCCGACTTTGTTACTCTCTCAGTCAGTGATACTCAGCTCAGCCTGTGGGACAATGTAGCATTTGACAAAAGGGTGCTAATAATGAAAATGAATTATTTCACACTGGGTATTTCTTTTTTTTTTTACTTTGCATGTGCTCTAAATAGAGCTTGTTTGTAAATTAAAAAAAAGCCCCTGGCCTCTTGTCATTTTGTAAAGTATCTCCGAGCTCCATGAAAAGTAATGTGAAGTTAGTCAGTGTAATGTAATAGAATGTGCTAGCAAGGCAATATGACTTTAATACAATTTTATATATAGTGCCAAATCAAAAGTTATCCCAAGACACTTTACATATAAAGTAGGTCTAGACCACACTCTTTAGTCAGTGCAACTGTGAAAGAAATGAATATATAAAGAACCCTGTTAAACACATCCTGCACATTCTATTTCATTGCATTCATGAAGGAAAATACTTTTTTCCAGACGAAGAATACGAGCAAAGTCCTAAGGAACAAGAGCTGTCATCCAAATTGTTCTTACTAGCAAACCAGGGTTATCAGTTTTACTTATGATGACAACATATTTTCCATTGCTTAAGAACTTGTGACAGCAACTCTCCCTGAACTCAATGTAATGTAGCTAAACCTGCTTTCAGGCTGGATAGGGAGTGGAGCAGGGTGGGGACGTGTCAGGAATGTATTCTTTTATGATTACTATTTACTGTCATGAGTTTTGTAACGCAGGTTGAAGAAATTGCATCCACTGCCAAATTTGGGGACTTGATAGAATTTTCCTACCCCATCGGATATTCACACTGGGGAGTGTATGATGAAGATGGCCATGTAATCCATTTTGCTGTTGCAGGTGAGGATGACATACATTACATAGATTAGATAACATAGATTTTGTTTGTTTTTGTTGTTGAAAAAGAAGACTATGCAAAACAATACAAAACCACCTTCTTAAAGACCCCCTTCAATAAAAATCTAGTATATATGGTCCCAAGCAAAAAAAGGTATACTAAAATATACTAAATATTAGTATGCTAAAGAATACTAGCAGCCAGACTAATAATTAGTATATTTAAAGTGTTAAAATTAAACATCTAATTTTGTACTAAGGTATGTTTTAGTTGTACAGAAAATGTATGAAAGCTCAACTTGAGTGAGTGTGCTTAGTGTACTTGACCATACTGACATGGGACTACTTTAAGTATAAGTATACTATAAACATACTGCTGCAATGCATTTTCAGACATGCTTTAATGTAATTACAGTGACATTAAAATACACTTCATGAGTACAATAGCATTACGATTGCACCTTGAGTATATTCTAAATGTGCTAGAAATAGACATATTAATAGGTTTTATATTTGAGTAATAGTATACTAGTATACTAAGTTTTAACAAAATACACTTTAAATATTTTAAAAATACACTTTAAAATGTAATTTATGCTATTTTACTATTACTGGTTTATAATTACTATGACTGTACTTTATGTACATAAAAGTACTCAAAACTGAACTCTTGAAAATATGGAAAGAATATCTATAGGCTTTCTTTCAGCATTTACCAATTCTGTTAGGGCAAATTATTTTACCCGGGTTGGGTCAATTTATCTACTATAGTTGGGTCCAACTTAATTGTATAGGGTTTGTCCAACATTAGGAAAGTGACTTGGACAAACAGAAATTCTAATTCAGAATCAGAAATACTTTAATAATCCCAGGGGGAAATTATTTTTGTTACAAAACTCCAGATATACAAACAACAAATATTATACAGACAACATATATTAGAAAAACTAAAATTTAAATTTACAGAAATGAATATTTACAGTAGTGAAATGTATACAAGATCAAAAATACCAGACTAATGTGCAAAAGAACAGATTGTCTGTGGTTGAGTCTGAATTACAGAGAGGAGGTGACAGGCTCTCCAAGGGTTGCATTGTATAATTTAATGACCACAGGCAGGAAAGATTTCCTGTGGCAGTCTGTGGTGCATCAGGTTGCAGGGAGTCTTCTGCTGAAGGTGCTCCTCTGCTGGGCCAGTGTGTCGTAGAGAGGGTGGGAGACATTGTCCAGGGTAGACCGGGGCCTGGAGAGCATCCTCCTCTCTGCCACGGTCGTCAGGGTGTCCAGCTCCTCCCCCACGACATCACCGGCCCTCCTGATCAGTTTGTTCAGTCTGTTGGTATCTGCAACCTTCAGCCCACTTCCCCAGCATATGACAGCGAAGAAGATCGCACTGGTCACAACAGACTCATAAAACATCCACAGCATCGTCCCCCAGATGTTAAAGGACCTCAGCCTTCTCAGGAAGAGGAGTTTACTTTGGCCCTTTTTGTAGACATCTTCTGTGTTTGTAGTCCAGTTCAACTTACTATTGAAGTACACCCTCTACAGTGTCTACAGGGACCTCCTGGATTGAGACAGGTGTTTTTATCCTCCTCAGATCCACTACAAGCTCCTTTGTTTTAGTCACGTTGAGCTGCAGATGATTCAGCTCACTCGAAGTGACCAAGTTGCCCACAACAGTTCTGTATTAACTTTCATCCCCCTTTCCAATGCAGCCAACTATTGCTGAGTCATCAGAATACTTCTGAAGGTTCAATAGTTGAAGGCTGAGGTAAAGAGGGTGAAGAGAACGGCAGGGAGGACAGTCCCAGTGTTGCTTACCACCCTGTCAGACACACAGTTCTGTAGGCGTAAAAACTGTGGTCTGCCCATCAGGTAATCCACAATCGAGGACACGATGGGGGCCTAGTAGGTTGGTAGCAGACTTTAGTGGATCAGTGAAGGGCCTGACCATAGGCCTTAGCTGCTCCAGGACGAGTCTCTCCATGATGTTTGACATCAGGGTCACCGGTCTGTAGTCCTAAGGGCAGCTGGGACACGGCGTCTTTGGCACAGGCACGAGGCAGGACGTCTTCCACAGCCCAGGGACTCTTTGGAGATGCAGGCTCAGGCTGAAGACTTGACTCAGTACTCCGCACAGCTGGGCGGCACATGCTTTAAGCACCCTGGGAAATACGCCATCGGGCCTGCAGCTTTGCCAGAGTGGAGTCTCGTCAAATGTCTTCTCACCAGGTCAGGCGTGATGGACACTGTAGAGGTGTCCGTTGGGGGAGGGCTGAGATCGATCCGGTTGTGGAGGACATGATGTATAGCAGGGGGAGGAGTAGGTAGGTGTGAAGTGAGGTGGTGAAGGCCAGACAAGGGCTCTGTAAGGAGGAGGAGTGGGGGGAGCCAAAGGGGCATTAGTTGAGGGGCCAGAGCAGCAGAGTCATGTGGGGGATGGGCCGCAGTATCAAACCTATTGAAAAATAGATTCAGTTCATTGGCTTGGTCCACACGATCCTCCAACCCTGTGCTAACAGTCTTCTGGAACCTGGTGATGGTTCTCATGCCACTCCACACATCCCTCATGTTGTTACGCTGGAGTTTATTCTCCAGCTTTCTCCTATAATTGTCTTTAGCCTCCCGGATTTTCAGTATCCCCTGCACTCTCCTCACCTCATCACGGTTGCCATCTCTGAATGCTCTCTTCTTTTCATTCAGGATGACCTTAATGTCCTTGGTGATCCAAGGTTTATTTTTGGCGTAGCAGGTTACAGTCCGAGCTGGGACATTGCAGTCCACACAAAAATTGATGTAGTCTGTGACGCACTCAGTGAGCCCATCGATTTCCTCCCCATGCGGCTCACAAAGTGCAGGCCAGTAAGACACTTCAAAGCAGCCCTGCAGTGTCTCATAAGCCTCCTCAGACCACCTCCTCACAGTCCTAGTGGTCATAGGCTTACTCTTCACCAGAGGAACATAGCAGGGTTTGAGATGAACCAGGTTATGATCTGACCTGCCCATAGGGGGGAGAGAAGAGGAGATGTATGCATCCTTAATGTTAGCATACATCAGATCCAGAGTCCTCTTCTCTCTGGTAGGACAGCTCACGTAGAGTTGGAAGGTCTGCAGAACTCTATCCAAAGTAACGTGGCTAAAGTCTCCCGACATGATGATGAGGGCACTAGGGTATTGAGTCTGGAGTCTGGAGATAGTGGTGTGTATGTTGCTGCAGGCAGAGGGAGACATGCAGGATCTCTCTAAGCAGATGGTATGGACGGAGTCCAATGGCCAGCAGTTCAACATCCGGGCTACAGAGCTGTTCTTTAATGGTGATATGACCAGGATAACACCATCTGCTGTTTACTAGAACGGCAACCTCCCCTCCTTTACGCTTACTGCTCTCGGTGCAATCCCGGTCAGCCCAAATGGTGTGGAAGCCATCCACAGAGATGTTCTGGTCTGTGATGTCCCTGTGCAGCCATGTCTCCGTGAAACACATCAGACTGCACTCATGCTGCTCCGGATGGCTCCGCGTTAGCACCGTAAGTTGATCTGTTTTGTTGTACAGAGACCGTACATTTCCCATAACAACAGAGGGGAGACACGGGTTAAATCTTCTCCTCTCCATAAGCCCATCCCGTCTCGACCCTCCTCTATTGCCCCGACGTTGCTTACCACCTCTGCATCTCCGTGTTTTTCTCCAGAGTTCGGATGAAATATCAGCTGATCTGGCCAGTATGCCGGCATTTGTGCGATCAGTTGTTCTCCGGAGTAAACAAAGGCAGCATGTCCCGGTGGAAGCAACATTGATAAAAACAGCATGAAAAGATACTAGCAAAATTAACCTCATTCTAGAGGGCAGAACTTTACAGAAATAGAACGAACCAAAGGAGAATAGAAGTTAAGAAAGTTTTAAAAAAGCGAACTCAAAGACCGGAGCAGTAAACGTTTGCGCATGCGCACTTGACAAGAAGAAATGCTGAAAGAAAGAAATTTAATTCAGTTATGTTAAATAATAACTTTGTATAACCTACATAAAACATTATAAAACATATATAAAAAACACTTTTACATGTACTTCCACATCTGGCATTACCAACAGATGCCTGCTTGGGATTCAGACAAATACTTCAGGACATCTATACAACTTCAACCAGTCTTTAACAAGCTCACTCAAGTGAGCAGATTTGCTGGACAAGGAACATCCTTGAAGATGGATGTTCTTGCCTTACCCTTTTTCCTGCGTCGAGTTTGGAGATTCTCTGCTCTCCGCAGTCTTCCCAGGCTCTGCTCTGCTTGCAGGGGGTCAATACCTTTTCTCTCTTCCAGTGACGATATCTTTCATTGTTTCCTTAAGTTCCTCCTCTTTGATAAGGTGCATGATTTCCTGTTGCCTACAGGACATGGGAAGGGTTGGTGTTTTCTTCCTTTGTTCTTTTGTTTTGAACCTCTCTACCCCATAGAAGTAGATCAGGTCACTAATTCGCTCCAATTTCTTCTCCACTGTTGCTCGGATTCCCTCCAGGATCAATCTGGACTTTGGCCACTTGACTTGGGGTCTGTGGCCTTGGATTTTCTTCTCTATAGCAGGCTGCGACTAGTTTCATCCCAGATTTCATCCCAGATGGGCAAAGACACCTTTTGGGCAAAGACACCTACAGGAGGAAGCTGGAGCACAAACTCTTTGGCGGCTGTGGCTTGGTGGAAGAGTGGGTCGTCCTCTGTTCGAGAGATTGGTGGTTCGATCCCCATCTCCCCCGGTCCACATGTCGAAGTGTCCTTGAGCAAGACACTGAACCCCAAATTGCTCCCCGTGCTGCGCATGGGTGTGTGAATGTGGTGTGAATGGTTAGATCAGATTAGATGGTATGTAGATGTCCACTGCCATCAGCGTGGATGTTTGTGTGAATGGGTGAATGTGACAAACACTGTGAAGCGCCTTGAGTAGTCAGATGACTAGAAAGGCGCTATATAAGTACAAGTCCATTTACTCCAGCAGAACAATTTAAAGGACGTGTGGAGTGGCATGAGGAGCATCACTGGCTACAAACCATCTGGTAGCCAGACATTAGGAGGTGGTACTGAACGTGCCAATGAGCTGAATCTGTTCTTCAACAGATTTGATGAAAGGGTTCTGGACCATCCCCCGACGGCTCCTCGACAACCTCCACCTCAAAACCTCCAGCCCTGTTGACACCCCCCCCCCTCAATTCCTTCCTGACTTTGCCCTACCTGTCCCCTCCCCCCCGCCACCACCTTTCTCCACCCCCACCAACGCACACAGCAGACAGTCCTTCACTGCAGAGCAGGTGAGGAAGGAGCTGTGCAGACTCCGCCCAGGCAAGGCAGCAGGTCCCGACGGTGTCAGTCCGAGGGTCCTCAAAGCATGTGCGACCCAGCTGAGTGGAGTCCTGCAGCACATCTATAACCTCAGCCTGAGTCTTGAGAAGGTCCCTGTACTGTGGAAGACATCGTGCCTGGTACCAGTACCGAAGAAGGTGCGTCCCACCGCCTCCGAACACTACAGACCGGTGGCGCTGACGTCGCACCTGATGAAGTCCCTGGAGAGGCTGATCCTGTCACTTCTTCGGCCCCTGGTCAGCTCATCACTGGACCCGCTACAGTTTGCCTACCAGCTGAGACTAGGTGTGGAGGACGCTATCATCTTCCTGCTCCACCGTGCCTGCGCCCACCTGGACAGACCGGGAACCACAGTGAGAATCTTGTTCATGGACTTCTCCAGTGCGTTCAATACCATCCGGCCTGCTCTGCTGGGACGTAAGCTGACGGCGATGCTGACCGGCCAAGTATCGCACACTATCTGACTTTGAACAGAGACTCAGTGAACAGTTGTGAGGGGCTGAAAACGTACAGTATCGGAGCAGTTCAAGGGAGATGACGACTTCTCTCTCTCAACTGTTCTCAGTCCAAAACCAAACGAAAGGTCACATACAGTCATGTTACTTCTTAGCTATCTGCATATTGAGAGAAAATGTCCAATTGCAGTTTTGTGCATGAGAGCAGGGAACAGTGTACACGCCTTATTTTACTTCTGCTTTCAGCTTATCCTGTTGGTGTGGATTTTTTTTCTCCAAATGTATTATTTGTTTTGTGTCATGTTTAGCTATCCAGCTACCCTGGTTTCCTGGATTACGGATTACTTTACGGGTCGACCACAGTATGTCAGACTGCAGGATGGAGTGTCTGACACTGTGGTCAGCAGTACTGGGGCTCCACAGGGAACTGTTCTTTCCCCCTTTCTGTTCACCCTGTACACCTCAGACTTTCAGCTCCTCTCTGAGTCCTGCCACCTACAGAAGTTTGCTGACGATTCTGCAATTGTTGCCTGTGTTAGTGAGGGGAAGGAGGAGGAGTACAGGGGCATTGTGGACTCCTTCGTCGACTGGTGTGCAGCTAATGACCCGATTCTAAACGCCACCAAGACTAAGGAGCTAGTGGTGGATTTCCGCAGGAGTAAATCTGCCCCCACACCCATCTCCATCAACGGCGTGGCTGTGGATGTTGTCAAGGATTACAAATACCTTGGAGTATAGCTGGATAACAAACTGGACTGGTCCAAGAACACTGAGGCTGTCTACAAGAAGGGCCAGAGTCGTCTCTATTTCCTGAGGAGGCTCCGGTCATTCAATGTATTAACACCATGCTGAGGATGTTCTACCAGTCGATGGTAGCCAGTGCCATCTTCTTTGCTTTTGTGTGCTGGGGCAGCAGACTGAGGGCAGCAGACGCAAAGAGAATCAGTAAGATCATCAGGAAGGCTGGCTCCGTCCTGGGGGTCAAACTGGACTGTTTGGTGGCGGTGTCTGAGAGGAGCATGCTGTCTCAACTGCCCAGCATCCTTGACAACAACTCTCACCCTCTCCACCAGCTGCTGACCTCCAGCAGAAGCACCTTCAGCCACAGACTAATTCTCCCCCGGTGTAACACTGAACGCCGGAGGAAGTCCTTTCTTCCAGTGGCCATCAAACTGTATAATTCATCTCCCCCGGTCAGGTAAGGAACAGTGGAGACACTGTATCCTGAGAAAATGTCACTTTGTCACTTTACAACACCACTGCATCACTTTATTTAGTTGTATTGTAACTTACTTCAGTCAGAATGCTGCTACACTTCACTGCACTTTACTGTAACTAACTTACTTCAGTAAGAAATGCTGCTACACTTCACTGTACTTTACTGTAACTAACTTACTTCAGTAAGAAAGGCTGCTACACTTCACTGTACTTTACTGTAACTAACTTACTTCAGTAAGAAAGGCTGCTACACTTCACTGTACTTTACTGTAACTTAGTTCTGTAGGAAATGCTGCTACATTTTTTAAGGAAATGCTGCTACATTTTTAACACTGTTTCAATTATCGCTCCTTATCACTTATTTAGTTTGTACTTATTTTATTTCAATATGCTGCTAAACTGCACACTGCGTATTGTTGTATATTGTATATACCTACGCTTAACCACAATGTCTGTTGTACTCTGTCACACTTAGTTATTGTCTGATTTATTTGATGTTAGCTTTATTTTATTTGATTATGTTAGCTTATTGTCACTCTGATCCTTTCCCACCTTTGTATTGAAACTGTTGCACAATAATTTCCCTCAGGATAAATAAAGCTTCTTGAATCTTGAATCTTGAATCGTGATTCTCAGCCGTGGGGTACTGATGCTCATTGGACTGTGAGTTGAATCCAGCCGCTGAGCTTCACTAGCCTGATTTGACCTTTCTCTTAATGAACGAGGTCCCGACCGTGCCTCCTTCAAACACTTTATTCACCCATGCTGTATTCTAAGGCCTCCGGTAGATGTTACTTTTGACCAGCCGCAGCTGCATGTTTGGAGTTCTTGTCCTAGTTATGTTAGTGCCGTGCTGACTTAGAGCGTACTCACACTGTCCTTCCGCACCGCGACCAGGGCTTTAGGGTACTTGTCCCCCCTCCCTCTCCCCCCGCGCCCCAGGCCCGTTTGTACTCACACTGCCAGGGCCGGCCAATGCTTCTTGCTGTCCATATGCCATCACGCCGTAACACGTCACACGCATTGATCGCGTGTGTGTGGCTTTGTTTACAAATCTTTCCACAGACCTCAGAGTTTTTGTGTGTCTTGTCGACTGTTTTTGAATATTTTCATCTGACCAAATCTGCAGTAAACACTCCACCTCCGCATCACATCAACGTGAACCTTTCATCGCCATTGTTGTTGTTGTTAAATGTCCGCGCATGGTCCTTCCTTCTATTTACATGTCCGAGCAGGCGGACATAACGCTACTGCCGTAGGGCTCGTGCTCATGCTCGTACACGTGCGCACGCTCGTGCTCGTACATGTGCAAACGGCTCCGCTAAAGCCCACCTCTTTCAAGCGGGCCGTGCGCGGAACGGGTGCACTCACACTGCTTAAAGGTACTAGGCTTTAGCTGAAAAAACGGTTTTGGCGCCGGCCAGAAGGACAGTGTGAGTACGCCCTTATTTGCTTTGTTGTCATCATGTTCTTTCCAGGGTCTGTTACTGTGTATTCAGGTGATGAGCCCCAGCTCTCGCTAAGTCAGGGGGTATTTTTAAGACAGCTGTCAAAAAGATGTGTCCATGATTAAAAGATTCGTCCGTGATTCTAACTATTCATATTCGTAAATAAAATGGTTGTACACAAAATTGTGCTGTAATACACAAGTCAGAGAAATTTTTCGGGTTAGGATTGTTTTTATGAGTATGAATTTAAAAGCTGTGAGTACAACTCTAAACTAAAAAGTCTCCCCTGTAAACACGAATTCAGTTTGTGGGTGAGAGTAGAAAAAGTGTTGAAATGACGTCACATAGGTCACAGGCAGGTCACAGGGGAAAGTAATCGAACCCCGGATGATGCGCTGAAGCTGAGGATGGCTGACAACAGAGCACCCACTGACACCGCCGGTAACTCAGGGGGAAGCATCATCACAGCTGAAGTCAATAACACATACAACATTTTTTATTTTTTATTAGTTATTTATTTCATGAAATTGTACTGTTTTAAATAATATACAGTTAATATACAATATACTGCTTTTTACTCTGAAGCAGTTTAATCAAGGTAAAAAAAAGAACCATAAGGAAAATATCCTGCATAGTTCCTCCGTAGCCTCTTTGATTAGAGCTGCGTCCCAAGCAGCGGTCCAACAAACAGAAACAACAGACCAACATGGATAACACTCAATAAAGCCCTATAAGAGTAATTATTATTTGCCTGCAGTCATTTTCTTGAGATCAGGTGCTCAAGTGTGGTTTGCATGGGTCCAGACTGTAGTAACAGTAATAGTAATAATAATTAATAATCATATAATAATTGATATTTGTTGTATTAACTTGCATGCTAATGATTGGCATATATAGCTCTGGAAAGCTATATAAGAGACCACTCCCAAAATGATCAATTTCTCTGGTTTTACTATTTATAGGTATGTGTTTGAGTCACTACCAATTTTCTCCCAAAATTGAAAAAAACAAAAAACATTGGCATTTGCTTATGACTAAACTAGTCTAAATAACAAAAATATTAAGTCTTTTCAGACCTTGAATAATAATATCCCCAAAGCAGTTTCAGTCAAAAGCAACTGGACTTGGTTATCTCAGGTGCTTGTGTTCTTCCCCTTGGGCCTGTGAGCTCGTGGGTACGTTATCAGCTCTGTGTTGCAGGATTCTGATTACTATTATTTAAAACACTACAATTTCATGGTTGCTACTGTCTTTTCCAAATTGGATGGGGGTTAAGGAGGGGGATGGATGGAAGACCACCTTTAATACTCCACTCGGCCACTTCGAGTACCTGGTAATGCCCTATGGGTTAACTAATGACCCAGATGTCTTCCAGGCACTAATTAAGGACGTTCTCCGTGATATGCTGAATAGATCAGGGTTCGTCTACCTGGATGACATTTTGATTTTTTCAAGAGACTTGTCAGAACATGTTATACACGTCCACCAGGTTCTCCAGCGCCTACAGGGGAATCGATTGTTCGTCAAAGCTGAAAAATGTGAATTCCACGTCTCATCAGTGACTTTTTTGGGGTACATTGTTGAGAGCGGACAGGTGAGTGCGGATCGTGCAAAGGTTAAAGCGGTGACAGAGTGGCCAACGCCTTCTTCCAGAAAGCAAATACAGCGTTTTCTGGGTTTTGCCAATTTCTACCGTCGCTTTATCCCTAACTACAGCCAGGTTGTGATGCCGATGACCAGATTGACGTCCCCCACAACTCCCTTTGTTTGGTCTTAAGCCGCTGATGACGCGTTTCTGGCTCTTAAGAAACGCTTCTCGTCCGCTCCTGTGTTGGTTCAGCCCAATCCTGCTTGTCAGTTCATTGTGGAGGTGGATGCCTCGGATCTGGGAGTGGGTGCGGTTCTGTCACAGTGATCAGCTACTGATAACACGGTTCATCCGTGCGCGCTTTTCTCCAAGAAGCTGTCCCCCATTGAGAGAAACTACGACGTAGAGAACCGTGAGTTACTAGCAGTCAAACTAGCTTTGGAAGAGTGGCGACACTGGTTGGAGGGGGCAGAGATTCCGTTTGTGGTTTGGACTGATCACAAGAACCTGTCATACATCCAGACGGCTAAGAGACTGAATTCCCGGCAAGGGGAATTTCTCGCTGACTTACGTTCCAGCAGCAAGAATATTAAACCGGACGCCCTCTCTCGTCTGCTGAGGAGGAGGAGACCGGTCGAGTCACATCATTCCCGCATCTTGCGACATCTCGCAGTCGCATCCCAGCTCCCAAGTACCCCAAGGACCGGGTCAGAAGGTATGGCTGAACTCCCACAAGGTTGGCTCCCGTTTCTCATTCGTATTGCATTCTCGCTTTGTGTTGTTTGTTTATAAATGATTGTTTCTTTGTTCTTTCCCTCCGTAGTTTCCCGAGATCCCGTTCCCTTGTCCAGATCCCCGACTGTCCATTTGTTACCCGTTCCTGTTACCCTCGACCGTCTCGTCCGTGTTGTACTTTTCCCCTGTAATTGGTACCCTTTTGTTTTTGTAAATATTTGTTTAGTTCCTTATCTTGTGTCCTTGTCTGCATTTGGGTCCGGTTCCATTGTGTTATTTCCCCACACCGTTCATGACAGCACTTCTGTATGCTAAAGTTGTTGTTGTGCGTCGAAAGCTATATCGTTGTACTTAAGCTTTTTTTGGTTCATACTATATAGCTCCACAATGAACAGGGACTTATGTGAGATTGACCACAAAATAAGATCCAGCCTGAGTTTGGTGTTCAAGACCTCAGGTGGAAACTTAAGTTCCTGATTAAGATCAACCAGCATTTTTCAGTCACTTGTGACATCTAAGAGGGTGCTATCCAGTCTTGCTGCTGGTTCCACTAGGCCCTATGTCCTGTGGATGGGTGTCTGGATGTTGGGTGAGGGAGGGCATTGATGGAAGTACGCCTTTCTTCCAGAATGATTGCTAGTTGGCGTAGGACTTAGTAATGCCTCCAGGTGTAACGGCCTTGGGACAGGCTGGTTTTGCAGCTGATAAGGATGTGCCTGAGAGTTGCTGGGGTTTGGCAGAGAGGGCATGCTGGATCTTCTCACAACCACTGGTTAAGATTCTTGGGTGTAGGAAGAACATCGTAGGTGGCCCTAATAATGAATTTGATTTGGCTCCCCTCCATTTCGCACAGGTCTCCCCAAGTGAGCGTATGGTGCTCCAGGTTTTCCCAGGCAGTCCACTGACCCTGCTTGGCTTGTGACACAGCCTTTAGACATCTCTTTGATTCCTGTTCCTGTCCTGCAGGACTCACACAGCACATAAGCGCTCAGACACTACGGCGTGGCGGAGCTGCAAGCCTTCTGCAATCGCTTTGGCAGAGGAAAGAGAAAGACTAAACGACCGGGGGGGTATATAAACCGTCCCGCATTAGCGGGTGAGGACACAGCTGCACTACAGGTGCCGGTAAGGGGAGTGCTGAATATGGCAGAACAATGTATTATAAAAATAGAAAGGTCTACAAAAAGGAGTCAGCAGAGAGGTTTCACAGCAATCAAGGAGTCCAAATCCAAATACACTTCCCTGTCCTCCATTAGTCTTCTTCTCATTCGTGTCTTGCATTATCTACTTCCATGATCCACCCACACAACGCCTCTCGCACTTCCCTGTCCTCCATTAGACTTCTTCTCATTCGTGTCTTGCATTATCTACTTCCATGATCCATCCACACAACGCCTCTCTCCCACACCGACACTCCTAACTTATCTGACATCCACTCACATATAACTTGACTACTTTCATCTTTGAGGATTTCTGAAATCGTCACCTCTCTTCTTTCTACCGAAGTCTTAATCTCCCTCCTGTTACCACCTCTGTCCTAAGTAGTTTGTTCTCTTCTAACTTCTCTGATACCTCTGCGTCGGTCACCCTTTCTAGATTTATGTCTCCCAATATAGCACTCATTTTGGTTTGTTCAGTTATTTTTATATAGACTTTGTGATCATAATTTGGGTGCCATTGTCTACCCAACTTCACTTGTATTGTCAGTTCCTGCCCTTTTTTATCTGCTTTTGTCCCGAGAATCCTATTGTCTCAACAAATCTGTCTAACATGGGGAGGTGCGTCGCAAACTTTGGATCCACACATGTGTGAGTGGCTCCAGTGTCCACTAGTATTGGTACTTGTACTTACAATTTGAACCTGCAGCATAGGTTCTTCATCAGCCTCCACCGTTATCACTGGAAGCTGACCCTTTAGGATTCTCTGGGCACCCTAGTATCCAAAATTAGGTCTTCCCCAGGGGCCTGCAGAGCCTCTAGCTCCACGTTGCATTGTCCTGCCTCTGCCCCCTCTGAATGACCTGGCATGCCGCACTCCAAGCATTCACCACTGGTTCGCCGTGGTCCTTGTCCTCTGTAGGGACCTCCCCTTGAACGATATGAGTTTCCATATCCATCCCGTGCACCACAAGATTGTTGGTATACATTGACAGCTTCCGGTGATTGTTGCGCAGGTGGTTGTGGGATCTAATTTTCTTGTATCTCCTATACCACCATCACGAAAAAAGGTTCTTCATTGCTGCCGCCCCAAAACATCTTGCCCATATCGCTTTTATGTCACCGAGGGCCAGCATTTTCCCCACAGTTTCCTCTTCAAATGATCTTATCCATTTGCTGGCTCCTTCGTGAATGTCAGGCAGCCTTGAGACGAGACCTGCAAGGTTGATTGTTTGCCATGGCACATAATGCCCCTGAGTGCCCTTTATTAGAATTGGATACTGGCCAGCCTCATATCTGTCTGGTTTACGTATGTTTGCCCATTTTTTTGATAGTCTTGGGATATCCTTAATGTATTCTGGGTATTTGGCCCCCATTATCTCAATTGGTTGTGCAGTAATTGTTGTGTTGCTAGGTTATTATGGCAATGCTAATCTTTGATAGCACTTTTGCAGAGGTGAATGCTATTTCTATGTTTTACTGGTGGTAAGTTTAGGCTTAGCTTACCTTGGTTATGCTAAGCTCGTCTATGGTTACACCCAAAGTCTAATATAATGTGCTAGGTTTTTAGCTCAATGCTAATTAGCTTAGCCTTAGCTATGCTAGTTATGCTAAGCTAATCTATGGTTATACCCAAAGTTCAATTTAATATGCTAGTTTTCTAGCTCAATGCTAGTTAGCTTAGCCTAAGCTATGCTAGTTTATGCTAAGCTAGGCTATGGTAATTGCTGTAATCAATTTTAAATGCTAACACTTAGATTAGCCTTTCAGGTAGCTATGCTATTTGGGCCTATAGCTAACTGCTAGGTCCTCTCAGCTGGTGTTATCTCCCCCGCCTGTCTGGCAGTCCTCCAAGCCACTCCTGGCAAAAATGACGTCTACCAAGAATTTAAACTGCACAAATGTTTGATTCAAAATGGCGATCAGGTTCTAAGATGGCGGCTCTCCAAGCCACACCTAACTCCTAAATTTCCACTGTGCCACAACTCCAAAATGGCGATTGATAACACAACCACACCTATTTCTGATTTTCTTCTGCGCCACTGTTCCAAAATGGCGGTTGGCCTTTATAGCCACACCCAACTTCTGAATTACAAATGCGCCACAACCTAAAAATGACAATGCTCGCGAAACCTCATTTGTTTAATTCACAGTATGTATTTACACAATTTTATTTTGCTGTTTTTCCTCTGATCACAGCTGAGTCACTTGAACTTTTCTACTTGGAACCATGAAAGCAAGCTGCTCAACATGCAGATAGCAGTTTCTCAAAACACATGCAGTATATCGATACTCCACGCTCAGTCAAAACAGATCTCAGACACACAAGAACATCCTTGTGGAAAGAGAGTCAGTGAGGGATTAACCTGTTCCGTCAAAGATTCTCTAGAGTCCAGTTTATGGATCTACATATATATTTATAGGTTATAGATAGATTTTTACAGATCTATATATATAGATTTTATTAATCATTTATTTATTTATTTTCGATGTTAACTTTCCCTTATTAATTGGTGCTTTACATATCATACATGCAGTGTTTATATGAGTTTATATATATTTCTATGGGAGTTTTCATAAGCAGTGTATTCTTTACAGACTGAATAACTTTATTTGTGAGCCTTTCAATAGACCTCTTTAGACACGTTTTCCTGTTTGCTGTGTGTGTGTGTGTGTGTTCATATCTTTTATCCAGTGCTCAAATAGATCCTGCTCAGTTTATAGTGAATTTCCTTTCACGTATATATAAATGATTTAGTTGACTCTGTATTAACACAGTGATCAGCCCGTGGCGGTAGCGGGTCAGCATGTGCGTGTGACCTACATAGACAGACTCTAAAGCGCACGCCCCTCCATATTATATTTCCAAACTCTTTGGAAATATTCTCTAAAGTCAATACCAAAAATCCAGTCCGGTTTTTTATTGAAACACTCCCTTTATCCCAATCACAATGACCAGTTATCCACACACGCACAAATTCACCCTTTTTCTGGCCGGTGTTCTTTTTCTTTTTGAATCATAGCTGCTGACACAGTCCAATGTTTAAAATTCTTGTATATCATAACAAATTTTAAAGAATTACAGCAGCTTTCCTGCATGCAGGAACACGCAAGACAGCCAAAGGCCTCCCAGCTGACTCAGCCTGTTCAACTTGGAATGAACCTCAAAAACGCTACCCTGAGTCGAGGCTGAGCCTCAACCGGCATACAACTGTGCGAGATAGGATAAAAGTTCCTACCTTTTTGGCTCCTTATGCACAGCTCCTGCAATGGTGAGCTCAGCCGTCGTCCCAGCGAACAGGTCCAAACCAATCGAACGTCCGGGGTCACCAATTTATGGTAGAACAATGTATTATAAAAATAGAAAGGTCTACAAGAAGGAGTCAGCAGAGAGGTCACAGCAATCAAGGAGAATTTATTGAATCAAGGTTTGACACACTAATTCACAGAGTTCCAAGATCCACAATACCAAATTCCTCATTCCTAAATTCCAAATTCCTCTTAACAGAACTTCCCTTCTTATACAGAGGTTCGTGTGCTGCCAACATTTACACGCACCATTAGGTCTTTCCAATACACAATCAGTACATTTACAATCAGTGGCGTCTACTTTGTGTCCAGACATCATCGTGCCCAAATACAGTTGTATTGTTTTTTAAACAGAATTTATCAATCTTGCGTGAAAACGGGCGCAGATCTGATTGCAGAATTGGTTGTATGACAGGACCCACGTGTGATTTATGAAACATTTGTATCTGACCAATCTCAGCGTACGAATGAGCGGGCCTTGATAAATGCGGCGGCTGAATTTGATCGTCATTAACATGTTACGCCCTTAAATATTCCTGGTTTGGAGGCCTCGCACACTGAGGTCAAACATGGAGAGACGAAAAACTTGTAAGAAAAGAAACTTTTCCGACACACATATCGGCTCCTGACATCCGACATGGAGCAAAATAAAGATGTGCTTTTTGGTAGTCTTAAGAGTGGAATAAAAGGGGCCCATAAAAACGCTGTATGGAAAAGAATAACGGAGGCAGTCAATCCGAAACAGCGCTCCACTGAGACCCGTGTGCGAATTGTTGGACAGGTGTTGTGCCGTATTCAGCACCCCTGCCGTGAAATGCACCCCCTCGCATTATAGGTGATTTTCTGGATTAGAAGGCTGTTGTTTCGACCTATAGTAGTAGCTTATATACAGGTAACCCAATTAAAAGCACACACTTTTGAACCTATCAATTGCAAGAAAAGCTGGGATTATATTTAGGAAACACTAAGTCAAATACATTCAACTTGCTCAAAAGATCCATTTAATTCATTTTGTAATTATGGCTGCAGCATATTTCCACAGAACATACAAAAAGGTGTTGTTTTGTGTTCGCTATTACCCAAGTTTGTGATTTTAAACTCTTTAAAATAGTTTAAAGATTGTAAGTAACTGTTCTGACCGTTGTGGGTTACCTGTATATAAACTACTCTTATAGGTCGAAACAACAGCCTTCTGATCCAGAAAATCACCTATAATGCGAGGGGGTGCATTTCACGGCAGGGGTACTGAATACAGCACAACACCGGCGCTCTTGCTCTGTAGCGGGGTTTGTCAGCGGGGTTATTAGGTATTCCGTTAGAGGATACCTTTGTCACCTAGAAGAACCATACAAAGATGTTAATCATCTGATACCTTGTTTGATTTAATGCAATTTATCGAGGGTAGCCACTAACTGAGGAGATGACTTTGGCTCTGCAGTGCGTCTTGCTGCAGTGCGTCTTGCTGCAGCCGCGCGCCAACACATTCATTCATTAATTCATCTTCAACCGCTTGTCCCTGTCGGGGTCACGGGGGGCTGGAGCCGAGCTGTTTTGAAATATAAAAGAATCGTGTGCCCCCCCCCCCCTGGCCAGCTGGCCACCACGTTTAAAAGCGATAGCTTGGCATCACAAATCACCTGTACATTTATCGAGTGGTAGTTTTTGCAATTGATGAATGAGTAATCATTCATGGATGGTGCCTTCAGACGCACATGAGTACAATCAATTGCTCCAACCACAATTTTTTTTTTTTTAAATTCGTTTTAAGAATCCGTTTTGATCTGTTCTTAATATGTGACTGCTTATGCTTAATGACAACTGAGGTTTGTTAATTATTTTCAGCCAGATTTTGCTGTGCTGCACCGCAAATACACAGGCTGAAATTTGCGTACACAATCTCAGACCTAACGCGAGATTTGATCGTAGCTCCCGCTCACGTCCAAATTGATAAATGCCGAAGTTTGCCAGGAAATGGTCGTACGCACGTCTTTCTGCCGTACGTTCGTTTGATAAATGAGGGCCAATGTGCTTATCGGGCCCATGTCCCCAGTAAACGTTGACCTAGCCCTGTTATTCACTTTCTCAATCATGTTTTCTTCCACATAAACACCTGCTGCGATCGCCATGCCTGCTGTAAAATAAACAGACTGAGGGACACCAGATAACTAAAATGCATACAGAACATAAACCATCTGGTTACACTATCTTTAGTTAACTCTCTTCCTATCTCCCCCTCCATCTCTTTCGTACCGTGGCCCTGAGGAGCAAATCACAACGACAAATCCGAAAACACAACGGCAAATCCAAAATCACAACGACAAATCCAAAATCACGACAAATCCAAAATCACAACGACAAATCCAAAACGACAACGACAAATCCAAAACGACAACGACAAATCCAAAATCACAACGACAAATCCAAAATCACAACGACAAATCCAAAACGAATAATCCAAACGATTATTTTTGATGCAGGGCATCCGTACGGCGTGACAGATGATATGTTGTCAACCAACCTAAACATCAGGATGAGTATATCGGACTATGTGGGAAGTACTTCAGCAAAAACACCAGCTGCGTGTTAAACGCAACCTTTGCTAACGGCAGATAGCCGAGTGGCTGCCCTGGTCCACGCATCTCCATGAGGACGGCACGTCTCCCCTCAAACAGCAGGAGAGTGAGGACAGAGAGAGAACTAATTTATTATTTTATGTTTTATATGAAATGTTGACTTATCTCTGAACTTGCAAATACGACTAAATAGATGAATAGTAATATCAAAAAAGGGTATCCTATAAATAAAACAGTAAATTTAAGACCATTTTAAAACAATCTGGGTTATTTTCTGTACTATTTTTTAAGTATGAGATCATCATTACCTATATCTACCTTTGAAATGTTTCTCTCATTAACTGTAGATATTGTGTCCATATAACAACGCACTATTATTACACAGCTAGGATGCAGGTCGTCTGCTCGGCCTGTGGCCGGCACAGAAAGCCCTTACCTTCACTAGGTCCATCATCAGGAGACAGTTTCCAGAAGGAGAAGGACTTTAGATTATGAAATGTCCCGTTTAGGTGACAGTCTACAAAAATACTCAGTGTCATACTGTATAAAAACATTTTATGCAGTTAAGATCAGTTATAGCATTAATGTTAGGTCTGCATACAGAAGTGAAACTATTTACCAACATCCCAAAATATAAAATCTATTCATGTACTTTTATATTCAGGAACTACAGTTAAAACAATAAGAAACATTCTGCAATACAAATGTAAAATAAGTATAACTGCACCAGCAAAACTTAAAACACAAGACTGGAACTTTTTGAAATATGAATGTGGATGTGCCAAGTGGTCAAAAGTATAAGAAAAAAAAAAAGATGTATCCATTTAAAACTAGAAAGCACTCATTAGATTTGTACGATCCTGAATTAACTATTTTATTATTAGAAAATATTTTAATTGATCAAAATACATAGACAATCATGAGTTATATGGAACATTTTTTTCTCAACGTAGTAAAATATGCAAACGTGAATAGTGACAAAGGTAAAAACAAACATCTTGCAATGTTTTAGTAAACATTTTTTTTTATTCATATTAATTTTAGACTTTGGTCTGACTTTTTCTTGACAAATAATAATCTTAAGCTTAAAACTTTCACACTGATGTCCTGTGTTAAACTGCAAATGTTGTGTGAGAGACAGGCTGTCCAGCTGTCCCCGGTGATGTTCTGGCAGGATGTGGAAAGGGCAGGCAGCACGGCTCTCTGGTACAGCAGTCTTTGATGAGGTGATGATGTGATGAAGACCTCTCTGTTACTCTGTTAGGGTCGACGTGAAGGCTGAGGAAGCAAACACATGCTTTTAGATCACATTCAGGGATTCAGCTTCTCCTTGATAGGGCGATCAGACCTCACCATCACTGGTCCATCAACCTCTCAGCTGCCATCATGGTTTAAAAGCAGGACTGCCAAGAGAAGCCTGGAGAAAAAGCACATAATGCAGTTCACAATGTGATCATTTGTGAAGAAATACAGAAGTAAAGAAAATATAGTATACAAATAAAATCTAGTATGTAGAACAAAACACATTTTTTTAAGGTCACTTCTGTTTTTGCACTATTTGGTCATATTTACTCATATTAATTTATTCAATACTATATTATTACAAAACAAGAACAACTGCACTATATCATGTGGGTATGTAAATATGTCTATTTCTATTTCTTCCCTTTTTAAATTTAACTATTGCTTATTTTTGGTATTTTTTTATCTTATTTTGTATTATGTTTCTGCTTGTTATATTCTGTTGCTGCTGTGACAAACAAATTTCCCCGTCTGCGGGACATTAAAGGTTTTCTGATTCTGATTCTGATTAGGGGATCACTACCACTCTGATAAAACTGTTGTATTAAACACTGACAATAAATAAATAATGTAGTCAAACACAAAGGCCCTGCAATGAATTCAATATGCATGACGTTTATAATGTGTTTGTTCAAACTCTTATAGAGATGCTTTAACTTTATTGTTTTTTATGAGTCTGCAGTTGAATCGTATTTGAGGTGTTTATAAGTCCAGCTTTACTGAGATGAGGTCATCACATTATGTCATTAAGATTATCATATAATATTATCCTTGAGGTCAGAGGGACTAGTAGAGTTGTGCCTGACTGCATTATACTCAGTGGTGTTATTTTACACAGCATCATGTCAGTGGAGTGGCTATATCTGTTTACTATAGAACATGTACAGTCAACAGTTCATGCTTGATAGCAGAGTAAATGCACATGAATCTACAACACTAACAGCTCTGTAACTGTAGGTGCATCTGTCCCTACATGAACGTTACCGACAGTCTCTCCATTAAACTTAGAAACTGACGCTAACACACCAACATCGCTGTTAACGTTACGTGCCAGATAGCTCCGTTTAACTGTCTGTGGGCTGTCTGGGCCAAGGCAATAACAGTCCTTACAACCGTAAATTATAACTACATTAGCTGTGCAAACATACTCTCAAACTAACGCTCTGTAACTACACTTCGGGGTTTTAACATTAGCGAACTGATGTTACAGATTTCGCCAGGTTAACCTGTAACGTTAGGTTTGATAAAATCCGATGCTAACCGCTAATGCGGGCTAACAATGACGTTAGCTTGTTAGCTGGTGTGTTTTGGCTGCTTTACAGCAAGAGTACTAACCACACTTCGGTTCTTATGACTGAAACACTTATGCTGGTTTATGTGGACGCTGACAAACGAATTTAAGCTTACAATGCACAGTTCATGTTTTCGTCCAGCTGAATCTTCACGGCCATTGCCATCCCTCCCACTGGGGCGTCGACAGCATCGGAGGAGCTGTTCAGTGAAGGAGGTGCAACAGCTGTCTGCCTCACATGTTTGTCGGTGTCGGCTTCGGCTTCAATATCTCACTCTTAAACCCGTCATATCACCGGGGAAATCAGAGCGCCCTAACGTTACACGGCCATGTAGAGCTGCAGCGGGTTCTCCACCTCTCTCTTCCTGTTATACGAAAGACAGTCCGTCTGTCCAATCAGGAGCGTCCATCCTCTGATCAGAGAGACCTACCCTTTCCGGTCTAAGTTAATGTTGTTGTGATTTTGGATTTGTCGTTTTGGATTTGTCGTTGTGTTTTTGGGATTTGTCGTTGTCGTTTTGGATTTGTCGTTGACGTTTTGGATATGTCGTTGTCGTTTTGGATTTTTCGTTGTGATTTTGGATTTGTCGTTGTCGTTTTGGGTTTGTCGTTGTCATTTTCGATTTGTCGTTGTGATTTTGGATTTGTCGTTGTGTTTTCGGATTTGTCGTTGTGATTTGCCCCTCAGGGCCACGGTACTTTCGACTACACCTTGGCTAAGAAGATTAAGGATTATTCAAATAAAATAAACATGTTAAATAAGTAGAAAAATCCATCCATCCATCATCTTCAACCAGGAGGGGGCTGGGGGCTGGAGCTGATCCCAGCTAACATTGAGTGTGAGGAGGGGTGCAGGGCATCAGTCTACAGCAGGGCACATAGAGACAGACAGAGACAGACAACCATTCAAACTCACATGGAGAAGATGGAGAACCCTGAGAGAACCAGGAACCCTCTTGCTATGAGGAGACAGTGCTAACCATCACACCACTGTGTCGTCCCTAAACAGAAAAATGAATAGAAAAAAAGTTGCACTTACATCCTGCACTAATATGTAGCACTCTGTAGTTTGAGACTAATTTAAAGGTAACACTTCTTGCTGTTCTTGGTTTGTACCCTCATGGTTGAGTGCACTTACTGAGTCTAATGAGCCCTTAGTAAGTCTAACGAGCCCTTAGTAAAGGCTATTAAGGCTAATATGCAATTACTATCAAATTCAGACTGTCCTCACCCAAAAAACAACCTCATACTTGCGATTGTCAAAAGCAAAGGTATTTATGTTTGTTGTTAGGCAGCAGCCTCTAGTGGCCATAGTAATTGTCCTAGGACCAAACTAGGAAGTAAGGTGATGTAGTTATAAGAACTCCAAACTCTTTGTAAGGAGCCGGTTATGGGTGGTGGATGGGTCAATCGAAACACAGGACCTAACCCAGCAGAATTTGAGTCCTGTGTGACACGTATGAAACCAAAAGTCATTTTTTAGCTTAATTAACTTCTTTTCACCTTCACACATGATGCATGATCCTTTTTTCTTTTTTCAACCCTATCCAAGGGTTTCTGTTGCCTAAACTTCAGTAGTTCCATTTCACAACTTTAAAACAAACAGTCATGTGTAACGGTCACATCACCATGATCACATGTTTCAAACAGTCACCATGTGGCCATGTTTAATAGAACATTCTTAAATACTTTTTCATTGGCACCTGTTTCCTTATTCTGTTGTTTAGGTATGAGGATGTTTTGATCAAATTAGTGATGAGAACATTTTTAGGTAATCAGACAAGTTAGAGACATATCCCTGCTGTCACTACTATAAATGATGCCCATGGCAGCAGATCAAGAACACTATTTTGAGCGCATGACGGTTTTGGTGTATAATGGTAATATTTGACAGTGGTATATAAGCTAAAGGATATTATTGAAATTGGAACCTGAGATTGATTCAAATTATCACACATCTTGAAAGTAAACTGTCTCATTCTGTAGATGAAGGGGAACTGATGAGCAGAATACGTACTTCTGTACAAGCGATCTTCCCTCTATGTGGTGACCTTCTTCTGGGAGAGACCAGGATCCGTAGAGTGCCTCTCTGTGAAGTGAATGTCCCGAAAGGAGCCCATGTTTTGATAAGTAACAACCGCCATGCCTTCACACCATCAGCACCTGAGGAAATGAGGCTACGGTGCAATGCCCTTGTTGATCAGAACTTTACATATAAACTTTTCACTCTCAACTGCGAGCACTTTGCCACTTTTGTACGCTATGGGAAAGCTGTGTGCAACCAGGTACTGTATACATTTGGCAGTGCAATAATAACATCTTTCCATGTTTCTGATTGATTGTTCCCAATCAAATTATGATACTAGCATAGTGTGAGTTTTGATAGTGTGATAATTTCCCTGTTTGGACTGAACTTAACCTGCATTTTGGCCATATCAGACCAATAAAACTGTTGATTGTTTTATGTATTATTGTTGATACCCAGTGATGTAGTGGTAAAAGAAATAAAAATAAATTATCCATAAGGCTTGCATCCATCTTTACAACTTAATAAAATTCAATACATCACATTGGTGTTAGCTATATTAGGGGAGACATTTGCCAATTGCTCATTAGCATTCTATGACACTTGTCTGATACATACAGATTCAGTTTTTGATATATATAATATTTGTAGTGTGTTGGTTTAACTTTACATTACATCCTGTATATTTAGGACCTTGCTGACCATTAACAACCACTAAGGGATTGTTATTCTGTTTTCCTCCTATAGATTCCTACAAGACCCAAAAACGTAGAGTGTCTGGAGGCAACTGCTGTTTTCAAAGATGTTGTCAGCTCCAAAGAAACTGCTCAAGACCATGTTGACTCATCTACGGATTTTTTTGTTACCTTTAACTAACAGTCACTAACTAAGAATAAGTATTGGCAAATACATATTTTAGGTTTCAAAGCAATCCCATCTGCAGCATCAGGGCTCAGCCATGGGCTCACCAGTGGCTCTCAACTTTGCCAACTGATTTATGGGGTTTCATTTTATTTACAACTACAATCCCTATTCTATGTTTATTAAAAATTACTGAGGTATATAGATGACTTATTTTAATTTGGAATAGGAACGCTGACGACTTAAAGGATTAACCCATCAATTTCACATTGTGCTATGATCTGAAACACATTTCTCTTGTGGATGTTTTGGTGAATTATTGGACAATCATCTTAGTAAGGTATGCCAAATTCAGTGGTCAATTATAGTCAAATTGTGAGTAGATATTGGAACATATTGATATATATATATATATATATATATATATATATATATATATATATATATTCATACTTTCCCTAATTACTTTCCCTAAGTCTTCCCACTTACACATGATTATCTAATGAAGTCCGATTTGCCTAAGAGGCCCACTCATTTTCTTTCTCAGATTCCTACTGGAAATGTTCCTTTATTAAATGTGTAAACTGTTATTTTATGGTTAAGGTGGATAATTTCAACCACACAAAGTCTGGTGTTGACATTAAAGTTAAAGATAGGATGACGTCACAGCGCTCAATTTGTGGTTTCCCTGTTAAAATGTCAACCCGAATTTGTGAACTTAAGTGGTCCATTAGCAATCACAAAGACAAATCAGTGACCAAACACTTTAACAGTCTGAACCACAGCTTGAGTGAATTACAGTACATTACATGGGTATTGAGGCAGTTAAGTTGCCACAGAGAGGTGGCAACAAAGATAGAATCATTCTCCAAAGGGATTCGTATTCTTTCTAGTGTAGGTACTTTAAGTTAATTGGATCAAAAATGTGACTATCAAATGAAATATTTGAAAAAGAAAATTACTAAAAATGAATAACTTAAATTTATTAAAAACTTCACACGGAGAACCAATTAAATGTAGGGCCTTGACTCACATTCAGATTATGAATATGTGATATATATGATTATTGTTAATCAAGTAAATATTAGCTATCACCAATAATTATCTAAGATAATAATAAAAATTACTCTAGTTAAACCAGAGTTCCTCGGGGCACCACCATCATAGACGGAGTGCCAACTAATATAAAAGTCTCATTAAATATATTAAACTACTAATTAAGGGTTGAACATCGATAAATGTAATAGTTTAATCAGTTGAAGGATTTAAAAGTTATTTTCTTAGTAGAGGCTGGCTCATTCATCTTTGTGTAATATTAAATAAACAGACATATAGTAAACACAAACAAATTAATACATTCGCAAACACAATAAACTAACTAAAGCTGAACAACTAATTCATTGTGTGTGTGTGTGTGTGTGTGTGTGTGTGTGTGTGTGTGTGTGTGTGTGTGTGTGTGTGCGCGCGCGCGCGCGCGCGCGAGCTTGGACCCCTGCAGAAAAGGTGTGAATGTTTCAATCACACAAAAGCAACAGCTGGAGAGATCTAAAAAGGGTCTAATTCAGGTTATGTGTGTGTAGTCTGTTCAAATACAGTTATAGGTAACAGAGTGTTAGTGCGTGCAATAACTATGTAGAGCAGTGGTTCCCAACCTTTTTCTTAAGGGACCCATATTTTTACCATTGTAAACTTTCGTGTTTAGTTGATTTTGTCACATATATGAATTAAATGCTTAGCCTACTCATTTATTTAACATTTTAATTACATTAAAATTATTCAACCCCTTAAAATCAAGAGGGCTTCGCGACCCCCCCTGGATCTTTGACGACCCCTTTGGGGGGTCGGGACCCCCAGGTTGGGAACCACTGGGTAGAGCATTGCAAACAAAACATCCTCAACTTAACTGAATCAACACAGTCACACATAATCATCATTAAACATCAGTCGTAAAACAACTAAATTAAATTAAATTAAATTAAATTTATAGTGCCAAATCATAACAAAAGTTATCTCAGGACACTTTACAGAGTAGGTAAAGACCACACTCCATGACTTATTTATGATTTACATAGAACCAACAATTCCTACATAAAATACGGTAGCAACGAAAACCTTCCCAATAACAGGCAGGAACGTCGGACAGACCCAGCTCAATGGACACATACACATACATATTATTATAGCTATTGAGTTTCGGAGGCCTTCAGGGCCAAGTACAATAACTTCAGTTTTATCTGAGTTTAACATCATCAAATTGCAGGTCATCCAGCTTTTTATTTCCTTAATGCACATTTGAAGTTTATCTAACTGATCGGTCTCTTCTGGTTTGATCGACAAATATAATTGTATATCATCAGCATAACAATGAAACTTTATGGAGTGCTTCCTATAATATTTCCTAAGGGAAGCATATATAAGGTGAATACAATCAGTCCAAGGACAGAACCCTGTGGGACTCCATGAAGTCCTTTGTCTGAAGCTATTAGAAGGTAGTTAGTCATTACCAGTGCTGTCTCAGTGCTATGATTCATTCTAAATCCTGACTGGAAGTCCTCAAATAACTCATTATTATGTAAAAAGTCACACAGCTGATTGGCGACTAATTTCTCGAGGATTTTAGAGAGAAATGGAAGGTTAGATATGGGTCAATAGTTGGTTAGTACCTAAGGATTAAGACTGGGCTTTTTAAAAAGAGGTTTTATTACAGCTACTTTAAAAGACTGGTACATGCCGATAAAGACATATTAATCATATCTAATACAGGAGTGCTAACTAAAGGTAACACTTCTTGAAGTAACCTAGTTAGAAAAGAGTCTAGGAGACAAGTAGAAGGCTTTGATGCCAGAATAGTAGAGGTTAATTTGTTAAGGTCAACTGTAGAAAAGCAGTTGTTTCTAAGGTTCCTTGGTTTGAAGAAAAATTGGTGCCAAGCGAGATGATTTTCTCTCTAATAATTAAAATTTTGTCATTAAAGAAGTTCATGAAGTCGTTACTACTGAGGGTTATAGGAATACATGGCTCAATAGAGCTGTGGCTCTCTGTCAGCCTGGCTACAGTGCTGAAAAGGAATCCAGGATTGTTCCCTTTCTCCTCTATTAAAGATAAATAATAAGGCTGCTCTGGCATTATGGAGGGCCTTCCTATATATTTTTAGACTTTCTTGCCAAACTAAGCGAAATTCTTCCAATTTAGTGGAACGCCATTTACTTTCCAATTTTCGCGACATTTGTTTTAATTCACCGGTTTGTGAGTTATACCATGGTGCTAACTTCCTCTGTTTCATTATGTTCTTTTTTTAAGGAGCAACAGAGTCGTGTGTTGTTCGTAGTGAGCCTGCAACACTGGCAACAAGGTGATCAATTTAAGAGAAACTGACGTTTGTACAGAAATCTGGAATTTTAGGATCAGGCATTAAATTAAATGCAGATGGAATCGCTTCCTTAAATTTAGTTACGGCACTATCAGATAAACTTCTAGTTTAGAAACCTTTGCCCAGAGGTGAGTAGTCCTGTAATATGAATTCAAAAGTTATTAAATAATGCTCTGATAAAATAGGATTCTGTGGAAAGACTATTAAGTCATTGATTTCCACACCATAAGCCCAAACAAGGTCGAGGGTGTGATTAAAACAGTGAGTAGGTTTAGGTACACTTTGACTAAAACCAATCAATTCAATTGAATTCAATTAAATTTTATTTATAGTGCCAAATTATAACAAAAGTTATCTCAGGACACTTGTATTACGGTGGCAACGAAAACCTTCCCTATAACAGGCAGGAACATCGGACAGACCCATCTCTGTGGAGGACGGCCATCTATCTTGACTGGTTGGGGAGGAAGAAAGGGAGAGAGAAAGAGAGAAAAGACGGACAGATGGACAGAGAGAGACAAGGACAGACACGAAGACAGAGAGATAGGTACTGGTCTCAGATCTACCCACTAAACAGTCCTTTACATCCTCATTTAGGCCCTTAAAGAAAATGCTTTGTAGTGCTCTATCATCCCATCTTAACTCTTCCGCCAGGGTATGAAAGTCCACAGAGTAATCAGCTGAACTGGCGGAGCCCTGGCGCAGGTTGAGCAAATGATTGCTGGTATCACAGTCAGACACAGGATGATCAAAAACTGAAAGCATCTCACGGGAAAATTGCTAAAAGGTATCATATTGTGTCTGAGGGTTATGTGTAGGAGATTAAGCCTACTTTTATTATGGCTAGAATATAGTAGTCGCTGAATTAATTATGAATTAACACGACTCGTTAAAATTTAGGATTTATTTTACCTTGAAGTAAGGGCACCACACCAAAATAAGACAGGATATTTATTAAACTTTGGTGAAGGTTTAATACCTGTTAGTTATTTAACGTAATTGATGGTTTAAATTTTGAGTTTTAAGTTCAGTTGAACGCGTTAATTCGTACCACAGCCTTATCAGTGACCAACACTTTCTGCACAGAACGGACGACTCTTACAACGACGTAAGGTTATAAACATTTATTTGACTACCTAACAAGGAGAATACAGGATAGTGCAACACTGAATAGACAAGTGAAAAAAAAGGTTAAATGTGGATATAAGAAGCTTGAGACTAGAGTGATTCAGACCTACGGGCTTGTTTATAATATCACTGGCGGATAAAAAAAAAACGTGCTCTAATCAGCCGGCCAACAGAACTCGGATCAGAATCTAACTGTCACCAACGTTTAACCAAGAGTTGCATTAAAAGGCCAACCTTACTTTGCCGTTGATATTACAGTCGCCCTGGAGTAAGAGCAGGTTCCGTGGGTCCGCGTCCCGGTGTTTGGCGGACCTTAGTTCTGGTTCTGTAGACTGGGTCAGCTGCACGGTTGGATCGGCGGGCTCGTCTGCTCCCGTCCCTGCTCTTCAGGTGGCTGTGGCTCTGGAGGTTGTTTTGGGTTGACAAAAATGTTCTACCGGTTCTGAACTAGAGTTTGATGCAATTTGTCGACCGGATAAAAGGGAAAAGACGGCACGAGGGGTTTTACTATACTTAGGAAAAATAAAAACGTGTCGTAGAAACTTATAAAGTTGCACGGTAAAAATAGATTAATAAACGAAATTACTTAAGTAAGAAAACAACCTCTCTTTGGGTTAACAAAGTTAGACAAAAGAAAAAAGGGAACGAAGAGGGGAGAAGAGATAAGTGCAGGAGGTGAAGTAACAGAGGGGGGTCAGAGGTGCAGAGGGAAGTTGCAGAGTGAGAGAGACCCCTCTGTCTGTTCCTTTATCTCACAGTTGAACTAAAAAGGGGGGGGGGGGGGTTTACGATACTTAACCCTTTGGCTCTGAGCGAAACAACTGCTTTTCATGCCGGAATTCTAATTCTAAGATTAAACTATCTTTGGTTGGTTTTCCATTATTAAGCTTTCTGATATCTAATTTAACCAAAATCTTTAGGCAGACAGTTTTAACAGATACAGATACTACACATCATCACATTCTCCTAGATATAGTGACGAGCCTATTATTAAAACACAAATTATTTCAGGAATTGGACAGAGACTTTGCACTTCTGAAACCACATAAACATAATCACAACAAGATTCAAAATAATGCATATACTGTTACACACTTGCAAGAATGTCTTTGAACAGCCAGTTGCGATGAAACATTGAACTTTAACTGTTTTCCAAACTTCTACACAAAGTTCTGTTGTGTAGATTTTATTACTGAAAGGCCCGTGCCTGGGGTGCAGCTTTCTGGCATAACCCCGTGCCCTACCTGTAAGCAAACCAAACACATAGGCTAAGGGCGCACTCACACTGTCGTTCTGTACCGGGCCAAAACCGTTTTTTCAGCTAAAGCCTAGTACGTTTAAGAAGTGTGAGTGCACCCGTTCCGTGCATAACAGCCGACAGCGGGCCGCCAACGGCCCGCTTGAAAGAGGTGGGCTTTAGCGGAGCTGTTCGCACATGTACGAGCACGAGCGTGCGCACGTGTACGAGCACAAGCACGAGCCCTACGGCGGTAGCGTTATGTGTGCCTGTTCGGACATAGTAAATAGAAGGACGGACCATGCTCGGACATTTAACAACAACAACAATGGCGGTGAAAGGTTCACGTTGATGGGATGCGGAGGTGGAGTGTTTACTGCAGATTTGGTCGGATGAAAATATTCAAAAACAGTCGACAAGACGTACAAAAACGTGTAGCTTGTAAACAAAGCCACACACACGCGATCAATGCGTGTGACGTGTTACGGCATGGTGGTGTATGGACAGCAAGAAGTATTGGCCGAGGCCCAGGCAGTGTGAGTACAAACGGGGCTGGGGCGCGGGGGGAGAGGGACGGGGGACAAGTACCCTAAAGCCCGGGTCGTGGTGCGGAAGGACAGTGTGAGTGCGCTATCGTAAGGGGCTGTTGACTGAACACTAGTGAGCACTGAAACAGGAAATCTCTGCACTCACCCAACTTTCCATCATAACGCTGGGGTAGCGAGTGACTCAGTGCTAGCAGAGGAAGCTAGTGCAGGCCTAACCTGACTACTCTCAATACGGGAAACACAGGCGGAGAGCTTACTCAGGTTTTCCAGGATACATTGTAGTGTCTGGGAATGTTGACTGAGTAAGACAACCTGAGCGGAAACCACTTGGCGAAGGGAAAATCCCGGAGGATCAGTCACCGTGTCCGCGGGTTCCATGTTATGGCCAGACCGTACTGTCATGAACGGTGCAGGGAATAACTCTGAGGAGTGGGACCCAAATGCAGACAAGGACACCGAGAAAGGTTTAAACAAATATCATTCATTCATTCATCTTCAACCGCTTATCCCGGGGTCGGGGTCGCGGGGGTGCTGGAGCCGATCCCAGCTGACATAGGGCGTGAGGCGGGGTACACCCTGGATAGGATGCCAGTCTATCACAGGGCACATAGAGACGTACAGAGACAGACAACCATTCACACCCACGGGCAATTTTAGACTCATCAATTAACCTATCACGTGCATGTCTTTGGACTGTGGGAGGAAACCAGAGTACCCGGAGGAAACCCACGCCGACACGGGGAGAACACGCAAACTCCGCACAGAAAGGCCGAGGCCGGGATGCGAACCTGTGACCTTCTTGCTGTGAGGCGACAGTGCTAACCACTACACCACCGTGTAGCCCCCGGTTTAAACAAATATTTAATGAAAAAACGAGAAACAAACAAAAAACAGGGAACGGGGAAAACAGGTGTGGATCCGGGTGAAGACGAGGGGGAACCTACACGGGAGACAAAACACGAATGGGTGGTTGTAAACAGGAACTCAGGAAACTATAACAAAGGAAACAAAGAAACGATTAACAAAGAACAACGCAACACGGATAGAGAACACGATCATAAGTAAAAGAAGAATGTTGCGTCTGGTGAGCAGGGTGGTAAAGGCCTTCACACGCTGTGTAGTAATGGACAGATCTTTATACAGAGGGAGCCCAAAAAGAGCAGTCAGGGGATTGGGTTCCAAATGTGTGTTCAGAGCCTGTTTGGGAGTTTTAAATAATATGGGACCAAAAATCAGCACACTTCAGGCACGTCTAGAACATGTGTGCATGTTCGGCTGGGGACTTCTTACAACGGTTATAAGCATCACTGTGACTAGGGTATATCTTAGCCAATTTAGCATTGGTGAAATGGGCTCTATGAAGCACCTTTCACTGTAATATGCCGTGTCTGGCACAAATTGAGGATGAGTGGACCAGTTTTAGAATGTCCCTCCACTGGACCTCAGAATGTCTACCCCCAAATCACTTTCCCATGCATTTTTAGGTGAGGGACTGGGCCTGGATCCAACTTATAATGGTATTAATGACAAGGGGATTAGGTGAGACCTTATGAGCATTTATGGGGAGCTGTGAGCAAATCGTAGCATGCAAAGAGCAGGAAGAAGATGTTATCTCGGTATAAGCCCAGGGTGGGCAGACGCCTGCAAATTCCCTGTGGAGCACATTTATATGTTTATTGATGTTGCAGGCCCAGAAGCATTGACAAATTACTGCATGGGCAAAGTGGGCGTGTGCCCAGGGTCCCAGAGCCAATAGGGGCCTTGGGCATTCAGAGGTTTTTTGTTTTTTTTCCCGGTACAATTAATAAAAAAAAAATATTGGAATGAATGTTGTTTTGAAAATGTACTATGCTAATAAAATCATTTAAAGTTTTAGAAATTATAAGATTAAATCAGTAATGTGTGATGACTCAATGACGCACAGGCTTGAGGCATTTCGAGTGTCTGAGGTTCGGTTTTGTTTGGAGCTCTTTAGACCGGCACTGCCTCCGTGTCCGTGTCTGCTGCTGTGGTGGTTGCTTCCGCTGCTGCCCATTTTATGCCGACTGCCGTGGCCGCTTTCCCCGAGCTCTCCTGCTGCCGGTGCTCCTTGAATAAGATGCGGGCATTTATCCAAGGCAGGCCGAGGAGGATGTTATAAAAGGCCGGCCGTCTTCCGTACCGTCTTTGACAGAGTAGCCTACCCCTTTCGCATCTTGTCCGGGTTTTCCTCGTCGTACTTGGTGTTATTATAGCACATCACAGTTTCTGGTGTTGCCTTCACCCCACTAAAGGTGCCCACACCAGCGTGCAAGGTGCTCAGGATGCAGACAGTCTTCCCTGCTACACAGAGTCGCATTATTTCAGCACCGAACTGTTCCACTCGCTGTTTCACGGAGGGGAACTTCCGTTTTTGTTTGCCCATGGTGCCAACCAGGCGATATAATACAGCTATATAATAACTGACTTACAAGTAAATTCACAAAGAGGCACAGCTGGAGACCGCTAACAAAGTTAGAGACAAGAGAGACAATGAAAGCAGAAAACCGCATAAAAAATGTAACAATGAAACCGAAGTGAAGTGATGTGCACTCAGTTTGACCGCTTATGGCCGAAATATGGGAAACATCTCATATTTTCTTTACCCTTTGTGTAATTTATATAAAAACAATTCTCAATTAAAATAGAGACACTTTTAGAAAAATGGTTAGAAGCCTTTATTGTTTGCATTTTGTTATTTACATCACAGACTGATAACTTAATTGTGATAATATTCAAAGTTATTATTATTGTTGTTTCACAAAAACAAACACACAGCAAGTATAACGGTACTGTGCTCTTTTCTTCGTGCTTTAGCAATATTGTTGTTGTGGCAACAACACAACCGCTCCGCTGTCACACAACGGAGCGGTTGTGTTGTTGCCAGCAGGGTCAGCAGCTGGATTTTGCATGCATGGTCAGTATTATTAGTGTGTGTCTGTGGTTTATTACGTTTTCTGACATTATTACATTTGCTGGCGTTACAGCGCATTTGCGTGCATGCGCACTGTTTGCATGTGTTGGCAGGGGGCCTTGGTGAGTTTGTGTCCAGGGCCTGTAGTCATGATAATCCGTCTATGCCCAGAAGTAGTGGCAGAAATTAGGGAGTGCTAGTCCCCCTTCAGGTTTTAGTAGTTGAAGATTATGTTATTTGATACGAGCTAGTTTATTCTGCCAGATAAAGGCGTTAAGGTGTTGGTCTAGATTAGTAAAAAACAATTTGTTCAGACAAGTTGGGAGAACGAGGCTTGTGAAGAACTGCATATTGGGAAAAGAGTGGATGTCTGCTCATGTGTTTTTCCCCTCTGTTTGTTTATCTGGTAGACGTGGTACCGCCCGGCTGTGGCTGATTCCCTAATCAGCGGTTGCAGCCTAAAGAGCCGGATGTGTCTTCATTTACGTGGTAACTTCTCGTCAGTGGGCTCCCATACTTTGTTTGATGCTATTTTTGCTGTTTTTAGAATTGTTTGTTAATTATTGTTTCTTTGTTCCCTTTCGTTTTAGTTTCCCGAGATCCTGTTCCTGCCTACCCTTGACCGCCCCGTAACGTTTTGTCCCTGTTCCCCTGTTTTTGGATTCCCTTGTTTTCTTTGTTAATTAAATATTTGTTTAAACCGTTCTCTGTGTCCTTGTCTGCATCTGGGTCAGATTCACTGTGTTATTCCCTGAACCGTTCATGACATGGACACCCAATCGCCTGTGCTTCGCCATTGTCTTCTCTCTCAATATGTTCCATCAGTATGTGTACGGGGTGCAGGTTAATGTACAGTCAGACCACAAACCGCTTGAAAATATCCTGAGAAAGCCGCTCGGAGCAGCTCCTTCCAGACTTCAACGAATGCTACTCCATCTGCAGCGATATGATTGAATGTCAACTACACACCAGGTCCAGACCTGCTGATCTCAGACACACTCTCAAGAGCTTTCACACAAGACAGTCACATGACAGATGACATCCCAGATGAGAAAGTGATCTACGCTATGAAGCCGACAGGCGCTTTGGGTACAGAGTCTGTATAGCAGCTCAAGAGAGAAACACAGACAGATTGCAGTTGCTGCAGGAGACACATGGACGTGGTTGGCCCCGGCACAGGAAATATGTTCACACTAACCTGATCGGTGCTGGCCAATCAGACAGAGTGAGAGAGGATATTATGTTTGCAGGTGACGGAATAATAATCCCAAGCACCATGAGAAAATGCAAGCTGAACAAAACACATGTAGTGCATCAAGGGGTCATAGAAATGAATGGACAGAGCGACCGGGTCTGAAAAAGGAAACCAACACGGAAGTGCCTTAAGCCTGTATTCTAGCCAGTGGCCGGCAGGGGGCGATACGTGGGTTGCAGGAAATATCCGGTTGCATTCAAGTCAACGGTGAATATTACCGACTTCTAACTTGCTCTGTGGCTACAATAAGCCAGTTGTAGAGGTTTTTATTGTCTCTATTGTTAGTTGACTGCCTTTTACATGCCTTATACTCACTGGTGTTAATTTTTTCAAAATTGGTCCCAGTTTGGTTCAAATAGATGATAAAGCAGGGGATGAATTGGGGGCGTGGTTTACTTATGATTGACAGGTCTCAGAGAGCTTGACTCTCAAACCTAACATTACATCAGCTGAGGAAACCTACAGCCGTGATGTTTTTCTTAGGTGTTTGCAGTCTGTTTTCAGTTTAACTGCTTGAACTAAAGACACTCCAAGCAGTTGGCTGTTTAGTTTATCCAGTAAGTTACGTTACATATTATTTTAAGCCTTAACTCTTTCTAACCAAACTTAGCATGTCAGCTGGTAACCTGATATTAGCTTTGTCTTTTATGTGCTAATAGCTGCTTGTTGTCGGTAACTCTTGCATAGGACAGTAAATATTCTCATTTGTCCAGGTCATCATTATCCTCAAAGCAATTTTAGTCAAAATCAACTGGACTTGGTTATTTGTCTAGGAAGACGTTTCACCTCTCATCCAAGAGGCTTCATCAGTTCATGTACGCATCTGATCAGGCTGGGACTGGTCCAACTAACTGGTGTGGAGATCCCGGTATTTAACCTCTCACAAGGCCAATGATGTCACTGGGACCCTTTGTGCTCCAAAGTGCCAACGACCGTCATTAGAGTGGCAGTCGTTGGTGGGAAGTTGGTTCCGACTTCGTTAGTGCTCTATTGAGTCTTGACGACAGTCGTTGGAGTCACAGGAGGCCCTTTGTGGAAAGTTGTTCTTTGAGGTTAGATTGTTGAATCTCCTGGGAAGGGATGAGAGGGCCGCATTGTAAATTGGAGATAAGTGGTGTCTCAGAGCGTGATCACACTATCCTTTTGGCCGCGGCCAAAACCGTTTTTTCAGCTAAAGTCTAGTACCTTTAAGTAGTGTGAGCGCACCCGCTCCGCGCTCAACCGGGGCCAGCTGGCCCTCCACGGCCCGCTTGAAATAGGTGGGCTTTAGCGGAGCCGTTTGCACATGTACGAGCACGAGCGTGCGCACGTGTACGAGCACGAGCCCTACGGCAGTAGCGTTATGTCCGCCTGTTCGGACATGTAAATAGAAGGACGGACCATGCGCGGATATTTAACAACAACAACAATGGTGGTGAAAGGTTCACGTTGTGTTTACTGCAGATTTGGTCGGATGAAAATATTCAAAAACAGACACACAAAAACTCTGAGGTCTATGGAAAGATTTGTAAACAAAGCACACACGGGGGCGGCAGTAGCTCAGTCCATAGGTGACTTGGCTGGGAACCGAAGGGTCGCGGGTTCAAGTCCCTGTGTGGACCAAGTATGGAGCGTGGACTGGTGGCTGGAGAGGTGCCAGTTCATCTCCTGGGCACTGCCGAGGTGCTGTTGAGCAAGGCACCGAACCCCCAACTGCTCGGGGCGCTGGTCACTGGCAGCCCCCTCGCTCTAACATCTCTCCCTAATTGCATGTATAGGCCCTGTTTGTGCATGTGTGTATTTCGGGCCTGTGTGTGTATGTATGTATAATAATAAGAGTGAAAAAATTCAATTTCCCCGTGCGGGATAAATAAAGTATTTCTTCTTCTTCTTCTTCTTACACACGCGATCAATGCGTGTGACGTGTTACGGCGTGATGGCGTATCGACAGCAAGAAGCATCGGCCGTGGCCCAGGCAGTGTGAGTACAAACGGGGCTGGGGCGCGGGGGGGAGAGGGAGGGGGGACAAGTACCCTAAAGTCCGGGTCGTGGTCCGGGAGGACAGTGTGATCACGCCCTCAGAGCGTACTCACACTGTCCTTCTGGCCGGGGCCAAAACCGTTTTTTCAGCTAAAGCCTAGTACCTTTAAGCAGTGTGAGTGCACCCGCTCCGCGCACAACTGCGGCCAGCGGACCGTCCACGGCCCGCTTGAAAGAGGTGGGCTTTAGCGGAGCCGTTTGCACATGTACGAGCACGAGCGTGCGCACGTGTACGAGCACGAGCCCTACGGCAGTAGCGTTATGTCCGCCTGTTCGGACATGTAAATAGAAGGACGGACCATGCGCGGACATTTAACAACAACAACAATGGCGGTGAAAGGTTCACGTTGATGTGATGCGGAGGTGGAGCGTTTAATGCAGGTTTGGTCGGATGAAAATATTCAAAAACAGTCGACCAGACGCACAAAAACTCTGAGGTCTGTGGAAAGATTTGTAAACAAAGCCACACACACGCGATCAATGCGTATGACGTGTTACGGCGTGATGGCGTATGGACAGCAAGAAGAATGGGCCGGCCCTGGCAGTGTGAGTACAAACGGGCTGGGGCGCGGGGGGAGAGGGAGGGGGGACAAGTACCCTAAAGCCCGGGTCGCGGTCCGGAAGGACAGTGTGAGTACGCCCTCAGACCTCCTCCTCTGTTTAGCAATGGTTTCTCTACTTTTACATAGATGGCTTCTTTTACTCCTCTTTCAAACCATCTGTCCTCTCTGTCCAGGATCTGGACATTGTTGTCATCAAAGGAGTGGGCTTTCTCCTTGAGATGTAAGTAGACAGCGGAGTCCAGGCCTGAAGTGTTAGCTCTCCTGTGTTGGGCCATGTGTTTATGCAGTGGTTGTTTTGTTTCCCCAATGTAGAGATCTTTGCATTCCTCGTTGCATTGGATAGCATAAACCAGATTGCTTTTGTGGGTGTGTAGTGTTCTGTCCTTGGGGTGTACAAGTCTCTGTTTGAGTGTGTTACTGGGTTTGAAATACACAGGGATGCAGTGTTTGTTGAAGACCCTCCTGAGTTTCTCTGATACCCCAGCCACATACGGAATGACTATGTTGTTTCTCTTGTTTTCTTTTTCTTTCTCAACTACTTTGGTTTTCTTTCTGATACTGTATGTACTTTTATGCTCAGCAATCCTTCACATGGGGCGAAACGATCCACAGAGGATGCAATTTGCTTTGCCCTCCACCCGGCCCTCACCCATCTGAAACAGAAAGACTGATATGAGAGAATGCTGTTCATAGACTTCAGTTCAGCATTCAATACCATAATACCACAACAGCTCATCTGCAAACTGGACAAGCTGGCCCTCAGCACTTCACTCTGCAACTGGCTGCTCAACTTCCTCAGCGAGAGGCCACAAGCAGTACGTGTTGGGAACAACACCTCCAGCGCCATCACCCTGAGCACGGGGGCATAAGGCTGCATGCTCAGTCCTCTGCTCTTCACCCTATTGACGCAAGACTGCACACCAACTTACAGCACCAATCACCTCATAAAGTTTGCGGACGAAACAACTCTGGTGGGTCTCATCACCAAGGGTGACCACCCACCACTAACCATCGACAGTGCTGCTTTGGAGAGAGTGAGTAGCACTAAATTCCTGGGGACTTCCACTATTTTGCCTAAATCTGCACACTATTATTATTTTTATTATTATTATTACTATTGTATTGTTTTGTTGTTTCTATAGCAGTTAGATCATTTATGTTGTGTCACCATTGTGTCTTGCCACTTGTTTCTTGTCTTTACTTGTCTAGTCTACGCATCGGATAGTGATAAACACAATTTTGATTCCTTGTATGTCTTGTTGATGTGAGGAATTGACAATAAAGCTGACTTTGACTCGGATAGTTCCATCGTCTTTTCAGTCTGTGTAAAAACCCTTGACCTTTGCTGTGCTATATTTATGGAGTGTACGTGCGCACGTCATTCTGTTGAGTTATTTTAACTAATGATGGGTGCCTAAACTCCACCAAGCTGCTGATTTACAAATTCGGTCAAATTAACTGGGTTGCAATAACCCAGGCACTGATTTACTTTAACTTAATCACTGGGCTGATAAGTAAATGAAAACGTTTGACTCCTGGACTCACTGGCAAAGGGGCCACATCCCGTGGAACATTTTATTAAGGTTTCTTTCCTTTGTTTAATTATTACTGTATTTTATATGAAGGAAATTTGTTGTAGAAAATTCTGTATAACTGCATGGCAATACTGTGTATATGGAAATGAAGGCTAGTTTTGGCACACTATGACCGTTCACATTATATTGTCAAAATAGTCACTGTGCAGTCTAAAAACCGCTAAAGATAGAGACAAGATAGACCGAGATGGAGTTATCTGATATATGACATTGCGTTAGCATCCAAGGCTAGTTGGCAAGCTTGAACCCAGCTGTACCGAACAGTCATTGTCGGTCCTCACTAAAGCCTAAGACAAGCCACTGGATTGCACCAAAGCAACGTGTATAACAAACCACAATATTAATATTAACTATTATTTAATTATAATAATAATTATAATTAACAAAAAAAAACAAAGAAAAGTCCACTTACTCTGACGTGGCTTCTGTGAACCAAAGGAAAGACCACTCACTCTGACGTGACCTCTGTGAACCAAAGGAAAGACCACTCACTCTGACGTGACCTCTGTGAACCAAAGAACACACATTCCCTAGACCTGCTTAACCATTAACCCATGAGCCCCGACTTAACCCCTTAACCCCCAAAGACAGCACACTCCCCGCTTGATATGACTTAATCATATCACTCCAGATACACATACATTTAAAGGGGAATGCCTTTTGGAAACAATACACATTAGGTCTCTGAAAGAAGGACTATGATCTCTGAGACCGGCCTTACAAACACTTTAGCTGTCCCATCCTTTACGATCCACACCTCTACTTTGCAGACTCTGCTGTCACTGCTTGGGAAAGGTTTTTTTTTTATAACTTAAATTTTTATTGATTTTTCACATTTATATACACAAAAACAATACAACAAACAAGTTGCAAGTAAACATAACAATAATAAAACTAACAAGCTGTCTGGAGATATCACTATTCAGTCCACTTATCTATTCGGCATTCGTTCAGTTGGTGTCATGTCTCATATAAATGTTCCATTTTTCCCAGTTCTTTTCAAATACATTCCCCCTGAGTCTCAAGAGATATGTCAATTTTTCCATAACTAGGATTTCCTGAACAATTTCCAGCCACTGCTCCTGATTTGGAGCGTTCACATTGAGCCAGTTTCTTGTGACCACTTTCTTGCTTGCTGCGAGTAAGACTTTAGTCAAGTACAGATCTTCTTTCATTACAACCTTCTCAATATTCCCAAGATACATCACTGGGCAAGTATTAGGGATTTCATATCCCAACACATTTTTTATAACTGCATTAACATTTTGCCAATATATCCTTATTTTTGTACAATTCCAGAAGACATGTGCGTGATCTGCCTCAACACTCCCACATAATCTCCAGCAGTCTTGTTGTATAGCGAGTTGCCTAGATTTTATCTTTGGTGTTATAAAATAGCGAGTTAGGTTCTTCCAGCAGAACTCCCTCCATATTAATGAATTTGTTGATGTACATTGTGTCTCACACATGTAGTAGCACTCCTCCTCTTGTATTTGGATTTTTAGTTCTGCTTCCCATTTTGCTTTTATATAAAGTGTTGATTCCTTCCTGCTCTCTCCCAAAGCCCGGTAGAAAGCAGAGATGGGCCGAGACCCCTTCTGTTTGTATGATTCGATAATAACTCCAATCACCTTATTTATTGTTTCATTTGACCTTATCTCTTTTGTAAAATAGTCTCTTAACTGCAAGTATCTATAAAAGTCTTTGTTTTCAAGGTTGTATTTTGTCTTCAGATCTTGGAAACTTAGAAAACGTCCACCTTCTGATACTGTGCATATTGTTGTCGCACCCTTTTGCGTCCATTCTTTGAATGCTGGGTCGTACGTCCCTGGCTTAAACGTTGAATCATACGCAAACCACCTCAGAGTGCCTATATCCCTCTTAAGTTTGTATTTTCTTACAACGGTGCTCCAAATTTCAAGTGTTAATGCTACTATTGGGTTCACAGTAAGTCTCAAAGCATCTATCAAATTTTTATCCCCCACCAATATCTGGGTTTGAAAGCCCTGAACTTTTCTTTCTATTTCTTTCCATTTAGACTCATAGTCAGGTCTACACCAACAGGCCAGATACCGAAGTTGTGCTGCATAAAAATATTCTGATAGGTTGGGTACAGTCATCCCCCCCTTGCTTTTAGGTAGTTGAAGTGTCGTGAATTTTATTCTTGGTTTTTTACTGTTCCAAATGAATCTAGAAATCATCTTGTCCCAGGTTATGAATTTGTTTTGGGGGATCATGATTGGAAGAGCTTGAAATAGATATAACAATTTAGGTAAAATATTCATTTTGACTGCCCGTATTCTAGCACTGAAGTCTAATGGGAGGGTAGACCACCTTTCAAAATCTTTTAGGATATTTTTTTCAATTTCACTATAATTGTTTTCAAACATGTCAGAAAGGGCTCTACTCACAGTTACACCAAGATACTTCATTGTTTTAGAATTCCATTTCAAATTATATGCATCTCTTATTTGTCGGGATGGAGAATAGTTTAACGGGAGAATTTGTGTTTTTGATAGATTCAGTTTATACCCTGAGTAGTATTCATACTTTTCCAGAAGAGACATTAGGTTTGGGAAACATATATCTGGTTGTTCAAGGAAAATAATGACATCATCTGCGAAAAGACCAATGCGATGTTCAGTCTCCCCTACAGTGACACCCTGCAGCTCCCCACTCTGTCTTATTGCCTGTGCTAAAGGCTCAACATATAAAGCAAAAAGAGTAGGAGACAAACAACAACCTTGTCTTGTCCCCCTCTCCAACTGAATTGAATTGGACAGGCTTCCGTTTACTCTGATCCTAGCTGTGGGCTCTTGATACATAGTTTTAATACACTGGATTACCTTTTCATTGAAGCCAAATCTCTTTAGTACCTCATACAAGAATAACCAACTAACACTATCAAATGCTTTTTCTGCATCTAAACTAATCAGAATTGTACTTTTACCACATTTTTGGGCATTGTCTAGAAAATGGAGGGTTCTTCTAATATTATCGTGTGTTTGACGTCCTTTAATAAAACCCGTTTGATCTTCATCGATCAAATCTGGTATGAAGGCCTCGAGTCTTTTACAGATAATAGATGTAAATCATTTGTAGTCTACATTTAATAGGGAAATCGGCCTATAGTTTTTGCAGTCTTCTTTATCTTTGCCTTCTTTAGGTAGAACTGTGATGATCGCTTCCTTCCACGATGGGGGGCCACCAACCTTTTCAAGGATCCATTTAAAACAGGACAAAAGCAAAGGTGTTAGCTCCTTCTGAAAGGCCTTATACCATTCTGAGGGGTACCCATCGCTACCTGGTGATTTGCTAGTCTTTAACCTACTAATTGCAGCTTCCAGCTCCTTAGCTGTGAATTGTGACGTAATAGTGTCATTCTGTGTCTCACCAATAGATGGCAGGTCAAGTGTGTCAAGAAAACTTCTTACTGTTTTTTCATCAGCTGATAATGGTTTAGAATAGAGTTTCTTGTATTATTCTTCAAATATTCTTTCTATTTTGTCTGGTTCGTGTGATAGTTGGTTGGTTTGAGGGTTCCTTATTTTATGGATTGTGTTAATGGCCTGCTGTTTCCGCAATCGTCTAGCTAAGAGCCTTGTTGCTTTTGGGCCTGCTTCATAGTATGTTTGCTTTACAAATCTTGCCCTCTTTTCTATATCTGTCCTGAGTAACTCATTTATCTCTTCCCTTGCTGTCTTTATTTGTTGTAAAACAGACTGATTTTCTGAATTCTTATGTTTCTTTTCCAATTCTTGCAAATTTTCTACTTTGTGTTTATATATAGCTATCCGAGCCTTTTTTTGTGATGTTGTCAGAGCAATTAATTTCCCTCAAATGACTGCCTTCATACCGTCCCACAGAATTGCAGGGTTTACTTCCCCATTATCCTTCTCTACTATATACCTTTTTATTTCTTCTCTTATCTGTTCCACATTAGTCTGGTTGTTCAAAATGCCCACATTTAGCCTCCATACAGTATTTATTTCCCTTTTATTCAAGTGTATTGTCAAGCTGATCCCACAGTGATCTGATATATCTGCCACCCCGATTTTACATTCTGTGACCCTATGAATTTCACCTGCGTTAATCAAAAAGTAATCAATTCTAGAGTAGACAGAGTGAGGCACCGAGTAGTGTGTATAGTCCCTTTCTAGTGGGTGGAGTTCTCTCCACACATCAATTAGTCCCATTTCCTGCACTGATGTATTAATAAACTTGGTTAGATGCTTCTTGCTTCTTTTGGGGCTTGTTGTATCCAGGTTATAGTTCATGACCACATTATAGTCTCCCCCACATATCAAAATACCTTCAGTTTCCATAGCAATAGTGTCAAACAGTGTTTTGAAAAAACATTTAGTGCTTTCTGGTGGGGCATAAACGTTGATCATCGTCACCATTGTGTGTTCTAGCTTTCCTTTGATTAACACAAATCTCCCTTCTTTGTCCCTAACTTCTTTAAAACATTCAAATTGAACTGCATTTGTGATAAGGATAGCCACTCCCCTCTTCTGACTGGGTCTGTAGCTGCTGTAAAATGTATTCCTAAAACCAAAGCGTTTTAACTTTTCATGCTCTTGTTGAGGCAGGTGAGTTTCCTGCAAAAATAGTACTTGAGCTTTTTCTTTTTTCAATTTAGCCAGGACCTTGCTCCTCTTGACTGGATTATTCATCCCATTTACATTAAGTGACACCAGTTTTATATTATTATGTGACATTAATATGATATAATCTCGTGATACATTCTTTGACCTCCAGACAACTTAAAACTGCACAGACCTGAACATCTGGACAACGTGTGCTAACTGAAAAAAACAAAGGAAAAACATTTAACTCCCAAGTTGGGGTTATTCTTCGCCACCCTGGGTCCCCGTTGGTAGGGTGAGGGGAGAGCCTCCTCCTGGAGGGCCCCTCACTAGAAGTGAAACGCGCAATTTCACACATCCTAGACGTCATCCGATAGCTTGCATTTTGTATTTCACATGAAGTCTTTAACATTAGTCTTATTTTGGCCCCATATACCAGCGTTGAAGAGAAAAAAAAAAAAAAAATATATATATATATATATATATATATTATGTTTATATATATTTGGAAACATCGTAAAAATAATAAAGCAGCTGCCCTACCAAACCATCCTATTGAATGAAAAGAAGATATCCCTTAAAATTAAAACAATCTCGTGTTGATTGTCTGTCTCTACTTATAATATGGGTGGAATAATAATAATAAAAACATATAATAATAAAGAATGACGTGCGGATATATTTTCCCCCTTAAAAGTTTAGGGCTCACACCACGGGCAGACGTGATATATCCATCAAAACATTAACTTCTCCCCGCTGGTTCTATAAGGGGCCAACCTAGTTTTACATACCGTGACAAGGTAAGGAACCAAGATTAGTTAGAAGGAGTCCGCTCAAACTCCTGTAATCTTTCCCTGGCACGGCGCACAGTGTCTGTGCTCCTCTGCCCGGCTCGATGCCACGTCGGGTCCCGAAGGAGCCGCTCCATCTCCCGGCTCGGGTCCGCGGCGCTGCTGCCTGGTATTTCCACTGTGTAACCTCTCTTCTTCAGCTCCTGAGCTGCGTCTGATGCACTCTCGTAAGTACGTGTTCCCGAGTCCCAGTGAATGCGCATCTTGTCCAGGGGAGTCTGGAAACGGATTCCTTTCTCTTTCAGGAGCCTCTTTATCCCTGTGTATGTCTTGCGCTTCTGAACAACTTCCGTGGCATAATCGTGATCAAATGACAGGCGTTGCCCTTCAATCAGTATTTTCTTTCCCCAGGCTTTTTTCAATAATTCTTCTTTGGTATTAAACTCCAGAAAATTTACCACGATAGATCTGGGTGGTTGGTTTACGAGCTAAAGCTCTATGTGCACGCTGAATGTGCAGGTCGATGTCCGCTGTCAGAAGTTCCCTTTGCAGAAGTTGCGCCACAAAATCAGGCACGGAGTTGCCTTCTTTTCCTTCGGGTACGCCGTAAATGTGAATGTTATTCCGCCTTGACCTTCCCTCTATATATGTCAACTTTTACTGCATTGTTTTCTGTCTTTGCATGGATTTAATGAGCGCCTCCTTCATGGCCATGTTAGCCGACTCGGTCTCATTGATCCGTGTCTCTGCTTCTTTCAGCCTAGTTTCGTTAGCCTGGATCTGAGCGGAGTTAGCAGAAAGTTTTTGGTAAATTTCCTGTTTGAGATCCTTGAGTTCATTTTTCATGTCTTCCTTAAGTTCTTCTTTGAGAGTGTGTAGATCCACTTTATGCTCCGTTCTAAAGTCGCGTATTTCCTTACTGATACTTTGAAGCACCGAGCACATGTCTTCCACGGGGTTATTGTTAGCATGTTGAGCGTCGTCCATCTCCGCTGTATTTTCCCCTTCTTTAATGTCACGATTCTTTTGACTTCTAGTTATTACTCCCCTATTCATTCCAAAGTGAAATTATGTATGAATTACTCAACATTCGAGTATTTGAGGGGGCTAATTCTGACTTGCTATCGGGAGCTCAAGCTCATGCAGCCATCTTGTAGTCTTGCTCCACCGGAAGTCCTGTTTGGGAAAGTCTTAACAACCGGTCCAGTTGGCCATTCATTTCTGTGGGCTTGACTGTCTTTCAGCAAGACGACATCTCCTTCTTTGACATTCAGTTTGTCTTTGTCCACTTCCTGCGGCTCTGCAGCGTAGACAGATACTCTATCTTCCAAAACGTGTCAGCAAGACACTGGACTTGCGTCCACTGCTTGCCATACAACTGAGCTGTGTCAGAGTTTCCACAAGGGGCTGAAACGGCACTCATCTTTTGAGTAAGCAGCATCGCTGGGGTGAGCACCATAGGCATATCTGGGTCAGTGGATATGGTCACAAGAGGTCTTGCGTTCATGATTGCCATGACTTCTGCCATGAAAGTGCTCAGGACTTCATGTGTAAGACGTGTTGGTCCCATCTGAAGTAACATTGCATCCAGGATGCGCCTGGCAACTCCGATGAGCCTTTCCCAGGAGCCACCCATTTGGGAAGCATAAGGGGGATTAAACACCCAGGAGCAGCCTTTCTCCCAGAGTTACGTCCTGAGTGTTGTGTCTTCTGTGTTCATTTTCACATTTTTACAAGCTCCCACAAAATCGGTCCCTCTGTCAGACCACAGAAGTTTGGCTGGACCACGGACCGTGAAAAAACCTCAGAAGAGCGTTGATAAAGCTATCTGTTGACATGGTCTCTATCAGCTCGATATGCACTGCCCTGGTTGACATGCACGTAAACAACACAGCCCAGTGTTTGCTGTCTGCATATCCTCCTCTTGTCCGACATGTCATGACCGACCACGGGCCAAAAACATCAAGGCCGACAGTGGTGAACGGGGGCTCAGGAGTAAGTTGGTCGGCTTGAAGGTCAGCCATCTTCTGGTCTTTCAACCTCCCTTGCAGTCTGCGGCAGGTAACACACTCGTGAATGACAGAAGACACCAGATGCTTGCTCCCAATTATCCAGTACCCGGCTGACCTGATAGCTCCTTCTGTAATGTGTTGTCCTTGGTGAGCTACTTGTAGTGTAGCATCGTGATGTGTGTGTGGAATGATCAGTGGGTGTTTTTCTGCCTTTGTCAGATCAGCACAAGAAAGACGACCTCCACGTAGCAAACCGTCTTCGTCCACAGTTGGATTGAGCTTTCTAAGTGTGCTTTGCTTGGGGATGGTCTGTCTGCCTTCGAGACATTTGAATTCCTTCTTAAAGGCACTGCGCTGCACAGAACGGAAAATTACAGCTTTGGCTTTAAAAGGTCATTTATGCTGGATGGATCTCCGAAACACTTCCAACCTTTCGTTTCAGCCTTGTCTTACTTTCCCTTGAAGGATGCCGCAACATGAATGAGTTTGGCTATGGTATGATAGAGTGTTCTCCAGCTTGTGCATCACTCGAAGTGTTGGGAGCTCAACTGAGACTCTGATGCCTTGGTTGCCAAAATAGTAACCTCTGGCCGAATCTCCTCATCTGTTTCAGGCTCACTAAGGGTGAAGATATTAGATATGGATATCTCTGCTTCCTTATCCTGATAAAGAAAAGCTGGACCTGACAACCAGCTGCCATGTTGCCGTTGGCATGCTGGCGTAAACCTGGTTGCATAATTCAGGTCTGTCAGCACATAGTACCACTGGTTGGGGTGTGTGAGTTATCCAGTTGGAGACATAGAGGTAAAACCTTCTTGGAGAGTTATGAATGTAGCCAAGGACGATCTTACTGTCAATGAAGAACTTCACAGTGTCTATCTCATCACTTATCAGCTCGTATAGCTCAACAGCCAGCCCTGCTGCACAGAGCTCCAAAACGCGGAATGATGTGAGCGGGGCGAGGAGCTAATTTTGACTTCCCCATGACAAATCCGCCGTGATACTGTCCCTCAGTGTCTGCAGCTCTCAGGTAGGCCACTGCTCCTATTGCTGCTGTGGAAGCATCTGATTTGATATAACGTTCCTTTGTCTGTGTTGAAGACAGCAAAACTGGTATGTAGCACCTCTTTATATGCAAGTCTTCCAGAGCCTTTAAAGAGTCTCCCCATGAGTTCCTCCTTTTGTGGGAGGAGAGGAGCATCCTACTCGCTCTGTTCATATGACAACTCCTGGAGAAGTGCTTTCCCTTGTATTGTTATAGGAGCTACAAAGCCCAAGGGGTCGTACAAGCTGTTGACCGGTGACAACACACCTCTCTTTGTGTACTTTTCTTCACAAGACACCAGGTAAGTAAAGCTGTCTGTTTCCAAGTTCCAGGAGAGACCCAGACTCCTCTTAACGGGGAGAGGATCCACTCCGAGGTCAAGACCCTTCAGAACATTGGCACGGTCCTCTACTGGAAACGCTTCCATTACCTGACTACTGTTTGATGCCGAGGCGCAGGTTGGATTCTGCCAACATATCTCTGGTTCGTGAGAGGAGATTTATTGCCTCTTCAGGTGTAGCCACTGAGGTGAGACCGTCGTCTACGTAAAACTGCCTCTCAACAAACTGTTTTGCATCTGAACCGTGTTCTTGTTTACCTTTCTGTGCTGCTCGTCTCATGCAGTAAATGGCCACCAAATATGAAGGGCTGTTTCCAAAAACATAGACCTTCATCCTGTCATTTTTCTCATACCAGAGGTACCGAAGATAATCCCTGTCCTCTTATCAGACAACAAAGCAATAAAACATTTGCTCCACTTCTGCTGTAAGGGTTACAGATTCTTTATGGAACTGCAAAAGGACTCTCAGCAGTGTAGGTGCAACCGGCGCCCAAAGATGATTGTTCATTTTCTGGATTAACTCGAACTGTCAGTTTGATTAAACGTAGAACCCACAGCCTGCTGGAACAAAGACCTCAAAATGCCTTCACCCCCACAACAGGTCACACCCAGGTGTGAATCCTCCAAGGCACCCAAACTGTTCATTGCCTGAATTGACCCCCAGGTGATGACATCATCCGGGCCTATATAAAGTGAAGCACACAATCTCTCGCCCTTTTTCTACTGACTCCTTCTACTGGATCTTGCTCCCGGATCTTCCTCCCGCTCTCTCTCCCGGATCACTCAACTCCAGGAGACCAGCTTCCAGCTGTCCCCTCGGCCCTGGACCTGGCCTATGGCGTGGGATCACCACGAAGGTTAACCAACCGGTTATCCTCAACTGAGCACAGCACAGACGATCCGAATCCTCTTTTGCCTAAGAGCCACAAATAAGACAAGAACCTCTTCACCACGAAGCTTCCTTTCTTCACCCAGCCGCTGGCATCAAGCAACGCAAAACATCTCCCATCTCATGGACTGGTAACTAATCACCAACTGGGCATTACTACATGTTATAGGACTGTATCAACGGCTAGATACCATTGTAACTTTGTTATAAGAACTGAGAGATCAGGCTTCCGGCCTTTGTGTAACAAAGAGAATGTTCACACCTTCTCCGAGCCCCCACCTCTTCTCTTTGTCTCTCTCTCTCACACACACACGCACGCACACACACACACATACACACAAACATACGTTTGCTGTTAGCTTTAGTTAGTTTATTGTGTCTTGTTTGTTGCATTTATTAATCTGTTAATAAATGTTTGTGTTTACCATATGTCTGTTTATTTAATATTACACAAAGATGAATGAGCCAGCTTCTACTAAGAAAAGAACTTCTGAGATCCTTCAACTTATTAAACTATTATATTTATCGGTGTTTAACCCTTAATTATTAGTTTAATATATTTTATGAGACTTTAATATTAGTTATCACTCCGTCTATGACGGTGGTGCCCCGAGGAACTCTGGTTTGACTAGAGTCATTTTTATTATTATCTTTGATAATTATTGGTGATAACTAATATTTCCTTGATTAACGGTAAGTTTATTGAGAATACTCAATCTCATAATCTGAACGTGAGTCAAGGCACTATATTTGATTGGTTCTCCGTGTGACGTTTTTAATAAATTGAAGTTATTAATTTTTAGTAATTTTTCTTTATTAATTTTCCTTATCAAATATTTCATTTGATAGTCACTATTGATCCAATTAAACCCAAAGTACCTACAGCAGAGTGTTATTCAAATCCGGACCACTAAGGAGGACATCATTGAGTGAGGTTTCATCACATTCAGCACTTGAGTCAAAAACGACACGTATCTGGTTGGCTTTTTTAGGGTGATACACACCAAAGGTTGGCAAATACCAGTGCTCTGTCCCTTTGTCCAAAGACGGAGCAGGCTCAGCTTGGTCACTGTCCACCATCTTCTGCATGAACTTGATGTAATGTTCTCTCATTTCTGGCTTTTTCTCCAGGGTTCTCAGAAGTGAGCAGAGGCGTTTCAAAGCTTGCTCCCTGTTGCTTGGAAGGCGTCATCTAGGAGCCCGAAAAGGTAAAGGAACCACCCAGCTATTGTCTTCATTTTGGTAGACTCCTGAATCCATGAGAGCCAGGAAGACTTTGTCTTTGATGGACAGTGCTATTCTGTTGTAGTCCTTGGATGTGTCAAACACATAACACCCTAGATTGTCTGTACTCACATGGAGACTTGTGTTCACGTCACATGCAGGAACGGTTGTACTGGTGTAGCCCAGTGTAAATCGATGATATTAAAAAAGGCATATGTCCAAGATAATAAATTAATTGCATAATAAATAGCAGTTAAGAGAGACAAATAAGTTCATGGTAAATAAATGTCCTTTAAGATTAAAAACATAAGTTAAAAATCATTCAGTTAAAAAAGTGAATGTTGGTTAATGTTATTGATGTATTGAAGTATGCATTTGAAATGTTAAGTATTTGTTGTTTATAAATGTCTGTAACTATGCCTGAGAGTACAGGAAGACATAGACACACAAATGGTTGTGAATGTATTTTATTTTGAAAGGGGGGAAGTTAGCGGAAGAACGGGAGAGAGAGAGAACTAGCGAAGCGAAGAACGGGAGAGAAGAAGATCGAGCGGAGCCTGGTGTAAGAGTGTAGGAAAATAGACTGTAGCGAAAATGTTTGTCAGCAGGGTCGTGGAGGTGTTCGACTAGGACACTTCAAAGGACTTTGTGATGATTTCACTGTCTGTTTGAGTGGACAACTCAACCTAATATCCGTGAAATAAGTTAAGCTAGCGGCTAACCAAGTGGCTAGTAGCTTACACCGACGTTGCTAACGAGCTAGCGGCTAGCGACTCGGACGGCAGAGCCTGTGTGAAAGTGTGAGTGGAGCTGCGGACAACGGAGCCGAGCCACAGCGTTATCAACAGCCACGTGTGACTTCCTTTCCTGTGTGGATCATCTCTTCACCTATCTTCCTGTTTCATCGGTTCTTCAGCTCAGGTGTGTGTGGCTACAATACCTGTGGAGTAAGGTATCTCTTCTTTTTTCTTCTGCCCAGTGGAGGCGGAGCAGCCATTTGCTGGCGGCTACAACATATCCGAATTGCATCGGGCCTGCATCGGATGAACAGTATTTTTGAAATATTGACTTTTTATTTCTTTGCCGGCTATTTTATTTTCATGGGGCTCATTTAAGGGTTACGGTGATATTATTGTTTGAAAAGGTTTTGAAAAAGTGTGTGTAACTGTTTAATATAATTTGTGAGTAAACATTTTATTTTCTTATTTACACTAAACAGTTGTGTCACTAAGTGTAGTATTTTTAAGTTCATTAAGGTCAATAAGAATAATCCTAAGTTTAAAAAAGGTGATTGAAAGTACTATTATTACAAGAGTATTTAAATTCATAAGAGAGTAAAATTGATGGTTAAAAACTTGATTTAAAGGTGAAGTTAAGACAACATTTAAAAAGATTACTCTTCAAACATATGGTTTTTGTGTACTTTAAAATTAATTGCAGAGACCCCACCTTATTGTTGGATAGTTAAAAAGAGCTCAGGTTAGCCACCTCTCACTAATAGTTAAATACACTAGAGAGGCGCTACATAAAATGGAGGCACCGCTGGGATATTAGTGTGGGTTTCTTGTGTTTTCTATGTATTCTGGGAAAGTTTGAAGTTTAAATAGTGCTAACTGCTAAGCTAAAATGGCAACTCAAGCTGAGCTAGTGTCAGAATTAAAGGGATGGTGCCGTGGCGAAGCATTAGATGAGGCTCATGCAGTTATGGTTATCATTCAAGAAGAAGTAAACACTGATGCAGTGGAAGAGACAATGCAAACAGTGAAGAGTTTGGGACGTGTGCGAGTCAGAGGTCGAACCTTCAACCTACGGCACAACCAGTACTATATTCTGTGTGAATGCAGAGAAACTGTTAAAGGTGACACGGTTCCCTCTGAAGTGTTTCCCATTCAGGGTGGAGGGCCGTGGTCTGTCATCTTAGCAGATACACCAGACCGTGCACAAGTGTCTGGGCCATCACAAGCAGGCGGTCAGCAAGAGGAAGAACACCGAACATTGTTTCCTGGCGACGAGGCTGCAGCCAAGTCAACAGAGGCTATCCTTCGGGCAGTGTGTGACTTGCTTGACAAGACCTCCAAGTCATCAAATGAACCTGGAAGCTATCGCCGCCTAAGAACTTTATCTGGGATATCTCCTACGCCAGCTGGAGAAGAACAGTTTGACCACTGGCTAGGTCAAGCACGGCTCATGGTGGAAGAGTGCGACTGCTCGCCAAAAGAGAAAAGGCGGAGATTGATGGAAAGTGTTAGAGGTCCTGCTCTTGACATCTTAAAAGCTGCACGAGCTAGTGATCCCGAAGTGAGCCCTGAAGACTGTTTAGAGGCGCTTGAGCATGCATTTGGGACAGCAGAGTCAGGTGAAGAGTTATATTTTGCTTTCCGTTTACTGCAGCAACAACCAGATGAAAAGCTGTCTGACTTCCTTAGACGGTTAGAACAATCGTTGGGCAGGGTGGTGCAGAGAGGTGGTCTTTCCTCTGGTAATGCAGATAGAGCAAGGCTTGAACAGTTGTTGCGTGGGGCTATAGCCTCTGATCTGATGCTTGTCAATCTTCGTCTGAGAGAGAGGAAAGAAAAGCCACCAACCTTTCTCCAGCTGTTAAAAGAAATACGCACAGAAGAGGAATACGAGACATCAAGAAAGCAGATTACACCTGCCGTGCATAGTTCATATAAGCGAAAATGTTTATGCAAAGCAAATTGAAATACAGAACTTGAAGTCTGAGATCAAAGAACTTAAGACACTCGTTGCTGCTGTTGTGTCTAAACCAACTCAAGATGGGCCAGTTAGCAATGAGAAAACTCCCCTAAGCATTGCACCCAGTGAGTGTAGTTCTGATAGTGAGATAGCAGTTTTAAAAAAGCAGTTAAAGCACCTACAGCAGAAGTTCACCAAGAAAGTAGCTGAACCTCAAGCCTCTGTTTCAGCTGTGAATGCTTTAAAGCCAGTTGCCAGCTCTCCCCAAAGGTCCTTTAAAGTTCCGGAGGAACATTTTTGTTATCGATGTGGAGAGAATGGGCATTATGCTGGGAAGTGCCAAAACCCAGAAAACCAGGCTAAAGTTATCAAGAGGCTTATTCAGGCCCTGAGGCTGTCAAAAAACAACAAGCCGTCGAGTGATGCCACAGTTAGTAGAGTTAACTGCTTTGTGAAGCAAAGTACTGCTGACAAGGCAGACACAGTGTGTATTCCAGATGGTTTGGTTGGTCCGCCTAGCCTGGTGCCATTGAAGGTAAATGGACAACCCTGCACTGCTTTGTTAGATAGTGGCTCACAGGTGACGATCATATTTGAGCCCTGGTACCAAAAACACCTACCTGATATCCCTATTCAGCCAGTGTCCGGTCTTTCGCTGTGGGGTTTGAGTGAGTCTGGAGTCAGCTATCCTTACCGTGGTTATGTGGTGGTTGACTTGGAGTACCCAGCTGAGGTGTTAGGGACCAGTCAGACTGTAACTGTCCTTGCCCTCATTTGTCCTAATCCTACAACCGGACATGAGACATCTGTTGTGGTGGGCACCAATGCTAGCCATGTCAGACGCTTGGTGGACCAATGTAAGGAAAATGGTGTTGATGTCACGAAAACCATTGGATTTCGAGTTGGTGTCGGTCAGCCTGCCCTAGATGGGACTGCTGTCCCCACCTATGATGATGAGGCTGGCTGGGTCAGATGGATGGGTCCAGGCCCGTTGATCTTACCATCAGAGGGTGGCACTCATGTGGTGTGCAAGGTTGAGTTGAAAAACCCAGTTGGACAAGAAATTCTGATGGTAGATTCAACATCAGCAGCTGCCTTGCCCGCTGATGTGTTTCTCCATCCCATGGTTGTGCCCAGTGGGGCTTTAGATGTCAACAATCTGAGAGTATTAGTCAAGAATGAATCTTCGAGAGAGACTTCCATACCTCCAGGAACAGTGATTGGAGGTATGTACCATATCGATTCTGTTGCTACTATTCCCCCCAAAGAGACTGTTTCACCACAGTTTGATGAAAATGTGATAAACTTTGGAGACTCTCCGATCTCTGAACAATGGAAAAACAGACTACGGAGGAAATTGGCTCAGAAGTCTCAGGTGTTCTCTATGTGTGAGTGGAACGTGGGATTGGCCAAAGGAGTGGAGCACAAAATCCGGCTCTCTGATTCCCGGCCTTTCCGTCAACGGTCACGCCGGTTGGCCCCTGCAGACATCGAAGATGTTCGTAAGCATTTACAAGAGTTGCTGCAAGCAGGGATCATAACCGAGTCACAAAGCCCCTATGCCTCCCCAATAGTTGTCGTCCGAAAAAAGACTGGAGCTATTAGGATGTGCATAGATTACAGGCTGTTAAATAGCAGAACCATACCTGACCAATATACCACACCATGCATTGAGGATGCACTGAATGCTCTAACAGGGAGTCAGTGGTTCTCTGTGTTGGATTTGCGTTCAGGCTATTACCAGATAGCTATGTCCGAAGAGGATAAAGAAAAGACTGCATTTATTTGCCCGTTAGGATTTTTCCAGTTCGAGCGCATGCCGCAAGGCATTACAGGAGCTCCAGCAACCTTTCAGAGGTTGATGGAGAAGGCGGTAGGAGACATGAACCTCTTGCAAGTGCTGGTGTATCTTGACGATTTGATTGTGTTCGGAAAGACGCTTGAGGAACATGAGGAGAGACTACTCAAGGTCTTAGATCGTCTTGGGGAAGTCGGGCTGAAACTTTCAGTGGACAAGTGTCAGATCTGTTTGCGGAAGGTCAAATACCTAGGGCATATTGTGTCTGCCGAAGGTGTCGCTCCTGATCCAGACAAGATTGAGGCTGTATCACCTGGCCTAAGCCAACAAACCTGAAGACGTTGCAGTCTTTTCTTGGATTTTGCGGTTATTACCGTAGATTCATACAGAACTATTCTGCGATCGTTAGACCGCTGACGGAACTTACCAAGGGCTATGCTCCAACTCAGAAGAGAAGCAAGCATGCCCCAGATAGGGACAAAGTCTACTTGAAGGAATCAGAACCCTTTGGAGATAGATGGGACGAATCCTGTACAGATGCGTTTCACCAGATCATCTACTGTCTGACCCATGCACCTGTTCTGGCATTCGCTAATCCCCAAAAGCCATACATTCTGCATGTCGACGCAAGCTTAAAGGGTCTAGGAGCTGTATTGTACCAAGAGTACCCTGAAGGCCTGAGACCAGTTGCTTTTGCAAGCCGAAAACTGAGCTCTGCTGAGAAAAATTACCCCATACATCAGCTGGAATTCTTGTCACTGAAGTGGGCTGTAGTCGACAAGTACCACGACTACTTGTATGGGGCAAGATTTACAGTACGTACAGATAACAATCCGCTGACGTACGTGCTCAGTACAGCCAAGCTCAATGCAGTAGGGCATCGCTGGCTAGCTGCTCTATCGACATATGAGTTTAATGTTCAGTATCGTCCTGGACGACAGAACATTGACGCTGACCTGTTGTCAAGAAACATGCCAAGTGCAGATGGTGATGATTGGGTGACTATCCCGCAGTCTGGGGTCAAGACAATCTGCCAGAAGGTCTGCGCCTCATTAGCTGACTACCATACGCCTGTTTATGTTGCACAGCTTGGGGTGTCCTCCTCCTGTGTTCCTGACATGTATGCATTTCCTACACATATGGAGTTAAAGTCATTGGAACTCATGAGTAAGCAAAGTCTAAAGAATGCTCAAGAAAATGATGAGGCCATTGGACCAGCCATCAAGGCTCATAAGGATGGAGGCTGGCCAGAGGAGGCAAACATGAGTCCAGAGTTGTCGAGGTTGAAAAGAGAGTCTGGAAAGCTGTCTATGAAAGATGGACTCCTGTACCGTTACAGTAAAAGACCCTCTGGGGAAGTGGTGGGTCAGTTGGTCCTACCAAAGGAGTTCCGTGAGATCGTCTTGAAGGCAATGCATGACGACCTTGGGCACCTTGGGCAAGAGAGAACGGTTGACCTGCTTCACAATAGATTCTTTTGGCCTAGGATGTCTTTGGATGTAGAAGAGTACATTAGGAATTGTGTAGAATGCATCACTCACAAGACACCAGTACAGAGAGCTGCTCCATTGCACCAGATTATAAGCCATGGGCCTATGGATTTAGTGTGCATGGATTTCCTTTCCATGGAGCCTGACTCCAAAGGCATAAGCAATGTGTTGGTGGTCACCGACCATTTTACAAGGTACGCGCAGGCTTTTCCAACAAGAAGTCAGAAGGCACCAGTTGTGGCAAGGGTCCTAATGGTGAAATACTTTGTACACTATGGACTGCCCTCAAGGATCCATTCGGATCAAGGAAGGGATTTCGAGAGTCGGTTGATCAGGCAACTGTTGACCTTGATGGGAATACGCAAGTCGCGGACAACACCTTATCATCCGCAGGGAGACCCTCAGCCGGAGAGATTTAACCGGACGTTACTCTCTATGCTGGGTACGCTGGGCAGGGAGAAGAAGCGTTCATGGAGCCAACATGTGCCATACTTGGTCCATGCGTACAATAGTACAAAGTGTGACGCCACGGGGTACTCTCCATACCACCTCATGTTTGGCCGAAAAGCAAGACTCCCAGCGGATGTATGCTTTGGGACGTCCCCAGATGGCATTGAAGAGGTAGGCCATACCCAATATGTCACAAAACTGAAAGAAGACTTGAAGCAGGCCTACCAGTTAGCCTCAGAGGCTGCAAACAAAAGGCATCAGAGAAACTGGAGGTTGTATGACAGCAAAGTTACCTTTCAGTCTATAGAGATTGGCGACAGAGTTCTGCTCCGGAACTTGGGCCTAAAAGGCAAGCACAAGCTGGAGAGTAAGTGGAATCCTGCCCCCTATGTTGTCATGGGAAAAATGCCCAACCTACCTGTGTTCAAGATCAAAAGGGAGGATGAAACGCCAGGGACAAAGACCATCCACAGGGACCACCTTCTCCCTATAGGGCAGCTTGTGAGAATACCACCCTCTAATCAGGTTGAAGATCCACCTGCTAGGCCCAAGACCCGAGCAGTCACTCGTAGGCAAAGTCAAAGAGAAACAAGACCAGAGACTCAGGAGTTTCAGGAATTTTCTGACTCGTCCTCTGACATGGAGTATTATGTCACTCATCCTGCAAGACTTAGTCCCGAGACTTAGTCCCGAGAGTAACATCTGCCTCCAAGTCAGTAGTTGACACAGAACCTGACCTTGAACCAGAACCGGACAATGATTTGGAAAACGATAATGACCAGGAATCTGAATCTGCTAATGAGAATATGTATGACCCTGAAGAGGAGGATCACCAATCTGAACTCGAACCTGAGGGTGAGAAGAATGAGAGGTGTGAAAGAGAAATAACATTGGAAGAGATCAGTGAAACTGGATCTGGGTCTGACCAGGAAGAGGAAGTGATTGAGGATCAGAACAGAAGAGTGAGAACCAAACCTGAGCCTAGACCTAGATCAAAGAGAACTGCTAAGCCGACTATTAGACTTACATATGATGAGCCTGGTAAATCCAGAGATCAGCCACTGACTATTGTTCACGGGGGCATAGTCATCAAAATAGGAAAACACTAGTCATACTGAGTTGTTACACTCTTAGGACTCTTTAAGTTCATTTAAGTCTGATGAGGACACTCAGACATTTAAAAAGGGGGAGAGTGTAGCCCAGTGTAAATCGATGATATTAAAAAAGGCATATGTCCAAGATAATAAATTAATTGCATAATAAATAGCAGTTAAGAGAGACAAATAAGTTCATGGTAAATAAATGTCCTTTAAGATTAAAAACATAAGTTAAAAATCATTCAGTTAAAAAAGTGAATGTTGGTTAATGTTATTGATGTATTGAAGTATGCATTTGAAATGTTAAGTATTTGTTGTTTATAAATGTCTGTAACTATGCCTGAGAGTACAGGAAGACATAGACACACAAATGGTTGTGAATGTATTTTATTTTGAAAGGGGGGGAAGTTAGCGGAAGAACGGGAGAGAGAGAGAACTAGCGAAGCGAAGAACGGGAGAGAAGAAGATCGAGCGGAGCCTGGTGTAAGAGTGTAGGAAAATAGACTGTAGCGAAAATGTTTGTCAGCAGGGTCGTGGAGGTGTTCGACTAGGACACTTCAAAGGACTTTGTAATGATTTCACTGTCTGTTTGAGTGGACAACTCAACCTAATATCCGTGAAATAAGTGAAGCTAGCGGCTAACCAAGTGGCTAGTAGCTTACACCGACGTTGCTAACGAGCTAGCGGCTAGCGACTCGGACGGCAGAGCCTGTGTGAAAGCGTGAGTGGAGCTGCGGACAACGGAGCCGAGCCACAGCGTTATCAACAGCCACGTGTGACTTCCTTTCCTGTGTGGATCATCTCTTCACCTATCTTCCTGTTTCATCGGTTCTTCAGCTCAGGTGTGTGTGGCTACAACACCTGTGGAGTAAGGTATCTCTTCTTTTTTCTTCTGCCCAGTGGAGGCGGAGCAGCCATTTGCTGGCGGCTACAACATATCCGAATTGCATCGGGCCTGCATCGGATGAACAGTATTTTTGAAATATTGACTTTTTATTTCTTTGCCGGCTATTTTATTTTCATGGGGCTCATTTAAGGGTTACGGTGATATTATTGTTTGAAAAGGTTTTGAAAAAGTGTGTGTAACTGTTTAATATAATTTGTGAGTAAACATTTTATTTTCTTATTTACACTAAACAGTTGTGTCACTAAGTGTAGTATTTTTAAGTTCATTAAGGTCAATAAGAATAATCCTAAGTTTAAAAAAGGTGATTGAAAGTACTATTATTACAAGAGTATTTAAATTCATAAGAGAGTAAAATTGATGGTTAAAAACTTGATTTAAAGGTGAAGTTAAGACAACATTTAAAAAGATTACTCTTCAAACATATGGTTTTTGTGTACTTTAAAATGTATTGCAGAGACCCCACCTTATTGTTGGATAGTTAAAAAGAGCTCAGGTTAGCCACCTCTCACTAATAGTTAAATACACTAGAGAGGCGCTACACTGGGATGCTGTGTCACACCACCGTAGTCTTCCCTCATGCGGATGTTGTTTGGACATGGCCTAAGGAAAGATACTCGGCCGTTGTTCAGGACATTGGCTTTGTAAACGTTCACCTCGGATGACTTATAAACTGTGCCCAAGCACACATCTCCCACAATGACCCACCCTAGGTCTAACCGCTGTGCATAAGGCGCGTTGTGGGGCCCAACTCATTCTCTGGGAAAAGAGGCGGCTGATAGCCAAAAGCACAGTGAAAAGGGGAAAAACCTGTAGCTGATGTAGGCAATGAATTATGTGCATACCCAGACCAGGTGCCTGCTCCATGTTGAGGGATTCTATGAGACCAGGCACCGGAGGCCGGTTTCCAGTTGTTGGTTGAGGCGCTCGGTCTGGCTGTTGGCTTCTGGGTGGTAACCTGAAGTCAGGCTGGCCTTGGCGCCGATGAGCCGGCAAAACTCCCTCCAGGTCAGGGACACGAACTGGGGCCCCCGGTCTGAAACAATGTCTTTGGGGAACCCATGGAGCCTGAAGACGTTAGTCATCATGTCCTTCACCGTTTCCTAGGCGGAGGGTAGCTTAGGCAAGGCAATGAATCTGACTATCTTGGAAAATCTGTCTACTACGGTAATGACTGGTGTTTCCTTGGGAGACCGGGAGCCCTGTGACAAATTCGATGGAAATTGGAAGCGGTTGTAGAAGGCCCATGTGGGACCTGGAAGATGTCTTGTTCCGTGCGCAGACCGAACATGCCTCCACATACTCCCGGACCTCCGGCTCCATGGATGGCAACCAGAACCGCCGGGAGATGACGGACATAGTCCTTTTGACTCCCGGATGACATGAAAGCAGCGAGGTGTGAGCCCAATGAATCACCTGTGGACGCAGCTCGGTGGGGACAAACAGGCGATTAACGTGGCATCCTCTAGGTGATGGGGCTCCACCATTATCTTGCTTTACCTCGGTTTCTATAAGCCAAGTCAGCGCTCCAACCACACTGTTCAGTGGAAGGATGGTTTCTGGTTCCTTGGCTTCAGGCTCGGGGTCGAAAACTCGTGACAGGGCGTCGGGCTTGACGTTGCGGGACCCCGGCCTGTAAGAGAGGGAAAAAGAGAAGGGGTTAAAGAAGAGAGCCCACCTGGCCTGGCAAGAGTTTAGTCTTTTGGCTTTCTTGATATAGTCTAAATTTTCTATGATCAGTCCAGACTATGAATGGGTGGTCGGCCCCCTCCAGCCAATGCCTCCATTTCTCCAATGCAATCTTTACAGCCAGCAGCTCCTGGTTGCCGACATCATTATTCTACTCCGCCTTGGACAGCCTTCTTGACAGGAAGGCGCAGAGGTGCATCTTGCCATCCTGCTCAGAACGCTATGAGAGGACTGCTCCCACCCCTTCGTTGGAGGCGTCCACCTCCACCACGAATTGGCGGCACGGGTCTGGCATGGTGAGGATGGGGGCTGAGGTGAAGCGTCTCTTGAGGGTCTGCCAGGCCTTCTCTGCTTCCGGTGACCAGCGGAACTGCACCTGGGTGGAAGTAAGAGCATGGAGAGGGGCTGCTATTGCGCTGAAGCCTCTGACAAAACGGCTGTAAAAGTTAGCAAATCCCAAGAATTGCTGAACCACTCAGGTGTAGGCCGATCTGGCACAGCGCTAACTTTAGCCGGGTCCATCTGTACCTTTCCAGGATCTACAATGAAGCCCAGAAAAGATACGGTGTCAGCATGAAACACACTTTTCTCTGCTTTGACGTAAAGGTGATTGTCTAGTAGCCTTTCTAGAACCTGAGTCACGTGAACCTGGTGTGTGTCTAGGTCGGGAGAATAGATTAGAATATCATCTAGATAAACATATACAAAGTGGAGGCGAGGAAGTCTCTAAGGACGTCATTTATCATGGCCTGAAAAACCGCCAGAGCATTGGTGAGTCCAAAGGGAATGACTCAGTACTCATAGTGTCCACTAGGAGTGTCAAACCCGGTCTTCCACTCATCGCCGTCCTTTATCCAAACCAGGTGATATGCATTGCGGAGATCCAGTTTGGTGAACACCTTGGCTTGCTGAAGCTGATCAAAAACGGAGGACATGAGGGGAAGAGGATAACGGTTCTTTATAGTGATGTCATTAAGGGGACTATAGTCAATACAGGGTCTGAGGGAACTGTCCTTCTTCTTTACAAAGAAAACCCCTGCTCCTGCCGATGACGATGAGGGACGGATGAGTCCCGCTTCTAGAGAAGCCGAGATGGAGTACTTCATGGCCTCCTTCTCTGGTCCAGAATCGGAATAAAGGCGACTCTCCCGGTTTTCCAGTCTATGTGTGGGTTATGGCGCAAAAGCCATGGTTGTCCTAAAATCAGTGAGTGAAGAGGGGATGTGAATAAATGAAAACGGATGTGTTCCTCATGGTTGTCTATTCGCATTCTAACAGGCTCGCTGATGTGGGTAATAGAGAATAGTTCCTTGCCATTTGGTGACCTGGCCCGGATGGGTTTAGCTAAAAAAACAAAAACAAAGACAGGACAGACCTCACACACATAGCCTCTTTAATCCATTGCATGCCTGAAGGAACTTTCGTGGATTATAGTATAGTATATAGAGTATAGTTTTGAGATTAAAGACCTTTGTGAAGGATTAAATTGCAAGAGTTCGCCCCACAGCGTTTTAGGTGGAAGGTGAGGGAAGTTGGAGAATAATGACTTTGCACAGTTCCTCACCTGGAAATATCTAAAAAGATGAGCAGGCGGGAGATTGAATTCAGTAGCCAGGTCTGCGAAAGAACGAAAGACACCTTCTTTATAGAAATCCTCAAAACAATTCAGTCCCTTATCCTGCCATAGGGAGAAAGTGGAATCGGTGAATGTGGGTTTAAACACAGGATTTCTTAGAAGCGGGGTTAGAACAGTGGGGGTAGTGAACCTAAACTGTTTCCTAAATTGGAACCATATCTTAAGCGTAGAGTCAACCACAGGGTTGCGGTTAAGGCCGGAGGGGCTTACAGGGACCGGGCCAGTTACTAAAGCGGAAAGAGAGAGTGGGTGGCATGACTGTGCTTCCAGTTGGTACCAAGGTATCTTAGTCAGCTTGGACCAAAATATAATTTTAGTAAGCTGAAAATTTGGCAGGGAGAGGCTGCCATAGAATTTACAATTCGGGAGTAATTTTTGTCAAAAAAGGACAAATTTGGCTTTGGACCAAACAGTCATCTTACCTTGCTCCAACTCGCGAGCCATAAGAGTCATAACCAAAGACAGGGCGGATATACTAACAACACAAAACTCGGAACCATCTAAGAAACCTGTGCATACATAAGCATATTGAGTTATTAGAACAGTGGGAGTCATGGTGCCATTTTTATCAACATTAACAGAACTTATCTGCAGTAACGGTATAATATCCATAAGTATTTCGTAGACAGTATTGATAAAGGAAACATTAGCACCACTTTTTTTTTAAAGTGAGTGTTTTCACAAAAGCTGTGGCTTCTTCAAGTGATGTGAATTCCCCCGTGACATCCCCTCTGGTGATCCGAAAGCGCGCTGGGTGTAGCAGCCCGAGTCGCGCCCCTGAGTCAGCGCCGGATGTCATTGAAGGCTGCGCGGGCTTTAGCCGTCCGTGCAGTTAAATCTCAGAAAACGGAGATTGTTGAATCGTTCACCTTAATCCGCCTCTGGGCTGTGGCACGTCGTAAGATATCAGCAAATTCCGCATAATAGTGTAAACATGCTATTACAGGACAGGGACGTTTGCCGGGTTTCGGCTTGGGCTGTAGGGATCGATGGGCACAGTCCACAACTGGCTCCTTCCCTAAGCCAATGGCGTCTTTCAGCAAGGCGGAAACTGTGGTCGTGTCGACCGTGCCATGCTCCTTGGGAAGTCCTATTATCCTGATATTGTTGCGGTGAGACCTTGCCTCCAGATCTCCACATCTACTGTTAAGAGTGACAAGTTAGGGCTGAAAGTTTGTCCACAGTACTTTTGAGTGAAACCACATCGTCACTATATGTTGACGACGAGTCCTCCATGTCGTGCACAGTCACCTTTAGCACGTCCACCTCCAACCAGATGGCTGCCATGTTAGCTCATAGCTCCCTCATCACACTTTGCAGCTCGGACTTTAACTGAGTAAAGTTGTTTGTCATTGCCGTATCTAATTCCGTCTTTAAAAAATTCCGTGAGTACCCTCCTGCCTCGTGAGCCTTATGTCCCGGCACTCAAGCGTTATAATGGGAAATTAGGAGAATGTAAGATTTTCTTATTTCAGTGCTCTCTTGTGGTTGGTCAGCAGCCTCTCACCTACGCTAGTGATAGCTCCAAGATAGCTTACGTGCTAGGTTTACTATCCGGTAGAGTCTGGGAGCTGCTTTTTGGAACAATCCCCTCACACAACATGCTACGTTCCAACAGTTGTCTGTGTTTGACCATCCAGTCTCAAATTGTGACACCAGCAATCGGTTGCTTAACCTGCGTCAGGGCTCCGTGGAGCTCAGTGGAGTTTCATATTCTAGGGGTTAAACGAGGAGGTTAAGGACTGCTTAGGGGATAGATCTGAGACTACAAACCTTCAGGAGCTTATTGGCCCCGCCATAAAGATAGATAACTGTCTACGTGAAAGGCGCCGTGAGAGGTGGTCTCCACCCTTCAGGGTAGACTTTGTATTTACTGTGGATGTCCCAATCACCAGTAGGCAAACTGTCCGATCTGGTTAAATGATCAGACTCACCAGTCGCAGACGGGGTTCTGGTGAGTCGATCTTTTGTTCCTGCTATTCCTCGTAAGCGTGTTAATTCAGACATTGTTTTGAGCTGTGAGGGTAGAGATTTCTCCCTCCAAGCTCTAATTGACTCAGGGACATACACTAACATAATCGACTCGGAGTTGGTGGAAACCAGTCTGTCCCCAACTATTCAGCTAGACACTCCATTAGTGGTTAATGGCCTCAGTGGTGGGGAACTTGCAAAGATCTCCGCGGAGACTTTACCTTTAACCATATCCCTTGCTGGTAACCATTCAGATTCTATTGCCTTTCACATTATGCCGTCCACTAATGCTCCCGTGGTTCTTGGTTTTCCCTGCCTTATCACTCACAACCCGGTTATTGACTGGTTAACAGGCAGCGTTGTGAGTTGGAGCAGCAATTGCCATTCCTCCTATGTGCTCCAGTGACCCCAGACCCTCGTTGCCAGAACCTCCAGATTTGTCTTCCGTGCCGCCAGTTTACCATGATCTCGCCGAGGTATTTAGCAAGGCTAAGGCGTTATCCCTACCACCTCACCGTCCCTATGATTGCCCCATTGAGTTGTTGCCAGGGTCTACTTTTCCTACTAGTCGTCTCTATAACCTGTCAGGGCGAATGTAAGGCTATGGAGTCATACATTAACGACTCAATTAGATCAGGGATCATTCGTCCTTCTTCTTCCCCTCTGGGTGTGGGTTTTTTCTTCGTGGCCAAGAAAGGACAAGTCGTTACGTCCGTGTATTGATTACCGCGGTCTTAACAATATTACGGTCAAGAACAAGTACCCCGTTCTTTTGATTAATTCCGCGTTCGAACCATTGCATGGGGCAGCGGTTATTTCCAAATTAGATCTCCGCAATGCGTATCATCTTGTGAGGGTAAAGGAGGGGGACGAATGGAAGACCGCCTTCAACACTCCACTCGGTGGCCGGTCACGTGATGACGCCGAGTAAGATGGCTGCTTAGGCTGAGAGCTGCGACACCACCCTTTGACATTTTGTGTGAATATATCGGCTTTTGTTTTTTTTTCCACATTTTTCTCTCACAAATTGCCGATTGTAACTTTTTCTCACCACCGATATGCCGAATAACCGGAAAAATGATGCAAGTGCATCTCAACAACAACAGAGCACCAGGGCTAACGTTAGCTCTAGAGCTAACCCGCCCTCTCCTGATGCGCCTGCCCCGCAGCCCGTGGATGAGTCAACTTCCATTGCTAAAATACATGAGCTTCTTCAAGAACTATCAGAGTCTCAAACGAAAATCCACAACGACCAAACCAAACACTTTGCAGACATCTGTAAAGACGTGTCAGAAACGAGAAGAGCTGTCGAGGCGGTCGAAGCTATATTAGGTGACGTGCTAACCAGGATGACTAGCGCCGAGGCTCGTTTGGACATGCTAGAAGAAGCAGAGAGGCAGCGGCGCGACTCGCCCCCGGCTGCGGCTTCTGAGGTTGAAAGGCTGAGCGCCAAGCTAACTGAGTATGAGGACCGGGAAAGGCGAGTTAATCTACGCATTTATGGATTCCCAGAACGGGTTGAAGATAAAGATGCTATATCGTTTTTGAGAGCTACCCTCCCTGAAATCCTCCGAGATGACTTCCAAGGGGGTCTGGATTTGGAGCGTGCCCATCGGTTGCTATTGCCAGCTAAGCCCGGAGCCCCCCCAAGGCCTTTCATCGTGCGCTTCCTGAGATTTCAACAGAAGGAGCGGGTGAGACAACTGGCGAGAGAAATCGGAGACGTCCGTTGGCAGAATCACAAAATAAGCTTCTATCAAGATTTCTCCAAGGCCACGCAGGAGCGACGACACTCCTTTCTGGAGTGTAAACGTCTGCTTCACTCAGCTAAAATCCCGTTTGGCATCGGGTATCCAGCTGTGCTTTCATTCACAACGGCAAGCGGGGTAAAGCATCGTTTTGATGACCCTAAGAAGGCTCTGAAATGCATCAAAACCTGTAAGTGACACTGACCTCAAATGACCCCCCCCCCCCCACACCGTCAGAGTGACCTGGGTGAGTCAACATGATTTATGTTTATCTTCATATCTTCAGCCCCCTCTCTGATGGACATTTTGATGAACATTTTTTTAGTTTCATTATATTGAAGATGGGAATGTTTTGTTTTGCTCTTTCATCCCGGCGTCATTACTATTGTTTTTATTGGCATACATTGTATTATGATCTATAGGCCATATGTGCACTATCAGTAGGTGTGCATTCATACTGTATCTGTGCCTAGGCTGCAAGTGATGTGGATCCACGGGGTGTGTGTGTGGGATGGGGAGCTTGTCCAAAGATGTCACAGACTGCTAAAGGTGTCACATAACTGTTACAAACCAGATGTTTTATTGCTAGAAGAGGGGGGGGGGAATGGAATGGAAAGAATGGAAATAAAGAAAAAAAAAAAAAAAAATTCACACTGTTGCTATTTTTGATATTTGATAATTGGTGGTGTTGCTGCCTTACTTGGGTGGCCAGAAAGTCATAGTTCTTTGAGTTAGTTGTCCGGTTGTGGATTTATCAGGAAGGTTTGAAAGTCCTTTTCTTCTTCACCTTCCTTTGTTCTTTTTGGTGTTTTTGATGTTTTTTGTCCTTTCTTGTTTTGGGGTGCTTTTCTTTTTTGGATCCAGACTTCTCTCTTACCACTATGGAGGCACAACTTCTTTTATCGTATGACTGCTCTTAATCTCATTTCAGTCAATGCCAGGGGTCTTAACATTCCACATAAAAGAACTACTGTACTAGATTTTCTCCGTAAGAAAAATATAGATTTTGCTATGATTCAGGAATCACATCTATTATCCAAAGATGCGGGTCGCTTAGCTAATAAGTTTTATCACCCCATTGCAACTTCTTCTGCATCTACTAAATGTAGAGGAGTAATGGTACTGTGTAAACGAAAACTGAAATTTGATATGATTGACTCTTGGGCAGACGATGCGGGTCGGATGGCCATTGCTAAAATCCGTATGGATGGGAAAAACATTGCACTTATTTCTGCTTATGCCCCTAACGCATTTGATGCCGCTTTTTATGGACTATTAACTAAAGCTTTGCTTGATCTCACAGGATTTCATTTAGTTCTAGGGGCAGATTTCAATGCGGTGTGGGACAGCAGTATGGACAAAACGGGCGGCATTGAGACCAGAGACCAACGTCTTGCATCCGAGGCGCTGCGCCAGTGGGCAGCTGATACGGGCATGGTTGATATTTGGCGTATGTTAAACCCTTCTCTAAAAGACTTTTCATTTTATTCAGGAAGGCATAAATCCTTTTCGAGGTTAGATTTTATCTTCGCCTCCCAAGATTTATTTCAAAATATTCAAAATGCGCATTATATTCCAGTTACCTGGTCTGACCACAAACCAATACATTGTTCGGTTACTGTTCGTCCAACTTCTACTAAAGCCCCTAGGTGGCGCTTTAACTCATCCTTACTTCGAGATGAAAAATTTAAAACTCAGTTTGAAAGCAATTTTAGCGAATTTCTGGAGTTTAATGTCGGCTCTGTTTTTGATCCTAGAATACTTTGGGAGGCAGTGAAGGGCTTTATAAGAAGCAATGCCACCTTATATGCCTCAACACGAAATAAGGAGCGCTCGGCCAAATTGGAGGATTTAGAATTAAAATATGCAACTCTTGATGCCACCTTGCAACATAATTTTAATGACCACACAGCCCTACAGAAGGAAATGATTAAAAAAGAGATTAATTCTCTTTTGAAACGCCGTTCAGAATTCCTCATGCACAAAATGAGGCAAACTTACTATTTTAACTCCTCTAAACCCAGTCACCTCTTAGCAATGAAGCTTCGAAATGATGAGCACTTTGCTGATATTTTTTGCATTAAAGATAAAGATGACATCATACAATCTGACCCAAAAAAAGTAAATGCTTCTCTTGCCTCCTTTTATCAGGAGCTGTATAGTTCGGAAAATCATTTTGATAAACATGCCTGCAATAATTTCTTAAATGACATTAAATTATCTCGCCTTAGCGAAGATGACTCTGTAAAACTAGATGCCTCTGTTACTTTACAGGAGTGTGAAGCAGCAGTCAGAGAAATGCGTAAAGGTAGATCACCAGGGCCGGACGGAATCCCACCCGAATTCTATCTTACTTTCTGGCCTTTGATTGGTCCACTGCTAGTGGACATGATCCAATATTCAATAGAAGTGGGTTCATTTTCGAGAGATGTTAATTCGGCTTTAATCTCACTCCTTCTTAAAAAGGGAAAGGATCCGGTCGAGTGCTCCAGTTACAGGCCTCTTTCACTTTTAAATGCAGATTTAAAGGTTTTTGCTAAATTACTGGCCCGGCGGCTTCAAGGCTATATGACAGTATTGGTTCACAGTGACCAAACAGGGTTTATAAAGTCTAGATTGGCAACGGATAACGTTAGACGATTATTGCATGTTATAGATGGTGTTCAAACCTTGAGTTCCCCTGCTGCTGTTCTTTCACTAGATGCGATGAAGGCCTTCGACCGCCTGGAGTGGCCCTTTCTATGGTCAGTGCTAGAGTCTATGGGATTTGGCATGCCGTTCATTAATATGATTAAGGTGCTGTATAAAAACCCAACAGCCGTGGTGCTAACAGGCAAAACTAGCTCTCCTCCCTTTGCTATATCGAGAGGGTCAAGGCAGGGCTGTCCTCTCAGCCCTCTGTTATTCGCCCTTTCTCTTGAACCACTGGCGCAGGCCATCCGTATGTCTCCCACAATTTCTCCAATTACCATTAGAGGAACACACCATCACATTTCGCTTTATGCCGATGATGTTTTATTGTATTTAAACAACCAAGTGCAATGTATACCACATGTTTTGTCAACCTTTGAAGATTATGGCAAGCTTTCCGGTTTTAAAATAAATTGGCAGAAATCAGCCTTGCTCCCTTTGAATCTGGCCATGAATGATGTACCTATCCCTGCATCCATTCCAGTTTGTAAAAACTTTATTTATCTCGGGATTGATATTTACTCTTCTGTACAGACGATAGCTAAAAACAATTTTGGTAATACACTTAATAAAATCATTGCAGATCTAGACAGGTGGTCTAACCTGCCAAATTCACTCCGTGGCAGGGTAGCTATAATTAAAATGAATATTCTGCCCAGAGTCAATTTTGTGAGCTCAATGCTTCCCCTTCCTCCGCCCCCTCAATATTGGTGCAAATTACAATCAGCTATAACAAAATTTATTTGGCGTGGTAAACGACCCCGCATTAATCTCACCACAATGCAGCGAGAAAGACAAGCTGGCGGTTTGTCTCTCCCAAACTTTAAAATGTATAAGTGGGCCTTTACACTTAGGCCTTTATTAACTTGGTTTCAACCTAATGCTCAGGTATCATGGCGTGCCCTAGAGGAGCAGATACTAGCCCCATATTCGTATGCTAGCTTTTTGCATTCTAACATCTCAGTCCACCAATGTCGTTTAAGATTTGGATCCATGATTTCATATTTATTACTCGTATGGAGGAGGGTGGAGAAGTTAGTTGGTTGCTCTTCTGGATGGGGCCCACATTCTCCAATATTTAACAATGATAGATTGTTGATCGGAGGTCAACACATTCATTTTCCTGACTGGGAAAGAAAAAACATTTGTACACTTAACGATATCTTTGGGGAAAAGGGGTTACTTACTTTTCAGGACATTTGTATTAAATATGGTATAACGCGTACCTCCTTTTTCTTTTATTTGCAACTGAGATCCACCTTAAAAAGCAATGGTATTTCATTACAGAGCCCTCTTGTTACACACCCAATCCGCAAATTGTTTGAATCTGCTGGAAATACAAGTGGTTTTGTTTCAAGACTTTATTGGTTCGTGTTGCGACACTCTTACAGACCTCTGGCATTAGATAAAACATGGAGGAAAGATATCCCAAATTTGAAAGCTACATTTAATTGGGATAGAGTATGGGTTGATGTAAGTTTAGCATCCAGAAATCCTGACCATCAACAAATACACTATAATTATATACATAGAGTATACTTTACTCCTAGGAAGCTTCATTTGATGAAAGTTATAAATGATCCTACATGTACGTTATGTTCTTCCAAAGTGATCGGCAGTTATTTTCACATGTTCTGGGAGTGCACACCAGTGGCGGAATTTTGGAAAATGGTTGCCTTGAATCTGTCTCAGTTGTTCAAGATCAGTTTGCCTTGTTTGCCTGCCACACTAATTTTAAATGACTTGTCAGGGCTGGGTCTGACACTGGACGAGAGGAGAGCTTTGCTGGCGGGAATCACAGCTGCAAAAAAACTAATTGCCACACGCTGGAAACCTCCTCACTCACTTTCCTTCCGAGCATGGATTTTAACGTACCTGGACATTGTCTATTTAGAGTTGTCAACAGCTCGAGTACACGGAGCCAAAGAATCCGCAATAGAGGCTTGGAACTCGCTCCTAACTGTCCTCCGTGCGCTTCAACTGTAGTGTGTGATTAAGACTATTGGAATCTGGATCCAGGGGGTGGGTGGTTTGTGTTGGGGTAGTCATTTTATTTATGTATTTTTGTTTGTTTTTTTTGTTATTTTTGTTATTTATTTATTTTTCTTTGACCTTACTACATGCACATGTAATTTATTATTATTTTATTATTTTATTTGTATTATTATTTTAGTTTTATTGTTCACTTTCATGTATCTATACAGTACGTTTATAGGTATGGGTATATATGAATACATGGCTTATGATTTATTGTTGTATTATTGACTTGTACCTTTCTAAGTTTTTCAGTATAAAAAAAAGAAAATAAAAATTTGATCACAAAAAAAAAAACACTCCACTCGGTCACTTACCTCGAGTACCTCGTTATGCCATTTGGTTTAACTAACCATTAGCCTAACTAACAGCCCCGGCTGTCTTTCAGGCTTTAGTTAACGACGTTCTCCGTGATATGCTGAATCGATCCGTCTTCGTGTACCTGGATGACATTTCCAGTTTGGTTGGGACACAAGTAGGAGTGAGCCATCTTCGTAGTATGGTCTGTGATGACAAGTTCATCCAAAGACCTGTTGTCAGAGTCTTCAGCCATCCAGAAATCTTTGCATACCAGCTCGAGAGGCTCTGATATCCTGATACTCTCCAAAGGTGCCCTGGCTTCAGGTTAAGGCGACTTGCTCACAACACACTGTCTGCAGCACCTCACACATTCTGCAAAATCCTTACACAGTCCAAGCCAATGAAATCTCTGTCTCACAAGATACAATTTTTGCTGTTGCCCATGGGCTTCCTGCAGCGCCCTGGAGCGCAGTGATGATGGAACAACGTACAGGTAAGTTTTCTTCTTCATAACAGCATTCCTTGCCATAAGAAACAGCACTCGATCCCTTAGTATCAACTTATCCCAACTTCTCAGTAGCTTGATTGCACCAGCTGGTTCCTTTGTGCGCTCTCTCCAACCCCTCTCAATAAAGAAGATAACCGCTCTGTGGTTAGCACAGTCTGGGAGAACTGAGGCAGTGAGAATGCAGTTGGACAGACCCTGGAGTCCTGCAGATCTTGTGTATCCAAAACAGCTGCCACCTCATGGGACGTCAGGGTACCGGCCTGAGCAACTGCTGCGCACTGAGAAGCAATGACCTGGCTGCCACTTGAGGGCTTATCAAATGGGTGAGCAGACCAGTGAAAAACATCTTGCACTCCATGTGCACACACTGCTGCCGCCTCTGCCAGCAGTTCCTCGTAAGGCACTCTAATCAGCCGATGGGATGAACTGAGTTGCACAACGGGCTCCCTGCGCAAGGCGTCAGCCACCACATTCCTGGGACCAGGAATATACTTAATGTCAAACTGGAAGGATGCCAGCTTCGCAATCCACCTCTGCTCACACGCATACGGTTGAGCCTTGGACAGGATGTAGTTCAACGGATTATTGTCAGTCCATATGGTGAACTGATGACCCCTCAATTAGTGGTGGAACTTGTCACACACTGCCCATTTCAAGGCAAAAAAAGTCTGTGTGTAGGGTATTTGGAGTGAGCATAACTAAGCGACTTACTCCAAATGCAATGGGCCTCGCAGCTGACTCACCAGCAGGGACCTGTGATAGCACAGCACCAAGTCCATTGCACGAGGCATCCACTGACAGCAGAAAAGGGTTGTTAAAGTTTGGGTGGGACAGAGGGACTTGGTCCAAAAGAGCTTTCTTCAGCAAGTGAAAAGCCTGCCTGCACTCATTCGTCCAGTCCTCAGCACTTAGCTTTCTGTAAACCTGCTTGCGCCTCTTACCACTTCCTCTGGGGCCTTTACTGCCTGTTGTGAGTCCAAACAGTGTCTTGGCTATCGCAAAACAGTTTTCAATAAACTACAGGTAAAAGACTACGATCCCCAGGAATGATCTTATTTTGCACTGTGATGGAACAGACTCATGGATTAACCTTATCAGGGTCAGTTCTGATGCCATCAGCCTGTGACAACATGTCCCAGAAATTTCACTGACCTTTGCAGGGAATGGCATTTTTATGGGGCAAGTTTGAGGTTGTTAGTCTTGAGCCGCTGTAAGACCATCTCCAGCCGTTCCAATGCCTAATCCTCTGTGTGGGCAAACACCAAGATGCCATCTAAATAACACAGCAGACTGAGGAAGTTTTGGTCTCCAAAGATTCCCAGTATCATCCTCATAAACGTTGCGGGGTTATTACACAGTCCCTGAGGCATTCGATTGTACTCGTACAACCTGAACGGCAAGGTAAATACTGTGTACGTCCTGTCTTCCTGGTGGGCCTCCACGTTATAATACTCAGAAGTGAGGTCAATTGTGGAGAAATAGGCATTACCCCCTAGAGCGGCCAAAGCATCAGCTGGATGAGAGAGGTAGTGAGCATCTTTCACTGTCCAAACATTGAGCAAGCGAAAATCATTGCAAATCCTCACATCACCTGACTTCTTCCAAGCTAACACCATTGGTGATGCAAACTCACTGCTTGACTTTCTGATTATTTCCCGCTCCTCTATGTCATCCAAAACTTGCCTCACTTTTTTGTACTGAATAGGTGGTATGAGTCAGCATGGAAGACGGAAGGGGGTCACATCAACAACTCTTAGCCAATGGAGGAAACCTTTGGCCTTGCCACATCCATCTTGTCTCTGGAAAAGATAGACTGATACTCAGTTATGAGATTAACAAGTTTCTCCTTACAAACAGAGGAGACTTAACAAGAGTAAATGTTGATATCTGACAATCCAATGTCATACAATACTGAGTGTGGTGAATTGGTGTGACTTGGACGCTTTTAGCAGGGATGGCTGGAGAGCTCTTATGTCCGACTGTGCAGATCGTGGCTACAGACGGTTCTGGCTGATGAAAGCTGCACATGTTGCTGCACACTAGACTAAGGCACACTGACAACACCCAGACTGTTGCAACTCTTTATTGCCACACACCAATGCACATCAGCCAGTTTAGCATTTCTTTTTTTTTTTTTTGAACCGTCTGTTTATTGAGTTTTACATATTACAAAAACAAAAGTGTTCTGATTACAGATCTAAATACAATATACCCCAGAACAGATCCATTTTTGCAATATCAACCTCCTGGCCAGCAGAGTTGTGAATGCTTTTAAATCCTTTTTAGCTGGGGAAAGAGTAGGAGGGAAAGGCCATACACCAAATAGGGCAGTTAAGGCATTGGGAGTCACATCCCTTTCAGTTATTTTGGATAAAGTACTAAAGATTTCAGACCAAAATCTAGTCAGAGAAGAGCAGCTCCAAAACATGTGAGAGTAATTTGCTGTGGCTTGTTGGCATCGATCACATAGTGGAGACACTGTATCGAACATTTTTGCGAGCCGGGCTTTAGTGTAGTGAGCTCGATGAAGGATTCGACATTGCATAAAGCTGTGACCAGCACATATTGAAGACTTATGTACTCAACTTATGTACTTATGTACGCAAAATCTCTTCCCAAACATCATCAACAATCACCTCTCCCAAATCTGTCTCCAAAACTGTTTTAAGTACAACGGAAGAGCCTGGACAAAGACTATAAATATTTGAATAAATAGAGGAGATTGCCCCCTTTAATGAAGAGAGAGGCTTCAGAAAAGTCTCAAAGTCTGAAGACTTGGGAAGAGTGGGGAATCCTGGGAATCATCAGAATCAGAATCAGAATACTTTATTGATCCCCGGGGGGAAATTCTTTCGTTCCAATGCTCCGTGCACAGTAGAAACAAGCCATAAAGATGAATAAAGTAGAAATAAAATAAAGTAAAGATTCAAATAAAATACAATTAAGATAATCTAGAGTAGCTAATAAATAGCCAATAAAATACAGTACAAATAAATAATAAACAATCAAGTAAACAATCTGAAGTGAGTGTGAAAATACAATCTGAGATATATACACTGTACAATTAGGTTGTTATGGCAAATGAAATGAAATGAGAACAGATATTTATATTTTGTTTTGTTTTGTTTTGAAGTAGTCAAGAGTCCGATAATTAAAGAGATGAGTTGTACAGTTTAATGGCCACAGGTAAGAATGACCTCCTGTGGCGCTCAGTGGTGCATTTAGGAGCAATCAGTCTCTGGCTGAAGGTGCTCCTCTGTTCAGCCAGAGTGTTGTGGAGAGGGTGAGAGCCATGCTGCAGTATCGCCCGCACCTTCGACAGCATCCTCCTGTCTGACACTGCAGCCAAGGTGTCCAGCTCCAACCCCACAATGTCACTGGCCTTTCTGATCAGTTTATTGAGTCTGTTGGCATCTGCAACCTTCAGTCTGCTGCCCCAGCACACTACAGCAAACATAAAAGCACTAGCCACCACAGACTCATAAAACATCCTCAGCATGGTCCGACAGATGTTGAAGGAGCGGAGCCTCCTCAGAAAATAGAGGCGGCTCTGTCCCTTCTTGTAAAGGACTTCAGTGTTCTTAGTCCAGTCCAGTTTATTGTCAATGAACACCCCCAGATATTTGTAGTGTTCTACAATGTCCAAGTTATTCCCCCGGATGGAAACCGGGGTCACTGGTGTCTTTGTCCTCCTCAGATCCACCACCAGCTCTTTGGTTTTTGCTGTGTTGAGCTGCAGGTGGTTCAGCTCACACCATGTGACAAAGTTGTAAACCACAGCCCTGTATTCAGCCTCCTCACCCTTACTGATACATCCCACTACAGCAGAGTCATCAGAAAACTTCTGAAGATGGCAAGACTCTGTCTGGTAGCTGAAGTCCGTGGTGTAAAGGGTGAAGAGGAAAGGAGAGAGAACAGTCCCTTGTGGTGCGCCAGTGCTGCTAACCACTGTATCTGACACACAGTGACGCAGGCGCACGTACTGTGGTCGACCAGTGAGGTAGTCCACAATCCAGGAAACAAGGGGGGGATCCACCAGCATCGCCGTCATCTTGTCACCCAGTAGAGCAGGCCTGATGGTGTTGAATGCGCTGGAGAAGTCAAAGAAAGTGACCCTCACAGTGCTCCTCGGCTTGTCCAGGTGGGTGTAGGCACGGTTTAGCAGGTAGATGATGGCATCTTCAACTCCAATCCGGGGCTGATAGGCGAACTGCAGGGGGTCCAGGTGTGGCCTGACCATAGGCCTGAGCTGCTCCAGGACGAGTCTCTCCAGGGTCTTCATGATATGAGACGTCAGTGCCACCGGTCGGTAGTCTGAGAGACCGCTGGGCTGCGGCGTCTTTGGCACTGGAACGAGGCAGGACGTCTTCCATATCACAGGGACCCTCTGGAGGCTCAGGCTCATCTCGAAGACGCGGTGTAGAACTCCACATAGCTGTTCGGCGCAGGCTCTGAGAACCCGTGGACTGACACCATCAGGGCCTGCAGCCCTACCGGCGTGGAGTTTGCTCAGTTGTCTCCGTACCTGAAGCGGTGTAAACTGTGCAGGTTGAGCAGGGGGAGGTTCAAAGTCCAGAGTGAGAGGAGGGCAGGTAGCAGGGGAGCCAGGAGAGGTGTGAAGAGAGGGGGATGGGTGTAAGGGTCTCATGGCGTTGAATGAGGTGCTATCAGGAGGAGGAGGGGGGGTCAGAAGCAGTGATGGCTGGAGACAGTCAGCAGGAGAGACAGCAGGGGCCTGGGCTGCAGTGTCAAACCTGTTGAAGAACAGATTCAACTCATTAGCCCCAGCCACACTGCCATCAGATCCACCGCTAGCTGGTCTGAAGCCTGTGATGGTCTTCATGCCACTCCAGACCTCCCTCATGTTGTTTTGCTGGAGTTTCATCTCCAGCTTCCTCCTGTAGCTGTCCTTAGCCTCTCTGATCTTGTTGTTAAGCTCCCTCTGAACGTCCCGAAGCTCCTCCCTGTTGCCACCTCTGAAGGCCCTCTTCTTCTGGTTCAGAGTGGCTTTGATGTCTTTGGTTACCCAGGGCTTGTTGTTTGGGTAACAACGCACAGTCCAAGCTGGGACAATGCCGTCCACACAGAAATTTATGTAGTCTGTGATGCATTCAGTAAGCCCATCAATGTCCTCTCCATGCGGCTCACAGAGTGCATTCCAGTCTGTCACCTCAAAACAGCCCTGCAGTGCCTCATAGCAGTCCTCTGACCATGTCCTCACTGTCTTTGTGGTCACAGGCAGCCTCTTCACTAGAGGCACATAGCAGGGGGTGAGAAGCACCAGGTTGTGATCTGATCTCCCCAGGGGGGGAAGGGACGTGGAGGTGTATGCGTCCTTCACATTAGCATACAACAGGTCCAGGGTCCTTTCCTCTCTTGTTGTACAGGTCACATACTGGGTGAATTTCGGCAGTGTCTTTTTAATGCAGACATGGTTGAAGTCACCCGAGATTATAATCAGAGCAGTCGGGTGTGCGGTCTGTAGTCTGGCTATTGTGGAGTGGATGACGTCACATGCCGACGTTGGGTTAGCGGACGGGGGAATGTAAACAGCCACAACGATAGCATGTGAGAATTCACGGGGTAAATAGTAAGGACGGAGGCCCACAGATAACAGTTCAATATCCGGACTGCAGATGCGGTCTTTGATGGTAACGTGACCAGGATTGCACCACCTGTTGTTCACGTAAACAGCAAGCCCCCCTCCTTTACGCTTGCCGCTCGTAGTGCAGTCCCTGTCAGCCCGGACAGTGTGGAAGCCCTCGGTGGAAATATTGTGGTCAGGAACATCCGCGTGTAGCCATGACTCCGAGAAAATCATCAGGCTACACTCCCGGTATTCTTGACGACTCCGGGTTAGCGCTGTTAGCTCGTCCATCTTATTCCCCAGTGATCTCACGTTGCCCATGATGAGAGATGGGAGACACGGCTTGAATGTCTTCCTCTCCATAAGTCTCCGGTGTTTCGCTCCTTTTCTCCGCCGTAGCGATCCTTTCCCTCTGCCTCCACGGTGTGTTTTCCTCCATAGTTCAGCAGGGATGTCCGCCTTCACCGTAGCCGAGCCGGCCGGCTTCAGCTCTAACAGCTGATCCCTGGAGTAAACAATGCGGAGTTGCTGAGCAACCGTCGTGTGGCGGAGTAAAAGCAGCGATTCAACCAAAAATGAGCCAAGGACAAAATTTCGGACTTGGAGGTATCTAAAAAAATGTTCTTTAGGAAGCAAAAATTTATTTACCAATTGTTGAAAAGAAGCAAAAATAGAATTAACATACAGGTCTCTAATAGTTTTTATGCCCAGCCTAGCCCATATAGAGAAGGTGCTATCCAATAACGATGGGGGAAAAATAAGATTTGCTGCAAGTGGAGCCTCAGTTGAAAGAGTTTGAAGGCCAAAATGACGTCTAAACTGAGTCCATATTTTAATGCTGGAGGCAACTTCACATTCTTAGTGTGACCAGAAGTAGAAAAAGACAAGGGCGAATACAGTAACGCTTTCAATGACGCCGGCTGAACTGAATTTGCTTCCAAAATCAACCATGATGGGGGGACCTCAACATCTCCATACTTAACCCAATAGTTCAGATTTCTAATGTTTGTTGCCCAATAATAGTAAAGGAGGTATGGTAACACCATTCCGCCCAAAGCTTTGGGCCTCTGTAAAACTTGTAGACGCAACCTAGGAGTTTTCTTGTTCCAAATAAAACCTCTACCTTACGGAAAAAGGAAAGAGGAAGGAAGATAGGAATGCATTGGAATAAATGTAAAAAGCGCGGGAAGATGTTAATTTTAATTGCCCAAAACCAAATTTCCCCAAAATAAAAAAAAGATAATCCCACTCTACTCTGTCAAATGCCTTCTCGGCGTCCAGAGCTATCAGAGCTTCTGGGAGAGCATTTGAAAGAGGATTATAGACCACATTAAACACCCTTCTAAGGTTAAAAAAGGAGTGTCTATTACGTATAAACCCAGTTTGGTCCAAAGATATAATTGAAGGTAAGACAACTTCTAAGCGTCGGGCTAATAACTTGGACAATAATTTGAAATCGACATTCAGTAAACTAATGGGTCGATATGAACCACATGAAAGTGGGTCTTTACCTTTCTTTAGAAGCAGAGAAATGCAAGCCTGATTTAGGGTGTGGGGAAGTGTGCCTGAATTATAAGACTCAGTGAACATCTCTAAAAGGTGTGGGGCCAGTTGTTTCCAGAATGTTTTATAAAACTCGGCTGGAAAGCCATCTGGGCCTGGACTTTTACTTTGTAATGATTTAACTGCCACCTCAAGTTCAACTGCTGTGATAGGACGTTCCAGTTCCTCAGCTGCAACTCGATCCAGATTGGGAGTGTTAAACCTATCAAAGAAGGAGATCATATCCGCAGAAGTATTAGGACAATCACATGAATATAGTAATTTGTAGAATTCCATAAAGGTTTTATTAATTTCCAAAGGGTCAGATGTTACGCCCGAGCCAGTCTCAATTTGAGGAATTAACTGAGATGCAGAAATTTGACGTAGTCGATGGGCCAAGAGTTTACTCGTCTTGTCACCCTGTTCATAAAATTAGGATCTTGATTGTAATAAAAGTTCAGTAGTATGCTGCGACATGATAAGATCATATTCAGCTTGTAAAGTCATCCGCTCCTTATAAGTATCTGGTAGTTTTGAGACTGCATATAAAGAATCTAAGAGTGCGATGCGTTGAGAAAGCTTGGCTAACTTCTTTTTTCTAGATTTTCTCTGATGAGCCTTATAAGAAATGATCTCCCCTCTGATAAAAGCTTTCATTGTTTCCCACAACCCTGAGGCTGTTACTTCTGGAGTTTTGTTGACCTGAAAAAAGAAATCCAACTGCTCTGCAACAAATTTAATAAAGTCTGTATCTAAGAGCAAATGTGTATCTAGGCGCCATGGTGGTCTTGTATTAACAAACTTCTGAAAATAAACATTCATAGAAATGGAGGCATGGCCCGAAACCACGATTGAATCTTAGCGTTCCTCGTTTGAAATTGTGTCACCCTGATGACCATCGGGCGAGGTGGTTCTCCCTCCTTTGGTTTAGCACGCAAAATGCGGTGGGCCCTGTCGAGCCCGGGCAACCCGCCGAGTCCCAACAAGTCCATTAAAAGTTTGGCAGTAAACTGTGTAGGTTGAGGACCCTCGGTTCCCTCAGGCAAACCCACTAGCCGAATGTTATGCCATCTTGAGCGTGCCTCCAGTTCTTCACATTTCTTGCCCAGAGACTCCACCGTAGCAGATAACTTGGTGATATTCACCTGCATGCTAGTTAGCTGGTCTGAGTGCTCGTTAGCGCAGCGCTCCAGGTCATTAATAGTTCCACTTTGCAGGGAGACTTTTTCTTGCAGTGGTTTAAGAGCAGTCGCCACCTCCTTCATAACTAGCACTGATATGATTGACTCGAATTTTGTCACAATTTCAGTTTGTTGGAAGAAATCCAACTGCTCTGCCACAAATTTAATAAAGTCTGTATCTAAGAGCAAATGTGTATCTAGGCGCCATGGTGGTCTTGTTTTAACAAACTTCTGAAAATAAACATTCATAGAAATGGAGGCATGGTCCGAAACCACGATTGAATCGTATTTGCAGCCGGAAATGGAGGATAACAATTTGTTATTCACTAAAAAAAAATCAATTCGTGTATAGGTACGGTGAATGTGAGAGAAAAAAGAGTATTCCCTTCTATCCGGATTGAAAAAACGCCAAGGGTCAACAACATTAAACTCTTTCATAAAGGCTTGAATCACTTTGGTCGACTTGGACTGAGTAGCTGAGGTTGGGGAAGAATGATCTAAGGTTGGATTCATCCAGCAGTTAAAGTCTCCACCTAAAATTAAATCATACATGGACAAGTCAGGTAGCATTGAGAAAACCTGTCTAAAAAAAGACTCATCATCCCAGTTGGGGGCGTAAACATTAGCAAGGGTCACTTTTACATCAAAAATGTGTCCTATGACAGCTATAAACCTGCCATCAGAATCAGAGATTGTTTTAACATGAACAAAAGGAATATCTCTATGTAAAAGAATAGCAACGCCTCTTGATCAACTGGAGAATGAGGAATGATATATTTTCCTGACCCAGCTCTTCTTCAGTCTAACACTATCTATCTCTTTTAAATGGGTTTCCTGCAAGTATATAATATGAGCATCCAGGTGGCGCAAGTAGTGCAGCACCTTACTACGCTTAATTGGATTATTTAGACCCTTACAGTTTAAACTTACAAATCTAACATCTCCAGCCACACTGGATAGTGTTCTTTTAACCTGGGCCATTAAAGGACAAATAATTCACTATGTAAAAAGAAAAAAGGAGAAAAACAAAACAAACACAAACACAAAAAAAAACAAAAAAACCTCTCAATACATCTGGAAAAGTAGCGTAGGTGTCAGTCATTACCCCGGAAAAACACGAACAACCCCCCCAGATTCGAACAAACCTCCTCACTTAGCAGAAGCATCCAAACAGTGATGCGTGCTACTTCACCCCACATTGAAATAAAACCTGTCGTTATCTGCAGCTTAACCGTGCTACTCAACGACCTCAGGGAGTGTGGATATGTGCTGTCCCAAAATAAAAATAAAAATAAAATAAAAAGGTGCCATGTATTATAATGAAGAAAAAGAAAAACTGATTCAAAAGCACTGCATCAGTCAAAAACATCCTCATAAATAGAGACTGACAGAGAGAAATATGACAATAGAAATAAAAATGAGCACCAATATACTCTATAAGTGGAGAGTCAGTCACTCTCCGGGCCGGGATTCTTGTTGAGTCTCTTGTTGACGAACTCCAGGGCCTGGTCTGGGTTTTCAAATCTGTAGGTCTGGCCGTCGGACATGGTGATGTGTAGAGTAGCCGGGTACCGGAGGCCGAATTCAACGTTAGCACAGGCATGGAGCTCCCTCTTCACCTGGACAAAAGCCGCCCTCCGCTTGGCCACAGTCGGTGTAAAGTCCGGGAAGATGTGCACCCGTTTCCCATTGTGTAGCAGGGGGGAGCTCTGTCCAGCGCGGCGTAGAATAGCGTTCCTCTTTGAAATTGTGTCACCCTGATGACCATCGGGCGAGGTGGTTCTCCCTCCTTTGGTTTAGCACGCAAAATGCGGTGGGCCCTGTCGAGCCCGGGCAACCCGCCGAGTCCAAACAAGTCCATTAAAAGTTTGGCAGTAAACTGTGTAGGTTGAGGACCCTCGGTTCCCTCAGGCAAACCCTCTAGCCGAATGTTATGCCATCTTGAGCGTGCCTGCAGTTCTTCACATTTCTTGCCCAGAGACTCCACCGTAGCAGATAGCTTGGTGATATTCACCTGCATGCTAGTTAGCTGGTCTGAGTGCTCGTTAGCGCAGCGCTCCAGGTCATTAATAGTTCCACTTTGCAGGGAGACTTTTTCTTGCAGTGGTTTAAGAGCAGTCGCCACCTCCTTCATAACTAGCACTGATATGATTGACTCGAATTTTGTCACAATTTCAGTTTGTTGGTCGTCCATCATTACCTTGATGCTGCGTAGCATCTCTTCATTAGCACTCGGCCTCTCAGGTAATTCGGGCTCCTGTTGCGGCCTGTTTCGCAGACTCATCGGTAGACTCATTTTTTACCCGGCCGCACAACAAAAATGCAGGTTTGGCTCTCAAGATGCAGGGCTCCTAAAAACCACTTGGTCACCTCGAAGTTGCGGACAGGGGACAAACTTAAAATGATATTAAAACTATATTATAATCACATTCCCGAGGAGCGACCGAAAAACACGTCCTACATCGTTCGCGTCTTGACCACCCCCCCAGTTTAGCATTTCTTCTCAGAGTAACAGGTTTATCAGCAGGATTTATCACTTTCAGCGGCAGCCAGCCATCATCTCCGAGTAAAGCCACAGTCCTCCCGACTATGACCAATCTTGGCCTTGATCTTGCACAGGTAGGTACCAACATGACCGTGCTACAAGTCAATGTTGGGACACTCGGCACATGTGTTATCAGGCACATAGCAGATGAAGCATTGGTGGTTGGCTCTGCAATGGTAATTAGTGGTGTGTCCAAAATGCCCACAAATGACACAAGGTGCAGGTCTCACTTTGGCTTCTGGACACATGCACATCAGTCCTGTTAAGAAATCCTACCTCGGCCACTGTTCTAGCGCACACTCCAGCATGGCTGGCGATCTATCCCTCAGCCTGTTGTCATGGGACTGTGTTAGGGCTGGAGACAAGACTGGTGTTGTCACAACAATTTTACTATCAGGTATCACATGATGCACGTGTGTGATGTTATGGCAGTGTTTAGTTTAAACTGTGATGTCTGTCTTTTGTCTCTGCTGTGCTCGACCAGTTTCTCATGCACATCAGCAACTGTCCACTGTTGTAACGGGGGCTGATGTTAGTCACTAGCTCATCAAAAATCGGTTTTGGAGAAGATGAATCTGGGGCAAACAAAAACGTACCTCTGCCCCTGCCCAGGGTTGTTAATGGGGTGAATGTCACCAAACTCCTTCCTCTCCCAAACGTCATATTACTACTCTCCATCACTCAAATCACCAGATAAACAAACCCACCATATAATGAAATGAAAGCAGGAAAAAACTATGACTAAATGGAAAAAAAAACAGGATATCTCTATGTGGGGAGAAGAAAAACAAAACAAGAAAAAAATGATGCAAAAATGCAATTTAAAAAATGTTGAGACTGTTTACGAAAATAAAAAACAGTGATGTATCAATTCAAAATAAAATGCTTAAAACAAATATCAAATTAACTCAGCAGGCTATACCACCCCTCGAAACCTAACTCCCACAGACCGTAAATATCAGTGGATTGGACAGCATCCATAAAGTCACTCCCTTCCTGTCATCAAATACAAAAAAATAACAACAAATAAACACATATAAAACTGAGAGCAAATCACAGTCATGCTTCTTCACTAAACAACATTGTTATCTTGTGGTTAGAAGTGGAAGACTATATCCCTACTGTAGCTACTGATGACGCACCGAGACGTGGAGCGGCCTGTTCACATCCCGGCCTCCAAGCAGACGAATCCAGGAATTAGCCGTGCCCCACTCGCTGCGGGCGATGTAGAAGCTTGGATCACGGCACCAACTACACTTTGTTGTAGCTGGCTGGCTCAAACCCCTTGACTCTGCGTTGTATTAAATGATGGCCAGGAGGCTTGCAATGCAGTTCATGGCTCTGTTTATTCTGGACAGGAACAGAATATGTACTGGTCATATAAAGGCTCGACAGGCAGTTCACGTGCAGAACACTACAACAGAACCGCAAGCTAACGTTGACACAGATGCTAAGAAGCTAACTGAAAAATTGTGTTTACACCATTAAGTGAACATTCCAGCACCTACAAGTGCAGCGAGTGAGCGACTCACTCATAGTCTGCACATTAACATTTTGAATAACCGCTGTACGTCTATATCCATACAAGAGAGAATATTTACATAAATACACAATAATTGCATGCAGTGCTGCATTTTTCAACTCACCTCAATCGCACCTCTCATTAACTGGCAGCGTTTCTAATGTGCACTTGGGATTCATAAACCACTGAGGAGGGCGCTGTTGAGCCACTAAACTCCCCAAAATACAGTATATTCCCAATACAAAGAAAGTGGAATCCATACATACTGTGTTGCAATTACACACTCTGGTACAGTAGGTGGCGGAATCCATCTTAAACATTGGTTTATAGCCCACCAATCAAACTGAAGAAGAAGAAGAAGAAGAAGAAGAAGATGATGATGAGGATGAAGAAGAAGAAAAAGACGAAAAAGAAGAAAAAGAGGAAGAAGAAGAATACTGCGTTTCAATAGTGGTTGAACATGCCCTCGTTCACTTCCCCCTCAGCACTGCCCCTAGGGTCAATCCAGAGGTGAATATCACCCACAATGCATTGCAGTTATGCATTTGGTGGAAGAGACTACGGGTAAGTGGTTGGTGGCAGTAATGGATGTAAAACAATACAATAGAACAATATGCATTAATAAAGCAACGTTTTATCATCATTAAAAAACTTCTGACATGCTTTTCCGTTTCAGTTTTGTATAAAAAAATATCTTATTATAAGTCTGTATTCTTCCATGTTTGGTCTGTTCACCTGTTTAGCAGCTCATTTCTGAAGAAAATATCATTGATGCTTTATATTTTGCTAAAAAAAATGACAGGTTGCAGTAAATATAGACTAGAATTACTTTAATGATCCCAGACTGGGAAATTATTTTGTAACAGCAGTAGTGGGTCAGTAAATATATACTACTACTCTACTTAGTTTATATATACTTGACTTGTGTGGTTTTTTCTCATCATTATCTGTAAACGCATGGAATAAATGTTATTTTGCAATATATCCTAGCAATAATAATGATGATAATCATGATACAGATCACAAACAGAAATTTCTGAATCAAAGACGGATGCAGCTGTTTACAAAGTGCAGACAGTGCAGACATATTGCAATCATCCATAGAAAACACCTTCATCTCATTAAAATGAGTCTAAAGGTATTTCTGATTATTAGTAAGAAGCAGTACAGCGCTAAACCAACACCTGGTGGTGGATCCATGATAGTAGCATCCAGCTGCAGACCCGGAGTACAAGCCTCTCACTTGACAAAGCCCCTTGCTTGACGGAAGTGGAAATGTAGTTTTTTTTTTACTTTATGCAAAGTCACGCAATAGTTTTTTTTAATAGGTTATTTAAACTTTTTTGAAAAAGCACAAAACATAGCAAGTTAAAGGAAAACGTTTTTTTAACTTTATTGACTTGATCGTTTATTTGAAAAAGAACATACAGTTCCCCTCAATCAGATCTCAGTCCTTATACACAGTTAGTGTATCTTACAGTTAATTTAGTCCTGAATATTGTGACATTACAAAGATAAAATTTAAAATCAAATATTACAATGTGGATGTTTTAGTGAAGATAAACATCTGCAAAGTTTTAATGGAAACGAAAATTAAATGCAACTTTAATAAACAAATATTTTAAAGCCCTTTATCACAGGGTGACATGAAATTTCAAAATAATAGTGGGCTGTAGGAAAGGACGATACTTAGTCAGTCCACGAGCACAACAGTCCTGTGACTGCCAATAAATATTAATAAAATTGAAACATATATGAATTTATATTAATAAATGATTATATTTTATGTGAAAGGTCAGTTAATTTTAAAGAAATCACAAAATGGAAACTGTAAATGTTAAGGCAGACAAATTGTGAGATGGTGCGGAGTTCGAGCAGCAGACACGAGTATGGATTAACAAAGTTTAGTTTAATAGCCTTTTAATATTGATTTCATGATCCAATTTTAGAATTCAATAATCAATAATCATCTAGGCAACAATACAAAAGTTATTTTGTCACTTTTTACTTCAATCTTAATGAGGCAAAGTTAACCGGTTTGTAATCATTCATTCATCTTCAACCGCCTGTCCCTGTCGGGGTACGGGGGGGGGGGCCTGGAGCCTATATAGCTTTTTTCATTTAATCGATTTAAATGGTAATATTTAACATCAAAAAAGTCTTTATGGCACACTGAAACCATTCTGGACAGAATTCTGGGACTTTTTGCGGCAGGATGGATCAAAACATGATGCAGTTTGCGTGTTGTTTTTTTAAGGCAGTGGCTGTGAAGATGGAGATAGGTGTGTTTCTTTGTTAGAAGCTGCAGTTTCTTCCTCTTGAAGTCTGTGGGCTTCTTGTACAGTTCCATGACAATGGGGCCCAAGGCAAAACATTTAGTGCCGGTGAACCTCTTTAGGTTTGTAGTGCTTGAATTCAAAGAAGATAGCTGCTCCTTCTGGTAACTTCTCCACAGGTCTCTGGATCTCCACGTCCACACTGTAGTGAATGTAGGCGTCTTCCTTTCTGGAGGCCACAGGGGTGTCCTGCACTGGGTTTACATCTACACCGTTCAAATCTTTAACACCAATAGTCATGTATGGTAAGGCAATATACCAGTTTCTACCAATCTGGATCTGAATGATGAACACTGACATTTTACCTCAGGCAAAAGCACGTTAAAGACAAAGGCAACAGAATCTATGGGTTGTCTCGCTCCTGGTGTGTCTTTAAGGATTCCAAAAAGAAAAGAGAACTTCATCAAGCTGCGTGTCATCAAAGCAGATGGTGGCAGTTTGATTTTTTCCTTCCCACAGCGAATGCAGATAGCCGGTGGTGATGGCCTTCAAATAAACATAATTTTAAAATGACATGGCATTGATCATCTTCTGATAAATGCTTTAAGACGGGCATCCAATGAACGCCATAACTGCTAATGAATTTAGTGCCATATAGATACCTCAAGATGTTGTCTTAGTTTAGTCTTCCCTGTTATGAAGTCAATCTGTACCATTTCCTGTAGTTTCACAGAGCAAATATTAAAATTATACTAAGCGCAATTAATTCCACATACTTAGATGGCTTTTTACTGACCTCTAGTCTTTTCATGCTCCCTTAGATCCATTGTCCTAAAAGTAAACATTTTAAAATGTAGTTATGTTTAGTAAATGCTTGATATAAATCGGGGAGACAAGATAGCATGCTTGATACTAATAACTAAATCACATACTAACCAACTCAGCCAGGTTGATTGTGCATGGCCTCTTTAAGTCACTGTGCTCCCTGATGACATGATCATCCTGTGTTAGCTCCTGTTGGCCACATTTATAATATAATGAACTTATAGTAATGTCATGGAAATTTACATTACTACCACTATTTAAAATTGTAAAAAACACATTAGTTTCTTAAATAAATAATGTCTCAAACCTTCCATTTTTGTCCTCCGCTTGGCTTGTCACCCCCTCCTGGACATTAAAAACAACTGTGTCCTTTTGAGGAAAGTATTTATTTTTTTAACCATGTCAAACTGTTAGAAATCAATCAGTTATGATGATTAACATACATAGACTTTTATAATATCGGACACTTAATTCACCTCTCTTTCGTTTTAGTCTAAAGACTGATGACATTCAGCATGCTTTCCGCCTCCTTGGAAAAATGGGCAAACCTTCTGCCATGTCTGTAGAACAAACAAATAGTCAAAATATGACACAGACAAAAACAGACACAGACCCCTCCAGGTGCAGGTTTTCCACTAGCACTGCACACCACCATCTCCACAGAGCTGCCATGTCATCCTAAAGGAAGAACATTGCCACAAATACAAAGTGCATGTTTGTATTTTTCTATGTTGTACGGTAACCATGATTCCAAAGAGATATTATTTCTGTTTGATAATGTCTGCTTACAACAGTGAAGTCAAATGCTGCATCCATATACAGGTTAAAGAGAAATATGCCGAGGCTGGCTTGTCTTTTCATCATTGTGGTGCTCATGGTTTTCATTAGCACTGCCAGTTTAATAAGCCTTTAGCGGCCGACACAACAATCTCAGCGCAGGAAAATCCCTTACACATCTCACAGGTTGCAAAAAAACTTTATCAGAAATGTATTTGCCACAGAGTGACAGCAGTATCCTCAAATTCCCGCGCATCAAATATTGCTAGTTAGCTCGTAGTTAGCAACATTATCAACATAGCAAAGCTTACGATGTTTTTAAACGTCTCCATTATCTTCATCATGTTCAGCCGTGACAGCGAGTTCGCTAAAATTCCCGCCCACTTACTGATTCACTTCCGGCAAGCAAGGGGCTTTGTCACGTGAGGGACCTGTGTCAAGTGAGGGGCTTGTACTCCGGGTCTGCAGCTGGATGCGAACGAGGGACCTGTGGGTTTCATTTCATCCGACGCTCCTCCCCCTGCCCAATTTCCTTCTTCTCTCCAAGTGGCTTCCGTGTGACGTGTGCTGTTACGTAGGGCTGAGGGGAAGTGAAGGAGGGCATATTGAACAACTAATGAAACGCAGCCGAAGAAGAGGAGTTTGTTTTAGTCACATGCCATACAGTCTATGGTCACATGACAGGAAGTATATGTTGGACGTTCAACTCAAGGAAGTGTCTATATTTACGATGCAGCGACATACAACTATCAAGTCTTGAAATACAACGACGACCCTTCATTCTGGGAGGATTACGTGTGCTTTCAGTTAAAACGCACAAACGTCGGTGTTGTCTATGAGTCCGATTTACCGCAACCTGTCAGTTTTTGGCTGCGAACACTCGCAGGCTAGTTTTAGCATAGTGGCTGGCTAAGGAGGATCACAGCCACGACTTTTGTGGTGTGTGCGAATAGTGACAGCTTTTGATTGAATCCGTTGTTATTCTCACTTTTCGTTGATGTGGAAACACTACCGGCGTGCAGTTAGTGTAACGCTAACTGTCCACGTAGTCCTTTATTTTGTGATTTGACAAGAGCGCCTACAAAGCTTGTTTCATGAAGATCTCCAACTGTCGTCTTTGGCGGTGAGTCAGCACCACTACGGTTTGTATATTCAGTGACATTAACGATGGCTTTAAGGTAGCTGTACGAAGGTCAGGTTACGATGTTGCGTTGATACTAACTTTAGGTGAGTACGTTAAGGTTATCACTCTGGCAATGTCGGATAAGTGAAGGCTGTCTTCGGTAAGCCATCGGCTGCGATTAGTGTAATTCTGTAATGTCATGACGGCGGAAAGCTTCAGTCTGGTGTCTGCCGCCAAACTGTTGCTAACTAAATTAGCTTTCTAGCTCATACAAGTAGGATTATAGAGTTATCACTGAACATTAAATTTCGTTTAAAAACGTTATACAGACTATAATAGCTTGTCCCCGTTCAACGTAAGGACATTTGGCACGTAACTAGACTGGAGTCCTCTTTGGTATCATGATTCTAGTCGTATTAGGAATAACAATACTAGCAATGGTTATATCACATAAAAGCGGCAGTGAGCAGTGTAAACGCTTTTGTAAACTTGACTTTTTGTTGCCTCCTGTACAGTGTCTATAGAAAGTCGTGATATTTGAAATAGTCACTTTTTGTTTCACAGCCTGAAATGATAATACATAAACAAAATCCAACTTAATTAACGCATTTTGCCTTACAACATTTCAGTGATTTTTTTCTCTCCAAAATTTCTGAAAATATATAAAAAATGGAAAACTAGAATAGCAGGGTTTTAAAAGTGATGATTCCCCAGATGTAATACTTTGTGGACGCACCTTTTGCTTAATTAGAGCCGTCAGTCTGTTTGGATATGTCTCTACCAGCTTTGTGCACCTAGATTGGAGAATATTTCCCCATTCTTCCTGCAGAACAGTTGGAGTTCAGTCAGATTCTGAGGTGAGAAGTGATGGACTCAACTCTTCAAGTCCATCCACAGATGTTCTGTAGGATTCAGGTCAGGGCTCTGACTAGGCCACTCTAGGACATTCACCTTCATGTCCTTTAGCCACTGTGTTGTTTTTATGGAGTTGTGTTTTGGGTCGTTGTCATGCTGGAAGGTGAACCACCTGCCCATTTTCAAGTGTCTAACAGAGGGCTGCAGGTTTACCTCAAGAATTTGGGTGGACTTGGCAGCATCCATTTTCCCTTCAATCCTTACCAACTGCCCAGTCCCTGCTGAAGAGAAAAAAGCCCACAACATATTGCTGCCACCACCATGCTTCACTGTAGGGATGGTGTGTTTAGGTGATGTTCTGTGTTTGTTTCTGCCAAACATAGATCTTAGAGTTCAGCCCAAAAAGTTCAATTTCGGTCTCATCTGACCATATAACCTTTTGCCACATGGCATCAGAATCTTCAATATGTTTTTTGGCATACTGTAAACGAGACTCAGTGTGACATTTTTTCAGAAGAGGCTTCATACTTTCCACCCTGCCATACATATAGAAATTGTTGTCACATGCACAGATCAACCAACCTCTGCCATTAAGACTTGTAATTCCTTCAAGGTCCCCCTGGGCCTTTTGGTAGCTTCTCTGATCAATCTTTTCCTGGCTCAGTCATCCAGTTTGGAGGGGCGGCCTGATCCAGGCCAGGTCCAGGTGGATCCATATGCCTTCCACTTCTGGACAATACTCTGAACGGTACTCAGAGGGAGAGTTAAAGCCTTTGAAATCTTTGATATCCTTCTCCTAACTTGTGCCTATCCACAACTTTATCCTGGAGCTCTTTTGAAAGCATCTTTCCAACCATGGTGAATTCCTTGTGTTACCATGCACTACTAGGAGTCGAATCCGCAAGGAACAGCTGATCTTATTCTGAAGTAAAATCAAAGCCACCACAGTTGATGTCAGGTGGAGGCCAATTAACTTGGTAAATGGACTTGTACTTATATAGCACCTTTCTAGTCTTCTGACTACTCAAGGCGCTTTTACACTACTTGTCACATTCACCCACTCACACTGACATTCACACAGATGGCGTTGGACATCTTCATACCATCTACTCTAACTATTCACACCACATTTACACACCCATGCGCAGCACAGGGAGCAATTCGGGGTTCAGTGTCTTGCCCAAGGAAACTTATACATCTGAACCGGGGGAGCTGTGGATCGAACCGCCGATCTCTCAAATCGAGGCGACCCACTCTGTCACTGACCCACAGCCGCCCCCTTGGTGTGTCATTTGAAAGGGGATTGGTTATACCTGAGAATGTTTATAATGGTTATTCTAAAGGGACTCATCACTTTTCCAACACAGCTACTCTAGTTTTTCTATTTTTGTTAATGTACAATAACTAAAACAAATCACTGGAATGTGATTGATTGTGAATGCAAAATGTGTAAATCATGCTGGAATTTTTTTTATTTTTATGTATTATAATTTCAGGCTGTAAAACAAAGTGACCATTTCAAAAGGGTATCATGACTTTCTATAGGCACTGTATGTCTTCATTATATCATTATATGATGAAATGTATCGACGGACTAACAGTTATTCAAAGTCACACTGAAGTTGTACTTCCCTAATGAAGACAGAGTTTTGAACAGTTTAGCATTTACTACCATTATAAAACTTACTTAACGTTTATTAGACATTGAAGACCTCCCCTGTGAGTTCTACAACCGACAGGATTGTGTTTTTCATTATCAGATTTTCCTCCCATACCTTGGAGTACTTCTCATCATCCCAGAGTCATCAGGATGTTGGAGGGCCTTGTCGCCTGGGTGCTAAACACATACCTGGGAAAGTATGTCAGCAACCTTAACACAGATCAGCTCTCTATTGCCCTTCTGAAAGGTAATTACACATGCATCTATCTTTCTGGTCAATAAGATGAGTGCTGCACTGTTCCAGATGTTTCAAGTTGTTTTCCCTCCTCTCTCCTCCTCCTCCTCCTCCTTCTCCTTCTCCTCCTCTGTATAACAATAAGATAGACTCATTACTCAGTTAAGTAATCAATCAAAATGAACATGATTTCTGCTGTATTGTATTTTGGTTTACTGACAGGTGTTTCTATTATGTTTTTCTACCCAATTTGTAACTATAAGTATATATAAATAACACAAATACCTCTTATCTCCACAAACTAAACATTATAACCTCAATGAAGGTAGTATTATTGTATTAGACTCAATTCATTTTAGCTTGTTGTACCTATTAACAGAAAAGTTTGATATTATAGGAACAGTGTTATAATGCTTTCACAATATGACTTCAGTATGACAACTGCCTAAATATCTCTTGACACAAACATCAGGAAATTAATGCAATGATAATTGTCATTTTAAAATCTAACTTGACAAAATAGAAAACTAAAAAATAAGCCCATAAGAGCATAGACCTCGGACAAGGTGTATTGAGTAATTTATGTTCAGTCTACTTTAGTGCACTACTATAGTGTGTAGACTAATAATCTTGGGTTTGAGCTTCATCACCATGGATTCCCAGACATGCACTTATAGTGAAATTCAGGTGTAAAATCATCCCAGGGTCTTTTTCGGCAAATACGCTAATCAAATGAAATCGAGACAATTTTTTTCGTGTAACAACTATTAACAGAGACATCCTGGAGAGTCGCTAACAGCCACTTGTTAACAGCCGAATGCGACTAACACTGATAAGCTCGGAGCAGCACGGTGAAGGCATTAAAATGTCTTTTTTAATCACTAACTGGGGTATCTCCGCTTCTGGTTGTTACAAGGAAAAAACTGTCTCGATGGCTTATTTGATGAGCATATTTGCCGAAAAAGACCCATCATGCTCAATAAAGAGTGTAGTTCATGTGCTCAAGTGTTTTCCTGCTTGCTTTTTTATTCAAACACGTAGTTGTTTTTGACAATAAATTGTGCATTCATAGCATTAATAGTTAGATAATTGTAAATAATTAGCTCAAGGTCAGTGTTATTAAAGTTTTTACATTGTATACTGTAATCTGATGTCCCCATATACTTGTGTTTAAATAGGGCCTGAGCACCTACGGAGTCGGCGAGGACCCTTTTGAAATTGGAATTATTATTATTATTATTATTATTATTATTATTATTATTATTATTATCATTATTAGGGCCCGAGCATCTACTAAGTTGGCGAGGACCCTATTGTAATTGGAATGAAAGCTGCAAGCAGCGATGAACGGGCCCTCGCACTCGGTGCATGTCGGGGATGTGGCTGGTTGCCGGCACTCATGGCAGTGTGCTTTCGATATTGGTATTAGGGATTTGACTCCGAACTTCGATGTTCGAATTTAATTTGAATATTAAAAAACAGTAATAATAATATTCAAAGCGAATATGAGGCAGGCCTTAATATTTAAACCTATTATGGACATTATTTTTTGTAAGTGTGTTTCCTAGTAAACGTTTTTTTCAATTCAGATGCTGAGGCTTTTTCACGCCCCGGGTGAAGTTGTGAATCGCGAGCTCATTCGCTAAGCTATTATTGTCCATCTGGGCTCCTGTAGGTGACGTTAGTGTTAGTTAGGAACGGTCAGGAATGGGGGTGTTTACATTCATTCATTCATTATTTTTTCTATGTCCATGGTTTAAGTCACCAACTGGGCAACATTCTCTAATAGCAGTTAAGTTGTGAATTTGTTGTAATGTCACATTAATAAACAGGAGATGACTTACTCTACTCAAAGTGATGCTCAGAGCTCCAAGATCACGTGAACAATACCAGACTAATGATGTTTTTCTTCATTGTTTATTGCTTTAAATCTTACCCAGATAAAATAGTGCTATTTTCTGATTGGCTGTTGTGTAACCCACACACACACACACACACACACACACACACACACATCTGCACCACATCAAACAATAATGCTATTCCAGACCAGTTTCAACATGTACATTCAATAACAACTTGTTTCTCCAATACACAGTCAGTCAATCATGTCTATCCAACATTGTCACATAACCCAAATCAATTATATATCAATTTAAATTATTTATTTATTAATTAATTTTTTTATCTACGACAATTTAACTTATTTGTTTGTTTATTTATGAACTACACATGAGCAGTCCGGGCTCTTTAGACTGGCTCATAGTTTTACCCTCCAGCCTCCCGCTCACTCAGGGTAACTAGGCAACCAGTGCTAACTACTCGTTAGTAATTTTAGCATGTTACGTTAGCTAAATAAGTAACGTTCATAAAGCATTCCACATAAAGTCCAAACGGGATTATAAACTAACACATGACACATTCACCCATCAATTACACAATTCTAACTCTCCCTTCTTACCTGCAAAGAGCAAAAATATATATGTTATCATCACAGTTCGCCACATCCGGTAACTTTACACTAGAGTATGTGCTCTGTTCTCTGAATGTATTCATATGAGACTTCCCTTGTCTCCCTGAACAAAGTGTAGTTAGACACTGCATACTGCTAGAGAACTACATTTTTCAAACAATAAACCAACCTTTCAACTATAAGGTGTTCAGATCTTTTCCAAACTACACATGTTTAATAAGAGACCCGTCCTGAACACGTCATCAGGAAGTTACAATTTATATATTTTGATGTTAACCTCAAATCTGTCAGCACATACTGAAGAACTTCATGATGCTAGATCATGTAGCTTTTGGCTTTTCATCAAAGGAAGTGGTTCTGACTTCAACATACATTGTTGAAAACGCCCCAAATTTCTCATGATTCATAACAGTCTAGGCCTGAACACATCTACATCTCAATATTTAGTCATATGCATAGCGCCCCCTACTGGCAACATGAAAAATGACAAATATAAACCGATTTACATGAAACTAACATTGCAGATTCTACACTTGATGTAGGGAAAATTATGCATGTTTTGTGTATGTTGGGCATTGGCATGGCAGCCATTTTGTGACACCAGCCATAAACTGTAGGTCGCTCTAACTTTAGCATAAATTGCCAAAACTGCACCCGATTTCCCAGTGCTGAATAGAATAGAATAGCCTTTATTGTCATTGCATTTGCATACAACGAACTTGGAGTGCTACTCCCCCTTAGTACATTTTTAGAAAATAATATATAATAAAACAATAAGCAAAGTTTAATATAAGCAATAAACACACAATATAGTATAAACAATATAATAATGTGAACGGTATAAACAGATTGGGAACAGTATAAACAGATGGGTGGAGAACAGAACTATACTAAAATAAAATATGTATATTTAGGGTGGAGCATGTTATTATTGCACAAGAGTTTAAAAGTGGCTTTTTTTGGTTTAAAGTGGCTTTGTTTCAGGTTATTTAGATTCTAAATTTGAAATCTGATCAATGTGATCAATATTTGTAACATTGGGGTAGTTTGTTTCGTTGTTTTATTTTTTGTTATTGACTGCAGTGATAGCTCTGGAAAAGAAGCTATCTCGTAGTCTGTTTGTCCGTGATTTTTGTGACCTGTAGCGTCGGCCTGAGGGTAACAGGTCAAACAGGTGGTTGCTCGGGTGAAAGGAGTCCTTGATAATGTTTTCAGCTCTGCTGAAGTAGCGAGAGCTGGCAATGTCCTCCAGGCTGGGCAGAGGGCACATGGTGATTTTCTGGGCTGTGTTGATGACCCTCTGCAGCGCCTTCCTGTCTGCGGCTGAGCACCCTCAGGAAGTGGAGACGCTGCTGGGCTTTCTTAACCACCGCCGTGGTGTTGCAGTCCAGGCGAGGTCATCGGCCATCTGCACACCCAGGAACCTGATGGAGTGGACCCTTTCCACACAGTCCCCGTGGATGTAAAGGGGGGCTGGGTCCGCTCTGCCCTTTCTGAAGTCCAGTACCAATTCTTTTGTTTTTGTGGTGTTCAGTTGGAGGTTGTTTACTGAACACCACGTCGTCAGTCTGTTTACCTCGTCCCTGTAGTCGGACTCGTCTCCCCCTGAGATGAGCCCGACCACTGTGGTGTCGTCGGCAAACTTGATGAAGGTGTTTGAGAGATGGGTTGGGGAGCAGTCGTGTGTGTGTATGGGGTGAATAGAAGGGGACTCAATACGCATCCCTGTGGAGAGCCTGTGCTGAGGGTGATCGCGGTGGAGATGTGAGGGCCAAGTCTGACAGACTGTGGTCCATTTGTCAGGAAGTCTTTAATCCAGTGGCAGATGGGGGTGGAGAGGCCCAGGTGAGAGAGTTTCTGCACCAGGATCTCTGGTATGACGTGGTTGAATGCTGAGCTGAAGTCCAGGAAGAGCATCCTCACGTAGCTCCCCCTGTGCTCCAGGTGGAGTGCTGTGGTGATGGCGTCCTCGGTGGATCTGTTTGCCCTGTAGACAAAATGATGGGGATCCAGAGTGGGAGGCAGACAGGCCCTGATGTGCTGAGATGTGGGTCTGTTGTCATTGGGGCTGTCCACTGCTGTCTTCTTGGGGACGGGGATGATTGTGGAGGCTTTGAGGCAGGGTGGTATGGTGGCCTGTGCCAGGGACTGGTTAAAAATCCTTGTAAAGACTCCAGTCAGTTGGTCAGCGAACGCTCTTAGCACCTTGCCAGGTACTCCGTCAGGGCCGGACTTGAAGGCGGTGTTGCGTTTTTTTAGGAGGGACTGGACTTCACTGTTCATCCAGGGCTTCTGGTTCGGAAAGACCCTGACCCTTTTATCGACGGTGACGTTGTCGACACAGTTTTTGATGTAGGAGAGCACAGTGTCAGTGTGCTCCTTGAGGTTATGGCTATAGAATAAATCCCATACTGTCCTTGAGAAACAGTCCTGCAGCTGAGAGAGGGCTCCCTCAGGCCACGTTTTTATTGTCTTAGTTAGTGGCTTTGTATTCCTCAGCAGGGTGGTGTAGGTGGGGGTGAGGGACATGCTGAGATGGTCAGATCCAGCAAGGTGGGGGAGGGGTGTCGCTCTGCCGGCATGTTTGATGTTAGAGTAAACATGGTCCAAAGTATTTTCCCCCTGGTGGCAAAATTCACGTATTGTACGTATTTTGGGAGCACAGTCCTTAAACACGCTTGATTGAAGTCACCGGCAACGGTAAAGACCCCATCCGGGTGGGCGAGCTGCTGTTTGTTTATGGTAGGAAGCAGGAGGCTGAGGGCCGTGCTAACGTGAGCATCCGGTGGGATGTAAACAGCTATCACAATGGCTACAGTGAACTCCCTCGGTAGATAAAAAGGTCTGCACGAGACTGCCAGAACCTCTAGATCAGGAGAACAGTGTGTGTCAATGATTCTGCTGTCACAGCACCACTCGTTATGTACGTAAACGCAAAGCCCCCCTCCTCTGCTCTTGACCGAGTCTCCGTTTCTGTCCTGCCGGTGTAGTGCGCGGTCCGCTACGTCTCCGTGATGACAATAACGCTGCAGTTTCGCACAAAACTGGTTGTTGCCATCTGTAGCTCCAGTTCTTCCATTTTATGGGTGATGGATCTGGCGTTGGAGATGAAGAGGCTTGGTAATGCTGGCCTGTGCGGTTGTTTACGTAGCCTAGCATCTGGGCCCGACCGGCATCCTCGCTTCTGCTTCCTCTCTCTCCGCCGCCTCCTGCGCTTCCTGGGCGGGATGACCATCCACGGAGATCCCGGTGGTCTCACGATGTCCTCCGGGAAGTTGTGTTTTTGCTGATAGTCGCCAGTTACAGACACAGTGTGCCTTAGGCCCAGGTCGATTAGTTTCTGGCGACTATATGTGATTGCTGCAGTGCAAAAGTCCAACAGAACTTTCAAAAAAAGTAATAAAACAAAACACCAAAGAGTCGAGGCCTGAGGACAACTAATGGCCAATATCGACTAACATTCACAGCGTTACCTACAGGCAACAGGAATCAGACTTGACAAAATTTACTTGATTTACATGAAATTCTCAATATCTAAAGAACACTGCTGCGAGTGCCGGCATCCATACACCTCCCCGACATGCACCAGATGCGAGGGTCCGCTTGCAGCTTTAATTAACTCTATATTTGAAACCAGATAGCCTATCACTTATTAAATGATAAGACCCAATAAACCTCCCTGGCGAAAGTCTACCCTCAACTGACTTGGTCACAGTGTAATGAGCAGTTCTAACCAATTTTAGCCGGCTTAATTGAAATCGACACCTGTAAGAAAAGTGATGGAGGCCAAGCTTGGCAAAGACAGTGTTTTTGTGTTTCCTGGCGTTGCTCAGGTGCAGTGGAGCTGGAGAACCTCCCCCTGAGGAAAGATGCACTCCGAGAGTTTGACCTACCATTTGAAGTAAAAGCAGGTGAGACACACATTGATGACCTCACAAAGTTTAAACACAACTAACAGCTGATGGTGTTTAGAGATGATCTAAAACGTTTCTAATGTGAAATAACATTATAACTAGTTATAATAGTGGCCTTGATGTCAATAGTCAATATGGCTCATACATGGACTACACACAAAGGTCACTTTGCCCCACTTTTTCAGTCAGCCACCAACTCCTCTGGTATTATTTGATTATGCTGATCTAGTTTAACTCCACCACCATCAACCTAGCAGCTTTTTTTAAGTGCATTTACTGTTTTACATTGTGCCTGAAAATAGAGACAGCCCAAATATTTGGTGAATAAAACATGTTGGAGAAGAGTTGTGCAACCTGTTTAATTTTGATTAACTAATCTGAACAAAATGTCTACTTTTTAAATTATATTGTCGGGTGGAAATGTCTTTAAGTGGAGCTATTATGCATTTCCTTTGTACTGTCATATCATGTTATACTGTAATGTCTGATGTTCATGCTAAACATGACCAAAGTTTCAAATAATGAGGTAAACGTTTGTATGGGTAACCAATCTAACCCCAGATCTGCTCAGGATTCACAGACAGGTTTTTCTACTTTCTCGGCAGTCTGATATCAAGCCTTCACAGATTTTATAAGGTCATCTGCTCCAGGCACAGCCACAAAGTACAGCTACGCACAGCTCCTGTAAAATGTGTTGCTGTTTACTACATGTAGCTACATACTAACAGAAGACAAAGCTGTAATATTGGTTGCTTGTGTTGTTCATTGCTTCCTAATTTAGTATCACGCTCCTGCTGCAACGTGTCCGGTTGTGTTGTGTTTGGTTTAAGAAGTGTTATTTGTGATTTCTGATGGTAGAAAATCCCATTATACAATCAGTTGCAGTCAGTCAACTGTAGTAGTACAGAGACTGAATAGTGGAGCGTAGACCAGGAAATGCTGACCAGTCCGTCGGGATGGGGTCTTAGAGAAACAGGTGCTGCAACACAGCATCTCAGTAAATAAAGTGTTAACAATAAAGTGTTTTTTGAACATTAAAGCATGTAGATATAATACATGTATGAAACTGCAAAAGAATATGATAGGTCTCCCTAATAAGTCAGAGTTTGATCTGCAGAAGAGAAACCTCAGTACCATGGAAAAATAAGGACCCCTGGATGCCAGTGGAGGGAAACTTCATTTGTCAACCAGCATTGATCTGTAATAGGGGTGGCCACAACGCTACGCACGCTCCCGCTACGCACGCTCCCTCTACGCACGCTCCCGCTACGCACGCTCCCGCTACGCACGCTCCCGCTACGCACGCTCCCGCTACGCTCCTTCGTGGGTTTCTGAATCCTCTTGGCAACAGCACGCTAAGCTCTGCTCTGTTGTTGTTCTCTGTCTGGTCAAATCCGTGGTTAAATCACCACATCAATATCTCTTTCTACTCTAAAAAAAGAAAAGTTGTCACAGAAAACCGTCAATTCACTAGAGAATGGACTGAGAAGTGTCACTGTGAAGCTTGTATTTACTCTGCAGCCATATCGGTGTGTAAAGAGGAGACATTTTCCGAAAAATCATGCTACTCTGCATTTATGTTACGTTTATTTTTGTCAGTCCAGTTTTTGATGAATAAACTAATGTTTCATATGTACTTGTCAGCCTGGTAAAGTAACTAGTAACTGAAAGATAAGGATAAATGTAGTGGAGTAAAAAGTAGAATATTTCCAATGATTGATAGTGGAGCAGAAGTATAAAGTAGCATGTAAATAAAATACTCAAGTAAAGTAAAAGAGCCTCAAACTTGTACTTTAGTCCAATAATTGAGTGTAAACCTCTGATTCACAGGTATTTTCATTTAACAATGATTGTTTTTTGACAAGCTTGTTACACTAGAGGTCATGACTAATATTTACATTGATAAAATAAAGACAATATACAGTATGTACTCCTATGTAACTGTATTGTTTTAAGATATCCATTAATGTGATGCATGACAATTTACATTGATAAAATAAAGACAATATACAGTATGCACTCCTATGTGCTGCATTGTTTTACAATATCCATTAATGTGAAGGTTATATTTTTCCGGCCCGTCATTTTGGATAATTTTCGTCAACCGGCCTCAATTCCAAATTAATTGAATAACCCTGATGTAGCCTTTATTCAGTCAATTCAGTGATTGCTGTTTGTACGTATTTAAGTGAAAGAAAACCTTTTTTCTTAATTTTTCCTAAGATTTGATAATTCAAAAGTGATTATATTCTTACCCAGAAGGCAAACAATTGTTTCCCTTTTTGCCAACTAAATATATAAACGCGTAAAATGCAGCAATGTCTCTCCTACTGTTTCAAAATCTCACTTCACTTTCATTTAAGATTGTTACAGTAATCCCTAAGCAAGCTGCCTCATTTCAGTTTTTGCATGACATGTCCTTAAGAATATCTGATTAATTTTTTTTTAATTATTAGGCTACAGATCTGATACATGGTATTTTTAGAATCTAAAAGAAATAGAAAAAAACAACCACACCGAACCGAAAAACCGTGACCCGAAAACCATGATATGAACCGAACAGTGGATTTTGTGAACTGTTCCACCCCTAATCTGTAACATTTCAAGATCCTAATGTTGTGGCGCTCGATGTAATGGATAATATCTGCATTTGGACTCTGTTCTTGATTCTGCCAATGCCACCCTCACTTCCCCCTGGCTGGGACTTGAGCTCTGATGATAACCACATCACTGCAACACTGCACTCACATAATGCCTATAGCTGGGTTGTCAGTCATCACCTATACCACAAGCGTCCTTGAAATCCTTGAAAGTTTGTAAATTTGAGGGAGAAAAATCAAGGCCTTAATATTTTTTGAAAAGGAACCAGTGTCATTAAAAGTGCTGATGTTTGGAGATGGACAAGCAGTTTCAGCAGGGGACCCCAGACTTCCCTTTCCTAGGCCACATTAAACAGCTCTGACTGATGGATCCCAAGGTGTTCCCAGGCCAGTGTGGAGATATGAGGTGTATTTCCGTTGGGGTATAATGTGGCCGCTCGGAAAGTTTTAGGCCAGGCCCTCTCAATGCCGTTCACTCGCTGTGTTTCCATTACAAAAAAGGCACACAAAACACTCCACCTTTTAAAGAGTGTGTTTGTGTGTGTGTTCTACAACACCACTGGATAAGTGTCTACTCTACTTTTCCGTGTTGTTGTGGCATCTGTACTACCACATGTCACATCCCGCTGAGAGTTATGTCCAGTTATGTCTTCTCTCAGGGTAGAAAAACTGCCCTGCTCTGTGACATGGCCATCAAATGGCCACTCAAACGGTCACTCAAGTGACTCACATGCGAATTAGGGGCATTACGGCGAGATAGATCCGTCTCATTGCGGGTAATCGACACTAATGGAAATGCACCTATAATCTCTTCACCTAGTCCTGGGTCTTCCCTGAGGCCTCCTCCCAGCTCAGGGATTCAAGTTCTCCATCGCTACAACGAATTTCCATCTATTGGAGTCAGTATTTAAAATTTCATGCAGGGCGGTTTTTTAGATTAAAAGTACATCTATTTCTATGAAACAAATTCTTGCATTTTTTACCTTCCGCGTAGCAAGAATAACACTGTATGGTATGTAAAACGTACCGCCCTAAGGAACAGTAAATTTATTAATACTAATGCAGAAAACAACCTTATTAAAAAAGCTTTGTCTACAATGGCTCAGCGAAGTGTATAGTAGAACAATATATTATAAAAATAGAAAGGTCTACAAGAAGGAGTCAGCAGAGAAGTCTCACAGCCATCAAGTTTACTAGTTAATTTATTGAATCAAGGTCAAGTGTCTCTTGACAGAACTTCCCCTCTTATACTGAGGTTCGTGTGCTGACAACGTTTACACGCCCCATCGGGTCTTTCCAATACACACTTATACATTTACCATCAGTAGGGTCTACTTTGTGTTCAGACATCATCATGCCCAATTATAGTTCTATTATTCTCTAAACAGAATGTGTGCTTATCAGGCCTATGTCCCAAGTAAACTGTGACCTTATCCTGTTATTCACTGTGACTGCTCAATAATGCACGTGACTGTGCTACAATGAAGAGGCTATCTGTTTGGTTTACATCATTGACGCAATCTTTTGTACTAATTTGGTAATCGTTTGACAACAGTAGGTCATCATGCCACATAACTTGTGCAGTTTAGAGACCATTGGAGGAACGAGTGTTGAAAAGTGTGGATCGGCAAGCAGTAGCGTGGCCCTATTGTATTCGCAAAGATTTTTTTTCTCTCTGTTAAACTCATAATGCAGCCTACACCATACATGCCATAGAGGTGAAACTTGGGTTAAGGCCCCTGCATGTACAGCAGATACAGAAAAATGACATGTTCACAAGCAGGTGGTGCTATAATCAAGTTGAACGCGTTTTTGCCTCCAACTTCCACATCGAACATCGCAAATCTAAAATTCTTACATCCACATGTTCTCTGAACTAAGTGAATCTCGGGATATAGGCCACACCCATTTCCGCCTAGACTTTTTTTCCCCTAGAAGCAACGGGCTCATGCTCAAATTGTCGTCCAGGGTCTCCTCCAACGTCAACATCAGGAGGCGTCGGTGTTTTATCCAATGTGGCAGAGGAGGCTGTTAGTGAGCTTTTCAACCACTTACAAATATCCGTGATGAGCTAGAAAATGAAATAGTAAGACGGTGAAAACTCATCCAGCTTCACTTTAAAAAAATGCGCGGTAACTGTTACAGCGGCTACAGTGATGTGGGCTACGTAATGTTTTAATGATAAAGAATGGAACATTATTATTTATCAGCTCAAAATTAGCTACTATGATAAAATATATTATAAATAAATAAAAGTAATTTTTTAAGAGATCAGTGCCTAAAGTGGGGGGGCACACACATTTCTGGTCCAAAACATGTACGTACCAATACCCATATTCAGGCTGTGTTACGGAAATACATTTGCTGTCTTTCAACAGGCTTCATTGGAAAGATTACTCTACAGATCCCTTTCTACCGGCCTCACAGTGACCCATGGGTCATCTCCATGTCCCAGCTCAACCTGATCATCGGCCCTGCCCATTTGCAGGAATATGATGGAGAGAAGGAGAGAGTAGAGGAGAAAGAACGCAAAACACGCCTCCTCAAGGGTCTCGAAGACAAATTCAAAGTAGGTAGATCAACACTATAAATTATAAAATGAGCCTTTCGTGTTTCCCACTAATGATAAGGCTATACACACACACACACACACACACGTGTACATCTGTGGTGTCTCCAGTGTATATATGAGGGACTGTGTTTGGCTCCTTCAGAGTGAGTGTGAGCAGAGAGGAGAATCTTACTGGTATTCTGTCACTGCCTCAGTGGTCACCAGGATTGTGGAAAACATTGAGGTAAGCCGTCCAACATTAGAGCTGGGACTGTTTAAAAAACAATGCATGTATTCTATGCATCAGTTTATATGATATCCATCTTGCAATTTATATACTAAGTCAACTGCATCCCCTTTTTTAATCAATAAAAGACTAGAGACCTCTAACACAATACTGTTCAATAACACCACAAATTGCACCCTCCAAAATGACCATAAATTCAATCAACCCCTTAGCCTGGAAATCCAGACCCAAATCTATCCAGACATAGGGTCTGACAATTAGCAATAGAGCAATAGATGGTCGTCATCGGTTACGCCCGCCCATAACAGATAGTATGATTTGATTGGTGAGATGATATTTTCTGACATGGTTAATGAGTTCCAACGATGTATACCCAGAGACAGCGGCAGAGCAAATTTAAATTTGCTGGTGGTGTGTCTGCATTTCCAGGGCATCAACCCCTCTCTAAAACACAACAAAGACTGAACATTATAACCTTCATCAAAGAAGGATTTATCGCTGTTGTATTAAGCCCAGCTCAGACCAAAGATTAACGACGAGAGTAAAGTTAAAACTTGCAACTACTTTCAACTTGCAGCTCTTCTGAAGCCTGCCATTTCACACCACTGAGACGAGGCAAAACGGTGTATCATCTCCAAAGCAACAACTCTCTGTACTTCCGTTCTAACCTCTGACTTTTCTGGCTTTTTTTGGTAGCTGGGTATAATTTGTAGCATTATAAAATATAAATGAGGGCAGAAATAGTGAGGTACTTGCTTCAGCTGCATTTCTAGTTGTGATAAAATGACGAAAATGTTTTATTTCCCTGATTCACTGCTTTGTTCTATATTACGGCGCTCTCTCTCTCTCACTCACGCTCGTTAAGCCTCCGTCCAAAACGGCCTTTACAACCAGCTGACAGTTTAAGTCATTTGACTTTGGACTTTAGAAGTGACGTGAGTTATGTTCTCAAACCAGCTACTGGCTATTTGACAAGCTGAATCGCAGGAGACAACATCAGCCGGTTTGAGTGCAGACAAGCGGGTCAGTTCACAACGCTGCAACTTTCACCTGCAACGTTTTAAAACGGTTTCGTTGTGTTGCGAATCTTTGGTCTGAACTGGGCTTTAGACTTATCATAACTTGACTTGTAAAGAAATCCAAAAGGGATACATGTATTTTACTAAGTAAAGGAATATAAAAAGTAAGTATATATAAGTAAAGTAGAAAACAAATTAGTAGAAGAGCATGTTGTGTGTACATCTGTGGTGTCTCTAGTGTAGAGTTTACATGATAATGATGGGTGTATGCTGTAAGGGGCATGACAAATTATAAAGTTGAACAATAGGTAAACCAGTAATAGTATGGGTGCCACAGACTGGTAGGTTTGCAATTTTTCAAGTCACTGTCACAATATTGTGACAGCACTACCGTGAAAAAGTTATGTCATTCTTCCTCTATCTGCTGCTCCCCAATTATTTCAGTGAACCAAAATTGTTTCACTGTAATTATGTTCATATTGGCACCTGCCTTTTGTTTTAAGACAAACTTGAAAAATTGTGAACCTAGCCTTGAAGCTCTGTGTACCTAATCATCTGGTAAGTCTATATGATGCACTACAATTTTACATAACATACGCAAGATATTGACAGACAAAAGAATACCTGAAGTGAATTCTTCCACATGTCAGGACAGTTGATTTCCATACTGCTTTCCTGACACTGCAGTCAGCCAAAGTAATGTGGAAGTTGGAGTTCCAGACTGACTTTGATTTTCTGGTTTATGTCTAGCTTAAGGTCCAAGATGTGCATCTCAGATTTGAGGATGACTCCTCCAACCCAGAGAAACCCTTGTCCTTTGGGGTTTGCATCAACAACGTTTCTGCTCAGAACCCCTTTAAAGACACAGTAAGTATTCACTCAGTGAGTTTATACCAATAACGTGAAATCATACTTAATTTCTTGTCATTAACTCTTTAGTGGATAAGAAGAATTTAAAGATTAGCAATGTTCATGAGAGCAGCTCCAATTATTTTTTTAACCAAAATACAGTAGGTCACAATTAAGTAAGTGCATTGCATTCAGCAAGTGATAACTTGCTCTGTATGTCCTGATTAACTTTAGATTGTAATTGATTCAGGGCTGTCATAGGTCTTTTTGATTATTTTCTTTATACTTGCAGGTCAGGAAGCTCCTTCGACAAAAACAGCTAGAGATAGAAGATTTCAGTGTCTACTGGGATACGGAGTGTGAAATGCTGGGAAATCTGCCCGCACATCAAATCCAGGTCAGACACTCAGTGACCGCTAGAAGTTCTTCGCCTGCTGAGTATTAGAGCTTAGTGGTGAACTTCCCCCTCAGTTTGCCATTTCACTTTTGAGCTGACTACACTGAGCTGTACGAACACCACCATGGAGACATTCCTGTTACTTGGGGGATACGGCATTGAATGATAGTGATTTGTGTCTGTAATTATGGTTAGAAATGAGTTGTTCTTCCAGATATGTTAAATGTATAGGCAACCACCTGTCTGAAGGCAATGAATTTACCCACATGACTTCAATGACAGTTTAGGTATATTTATATTAAAAAAATGTATCTAATTAATTAGAGGCTTTGTAATTAATTAATCGATATGAATCACACATGGATATCAGTGTATGACTTAATTATATGAATAGACACAAAAAATGAGTTTAAACTACAAAATGTGTTTATTTTTACAAGTGAGCACTAACTTGTAAACTTGTACGTCTGAAACACATTTGTATTGGTTTATAAAAAATAAAGCAGTGCTTAGTATGTTATATTCAAGAAATGTATGTTATATTCAAGAAAAGTGGAAACCTGTGCGAATTGTAGCCTAAGTTTCCTGTTCTTAGCTGACAGGAGTGGCACCTGGTGTTGTCTTCTGCTGCTGTACCCCATCCGCCTCAAGGTTCGACGTGTTGTGCGTTCAGAGATGCTCTGCTGCATACCAAAAATATTTAGAATAATGGCCTTGGCATGAAATAAACTGTTAAACACAAAGTGCTTTTTCTCCCGTGTTTTCATAAACGCAAACAAAAATGATCCATCAACTAATGGCAACAACCTCCAGCGTTGTCTGTGCTAACGTTTGCTGCAACATGTTCGGCATTGGGGTGGAGCGCAGGCTGAAGAGCTCCGGTGGGAGGTGAATTCTCACTCACTCGTACTCACTCATCTTCAACCGCTTATCCGGGATTGGGTCGCTTGGGCAGCAACTCTAGAAGTGGACCCCAAACTTCCCTTTTTCTTTCTTGCACAATTGCACACAACCGTGCTCCATGTTTTCACTTGGTTGTTTCTTAGAACTCAAATATCCGCCCACTGAACCCAGCAAAACTCATCTTCTGCTTCTCATCATAACCGGTTTCATTTCTCTCATGTTGCGTCCTGTGCGTCAGTGTTACAGGCCGGGCGGGAACTCTAGCAATGGAAATGAAATAACTTGCGATTCATTTTATTTTTTTGTCTCGTTATTTTTTCTGTAATTAATTGATCAATCGTATTAACACGTTAAAGTCCAAGCCCTAGTATATTTTGTAATATAATGCTTAACCATACCCGATTTTCAGTCATGAATAATCTTATGAATCACATAACACAAGCTGCTTGGTGGCACACTGGTACTGTAACACCCATTGAACCTGCATATTAGACATCCTCTTGAATGCAGGGTTTTCCCTGCCCTTATACAGCTTTGGTGCAGTGCCTAAGCATTTTTGAACCACTGGCTACGTGAAAACAATGTGGACCAGCAGGGTTTTCCCTTGCTTTGTAGAAGGCGGAATAGAGGGCGGAATCCACATAGACCCAGTGGGCCACTAGCCTTGCAACACACTGGCAGAAACCCTGCTGTCTCTGCTACTGTGTGCTATACTCCTGAGGAGTTGGAGCACTTATTCTTCAACAAATAAACAAAACTGTACACCCTAACTGCACTGCTACATTCACAGCTATAATATTACTGATTTCTACTTGCGTCCGCAAGAATATATTAAGTGTTATTACATAATAATGAATTATTTTCATAAAAATAAGAAGTCTCACATGTTCTTACCACAACTATGTTGTATATGAACACTGCTAGATCATAATTTTATAATTTAACCTATTAGAACCCCATCAACTTAAACTGAAAGATTGTGTTAACTGTCCGGCAGTAATAAAGCGCTAAGACAATCAGTGGCGATCCAGAAGTCACTACAACGGTTTTAATGAAATATGGCTTAAAAACAGAAAATAAATATAAAAAGGATAATTATAAATCTTAATACAGGCTCCATAGATAAAGCCCTATAGATGCTTTTTCAAATTTGTTGCGAGTCTTATCTCTGCTCAGTCTAGAGCTAATGGATTCCACCTGGGCAGCTGATGCACTCACTCTAGACAATCCATGTGATTCCACCAGCGTTTCAGAAGTTTCTCTCAACTTGCTTTAAGTTACAAATAAGTGTATTGTGCCATTTGCGCTAAGCCATCTAAGTAAGTGGTCTGATTGTTTTGTCACTGTACAGGATGTGATGACCCAGTGTATGCAGAGCCGTGAACATCAGTACATCTTTGAACCAGTGTGTGCCTCCGTGCTGCTCAGAAGAAACACCTCCAAGGAGCCTCTGAGGTCCAGACACACTCCACGGATTGAAGGCCAAGTTCAGCTGGACCCCATGTCCTTACGCCTGTCACAAGTCTGTATGAACACCTGACACTAGGGTTGTCACAATACTAGAATTTCAAAGTCGTACCTGATCTCCAGGAATAATCGATACCATTTTTTATAGCAGGGCAGAATTTTTTAAATAAAGATTCTTTATGGGCGGTCATAACCGAAGATAACAGTGATGTTTAGTTGTAGTCTTAAAAGTAAAGTACAAAGATGGCTGCGGATGATGAACAGTGGTTGTTTGAAACGGCTTTGGCCTCGAATTTAAATGACTTGGACTCAGCTTTTTCTTTAAAAAAAAGAACAAAAGACAGCACTCTTTTGTTTGCAAGAAATATGTATTTGCTTTTTTTGCCAACCGGATGAGGCAAAAGTTGAATTTACCAGTTAGACTTGCTGGTGGCTAAACGTAGATACATAACCTTGTTCATTGCTCTGATTAGTTGCAGTCGGTTGTAGTGCTGTCTGGATTTCCAGGCTAGTGTTTTCCAACAGTTAAGTAAAAAATTTCATTAATTAAGGTAAAGTTATTTATTATTAATCATTTTATTTTGAGAAGTCATTTTACGAATGTTTTTAATAAAACAGTAATTCTACTATTGACTTATTCTCTTAATTCTCTGCACTGGTATCTCGAAATATCTTTCATTATTTTTTCTAAATAATTTCACTTGCAACGACTATTTTCAGAGCACTGACTTAATGCATTCTTTTACAGGTCCAATACCAGCAGATCATGGCTTTCCTGAAAGAGCTGGACCGTCGGGAGAAAGAGATGTTTTACCGAAAGTGGAGACCGAAAGTTCGAATTTCTGGGAGGTATGTTGACATTTGTTTTATAGTGGGAACAAACAGGCATTTGACTTTGTTATATTTGCTAACTTCTTTTGACATTAAAAAATAATTCAGACTGTCTCTCCAACTGAATGAAACTGAACTATCCAATCATTTTATTTTTCACACTACTTTATCACAGCCATTTCACTAGACATGTTTTTTTATGTAATACACCTTTGAATCTGTAAAATTGTTTTTCAATGCAGCTGCCGGCAGTGGTGGGTGTTTGCCATCCAGGCCAACCTGAGTGAAATCAGGGAGCAGCGACAGCGATGCAGCTGGGACTTTGCCCTGCAGCGGGCACGAGATGCCCAGACCTACACCAGTCTCTACTTCAGAAGGCTCAAAGGAGTCCCACTGAGTTCACAGGAAGAGGTACTATGCTGTAAAAGTTTGGTCCATATTGACATGATAGCATTAAGCAGTTGCTGCAGATTTGTCGGCTGCACATCCATGATGCAAATCTCCCGTTCCACCACATCCCAAAGGTGCTCTATTGGCTTGAAATCTGGTGACTGTGGAGGCCATTTAAGTACAGTGAACTCATTGTCATGTTCAAGAAACCAGTCTGAGATGATTCATGCTTTATGACATGGCGCGTTATCCTGCTGGAAGTAGGCATCAGAAGATGGGTACACTGTGGTCATAAAGTGATGGACATGGTAGGCAACAATACTCAGGTAGGCTGTGGCGTTGACACGATGATTTGGTAGTAATGGACCCAAAGTGGGCCAAGAAAATATCCCCCACACCATTACACCACCACCAGCAGCCTGAGCTGTTGATACAAGACAGGATGATTCCATGCCTTCATGTTGTTGACGCCAAATTCTGACCCTACCCTCCGAATGTTGCAGCAGAAATCAAGACTCAACAGACCAGGCAACGTTCTTCCAATCTTCCATTGTCCACTTTTGGTGAGCCTGTGCGAATTGTAGCCTAAGTTTCCTGTTCTTAGCTGACAGGAGTGGCACCCGGTGTGGTCTTCTGCTGCTGTACCCCATCCGCTTCAAGGTTCGACGTGTTGTGCATTTAGAGATGCTCTGCTGCAGACCTCGGTTGTAATGAAATTTGCGGTAATGAGCAGTTGGACAGTTGTACCTAATAAAGTGGCCAGTGATTGTATATTTATACAGTGAGAGAAAAACCCATGGCCCGAAGTAAAATTTCCAATGTCGCAGTGCAGAAAAATAAAATACCCACATAGAATATACATCCATTTATAGGATCACCTCTCATCAATGTAGTCCCTCCATTTCTTCCAGTATTGGTCACCTTTTTCAGTATTGTATCTCAGGGAAAATGTCAACCTTTCCATGTTGTGAATTTCTTCAACTATTCCTATCCCGTCTTAAATTGTCGGACACAATTCCAGACTGGATAGGATTTCCTGGTTATTGCCTTCTTGCTACCTGCCAATAATAGTTGTAATAGGTATCTATCTTGTTTGTTTATTCCAATTGGTATATTTCATAAGTATATAACACTAAAGCTGAGATCAGGCTGCAAGTTGATTATTGATTTGATTGCCGCTATAATGTCTCCCCAATAAGATGAAATAATGGGACATTCCAGAATATGTGAAAGTGGCCAGCTGACATATTACCACATTCTCTCCAACATTGCCCCTGAGCTGGGTTATTAGTCTGTAAGCTTTTGATTCTGGGAGTTATAAAGTATCTTAGAGTGTTTTTCCAGGTAAATTCCCTCCACAGAGCTGAGCTAGAGGTAGTGGACAATGTCCTACAAACATTTAGCCAATCATCTTTAGTTAGCCGTATGTTAGCTTCTCTTTTCCACCTCGATTTAATATACATTGTGGAGTGACCTCTGTCCTTCTGTAAAGCTGAATAAATCTTAGGGATCAATTTCCTGTTCGAATTTCCCTTGTAAGCATTGACAAATATTCCTACCAGGTTCATTCCTTCTTATCCGATAGTTTTAATATTTTTATTAAAATAATCTCTCAATTGAAAATATCTGTAAAGATCCTCTTTCTCCATATTGTGCTTTTTACTGAGACATTCACAGGAGTCTAGGATAGTACTAGTAGAAATTATGCAGTATGAGGTAATACCCATGTTTGTCCAATGCATGACCTATTGTCCAGTCTAGTCGTTATGGAATCCGTATCAAATGCCACCCAGCTTAATAGTCGAGCATTTCTTTCCATCTTAAGGTTTTTAAGGATTTTGTACCATACATTTAGAGGGGTTACTATCCAATTAGTTAGCTTATCTATCAGTAAGTACTTTTTCAAGAGGGTTTGGTCTCCCAGCACAGATGGGAGAGGTTCCCATATGAAAGTTAGTTCTAACTCCTTCCATTTCGCGTCACATTCCGGATTACACCAGCCGACCAGGAAGTGCAACTGTGCCGCTCTGCAATAATCTTCCAAACAGGGTAAGGTGCTTCCGCCTTTTTCTTTGGGCAACTGTAGTGTCTGAAATCTAAGTTGTGGTCTTTGTTTTGCCCAGCTAAAAGTACATATCATCCTATTCCATTCCTTAAATTGCTTTGGCAGTATCTCAATTGGCAACAACTGGAAGAGATACAGGAGATGGGGCAGCATGTTCATTTTAATTATGTCTATCTGGTTGTACATCTGGTAATAAGGACCAGCTACTTAAGTCTGCCTTGATGTCAGCGGTATTTGTACTCCAATGTATTTAAATACAATATTTGTCAGTTCAAATTACATGTTCTATAAATGTTTTCATGTGGTTTCAGATTAAAGGTTAGAGTTTGGGTTTTATGCAAATTTAGTTTATAACTGGAGTATGAGCCAAATTCTTCAAAAAAGTACAGTAGTTTAGGGAGACTTACTTTGGGGTTGCTAAGGGTCAGAAGAATATCGTCTGCATATAAACAAAAATGTGCGTTTCCAATCAATACACCAGTTATGTCCTTATCTTCTCTTATTGCCTGGGCCAGTGGCTCAATGAAAAGAGCAAAAAGTTTGGGATTAAGTGGGCACCCCAGACGACACCCCCTCTCAAGAGGTACTGAGTTAGACAGGAATCCGTTCATTTTTATTCTGGTGGTGAACAGTATAGGGAATTCAGACATCAAATTACCTGATCGTTGAAGCCGAAACGTTTGAGGATCAGATACAAATATTCCCATCGAATGGAATCGAGAGCCTTTTCAGCATCAAGGCTAATGGCTATAGATTCCCTGTATTCACTCATCGTATTAATGAGGTGGCGAGCACGGCGCACGCTATCCTGAGTTTGCCTGTGTGAAACACTCAGGATAGCGTCTGATAGGGGTCTATCAGATCTGGGACAATATTATCCAATCTTTTTGCTAGTATTTATGCATATAATCTGTATTCTGTCTTGTCTTTACCTGATTTGAGGATCACTGAAATTATAGCTAGTCTCCAGGAAATCATTAAAGCATTTTTTTAAGTACCGATACAAGGATTTTACGAAAGGTCTTATACCATGACTCTGGATAGCCATCAGCTCCTGGCATTTTACCTGTTTTCAGTCTCGATATTGCTTTATTTATCTCTTCATTCGTTTTGTCTTGGGTCATAATTTTTTTCTGCTCTGTACCTACTGAGGGTAAATGTAGAGATGATAGAAAGTTTGATACAGCTAATCATTCAGCCGCCAGGGGTTGTGAGTATAAGTTTTTAAAATAGGTATATAGGTAAAACTCTTATTGGTTGGGTGTATTTATCTCCATACATCCAACATGCTTAATTCTTTAAGCAGTATTTTAATTTATAAAGTTTCAGGTTTTATCTTTTTTGTTCTACCTGTAGAGTCCAGGGCAGAATGTAAATTAATGTTCCAGTCCTCGGCGCATTTCAGCACACTTGATGTTTCAGTAGTTATCATATTAAACACCTTTTTAATTAGTCCTTTATTAGTTCCTGGTGGTCTATAAAATTTCAATAATGTTACTTTGTTATTGTCAATGAAGCCTTTAACCAGCAAGATGAGTCTCTTGCCAGAAGATTATATCCTGCTTCTCCCTTTTCATTTTAGCGATGGCCTTACTCCTCTTTATTGGATTATTTCACCCGTTAACATTAAGAGTGATCACTCGGTACTCGTGTTGATGCATTTCAACTGTTGAAAAGAAAATAAGTTTACCTTAATAGTCAACCTCCATAGATGACCAGAACAACAAAACTTCTGTTTGTGTACCAAAGTGAAACACAACATATAAGCTTAACATACATAGTGAACTTTAGTGACTTCCATCCTTGAAGTATAATTTCAATTTATAATTTGGGAGGGGAATACCTTAAGCTTGAAGGTGCCCCTCCCCATGCCACCCATTCTCCCTGATAGGTTAACATCAGAGTAGCGCATATAGAAAAGTAAACATCAGCTCCCAGACTTACTTGTGTGGTAATGGATATGATAGTCTTACCGATCTCTGTAGGTTATTCCATCACCCATAATAACAAAAACTCTCATGAAGCCTCCTCATTGCGTTGAAACCCCTTCAGTTTGTCCTGAATATGCTTGAGGCGGGCCCCTTGCTGCCCACGTGGTTTCGGGCCAGCTGTTTCCCAGGTAGTTTGTCTTGATCTAGCTGAAGGTGCGTTCTGCGTGGGGAGGTCGGCTTCATGTCCGGCCACCAGACAGATCCTTGCCCTGTTCAGCAGTGAACTGGTGAGCAACTCCAGCTGCAGTGTTGAAGCGATTTCCCCATTGAGAGTCTTCTCATAATCCTGTCCTCTTGTGCGCTTGTTTTACGTGGATGACCGGCCTTTTTGAGGGACTTAAATTAATCTGTGTCCTTGTAAAGTTTCAATATTCTTGAAATCACAGACTTGGAACGCCCAACCTCTCTCTGATGGCTGAGAGGGTCATCCCTTTGGCATTTATCTGGACAACCTGCTGCCTCAGGGTTTCAGTCACCATCTTGCCATCTTGCAAAGTAACCAGGAGAGCTGCCAGATAAATAGGGTGTATCCAACAATGAAGTCAATTCTCACCAGGTGCCAGATTAACACCAATAACTCGGAAGTATCTGAAAGTGTTCTCTATTTTTGCTAATTTTGATCTTCACTGTATAGGGGATGGACTGGAAGTAGAGAGGTGAATGTGTTTCCATAAAGTTTACAAAAGAGCAAAAAATGTGACAAGATGGAGGGCTTGGAGGGCAAGAACAGGCTCGCCTGCAGTTACATCTTAATGCTAAAGATGCCACTAGAAACAACATATCTCAAATCTTATGGAGTACAATTTTAAAAATCAGCAGATTAAATCAAGTAGATAAAGTCTTTAAGTTAGTAATACTATATATAATAACTATAATAAGTAGGGATGTCCGATAATATCGGCCGTCCGATATCGGCCGATATTGAGTTAAAAATGTAATATCGGGAATTATCGGTATCGGGTTTTCACAACCGATGTTAGTTCTGTAGGTCTTCAGCATTTCCGAGTCTGCATGAATGCAACATGGGACGTTTACAGGCGCATGCTTGATGACGTATAACAACAACAACATGCTAAACTCGTAGGTTGCTAACCGTGGCTAACAAGCTTGCTCGCCCGGTGCATGAGATGTCCGTGGTTTGGAAGTATTTCCAAGTGTCACCTACTAACAGTAAATTTGCAATTTGCAATGTCTGCAAAGCGTCGGTTATGAGAGGAGGAAACAAGGCGTCTTCCTTTAATACATCAAATTTGATCACCCACCTCAAGAAGAATCATGCAGAGTTATACGCTACATCTGCGCAGCAAAGTGATGAAAAGAAGCAAAGGCCGACACCGAGAAAAAAACTTTTTCTATCACATTCACCGAACTTGTGTAGTTCCTCGAGCCGCGTTATGCCAGGCCCAGTCGCAAGTATTTCTCAGACCAGTGTTTACCCGAATTGTACAGCCTTGTTTAGTCACGTCGAGAAGCTAATTTCTGGTGCTGTATCCATTAAATCCAATACAGGTTAGCATGTTGAGCTTGACTGCTAATTTATTGATTGTATTATTTGCCAAGTTATGGCCAGTTACTCAGTCTGGAAAAAGAGGACTATGTTTGTTTACTACTCTGGACTGTAGATATGCATCTTCCTGGTGTTGATATTGTCTGTAGTGTGTTTGAGGCAAAATATTCTCTCTAAAAACACAAACAAATAAATGAATGGCACTTTTTTCAATAACTTATTTTGTACAGACTGTTTTTACATTTGAAAGCCATGTTGCATCTATGTATGCATCCAGTGGGTCCTCACAATAAATTAGGCATAATGTGTTAATTCCATATTAGGTGATATGTGATTTTGTTATCTTAACAATTTTGGTGTAAAAAGACTGCATATATCGGTATCGGGTGATATCGGTATCGGAAATTAAGCGTTGGACAATATCTGAATATCGGATATCGGCAGAAAAGCCAATATCGAGCATCCCTAATAATAAGTATTACTACTTTTATTTAAGATCATGCTCATCGGGGAATTGTTGGGTCTCTGTAAACCATAAATAAGTCATAGAGTGTGGTTTTTACCTAGATCAGGCGGGGCTCTGTCATATTTTCCTTGCAGATCAGTCTGGTAACCTGCGGCAGAGAAAATATGGAGAAAGTTGCCCAAGCGACTGAACCTATCAGCATTGGTTTTGAGGCGGCTTGAAGTGTGGCGTGGCGCAACAAAAAGCCACTGTTCAGTGTAAACATGGCAGCTTCAGCGGATGAAATGAGTGCAGCTATACAAACGGCAAATATCCTTTACTGAAATGTTGTTTACTTTAGTTGAGCTCAAAATGAATGCTGAATTAAAAGATGGGTGTGGTTCCACATCTGCCCTTATTTGGCGTTGTGGCTGGTGGGATCCCATTACAAGAATGGTCTGTAGGTCCCCTCATCTTTTCAAAAATGCCTGAACTGCCTGACCCCAAGTACATGAATAGGCACCTGGTTAAATATGTTCTTCTTTTTTTAAAATGCTGTGATGCGCATATGATGGGTTTTAAACTAATGTTTGAGTTTGTCTCTATCACCTAGAGTGAGCTGGAGCGAGTGGAAGAAGAGCAGACAGTAGAGGAGCTCCAGAGTCTCCGAGAAATTGTCCACGACTGGTTTCGAAAGCAGGAAAAGATTGCAGAGGTAAGCTTAGATGATTTATACACATGCTCAAAGGTAAAAAGAATTAAACACATCCATGGTCTTTGTGGCCTTTGTAGGAAGAGATGTTCACTTCTTCCTTAGATTAAACTCATGTCTGCATTTAGCTTTCAACTGTTGACACAAAGATGACTGGTCAATCAATCAATCAATCATCAAACTTCTCACTTAGCCTTTTTCGAGGCTAAGGGAATGGGCTTGATTCGCGCACCAGGGTTTGAACCGACTGGTATATTTATTTTATTTTTCTCGACATTTTTTATTGAATATGATATATATATATATATATATATATATATATATCATATCCAATATATATATATATATATATATATATATATATATATATATATATATATTGCAGATATCAAACAAGAAAAAGTGTTTCAACGCATCTGCCTTAAAGTGAAAAACAGGAACAAAACGAAAAACCCATTATTCCTCCCGATGTGGTCACAGCTCTCTCCTTCAAGGTACAGGAGGTGTTTTCCGCATCATCAGGAATAACAGTGAGACTATTACTAATAGTTTTGTGGAATGCTGTCAAAGATCCCTTCTATAACCATAGACATTGTAAAGATCCCTTCTCTAACCATAGACAAAAATTGTAAAATTTCGCGTATCCAACTACTCGGTGGAGAAACTTGTTTCCATTTAAGGAGAATATTACGTCTGGCGAGCAGGGTGGTAAAGGCCACGACACGTGGTGTAGTAGTGGGCAGATTTTTAGACCCAAAATGAGCAGTCAGGGGATTGGGTTCCAAATTTATGTTAAGAGCCTATTTGAGGGTTTAAAATATATCAGACCAAAATTCGGCAAGCTTCGGGTATGTCCAGAACATGTGTGCATGTTCGGCTGGGGACAGCTTACAACAGTTAGTGCCACTGTGACTAAGCTATATCTTAGCCAATTTAGCATTGGTAAAATGGGCTCTATGAAGCACCTTCCACTGTAATAGGCCATGCCTGGCACAATTCGAGGATGAGTGAAGCAGTTGTAAAATGTCCCTCCACTCTACGCCAGTAATGTCTACCCCTAAATCCTTTTCTAATGCATTTTAGGCGATACAGTGGGGGCTGGGCTCAGAAGAGTTGTATTCAGAAGACTATTGGCGACAAACGGATTAGGTGAGACCTTATGAGCGGTTATGGGGAGCAGTGAACAAATCCTAGAATGCAAGAGCAGGAAGATGAGTAAGAGAAGGTCATCGGCATATAAGGAAAGCTTGTGGACTAGACCAAAACAGGTGATGCCTTCAAACTCATTCTGGTTTCTATGCCAGATGGCTAATGGCTCGATGGCTATGTTGAACAAGGGTGGCGTATTGTTTTTAACTTTGCTTGTGACGCATGCGCAGCGTCGCTGGATTTCCCCCCAGCTCCCCTCGGCTCTGGAAAATATTGTTTTTAACACAGTTTCTCGTTTTTTATATTGGAAATCACTCGGCCCCAGCTTTTATTGGATCTATTTTTTAACCCTAGAACACTATCGCTCAAATTCAAAACAACATCACTAACGCCGGGGGATTTTTACCTAAGATAATACACCCAATAAAAAGTACTTGTCATTAAAATATATCAAAACGTGCCAATACATGACACATTTGAGTAGTGTTCTTTTATTTTAAACTGTGTCATGTCTAACAAAATGAAAGAAAAGCATCATGAGGGGACCATATAAAAATGCTCCAAAATTACTGGAAAATTAGGAATTTGGGAACAAAAAATTAAGATGGAATCTTGGTTTTTGGTCAGTGTCCTGGGCACATAAATGACACTTTCCCTGCAAAGTCAACCCAAAACCTACTTTACCTTCGATCACTATTGCTGGCTGAAAATCACCCAAACATATGCCTGTAGGAAAAAGTGTTCACGGGTGTGATTGCCTCTGATCACACTGCAGAAGTAAAACACGGAAATCATGACGCCAAATCGCACTAGTGAGGTGCTCCTTTTTAAAGAACTTTTTTAACTCCGTGGGATCTAAAAGAAACTGGTGAAGTGGGCTGCCTGCCCAGGAGTGAGGAAGGTCTCCCTGGACATTTCGGCTCCGGGGCCAGAATTAAACTCACCTTCCTGTGGTTGTTCTCTGTCACGGGGTGACGGATCCCCGGCACAGGCTGCAGGTATGATGGCGGTGTGCCAACCCCCCTCCCAAAAGTCAATGAGAGCTTCTCTGGCCTGAAGGCTGACCTCAAGGAGAGGGACAAATTAATCTCTATCTGAATCTCTCCAACATCGCCATGACCCAGGCGAAGCTCGTCGCCCATCTTAGGGCTTCTGGCGTTGATGAGGACGGAGCAGTGGCTCCGGGTCCGGTGAGCTCAACTCCACTCAAGCCGAGTGAACCCTGGTCAGTGGTGAACAGCGACACGGGGTCTTGTCCATCTCTCCCTCCCCCGCATCCAGATCTACCACTGGATAACCGGTATGATGTCCTAAGCCTGCGTGATTTCCTTTCGCTGGGTGTGTACTCCAGCTTGCCCCGGGATCCGTCAATCTAGCTGGTCGTGACTCTCGCCGGCCCAGGAGCCAGGGTCCACTTGTCCAACCTTACCCCTTCCCTCCGTCTCGGTTAGGAGCAGCCACCGGCCGGTGCACCTCCAGGCAAAAAGCGCATTCTCCCCGTGCTGGTTGTCGGGACCTCGGCTGCCCTGGAGACTGTGTCAGGGAAATTGAGTTCTCCGCCCTCCAGCTGTGTTCACAGCACGGCTCGGCCTCCACGCTGGTCCTGCAGGCGGGTACCAACGATTTCAAGAACCGCCAGTCGGAGGTCCTCAAGCAGGACTTCAAGTCCATAGTGAACAGCCTGCTGGACACGGGGAACGACTGATTATTTCTGGCCCACTTCCCCCGCTGTGTTTTGGTGACATCATGATCAGCCACCTCTGCCCGCCGCCCTGTGGCTTAAAGAATACTGCCTGGGGAAAAGTATTCCATTTGTGGAATATTTTACAGCTTTTTTAAACAGACCCAGGCTTTTTAAACACGACAACCTAACCAGGAGGGGTCAAGACTTTTATTGGTCAGCATTGACCTGACTGTCCGGTCCTGCACCACCACCACCACCTCCTGACTAAAACCCAGTGCTGGGATCAGGATGCAGAGTCACAGTTTATTACACCTCTCTGTGCTGCCCTTATCACAGACGCACGAGAAGCAGAGTTGCAGTCTTACACACTCTGTCTGACTGAAATCTGGCTTTGTCATGAAGAATATGTTAGCCTAAATGAATCCCATATTCCTCGAGGCAGTGGTCATGGAGGAGCTGTTGCAGCTATTTATGACTCAGGCCTAATAATCAACCCTAAACCTAAACTAAATTATAATTAATTTATAATTCATAAGTCTTGTTCTTAGTCAAAATTCAACCTGGTAAACTTTGCAGCCAATTATATTTGTTAGACTGTACCGTTTTCCTGGTCCATACTCTGAATTTCTATCTGAATTCTCAGAGTGTCTGCCAAATTTAGTCCTTAAATCTGATAAAGTAATCATCGTAGGAGATTTTAATATTCATGTGGACATTGATAATAATAGCCTAAGTACTGCGTCAATCTTTCTAATAGATTCGATTGGTTTTTGTCCGAGTGTACATTGGCTCATGGTGTGGAAATCCAAGACTTAATAATTTTTCCCCAGAATCCTATTTTATCAGACCACTATCTAATAACTTTTGAATTTCTATTACAGGAATACTCGCCTCTGAGCAAAAGTTTTTACACTAGATGTTTATAGTGCTGTAACAAAATTTAAGGGAGCGATTCCATCTGCATTTAATTTAATGCCTTATCCAAATATCCAAGATTCCTGTACCAACGTTAGTTACTCTGAAATTGATCACCTTGTTGACAGTGTTGCAGGCTCACTATGAACAACACCCGACTCTGTTGCTCCTTTAAAAAAGAAGATATTGAAACAGAGGAAGTTAGCTCAGTGGTATAACTCACAAACCCGTGAATTTAAACGTTAAATTAAAGTATGGCAAAAATTGGAAAATAAATGGCGTTCCACTAAATTGGAGGAATCTCGCTCAGTTTTGCAAGAAAGTCTTAAAACATATAGGAAGGCCCTCCGTAATGCCAGAGCAGCCTATTACACATCTTTACTAGAGGAGAATAAGAACAATCCTAGATTCCTTTTCAGCACTGTAGCCAGGCTAACAGAGAGCCACAGCTCTTTTGAGCCATGAATTCCTATGACCCTCAGTAGTAATGACTTCATGACCTTCTTTAATGACAAAATTATAACTATTAGAGACAAAATCAACTCGCTTGGCACCAATTTTTCTGTAAACCCAGGAACCTTGGTAACAACTGTACGACCTAATGTATACTTGGACTGCTTTTCTACAATTGACCGTAACAAATTAACCTCTACTATTTCGGCATCAAAGCCTTCTACTTCTCTCCTGGACTATATTACAACTAGGTTACTTACAGAAGTGTTACCTTTAGTTAGCACCCCTGTACTAGATACAATAAATATGTCTTCACTAGATGCTTCCGGTTCCGGTTCCGGGCCGCTGCTCGTGTGGTCGACCGGACGGAGCACAGAGCAACTTTTAGCGTTATTTAGCATTTATTACGTTTTTCTACTTATCTTATGTATATATATTGTTACTTTTTAGTTTACCCTCTGCATGCCACACACGCCGAGTGTGTTTTTCTAACTTTTTAACTACGTTACATAGACGTAGCGGACTTTTTCTTCCTGCCCGTCCCCTCATGACGCTCTCTTTGTTTACCTTCCTGTTAACCCCGTGACTGCCGGACAACGCGGAAGTTATTCTCCTGTTTTTCTTTTCCTTTTCACCCGGGACTTTAATTCTCCGTTGGGCATGGATATACCCGTGTTTTTCATGGCCATTCTTCAAGTGTGGTTTCTCCTGGAGTTTGTGACGGCGAGCAGAAACAACAACCAGCGGAACACGTACTCCAGAGAGACCCTACTACAGCTCGGACTCCATCCTCTACACGCCTTCGCCGTAGACTCGCTACCGAAGGAATTACTGCGGAGTAACTCAACCAGCCACGACAAGTCCACACACAAGAACAATAAGGTAACCAGAAGGGGGAAGAGAAAGAGCGGAATTAGGGCCAGGCTCAAACGGGAGACTTGTAAACAACGGCCGCTTCCATCCATCGTCCTAGCTAATGTTAGATCCCTCCGGAACAAAACGGACGAGCTACAAGCTAACGTTAACCACATGCATGAGTACAGGACTGCCTCGGTTCTTGCTTTCACTGAGACGTGGTTAAATAAGAACGACGATGACCATGCCCTGCACGTTAATGGCTTCGGCCCCCCTCTAAGACTTGATCGAGACAGTGAGCTCACCGGTAAACAACATGGCGGCGGCGTGTGTCTGTATGTAAACACACGCTGGTGCTCAACGATCGTCGTGAGGGAGAAACTGTCCACCCCGGACATTGAGCTTCTGGCTGTCTCCCTTCGTCCTTTCTACCTACCCGGAGAGTTTCCTCAGCTCTTTGTCATCCTGGTTTACATCCACCCCAGAGCCAACGCAGTCACAGCCACTGAACACATCACAGACTCCTTAAACAAACTGGACCACATTTCACCGGACTCTCCCAAATTCATCTTGGGTGATTTCAACCACTGCTCCCTGGACAAATCATTAAAAGGTTATCAACAGTATATCACATGCCACACACGCCAGGAGAAGACACTGGACAAGTGCTATGGTTCAGTACCCGACGCATACAGATCTGTCGCCCTCCCCCCTCTAGGCTCTGCTGATCACCATGCCATCCTGCTTGCTCCGGCTTATATCTCTGTCATGAGAAGGGTGAAGAAAGTTGTCAAGAACATCAAGCAGTGGACCAACGAAAGCATCATCACACTCTAAGGATGCTTTGAATCCACTGACTGGGACAACCTCCTGGCCCCCTCTGATGACATTAATGAACATGTGGACACTGTGTCATCGTACATTTCCTTCTGTGTGGACAACATCATCCCCTCCAAAACGGTCACTTTCTACCCCAACAACAAACCCTGGATCACCAAAGAGCTCAAGGAGATCCTCAACATGAAGAAAAGGGTCTTCTTCACCGGCTCTGAAATGGAGAAAAAGGAGGTCAACAGAGAGGTCAAGCATGCCATAAAAACTGCCAAGCTGGAGTACAAGAACAAAGTGGAGGAGTGCTTCAGGCAGGGTAACCTCCGCTCAGCCTGGCAGGGACTTAAGAACATGGCTGCTGTGAACACTGCTGCCAGCACAACAAAAACCATCCAGTTTTCAGGCAGCAGCTCTTCATCTCTCCCCAATGACCTTAACTCTTTCTACACAAGGTTCGAGCAGGACAACACCACCCAGCTGGAAGAAGTGATGTCCAAGCTCAAGCCCAGTGACTCAGCAGCCTTCACCTTCAGTGAAGAGGACGTGGTGAAAGCCCTCAGGAAGACAAGGGAGAACAGCTCACCTGGCCCAGACAACATCAGCGGCCGCGTCCTGAAGCACTGCGCTGAGCAGCTAGGGGGCGTGTTTCAGACCCTGTTCCAAAGATCCATGGACAGCAGCATAGTCCCCCAGCAATGGAAACACTCAACAGTTATCCCCATCCCCAAGAAGAGCGCCGTCAAATGTCTGAATGACCTCCGGCCGGTGGCCCTCACCTCTCTGGTGATGAAGGCCATGGAGAGGATCATAAAACAACACATCATCAGGGAAACTCACTCCCAGATGGACCCACTCCAATTCGCTTATCGAGCTGGCAGGGGCGTCGATGATGCAAAAACATTCATAATAGACACTGTTCACAAACACCTGGAGCGCCCCAACACCGCAGCCAGACTCCTGTTTGCAGACTTCTCCTCTGCATTTAACACCATGCAGCCCCACATCCTGGCTGACAAACTCTCAGCCCTCTTTCATCTGGACCAACTGCTAATCCTGTGGATACTGGACTTCCTGACCAACCGTTCACAGAGAGTCCTGGTCAACAGCACCTTCTCCAACCTCCAACACACCTCAACCGGCTCCCCTCAGGGCTGTGTGCTCTCACCTCTGCTCTTCATCCTCTACACCGATGACTGCAGAACCACACAGCCTAACTGTCATCTGGTGAAGTACGCTGACGACACCGTCCTCCTGTCTCTGGAGGCCCCCTGTCAGGCCCATCTCTGCACCACGGACCAGCTCTTCAGGTGTTTGTGGAGTGGTGTGACAGCTCCTGCCTGGAGCTGAATGTCAACAAAACCAAAGACATGGTGGTGACCTTCTCCAACAAGCAGAGGGAACTGGCTGCATCAGCAAACACCGTGATCCACGGGAAGCCTGTTGAAGCAGTTGAGGAGTACAGGTACCTGGGCACCATCTTCGACAGCCTGCTGAAATTCTCCAACACAGAGGAGATTCTCAGGAAATGTCAGCAGCGGAAATACTTCCTTAGGAAGCTCAATTCCTTTGGAGTCAGCAAGAACATCCTCCTGACCTTTTACTACTCCTTCATCGAGAGCATCATCACGTTCTCCATCACATGCTGGTTCTACTCTACCAGCCTCCAGAACAGAAACCGTCTGCAGAGCGTAGCCACGGTCTGCTCTAAGATCATTGGACTTCCTGTTAGAACTCTGTCGACCATCCACGAGCAGCAGACACTCAGGTTAGCTGGTCGGATCATGCAGGACCCCTCTCACGCTCTCTTCTCAGCGTTTGAGTGGCTCCCCTCAGGACGCCGTCTTCGCTGTCCCTGCTACAGGACACAGAGGAGAAGAGCAACCTTCATCCCCAGGGCTGTCCAGCTCCTCAACTCCTGACCTCTCTGACCATCCCCCTCCCCACTCTTGACACCCTCCCCTGGACACCTCTCCCCCCCGGACACCCCTCCCTTCACCCCTCCTCCTCCCCTCTCCAGACACCCTCCCTGGACACCATCACCATCACCCCCCCTTCCCACCCCTGACACCTTCCCTGGACACCTTCACCCCCTGGACACCCCCCCCCCCCCTGGACACTTACCGGACACGTGAACTGGCTATCTACCTCCACTCCTGTCCTCAAAGCTGTGAACTACTGGTTTGATGCACAATTCCACTTATTCTGTTCACTCGGTTTATAATGTTACTGGACTGTTGCACTACGCCACTTATTTATTCTGTTTATAATGTTACTCCGGTCTGTTGCACTACGCCACTTATTTACTCTGTTTATAATGTTACTCCGGTCTGTTGCACTACTCCACTTACTTATTTATTCTGTTTATAATGTTACTCCGGTCTGTTGCACTACTCCACTTACTTATTTATTCTGTTATTACGTTTACACCGGACTTATTCTGTTACTCTGTTCTTACTGGTCCACTTGATTCTGTTAGTTATGTTAATTTATGGTATTAATGCACTACTCAACTTTATTCTGTCTATCAGGTCTTATATTGTATCCATCACAGCACTATGGTCACTTTATTCTTCAGTATTCATCTGTTACACAGAGCTAGCATATACTTAGACTGCTGTTTTCCTGCCATGCACCACTATCACTTTATTATCTAGCTTATAGTTATATATTATATTTATACTCTATTACTGCACTATAGTTCTGTTTACGTCTGCTCATTACACACATGTATCATGTCTGACCTCATCTGAATCTGATCACTGTCCACTTATATCTTCTCTGCACTACAGTTCTGTTTATACCTGTTTCAACAGTCTACTGCATGTTTACATTGTTTACATCTTATACACCCGTTCACATGTCTGCTTACATTTGATACACACATGTCTTTCTACATCTCACGCCGACAATGCTCTCTGTATCTAACCTGTACTAACACACTAACATCCTGACATTTATCCTACCTGTACTAACACACTAACATCCTGACACTTACTCTTCTTTTACACTTTATTCTTGTGTTAGGTTAAAATGTTTTTTTGTATAATTGCACTGTCGTGATTTGCTGCTCTGTGTGCCCTGAATTGCCCCCCGGGGACAAATAAAGTTTTTTGAATTGAATTGAATTGAATTCATCACCAGGTTAGATACAACAGTCTTTTAAAGTAGCTTTAATTAAACCTCTTCTCAAAAACTCCAGTCTTGATCCAGAGGTACTAGCCAACTATAGACCTATATCTAACCTACCTTTTCTCTCTAAGATCCTTGAGAAATTAGTCGCCCATCAACTGTGTGACTTTTTAAATAATAATGGTTTATTTGAGGACTTCCAGTCAGGATTTAGAATGAATCATTGCACTGGGACAGCACTATTAAAAATTACTAATGACCTTCTAATAGCTTCAGACAAAGGACTTGTCTCTGTATTTGTTGTACTAGATCTTAGTGCAGCCTCCGACACTATTGACCATCGCATCCTGCTACAGAGACTGGAGCATCTAATTGGCATTAAAGGAACCGCATTGAGCTGGTTTAAGTCTTGTTTATCATATAGATCCTCCATGCACACTAAAGTTTGTCACGGAGATCCACAGGGTATTGTCCTTGAACCGATTCTATTCACATTATATATGCTTCCCTTAGGAAATATTATAAGGAAGAACTCCATACATTTTCATTGCTATGCTGATAATACACAATTATATTTGTCTATTAATGCAGAAGAAACCGATCAGTTAGATAAACTTCAAAGGAAGTTCATTAAGGAAATAAAAAGCTAGATGACTTGCAATTTTCTCATGTTAAACTCAGATAAAGAAGTTATCGTACTTGGCCCCGAAGGCCTCCGAAAACTCAATATCTAAAGATATTGTTACTCTGGATGGTTTTGTGTTCTTTCAGTACAACAGTAAGGAATCTGGGTGTTATTTTTGATTAGGATATGTCCTTTTTTCACATAAAACTAGCGACAAGGACTGCATATTTTCTGTGTAATATTGCAAAAATTAGGAACATTGTGTCTCAGTAAGATGCAGAAAAACTAGTCCATGCATTTGTTACTTCTAGGCTGGACTATTGCAACTCCTTATTATCATGCTGCTCCAATAAGTCTGTTAAGAGTCTCCAATTGGTCCAAAATGTTGCAGCTTGAGTACTAAATGAGACAAATAGAAGAGAACATATTCCTCCTGTACTAGCTTCTTTGCAATGGCTACCTGTAAAATCTAGAATATAATTTAAAATCCTTCTCCTAACTTACAAAGCTCCTATTGGTCAGGCTCCGTCGTATCTTAAAGAGCTCATAGTACCATATTACCCGACTTAACTTAAAGAAAAACAAAAAACTTTACTCTTTGATAAAGCTTACAGCTCGGGCTTACAAGCCCTAAGCTATGTTGTTATTGGCATTCAATTCCTCTTAGAGCCTGACTGGGCCTAAGCGGAGTTTGTTATGCTTAATGATGCTGCTATAGGCGTAGTCGGCCAGGGCATAATACTGTTACTGATACTCTGAGCTTTAATCCTTTCTGTCTGTATCATGCATGTCTCATCAATGCATGTTATCAATTCAACTTCATATTTACCACTATAATTGTTATCGTCATTGTCATGTTCAGAAACCTTGGCTGTGCCCGTTTCTTGCTGTTTTGCTATATTAATTGCCATAACATGTTCACAACACTTTAGCTATTACCATAGTTACTGTTACTTTTGTTTCCATCTCTGGAAATGTTTCTCTGTCTGTCTTTGTGTCTGGCTTCGTCTCTCTCTGTCCATCTGGCCGTCTTTTCTCACTTTCTCTCCTTTTTTATTCCTCCCCAACCGGTCAAGACAGATGTCTTTCCTCCATAGAGCTGGGGTCTGTCCGACGTTCCTGCCTGTTTTTGGGAATGTTTTCATGGCCTCCGTCCTCAATGGGGGAGTTGTTGGTTCTATTTAATCATAGATCAAGTCATAGAGTGTGGTCTATACCTACTCTGTAAAGTGCCTTGAGATAACTTTTGTTATGATTTGGCACTGTAAATAAAATTTAATTGAATTGAGAGCAGACAGCCCTGCCGGGTCCCACGTTTGAGAGGGAAATATGCTGAACAGATACCGTAACCCAAGAAATAAAATCTTCCGTTTTCGGGCTTCGTGTATGATTTTCTCCTACACCTGATACCTGTGCAAACTGATATTGACTGGCCGTGCTGTCTGCCCTTCGACTTCTCGGCGTGCGGTGAGCCTTCACATTCTGGCTGTGATTCCAGGAAGTCTTCGCCGAAAACCTCAATGAGTAGCTCTGTGAAGAAGGCCGTTTGCCGCTGCCTCTCCACTGCTTCAGGTAGGCCAATCACTCTGATATTATGACGCTGGCTTCTGGACGCCAAGTCGCTAACTTTAGCCATCAACTTAGCGTTGCTCTCTGCTAGGGTGGAAAAGGAGGCCTCTAGTGTTAGCAGACGTTCATCTTGTAGATTTGGATTTACCTCGAGGGAGCCTATCTTCTAAGCGTGCTCGGACACTGTGGCTTGGACGTGGTCCAGCTTTGCTTTGAGCATTGAAATCGAGGCTTTAAGATCAACGGAGAGGGCTTTGAACTTGGTGGATAGGGCTGTACAGTGCTCTGCCCAGAGGTTAGCAATAGTGGCCATACTAATCTGGCCACTTGCCTCGTCTGCAGCGCTAACCTTCACCCCCTGGTCTTTTACAATCTATCTGGTCGCATATGTCGACATATTTCGGGGGGAAATCTGTCAAATGGGACGAATATTACTATTTGTTGTGGCTGGAACATTTCTATCAAAAACAACTAGGATCAGAACCTGGAAAGTTTGTGCCGAACTGAAACATAGTGTGTGAATCTCGAGCTTTTATTGTGAAAGGTAAGAACGTAAGTGAAGCTTTCTGCGCTGCTTCTGTCGAGGTAAATTAGAGAAATAGCTTTCCGTCTGCACACAGCAGACCTGTGTTGTTGTCTTATAATCCTCTGAAGTAAACAGCACAATGTGATGAGAGAGAAAATCACCCAACATTCAAAATTATTTTCACATGGAACTAAATAAGTAGCACATTCAGGTAATTTATGCACCCCACTAACACACAACACATCAGGCTAACTGCACACAATACATTAAGGCTACTGCCGTTGTGCATTGTACACATCCTCAGTTGTTCCCACAAAACAGATTGAATACGTGGGCTTGTTTGCTAGACAGTACCAAGGTTCAAAAGATTCTAAACAAAACTGGTTCAAGAACCCGCTCCCTGTCAGTCGAAAAACGCTAACTGATCTTCTAACTGTGTCTCTGTTATAGCTTCAGCCTGTGTTCTTCCTATGTCTCCTCTTCCAGAAGGTGCGAGAGCCCAGCAGCGACCCCCAGCCCTGTTTACCCACCACATCCATACCCAAGAGTGGGAGCTCTGGAATGATTCAGTACCTGCAGTCTTGGTTTCCTGGCTGGGGAGGCTGGTATGGAGATTCTCAAGACGCAGACAGGCCTGAAGAGCTCCTGCCAAGTCCATCCTCCTGGGATATTCTAGGTGAGAGACACTCCAGTCTGGAGCCAGAGAAGGACTATCAACATTTAGCATCTGTGTTTAGTCTGCTTATAAGTTCTAGCAGAAGTTGCTACCACAAGATTGGTTTTATTCGATTACATATTCTGTTATATAAGTTAATTGGCAGAAAAAGTTTAGACTTCTGTATAATAAGTTAGATTTTTGTGTTTGTATCATCTTGTATCCTATAGTGTTGGTTCAAATCTTATTCCTTCAGGAACAGAGAGAGTTATCATTTGGCATTCTGTCTGCTGACCTTTATAATATAATGCCTCTCCAGCAGAGACAGAAGACTTGTTCGACCCGTTGGAGGACTCTCACACTCTGAACACGTTCACCCGGCGAGATCACCTGTTTGCCCGGTTGGAGTTGTTATTGGAGAAGGGTGGAGTCACGCTCTTCCACCGGGACAGGAGGGGGGACGCGCTTCACGAGAGCGGGGTCATCCAGTTAGAATTCTCAGGTACATAAGAGCAGTGTGGTGGCCAGTCAGCTCTTCAGTGTTGTTGTTGAGTTTATATGAAGCTTGGGTATTTAAATGGTAAAAACCAAACGCAACATAGTAAATAACAAATCCTCTCTATAAAGGTGAGCCGGCCAACATGGGTGAAGCTGTGTGCAGTACTTGACTCAAGAAAGTTTCAGCTTGCCGCCTCTGACTGGCAGTCGGAGCTTTAGTAGGAGGCAGTGGTTCCTTCCCCAGCCCGGAGAAGCTGGCTGGCTGGTCCCCTCTGATGATGGTCAGGGCAGGGTCCGTCTCCAGGGACCTTTTATACATTGTAGCAACAGCATACACAAATATCATGTGGATGATGACAGCATGGGCATAGCCTGGCCTTGGCATCCAGGCTACAGCCTTGAAGATTTTTTCTTTTACTTTGTCTTAAAAGTCCATCAAATTCGCTGACTTTTTCTGTGGTGTTCCATGGTGCCTCAATGTGTGTGTGTACTAAGATAATTTCCAAAATGTCTGTAGAGATTTTTGACCGCTTTTATTAAGTCCTTTTATCACATCCCTGGTGAGAAGACTCCTTTCTCAGTGTTGTATCCAGCGTCTACCTTGTAGCGTGTCCAAATCAGCTCTAAAGCGCTCCAAACTCTCCACACGGGTGCCACTGATACCACTGCCTGCCTAACCACACCTGCATTGTGATATAGTGTATGTTTGCGAATTAAGAAACAATACACCTTGGCTAATCCAGTCAATTTAATACCTTACAAATCAAGGTTCTTTTTCAAATTGATGCAAAAATATCCAATATTACCATGAAAGCATCCGGATAGTAGCCGGTTTGATTCAACCATAGATACCAAAAAGATAACAGTCTGATGGTTGACCGGTTGATCATAATCTTACTTTATATCCACAGAGGTTTTAGAAAGGTGTGGAATAAAAGTATCACTTTCCTAAAAAGCGTTATTATGGTTGTGAAATTTTGTATGTCTGTGAAAGAATTGTGACGTTTGGTCCGGCTTCTAACAAGGCTTGTGAGCCAGTAAGATAATGACGGGAAGGAATGCCTACAGAGGCTTGTCTGTGTGTGTGTGCAGGTGAAGAGAGACGGGGGGATTAACTCAAAGCAGACAGCTGTAGCTGCTGATGGTCAGAGAACAAATAAGCAGTTAAGTTAAGTTTTAGTAATTAGTTAGTATTACCTAAAGCTGGATTGTTTCTGTAAACAGCGCCTCTGCTAACAGAATGGTATTCATCATGTGTAAGGGGAATATGAATAACCTGAGTTCTCTGTGCTCATGTAAACACCATATCCTGAAAATGATCATAAGCCTCATAAACTGGATATTCATGTCCATGTAAACACTCATTTGTGAATGTGCAGAGATCTCAGCTTCTGAAAATAGATATGCTGATATTCCTTAGAAAACATTCCTAACTGCTGTAGGACCACAGGCCAAGCCTTAGTTTCTTTGTTTTTTAATTAAATTATTGCTTTTGTTATTTGAAAAAATATAAATGTTCAGTTTAACTTTTACAAAGAAAAGGAATTGTGCACTGTTTTGCAGTTTATACCTCAGAAATAATCGTTCTTAAATTTGAAAAAGAGAAGAGAATAGCCTATATATTCGGTAAATTTGATCCCTTTTTATTAAAAACATCATATTGTGAACTCTGTATCGTGAATGGAATCCAATGGGGAGTTAAGTCAGTGTATCCTTACATCCCTACTGATCAGTCTCGTTAAACTGTGTTTAATAACACTGTTATTGTTGTCAGACACCTAGCCTGGTTAAAGATTGTCTAAACAAACACGATAATAAAGAAAAGGTCTGTCATTTCCGTCATGGTGCCAAAAAGATATTTCAGTCAAATAAAAAGGTATTTCTGCAGATCAAAGGGACTGGGTGGCTCTAATGTGTCCCACGTAAATATGTACAAGTATAGCCTAATAGATGTCTTAATCACATAAATGTCAGCCTGATCACGCTATAAACTTCAAAATCGATCCTGATTATTCAGTTCCAAGAAACATTGTGGGTATAGCAAAGATATGTCTTTTTTAAACTTCAGACATATAGTTATGTATATTTGCATATTTTGATTCAGATAAAAGCTGTTCAGATATCTGTTGTCAGAGTGTCTACAGGGGAGAGGTCAGAGACCCTGCCGCTCAAAAGGTTTCCGTACGGCCCTGCCTGCACCACACATTGCTACTTGGTCCGTGGGAAACACTGTCATATCCGACTTGTAGATGATGTGAAACTAATCATGCTGGCTGTAGAATGGTATTGGGTTACCATGGCTACCGTTCACCCTGTGACTGCAACTCTCATTTACATTACGTGTCATTGAGTAAGCAACCTATTCACGGCAGCGAAAGTGTCATGGGTCGATGCAAGTTTTCCGAGGGCAGGCTTCATAAAGAAAAATATAAAAGATGGTTGTTAAAGGACACCAAGTGGGAAAATAAAGATGCAAACTATGCTTTAAATCGTGTTTAAAGTTGGATTTTAAAACTTTAGGTTATTTACATAACCCCGGTTTTCTGAGTAATATGAGTGAGATGTCTCACTATGGGATGCACGCCTCGCTGCAGCCCTCAGAAGCATTTATCTCATTACGCCAGTCCTGATTGGCTGGTGAAAGGTGTCCATCTGCCATAGGTAGTCCCACCTACCTTAAATAGCTCATGCAGACTGCACCACCTCATTCAAAATAAGCACCTCTTCTCACTCGCCCAAGCAAGAAGGGTTGTCTGGTGAGACATCTCACTCATATTACTCAGAGAAAGTTCTCCTTCATAATATTTCGGTCGATGTCTCACTATGGGAAATGGTTGCTCCTGTATTGCCAGACAGTCTTATCTAGCGTCCACCAACCCACAGGGAAAAGCACTCTGTTCCAATCAGGACAGCAACACTGCGCGCCACGCACGGGGAGGAGATGTCCAGCATATAGAAAAGGACCAAAGTGAGAGGCGAGGACCAGCTCGCTGTAGCACAAATGTCCTTCACAGAAACTCCCCTGAATAAGGCCCAGGACGCGGCCAAGCCCCGAGTCGAGTGCACCCGCAGGCCCACAGGTGGCTGCAGACCCTGACTTGTATAGGCCAAAGCAATTGGCTCCTAGACCCAGTGGGACTGGCGCTGCTTTGTGGGGAGAAGCCTGCGCGCTCCCTTCATAAAACTGCATACCAGCGGGTGCTGGCTCGCTGTTTGCCTGCCAAATCCCACGTGACAGGCTGCGATAGCCGCCAGGTACACTTTAACCCTGGAGAAGGCTTTTTGTTTGTCAATCAGGTCCTGCAAGAATGACAATATCATTCCCACTGGACACTGAAAAGGAATGTGACCGTCTCTGTGACACCACCCCTCAAACACCCTCCACTTAGAGAGACCTAGTGGAGGAGGCTCGAGCACTTTGTATAGTGGAAATCACACGCTGTGGGGGTCCCACAGCTGACAGATTGAGCCACTCAGGGGCCAAACCCAAAGCACCAGGTTTTCTGGATGCGGGTGGAAGACCGTCCCTCCCCCCTGTGATAGCAGGTCCCTGCGCAGCGGGAGCTGCCAGGGCTGCGCGGACAGTAACCGACAAATCTCCGCCGGCCAGTGCATCTCAGGCCAATGCGGAGCTACCAGAATCAGCGTGTGGCCGTGGTCCCTTACTCTGAATAAAGTGGGGGTATTAAGGCCAGGGGAAGGAACGCGTAAAGAAGCTTGCGTGGCCAGGCGTGCGCTAGTGCATCTACGCCGTCTTGGTCCACCGTGGCCCGCCCATAACGGGCCCAGATCTGTTCCACAATCTCCGGGTGCAGAGTCCACTCCCCATATACTGGCGCTCTCTTGGACAACAGGTCCGCGCCCATGTTCAGAGCTCCCGGGACGTGCGTCGCTCTAAGGGAGAGGAGACGACAGCTCCACAGGATCAGTCTGCGTGCCAGCATGTGCAACTGACGGGAGCGTAACCCCCCTTGACGGTTGATCTACGCCACCGTCTCCGTATTGTCTGTCCTCACCAGGACATGATGACAAATAAGAGACGGAAGGAAGCGTTTCAGGGATAGGAACACAGTTGAAAGTTTCAGAAAATTTATGTGAGACTGCTGGATGCCCACACCCCAGCGGCCCCTCACCGATCGGGCCTCGTGGATTCTGCCCCACCCTGTCAGGCTGGCGTTTGTAGTGACCACCTTCCTGAACAGAACGGGGCCCATGGGTACCCCGCAGTTCAGGAAGGAAGGGGCTCGCCAGTGGCGCAGCGCTCTTGACACACCCCGGTGTGACCAACACTCTCCGTGCGCCATGACGCACGGGATCCAGCCCGCATGAGGCCACCTAGAGCTGGAATTCTCTCATGTAGAGGCGACTGAGACGGACTAAGAGAATGGCGGATGTCATCAGTCCGAGTAATCAAAGACATAATCTGAATTGAACAGATTTGCCCGGAAGGAAAAGCGCGAGACATGCCCTGAAAGCTTTCACGCATTCCCCCGAGAGGCGTGCTGTGAAAGTCACTGAGTCCAGGGATTATCCCAGAAATATTATTTCCTGTGTCGGGGACAGCATGCTCTTTTCCGCATTTATCACAAAACCCAGATCGAATAAGTGTCGTGTGAGAATATGCGTGTGCGCTGTGGCCTCCTGCTTCGATTTTGCCAAAAGCAGCCAATCGTCCAGATGTGTAGCCAAGCGGGTACCCTGCTGTCTCAGCGGGGCCACCGCTGCTTTGGTGCACCGTACGAACAGCCTTGGACTTAAAGACAGACCGAATGGGAGCATGCAGTACTCGTAGCAAGTCCCCCTGAAAGCGAACCTCAGATACTTTCTGTGGGGAGGATGGATCGGAAAGTGGAAATACATACAGTGCCTATCATATGTATTCACCCTCTTGGATGTTTTACCCTTTTATTGCTTTCATAAATCAATCATGGTCAATAATATAGGGCTTTTTTCACAAAAAGATTTATTGGAAAAAACTCTTTAATGTCAAATTAAAGACATTAAAGAGTTTAATGAAACAAAATTATATAAAGAAAAATAATTGTTTGCATAATTATTCATCCCCTTCAAGTCAGTATTTAGTAGATGCACCTTTGGCTGCAATCACAGCACTGAGTCTGTGTGTATAAGTCTCAATCAGTCGTGTACATCTGCACACTGCAATTTTGCTCCATTCTTCTTTGCAAAACTGCTCAAGCTCTGTCAAGTTGCGTGGGTATCGGGCATGAACAGCCACAAGTCCAGCCACAAATTCTCTATAGGATTGAGGTCTGGGCTTTGAATCGGCCACTCCAGAACATTTACCTGGTTCTTTTTAAACCATTCCTGTGTAGCTTTTGCAGTATGCTTTTGATCATTGTCTTGCTGGAAAATAAATCATCTCCCAAGCCGTAGTTCTCTTGCAGACTGGAAAAGATTGGCCCCCAGGATTTCGGTGTATTTTGCAGCATTCATTCTGCCCTCTATCTTTACAAGCCTTCCAGGGCCGGCTGCTGAGAAACCTCCCCACAGCATGATGCTGCCACCACCATGCTTCACAGTGGGGATGCTGTGTTTTTGGTGATGTGCAGTGTTTGGTTTTCGCCAAACATAACGTCTTGTCTGATGGCCAAAAAGCTCAACTTAGGTCTCATCAGACCAAAGAATCTTCTTCCACTTGACCATGGAGTCTTCCACACGCTTTTTGGCGAACTCTAGTCGAGATCAAAACATGAATTCATTCAATCTCCAACATTGGCTTTCTCATTGCCATTCACCCATAAAGCTTTGACCGGTGAAGAACTCGGGCAGCAGTTGCTGTATGCACAGTCTCTCCCATCTCAGCAGCTGAAGTTTGTAACTCCTTCAGAGTAGTCATAGGGGCCTTGGTGGCTTCTCTCACTAGTCTCCTGCTTGCACGGTCACTCAGAGTACGAGGGCGACCTGATCTAGGCAGATTCACACATGTGCGATATCGCTTCCATTTCTTGATGATTGATTTCACTGAACTCCGGGGGATGTTCAATGCCTTGGAATTTTTTTTGTATCCATCCCCTGAATTGTACCTTTCAATAACCCTTTCCCTGAGTTGCCTGGAGTGCTCTTCTGTCTTCATGGTGTAATGGTAGCCAGGAATACTGATCAACCAGTCTCTGGACCCTTCAGACACAGGTGTTATATACCTCAATCACTTGAGCCACACCCACACCACTCAGGTGATCTTCATTATACTATTTGTGAGACTATTGGCACCAATTGGATGAACCTCTATTAAATTAGACCATTACATTTAAAAGGGGAAAAATTATGCAAACAATTATTTTTCTTTATATAATTTTGTTTCATTGGCATTACTTTGTAGAAATCTGATTTCACTTTGACATTAAAGAGTTTTTTCCAATCCAAGGGGGTGAATACTTATGATAGGCACTGTATATACGATACTTTCAGATCAACAGAAGTGAACCAATTGTTGTGTGTAAGCATTCTGAACTTGTATTTCCTGGGATATTTGTTAAGAGCAAGTAGATCCAGACAGGGCGAATACCCCCCCCCCCCCTCCTTTGGGGGCCTGAAAATACATGGAGTAAAAACCGCTCTGACACTGCTCCTTTTGTTTTACAGTGAGAGGATTTCCTCCTCTAAAACATGAGCTGACTCTCCCTGAGGGAGTGTATTATGCCTGCGAATCGTGGGGGAACGATCCTCAGAACCCAGAGTGGAGCTGCGGGTGCGGCCCATCTCTCCCCCCTGCGGCAGAGAGGTGACACACGCTGCAACTCCTCCACTATGAGAGGGCCCAACCACGATGAGGTGGCGCCCGCTCTTTGTGGAATACTGACATGACCCCCGGGCGGTGCTGTGCACCTTGGCCCAGGAGGACAGCGCAGTGACGGGGACCTCGCCACCCCTGCCCAGGGGAAAGCTACGGCTTTTTGCCGGGGGGAGACAGCGGGTGCCGCCACCACGCTGTTTATTTTAATGGCTTTGGTTTTTATTAGCTGCGCCCTCGGGTCTCGGCCTGGATGCAACAGCGGGACATTTTCTTTGAAAACTGTGTGTGTGTGCGTGCTTGTAGACATGAAAGAGGGGTAACCGCTGAACCCTCCGCTGTCAAATGTCCGTCTCTACCGGTCTGCCCTGGCACGGTCCGTGGCAGCTGGGAGATAGGGGCTTGGGGGGCCCCTAAATGCACAATCAGAAGCCAAACAGGTGGAGCTAAAGAACGGGGAACTTCCAACTGCAACACCGGTAGAGAGAGGGGCGCGTCTCTTCTTTTTTCGCGCCTGGTTGCTAGCAGCTTGCGCGGGCTGTGCCAGCGAAACTGTAGCTGGGGCCGAGGGCTTCTTAAACCAGCCGGGCCGACCGGACACGGTGGGTGGGACGGGCTGGGGCTTCAATAGTTTTGGTCTCCTTTTGAACTGCGAACCTGGGAAGCAGCCTGCGCAAAGGTTTTACGCTGCGCAGGCGGGGAAGGAGCCGGGGAGCCTCATCATCCTCCTTTTTGCCTTCACATCGTCGTTGCATCGATGCTAACGCGGAGTCAAAAATCCCCTCTGGGGCAATGGACCAGGACATCATCCTTCTCCCCGTCTGACAGGTTGGCGAGGTTGAGCCAACGCGCTCTTTTCTGCAGAACCATGGTCCCCAGCGCTCTTCCGGTGGCCTGGACCGCTGCAACGAGTGGCTCCATAGGAGGCATACGGAGGAGACCCAGGCACTCCATCGCCTCACAGTCGGGGGACAAGACCCCGGAAATCGGGCTCTGGCTGGGAAGACGGGAAGAAGTTGCTTTGCTGCGCTCTTGGCCAAGGGCAATTTCTTCCCCTCATAGCGTGACCGGACGGTCTCAGCTACGACAGCAGGCCAGGGGATGCCCAACTGGGCAGCAGCGCGTTTGCACACTTCGAGCATGTCCGGGAGAGGGAGAAGCTGGTGTGCTACACTCGTCTCCATCCCGAGAGGCGACCTTTGCAGCCCGGGTCGGAGTGATGAAGATGTCGTCCTCTTCTTCATTCTCTGATATAAGGAGTTCCAAGGCGCCATTGTCATCTTTCCCATAGTCCAATTCCGGGACGTCTTTCTCCAGCGGGGGAGAAAGATTTGGCGCTAGCCTCCGTTGCCACCACCGCAGCGACCCCCACCTCCTTTTCACCGTCGACGGCGGCACCGTTGGAAGGGAGATAGGGGTCATGTGCAGACAGGCTAGCCTGGCGGGTTAGTCGTCTGCGGAGACTCTTCTTGGTGAACACAGCACATTGTGGACACAAGCCGGGGACATCGATAGCAGCCCGGGCGTGTTCCAGCACCAGACAGGATGAGCACACCTGTTGTTGATCCATGCACGATATATTATTCCCACAGCCACAGAGTCTAGCTCCGGAGTCTCCGTGCCCTCTGGTGTGAGGGGGTTTAGCCTCCATTCCGCGCGAGCGGGTGTGCAGGCAGGGAGTCCAGGCAGTTAGCTGGGAGATTAGCTGGTGTGCTAATGCTCGGCGCTCGAACAGCCGTGGTGAGGCGTCGAGAGCAGTGCTGACCGAGCCTTGGAGGGGCAGGAAACCACCGAGTTCGATGGGTTGTGACCGACAAAGCAGAAAAATATCCAAAGCTAGCAGCGCCTGGCGACAGGGGCTAAATAAGATCTGTCTGTGGACAGTTAAGCTAGCTAGCCCTGGACGCGAGATTTGCTCCGAGTGAGAAGAGGTGGTGCCGTCCGCATGAGCTATTTAAGGTAGGTGGGACTACCTATGGTGGATGGACACCTTTCACCAGCCAATCAGGATTGGCGTGAGGAGATAAATGCTTCTGAGGGCTGCAGCGAGGCGTGCATACCATAGTGAGACATCGAACGAAATATTATGAAAGAAAACTTTACTGGATTTCAACCCTATCTTATGGGCTGTGTTCAAATTAATCTTACGGTTAGAGAAAAAACTGAACTGTAGTTTATTCGCCAGTCTAGTCACTCTTATAGGATATTCACTATTATCCTGATATTCACGATTATCCTGATAACTCACCATGATACAGGACCTTATCGCTGATAAAATTGTACATCTGTAAAAATGTGTACCGTAATTTCCGGACTATAAGCCGCTACTTTTTCCCCTCGTTCTGGTCCCTGAGGCTTATACAACGGTGCGGCTTTTCTACGGCTTACGGTAACCAGGGGCCGCACTACCGAGGATGCGCAAGACCGAGGCAGACATCTGGCGCCAGGTAACGAGAGCAAAACAAAGAGTAGGAGAGCTTCAGCGACAGTTTGCGCGAAGGAAGTGTTCATGCAAACACCCTCAACATGGAAAACAAACGGAGAAGTGCATATGATGCTGCTTTTAAGTTTAAAGAAAAAAAAAAAATACAGACATACTCGATAGACTCAACTGACTTGGTTTCATCAACTGTCACCTGGCTTCCACAGGGGTGAAGATCATTTTGGAGTCTCTTCCTCGCTCCGAGTCTTCCCTGCTGTCTGTTAAGCTGGGTGGTTTGTTCTTGAGGGACTTGACTACTCAGGGCACCATCTTCCCTGTCTTGGTGTCTCCTAAAACCGTAAGTAGTGATTGACCGGTTGGGAGGCTTCTCAAGAGAATTGCAGCTCCTCAAATACATCATATTCATATTATTTCTACTGTATGTTGTCATGCTTCTCGCGTTTCCAACACCTGTCATTTGTTGTAGGATAAAGTTGTTGTTGCCATTAACCAACCGTCAGGCCAGCCCAGCAGTACTTCTGGTAAGGTTTTTGGTTTCTTCCTTTTTTTCAATTCAAACAATATTAGATAATACTTTCTCTGAACTTGTGACATTGTGACTATCTCAGTTGCTTTCGGATTTAATTATTAAAGCTGTCAGTGTACCAATCTGGATTTATATGGGCTATTATATATTTGAACATAGGTAAACTAGTTCACACACCATTTCTGACTTGCTAGTGGCGTTTGTAACAGTATGTTACAATATGGGCAGTTTAGTCGACATTCTTTGAGGGTTCCATTTTTCTGATCTATGGGTATTTTTCTTTTTCTAAACATTATTTGTGATGCTTTTTCATCACTACGCTTTGCTGTAGTGTAACTGCCCAGTCTCCCCCACAGGGAAGCCACCCCACACTAAACTCCGATATCATCCTCAGGTTTTACCTGTTAGACTTTACTTTAGTGCCTTTAAATATAATCTGAAACTCAGTCTCTTACAACATTGCCAATATCCTGGCACCACTAGTAGACAACACCCCACACTACATCCAAAACTCCATAGACTTTGTGAACAAAGTCTGAGACTTAAAAATCGATCCAGTTAAAACCATGGTATCCTACAACGTGACTTTTCTTGTTCACCTGTAATCCAACCATGGAGGCTCTGGCCACAGTAAGAGAGTGGCTCACACAGGACAACTCCTTACATAACCTAACAAATCTCAAACCAGACCACATTTGCCAACTTCTGGATTTGTGCATGAACAGAACATATTTCCAGTTTAATGGCATTTTTTACAAACAAAAACACGGCTGTGCCATGGGTTCATCAGTATCCCCTATCGTGGCAAATCTATACATGGAGGAGGTAGAGGACAAGGCCTTGAACTCCTTGAAAGGAATAACACCAAGCCAAAGAGGTGCAACTTTTACCAAACATATAACTCAGTGGACAGAAACATCAAATTCACCAGAGAAGAAGTCAAGGACAACAGTTTGCCTTTCTTAGACTGTGACGTCCATATGGAGAATGACAGGAGCATCCACATTGGGGTATACAGAAAACCCACGCACAGATCAATATCAGTGAAACTCAGGAGGAACAAACACTGCATCCCTAGGTATTTCAAACCCAGTAACACACTCGGACAGAGACTAGTACATCCCAAGGACAGATCACCACACACCCACAAAAGCAATCTGGTTTATGCTGTCCAATGCAGCGAAGATCTCTACATTGGAGAAACAAAACAACCACTGCATAAACGCATGGCCCAACACAGGAGAGCTAACTCCTCAGGCCTGGACTCTGCTGTCCATTTACATGTCAAGGAAAAAGCCCACTCCTTTGATGACAACAATGTCCCAATCCTGGACAGAGAGGACAGATGGTTTGAAAGAGGAGTAAAAGAAGCCGTCTATGTAAAAGTAGAGAATCCATCGCTAAACAGAGGAGAAGGTCACTTATCTCCACTTTACAATGCTGCCCTTTCATCTCTTCCCAGGAGATTCAACAATCTAACCTCAAAGAACAACAAATGGCCTCCTGTCACTTCAACGACATTTGGAGCACAAAGGGTTCCAGTGACATCATCGGCCTTGTGCTGGTCCTTTACCACCCTGCTCGCCAGACTTAACATTCTCCTTAAATGGAAACCTGTTTCTCCAACGCATAATGGTTGGATACGTGAAATTTTACAATGTCTAAGGTTAGAAATTTTAAGGTTTTCACAGAGGGGATTTTTGACAGCATTCTATAAAGTTTGGGACCCACTGCTGGCTCATAATAATAGTCTTGATAGTGATGATTATGCTGAGGACACCTCCTAGTGCCTGGAAGGTGAGACCCCCCCTCTTTTTTTTCATTTATATTTTTCCTTTTTTTTAATTTTTATTCCTCCTTGAATTATTTCATTTGTTTTTACTTTTAGTTTTATGTCCATGAAAATCATGAACAGGATTTGTGACAAAGCGCACCCCTGGCGGAGGCCAACCCCCCACGGGAACGAATCCGACTTACTGCCGAGGATCCGGACACAGCTCTCGCTTTGGGTGTACAGAGATTGGATGGCCCACAGAAGTGACCCCCTCACCCCATACTCCCGCAGCACCTCCCACAGTATCTCCCGAGGGACCTGGTCATATGCCTTCTCCAGATTCAAAAAACACATGTAGACTGGATGGGCATACTCCCAAGCCCCCTGAAGGATCCTTGCGAGAGTGAAGAGCTGGTCCGTTCTTCCACATCCAGGACAGAATCCACATTGTTCCTCTTCAATCTGAGGTTTGACTATAGGACGAACCCTCCTTTCCAGCACCTTGGAGTAGACTTTACCAGGGGGGCTGAGTAGTGTGATACCCCTGTAATTGGCACACAGCCTCTGGTCCCCCTTTTTAAACAGAGGCACCACCACCCTAGTCTGCCACTCCCTTGGCACTGTCCCAGACTTCCACGCAATGTTGAACAGACGTGTCAACCAAGACAGCCCCTCCGAACCCAAAGCTTTCAGCATTTCTGGACGAATCTCATCAATCCCTGGGGCTTTGCCACTGTGGAGTTTTTTTGACTACCTTAGTGACTTCCGCCAGGGATATTGACAATGATTCCCCATCAGCCTCCAGCTCTGCCTCTACAAAAGAGGGCATGTTAGTCGGATTAAGGAGTTCCTCAAAGTGCTCCTTCCACCGCCCGACTACCTCATCAGCTGAGGTCACCAGCGTCCCGTCCTTACTGTAAACAGCTTGGACGGTTCCCCGTTTCCCCCTCCTGAGATGTCGAATGGTTTTCCAGAAGCACCTTGGTGCCGCCCCGAAAGTCCTTCTCCATGACTTCTCCAAACTCCTCCCACACCCGCTGCTTTGCCTCTGACACAGCAGAGGCTGCAGCCCTTCTGGCCTGGTGGTACCTTGCAACTGCCTCCGGAGTCTTCTGGAATAACATATCCCGGAAGGCCTCCTTCTTCAGTCGGACAGCTTCCCTGACCACCGGTGTCCACCACCGCGTTCGACACTTACCGCCCCTTGAGGCACATAAGACCTTGAGGCCACAGCTCACCGCTGCAGCTTCAGCAATGGAAGCTTTGAACTTTGCCCACTCCGGTTCAATGCCTCCAACCTCCACAGGGATGCCAGGAGTGACCAAAACATTCCTCCGGGCAGGGTCTCTCTTCCTCGTTTGTCCATTGAGTCTTTGTGAACCATTCTTTGTCCGGCCCCTCGCCTGAGACCACTTTGCCATGGGAGACCCTACCAGGAGCACTAGGCTCCAGACAACACAGCCCTCAGGTTCACAGGAACACACAAACCTCTCCACCATGATAAGGTGATGGTTCCCGGAGAGGAAGAGCCTGTTTGAGGGTTTGAAATATATCAGACCAAAATTCAGCAAGATTCGGGCACGTCCAGAACATGTGTGCGGGGTCGTCTGGGGACTGCTTTCAATGGTTACAAGCATCACTTTGTCAAGGGTATATCTTAGCCAATTTATCTTTGGTTAAATGGACTCTATGAAGCACCCTCCACTGTAATAGGCTGTGCCTGGTGCAAATGGCCGGTTTGGAAAATGTGGGAATTGCTTTTGGATAAAATATCTCATTTGAAGGTACCGAAAAAAGTGGCAATTAAGCAGGCTGTATTTGTCCGACATAGAATAGAAAAGGCGTAAAAACACCTTCGTCATACAGGTCATTAAGCGTTTTGAGGCCCTTATCTGACCATATGCGAAATGTAGGGTCGGTGCAGGAAGGGAGAAACGCATAGTTATTCCAAACTGGGGCAAGGGTTGAAGTACTTTGCAAGCCGTGCTGCTTCCTGAACTTGATCCAGATTTTAATGGTATTGGTGATGACAGGATTAGGTTATGGGCAATTATTGGGAGATGTGAGCAAATTGTAGAATGCAAAGAGCAGGAAGAAGATGTTATCTCAGTATGAGCCCAGGGTTTGCAGTCGTCAGCAACTTCACCGCGGAGCCAATATAAAAGTTTATTAATGTTGTAGGCCCTTAAGTAGGGGCGGAAATTAGGGAGTGCAAGGCCTGCAAGGGATAGGGGGAGGGCCGCCCATCTAGATAAGTCTGACTTGCATTTGTCTAATAGCGGCTGGAAGTTCTATTGAAATGGGGCCCTAAAGGAGCTGGTGATAAACAACCCCAAATACTTGAACCCCTTGTCAGCTGTTGTAAAGGGAAAAATGGATTGTGGGAGTGATAGAATAGACTAGAAATACTTTATTGATCCCAAGCTGGGAAAATGCAGCAAGTAGCAACTTTTCTGAATATTCAATTTATACCATGATAAAGCTAAGATATCAGCACCCCCCCCCCCCCCCCCTTTGTTTGTAATAAACAAGATAAGGTCATCAGCATATCTGGCTGTTAAGTCTGGAAGTAATGTCCTTTCAGAATATGATTTCCTAGTCCAAGCCGGTCCAAACCTCGTATTTCTACAACGCCGCAGTGACGTGTTCCCAATTGTGGCAACAGATCTGAGTTTTTAAAATACAACGTAATCGTCATTTTACCTCTTCTTATGGATGAAAAATGGGGATCTGAAATTCCCAGCTTTGATGCATATGTTTTTACTATTTGTGCTAATTTGGATAGAATAAGTGGCTCATCCCTGCGTCAGCTGATTTGAGATGTGTTTCCTGCAGGAACATCACATCCCCCTTAACGTGATTTAACTGTGTCAAGACCTTACCGATTTTGATCGCGTTGTTCATGACCATTTATTCAAGGAAACTATACACACTCCAGGACCTTGCTTTACAGCATTAGCCATAGGAACAATACTAATAAGTTAGAATGACACTGCATGGTCTAAAGTATTCTGTAGTGAAGTGGAGGAAGAGAGTGGGTAGGAAGAATAAAACAGAACACAAAAAGAAAAAAAGGGAATTAAACAATAACATTGTGACCAATCTGAGTGCTACTCCCATAGCAAAAAACATAATCTGAGCTCTCCAGCTCGCAGCTAACAGCTATACTAATCTGCCGAGGGCACCAAGGAGTCTTAAGGTAGGCAAGCCTTGAAAATATTTCTCTACATCAAATAAGATTAATAGAATGCCTGCTTATATGTAATCATATGTATAGGCTGTATTGATGTAGGTCCCCACTATACATTAGTTTATGACCAGTGTCAGGCTTTAATAGAACCCTTTGACTAAAGGAATAACACAAAATAAGAATACTTCAGATATTTCTGCCGTTTGGTGATAAAAATTTAAATTAAAATAAATCTCTATAATAATTAACTGAAATCCACATGTAGACGAGCTTCCAGTACATGGCACGAGAGCCGTCAAGGATAGTCTGAATTCACATAATAGTGGAAGCAGGCACAAAAAAAGATGAAAAAACATGAATTCAAACACATCAAAAAACATCGGATCATGTCCGTAATGTGTTGAAATGGCCGCTTAGCGATTTCTGTTCAAAACTCTTAACAGATAATCAACCACCCCGTCAGGACTGTAATTACAAATACCGCATTCCAATAATTAACTCTGGCCTGTCCGGGGCTGGTTAAAGATATAACCTGATTAAGCTGGTTAAGCTAACCTGTAACAGCTATACAGTTGGCATCACATCAACACCCGGTTATGCAGATAGCATGACAGCGGCTCATCCCGTCTCTTCCGCGTGGGTGGATGTTGTGAAGTCTTAAGCCTCAGTCACCGAAGAGGGCCTCCCTCCATCCTTCATCATGATGACAAGCCTGGCAGGGAACGACAATGCAAGTTTAAAGCCCAGGTTGTAAAGCTCCAACAACCTCAGTATTTCTGGCATTGTTCCACCACCTGCGGCGCGTAGTCCCCATAGATGGAGACGGGAGAGCCCCTGTACTATAGCTTGCCTCTCCTGGCCCGGGCCTCGCTCGCGTATGATCTTCTTCTTCACCTGGTACCTGTGCAGCCTGATAATGAATGGCCGTGTTGTCTGCCCTGGCTTCAGCTTCTGGGATAGTGTGCGGTAAGACCCGTTCACATTCTGGCGATGATTCCAGGACGCATTTGTCGAAAACTTCCATGAGCAGCTCTGCAAGGAAGGCTGTTGACCGTGCCCCTCCCCTGATTCAGGTAGGCCGACAACTCTGATGTTGATGATTCAGCTGGCTCCGGGACTCCAGGTCGCTAGCTTTGGCTAAGAGCTTAGTGTTGCTCGTCGCTAGCTTGGTACAGGAGTCCTCCAGTGCCTGTAGGCTCATGTCTTGTAAGTTTGCATTTACCTTGAGGGAGCCTATCTTCTGAGAGTAGGACATGGTCCAGCTTTGCTTCGAACGTTGAAATGGAAGCTTTAAAACCACCGCAGAGCGCTTTGCGTAGCTCTAACAGAACGATGGCTGCCATGCTGAACTAACTTTTGCCCCCTGGTCTTTTACAGCATGACTGGTCGTATACGTCGACATACGTATTTCGATGTTGTGTCTGTCAAACAAGACAAATATTACTATTTGCTGTGACTTTCAGGGTCCTGAAACATGAAATTATCAAAAGTTGTGTGAGTGAGACTCAACACACCTACTCCATCTCAGCCAAACCGGATGTCACACCTTATTTTAAGACCCACACATCCATGGGCGCAAAGATGGTAGCAAGTTGCTACTTACACAGTCACTGGCCACCAGTGTGGGCAGGGTTACTTTTAAAATGTATTCCCCGACAGATTACTGATTACATGTCCTAAAATGTAATCTGTCATGTATTCCCTTGTATTACTCAAGTAAAGTAATATATTCTTATTATTCTTATTATGTAATGTATTGTAGTAATGTATGTGTTGCTATGGCGCCATACTAGGTGGCAGCCTGTAACAGCAGCTCCCGTGGGTTTTTAAGTTTTTAAGTTTTTAAAAAGTTTTTGTTGTGTTTGTGTTCTGGTTTTTGCTCAACTTTTGGCGATTCTTCTCCGGAGAATGGGAGAGGACGAACACCTTTCTTTTTTTTTTCTTTTTTTTTAACTTTCACGGCACTTTTTGTGTTGTTTTTGTTTTTGTGATGGTTTTGCTAACCCTAGCAACGGAGGGCCAGGATCGCATCACTGAGCGCATTGTTTACACACGCGACCCGCTGATTGCGCTGTGTGAACCTGTACTGCTGCCCGAAGCTAGACCTGAGGTCCTGAAGGAGCTGCAGAGGAGACGCCGTGGCTGCAGAGCTGGAGTGAAACGGAGGGTGAAGGGGAGGAGACACAGACCGGCTGTACCGGCGATCGTCATGGGAAACATGAGGTCTCTGGGGAACAAGGGGCTCGCCGCGCTGATAAAGGATCAGAGGGAATATCTTGAGTGCAGTGTGTTGTGTTTCACGAAGACATGGCTTCGCTCACACATCCTGGACCACAGCGTGGCGATTCCCGGTTTCAGCACTGTTCGGGCGGGCAGGGACGTGACGAGCAGCGGAAAGAAAAAAGGAGGAGGGATTGCACTGTACGTGAGTGAGAAGTGGTGTGGTCCCGGACACATTCATGTGAAGAAACGTCTCTGTACTCCGGACATTGAACTGTTGACTGTGGGGATGAGGCCTTATTATTTGCCCCGGGGATTCATTATCGGTGTGTACATTCCTCCTTCAGCTGATGCAGCGCTGGCCTGTGACGTCATCCACTCCGCTGTTGCCCAGATACAGACGCTGCATCCTAACATTCCCTCTCTCTACTGTTTTTGTTGTTGTTGTTTTGTTTTGTATATATTATTATTGTTATAGTATATTTTGCATATTTTGTTGTATATATTATTGTTTATTGTTTATAGCACACTGTGCACTGTATATATACACTATGTATTTATTGGATTCTATTTATGTTATGTACAAAGTTTTTATTTGCTGACCCACTACTGCTGTTACAAAATAATTTCCCAGTCTGGGATCATTAAAGTCATTCTATTCTATTCTAAATAGTTCTGGAATACTTTTAGCATACTTCAATGGTCTAGTTGAACATGTTTATATGGTACATTGTTTTTAGTTCACACTTGTGTAGGTACTCTGGGTTAACTGGATCAAATGTGTGACTATCAAATTAAATATAAAAAGAAAAAATTCCTTGAATCATGTTCAGTTTGAGATTAAGTATTAATAAAATGATCGTTAATTAAGTAAATATTAGCTCCCACCAATAATTACCAAAGATAATAATACAAATTACTCTAGTTATAATATAAAAGTCTCATTAAATATATTAAACTACTAATTAAGGGTTGAACACCGAGAAATGTAATAGTTTACTCAGTTGAAAGATTAAAAAGTTATTTTCTTAGTAGAGGCTGGCTCACTCAGTTTTGTATAATATTAAATAAACAGACATATTTTAAACACAAACATTTATTAACAAATTAATAAATGCACAAACAAAACACAATAAACTAAAGCTAAACAACAAATGTGTTTGTGTGTGCGTGTGTTAATGAGACAAGGAGGAGGGGTGTATGGCTTGGACCCCTTCAGAGATTGTGGAGCATTGCTAACAAAACCTTTCAACTTAACTGAATCAACGCAATCACACAATCATCAGTCGTGACAAAGTCACAGTTCTGTGCTTAGCCGTTCATAAAGTCTTATAACGTGTAATAATGCCCAGTTGTTGGTTAGTCACCAGTCCATGAGATGGGAAAGATAATTGGGTTGCTTCGATGCCAGTGTCTGGTCCTTGTGAAAGAAGCTGGTTGAGAGAGGTTCTTGTCCCTGTTGTTGCTCTTAGACAAAGAAAGGAAAAAGATCACTCTTTGTTCTGCTCAGTTGGGTTCGTAACCGGTTGGTTAACCTGGCTGATGATCCTACTCAATACAGTGCCTAGGTGCAGCAGGCAGCTGGTCCCTGGATCCAGCAGAAGAGAGTCGAGTCGAGTGAGGAGATTCGAAGAAAGAGGATCCAAGAAGAGAGGATCCAAGAAAGAGAATGAGCAGGAGGCTGTCCTACAGTTTTTTAGACATGATGGTGATGTCATCACCAGAGGTCAGGTCAGCCAATAGGCTGACAGTTTGGGGTCCCACCTGGGTGTGACCTGTAGGGGGAGAGTTGCATGGCAGTTCTTTGTCTGTGACCATGCGCTCAGGACAAAGGCTACCAGGCTCTTGGGCCTAGTCTTTTCGTTTGTTTAATGTCCTCCCGCTCTGCCACCGTCACCAGCGAGTCCATCCTAATGCCGGCCACCGAGTCGGCCCGTCTGATCAGTTTATCCAGTCTGGAAGGGGTGCCGCAGCAGACCACAGTGTAGAAGAGGACACTGATGACCACAGACTGGTAAAACTTCAACAGCAGTTTGCTGCAGATGTTGAAGGACCGCAGTCTCCTCAGGAAGTACAACCTGCTTTGTGTCTTCCTGTACAGGTGGCTGGTGTGTGTTGTCCAGTCCAGTTTATTATTATTTGTATGAGTCCACAGCCTCCACCTCAGCTCCCTCTAGCAGGACTGGTCGTGGTCTTGGCCTGGACCCCCCAAAATCAATGACCAGCTCCTTCGTCTTGGTTAGTGTGGCACCAGAGAGCAAAGTCCCCCACCAGACTCCGATTCTCCTCCTCTCTGTCACCCCTGTTACATCCCACGATGGCTATGTCATCTGCGTACTTCTGTATGTGACACAGCTTCGAGTGGGAGGTGTACAGGGTGAAGAGAAGTGGGGTCAGCACTGTGCCCTGTGGGGCTCCAGTACATTAGCTCAAGTTAGCTCCACCACCCGGGAGCTAGGCTAACAGAACACGTCACTAGATAAGCGGGAGTGGGAGCGGGAGTCCCGTGTCTCTAGCGGAGATTACACCGGCTCAGCGAGTTCCTGGTTGATTCAATACGGAAGTGCCAAAAACTGCAGTTCTCTGAGTGGCCTGTGGTTTGCACAATAAAGCAATTTCTGATTGACCCTCATGTTAAATAGGCTGTTTATCACAGCATAATAAAACCTATTTAAGGCTTGTTACAAAAAAACATTCTAGTCTGCATGCTTAGGTCATATCTCCAAGAAACAACACTTAGGAGAGTGAATTTTTTTTGTACCAGCCTAGTTTTTATTTTATTGGAGGTTAATGCTTATAAATAATTAGGGGCACGGCCTCTTGAGTGACAGCTAGCCCCCGGTCGTCACTTCTCCTTGGAGGCTAGTTGTCAGGATTAGCATGCTAACTCTGTCATCTCAACATGGACTGCGCTCATTCTTGCGGTGGTGTTTCTATAAGTGACAAGATTGTTTGCTCTTCGATCAACTGTACAAACAGATGGTTTATGAACACACCGTGTAAATGTTAGCTCTGTTATGCTAATTAAATAGCCGCACCATGACTTACAATACAGCCTACTATCGATGGCACATACACTAGATGCTAATCTGGAGTACCAGGAGGATTCAGGCCGTGAGGGTCAGTGTTTTACAGTCTATGGGCATGGTACTGTGTGTAATATCAGTTTAAATCATATATCATAAATGCTGGCTGCCTGCACTTTACTCCCAGAGCCAGTGTAATCTCTGCTAGAGACTCGACCTGCCGAGCCGGTGTACTCTCCGCTAGAGACACGGGAGTGCCTGCACTTGACTCGCTGAGCCAGTGTTATCTCCACTAGAGACATGGGACTCCCACTCCCGTTGGTCAGCCAGACGGACGTATCTCCCTCCCCCCAACGTCACATCAATGCCCTTTTTTGTTAAGAGAAAATGAGAAGTCAAAGTCTGACAAGATGTCGGCTCCCAGAGGCGAGTACGATTGGATCAAGTTGAGAAAATGGGTGGTGGTGAGGCTACGTCCATTTTTATATAAAGTCTATGAGTGTTACAACCGTCCCTGGACCTTCAGCCATGTTTTGACCTCATGTGGCCTAGCTTGACTGCTACTCTGGCAGATGTTAGAGATTTTTATTTCTAGCTTACAAAACAGTGATTCTAAAAATATATGTTTTGATTTTCATGATATTTAATATCAGTACAGTATCCAAAAATGATACTGATAAAATTTTTAATGTCAAAAACACACTTTACAACCATCCCGTGTTACAACTGTACCTTATCTCCCCTACTACCAAAATGTATGTTTTCAAAGGTTGCAGTAATGTAGTGCGCACTACAACCATATCCGCCACAATAGATATGAGTTGTGGCCTGAAAATCATCGGTAAGAAGTTTGTGAATCTGACGAGAAAGGCTGAGCACAGCTGCTGCTGTTAGAGAAACACAGCAGGGAAACCACAGGAGGGCTAACACTGGTGCCCACTGATGACAGTACCCGGGGCAGCTGCTGTTTGCTGTTCTACTCATAAGCGAGGACCGGAGAAGTAGATCTGCTCCTATCCGGAGCAGTTAGCCATTACCGGGGTCGACTGCAGTTTAAGACGATGGAGTGTTTTCCGACTCTGCCGGCGAGAGGCCCCACACACACACACACACACGCACACACACACACACACACACACAGCCACCGTAGCGGCTTGCTTCCACGGCCCCACCTGCGTGTTGCAGTAAAGTAATCTGTAATATGTTCTTTTTTAAGAAAGTAACTGTATTCTGAATACACCAATTTAAACTTTGACTATAACGGAATAAAGTTACTTGTATTTTGTATTTTAAATACGTAACGCCGTTAGAAGTAACCCTGCTGGCCACTTTGCGGCAGGTGGAAGATATAGTTTTGTTTACAAAATACAACATATCTGTACAGTATGGATGTGGGAATAATGGGACAGACCGTATGAGTAAAAAGGCACCATACTCCCACCAGATTTCGCTGACAAGATTGTTGCTTATACATAAAAAAATGTTTGTGTGTGTTGTCAGGATTCAATGCAGAGTGCTCATCATCACCAGTGTTTGAAATGATTTATGAGCGTAACCCTGTGAGATGTAAGTTTGAGAGGAGGCTGGAAGTAAACACTTGTCCATTGAACATCATCTTCAACCCACAAGCAATCAAAAAAGTGACCGAGTTCTTCTATAAAGGAAGAGTTCATACGTCAGGTAAGTACTGAAATCTGGCCTTTTTTTAGTGCATAGATGTTTTATAAATATGGTTATCTAGACTATACCCAAAAGCAGTTTCAGTCAAAAGCAACTGGATTTAATTATTTGTCTAGGAAGACGTTTCACCTCTCATCCAAGAGGCTTCATCAGTTCATGTACGCATCTGACCAGGCTGGGACTGGTCCAACTATCTGGTATGGAGATCCAGGTATTTAACCTTTCACAAGGCCGATGATGTCACTGGAACTCTTTGAGTTCCAAGTGCCAACGACCGTCGTTAGAGTGACAGTCATTTGTGGGAAGTTGGTTTCGACTTTGTTAGTGCTCTATTGGGTGTTAACGAGAGCAGTTGGAGTCACAGGAGGCCATTTATGAACAGTTGTTCTTTGAGGTTAGATTGTTGAATCTCCTGGGAAGGGATGAAAGGGCAGCATTGGAAATTGGAGATAAGTGGTGCCTCAGACCTCCTCCTCTGTTTAGCGATAGTTTCTCTACTTTTACATAGACCGCTTCTTTTACTCCTCTTTCAAACCATCTGTCCTCTCTGTCCATGATGTTGACATTGTTGTCATCAAACGATTGGGCTTTCTCCTTGAGATGTAAATGGACAGCAGAGTTCAGGCCTGAGGAGTTAGCTCTCCCTTGTTGGGCCATGTGTTTATGCCATGGTTGTTTTGTTCCTCCAATGTAGAGATCTTTGCACTCATCGTTGCATTGGACAGCATAAACCAGATTGCTTTTGTGAGTCTGAGGTGTTCTGTCCTTGGGATGTACTAGTCTCTGTCTGAATGTGTTACTGGGTTTGAAATACACAGGGATGCAGTGTTTGTTGAAGATCCTCCTGAGTTTCACTGATACCCCAGCCACATACGGGATGACTGTGTTGTTTATCTTGTTTTTCTTTTCTTTTTCAACCACTTTGGTTTTCTTTCTCGAAGCAGCTGCCTTTTTCACAAAGGTCCAGCTAGGGTTGCCCCAGGTTGTGATAACACAAAGCTGAAAACGTATCCACAAGCTCACATGCCCAAGGGGAAGAACGCACACATCTGAGAGGCGCCCTCACAACTTGCTGTCCAATGCACCGGACAGCAGATGAACAGACAGCAAATGAAAGATGACAGCAGATGAAAGGGCAGCATTAATAATTTCATCCCCTTCCCAGGAGATTCACCAATCTAACCTCAAAGAACAACTGTTCACAAGTGGCCTACTGTGACTCAAACGGCTGTCGTAGAGCACTAACGAAGTCGAAACCAACTTCCCACTAACGACGGCCGTTGGAACGAGCACAAAGGGCTCCAGTGACGACATCTGATTTGTGAAAGGTTAAATACCTGGATCTCCACATACGATTGTTGGACAAATTCGCCTGGTGAGATGTGTACATGAACTGATGAAGTCTCTAGGATGAGAGGTGAAACGTCTTCCTAGACAAATAACCAAGTCCAGTTGCTTTTAACTGAAATTGCTTTTGGGGATAATGATGACCTGGACAAATGAGAACATTCACAGGTTTATTTAGGCTGTTGAAATTCAAGTTTCACATTGTAGGTGGACATGGCCACCTTATAGAAATTAAAGTTAGAGGTAGGAATGTTTAAACATACTGCATACTCTTTGATTATTTATTTATTTTTTTAAGTCTAAAAAGCATTGTCAGACTGTGTTTGTGTGGGTTTCCTCTTAATTCTCCTACTATCAAAAGATGTATGAAAAAAATGGAGTCTGGGACTGAAGTCTGGAAAAGTTTTATCTTTTTCCCTGACATTGTGACATGCCGATCTGATTACTTCAAAGTTAACATGCGGTTTAATCATTTCTAAGATGAGGCAGGGCACCTCCTTTCTATGGATCCCTCATTGTGTCAATCAAGAAAAAAATAGCCATGTAGTAAACTGATTAAACAGATTAATAAACTGATTAAACAGATTACTAAACTCAGGGAACAGATTTTGTGTTCTTCTACACAGCAGCGTTGAAGTGGACCAGACGTGTCTCCCCAAGGATTTAAGCTCCTAATTTTGATATTATAACTTGTTACAACACATGGGTAAGATCCAGAGGGATATGACTGTTGGTAGTTGTAATTGGTTTTGTTCAAAAGTGCCAAATTTTATCTTTATGGCTTATTGTTGTTGCCATGGCTACGGTAAACATTCAGGTAACATTAGTAGGCTAAATTTACATAAAAAGAGTGTGATCGTTATATGAATAAAATACAGAATGACAACCCATACTTATACTTTTTGACATATGATAAGCTATGATATCTCAGGGTACCTCTAATGCACTGCTGGAAATCACAGATTATAAGCAAATTTTACTCTTAGAATTCACTGTTAAAATATGCCATACTGTAGGTCACATTATTAAATGCACTTGCATACTAAAGGCAGTTATAGCACTGACTCAATGACAACAGATTGAGCGGCCCACAGGCTAGCATACGTGGACTGCACAGTGTCATTGTGGCAAAAATGACAGACCCGGATGAACCTCTCTTTAAAGCCTGTGAAACTTTAGTTGATAGAATACCGTTTCACTATTTTTACTTGTGCAAACAATCTTCTCTCTGAATGTAAAAGTAAACGTTATTTTAAACTCTGTACAACTAGTATAATTTATTTCTGATACTTTTGTAACTTTGATCCTCAGGTTTTGGCTATCAGTCAGAGCTGGAGCTGAGAGTGGCAGAGGCTGCTAGAAGGCAGTACAACAAGCTGAAGATGCAGACCAAGGCAGAGATCCGACAAACCATTGATCAGCTACTCGTGGGAGAGTTTATTGTAAGACAGAATAGCTGAATGGTGACCTGAAATAATTGACAGTTGAATCATTTGTTAATGCAACTGATGTGTTTGCTTTGTAGGAAAACAGTAAGCGCTGGACCATGAGACTGGATATATGTGCACCCCAGGTGATCTTTCCTGATGACTTCCAGTCAGAGGACCCGATGCTTGTAGTTGTGGATTTAGGGAGGATTCTCCTCACAAACTCTCAAGGTAAGACAACCAGTTTACCAAATAAAAATTAAAAGGGATACACCTGAAAATCTTCATTATTTTGCCTAATGAGGTTTCTAAGACAGCTCATACCTGTTATTTGTATTCTTCTAAGATGACACAAAGGCCAGCTCAAAAGCTTCTCAACCTGATAGGGAAGACATGAGTGATGATGAGTACCAGACGCCCCTTGCAACCCCGCCAGAGTCTCCACCCCCGGAACTAGACATGCCTATGAAAGAACAGGTCAAAAGCCCAGAACTTCCCAGTCTCAGATCCCCTGAAAGTGCACAGGCCTATAGCAGAAAGCTTTATGAGAAATACTCCTTGTCCTTTAAAGACCTTCAGATAATGGTTGGTCGCTATAAGGACAACTGGAAACACCTTCAAGAGAGTGAGGTAGGGCCTACTCATGTAGTGGAAAAGTTTAATGTGCTGCTGCAGCTTGAGCAGAGACTGCGCTACACATCAGACCCCCAGCTCCCTGGGGCTGTGCTGTCAGGAACTCTACCAGACCTCAAGGTCCATATAAACCTTGAGAAGATGACCGCCCTAAGGAGTTGTCTGGCTAGGCTAAGCAGTCCATCTGTGAGTGAAGGGGACAAAAACCAAGAGAGATGCCAAAATATAAGGTCTACTGACCCCCTTACCCTCCGCCATGACAAGATCTTTCACAGAGAGGACAGCTCCTGGAAGCTGCAGGGCTCAGCCAAGAACCTTACCCAGAGTGTAATGACTTTGGAGCAGCACACACGGGAAGTCCTGGTGGAATCCCGGCTACTTTTAGCTGAATTCAATATCAACTACATGCAGCTTGGTGTGGAAAGCAATGGACGCTACATATCCGTTCTCAAGGTATTTGGCACAAATGCTCATTTTGTCAAGCGGCCTTATGATGCTCAAGTCTCTCTGACTGTCCATGGTCTTTTGCTGGTGGACACCTTACAGACCTATGGCTCAGACTTTGACCTCCTTGTGGCTTCTCATAAGAATCTCAGTTTTGACATTCCTACGGGCAGCCTCCGAGAGAGCCAGCCTTCGTCCCCTGTGTCGTCTGATGGTAGGTCTCCAGAGCATCAGGGCCATCATTCTGAGTTATCCATAAGTAATATCTCCCCCTTCAGTTCCTTTCTCAGAGACCAGGAGGCCCTAATTAAGCTTGAATACCAGTTTGTGAGCTCAGACTGCCCCTCCATGAACCTGGACAGCTCTCTTCAGGTGACAAGCATGCAGGTCAATAGCTTGGACATCATTCTCAACCCTGAGACCATGGTGGAGCTGCTCAAATTTCTCCAGAAGTCTTTCCCCAAAGAAGAAAGCATGTGGCCATCGTCAGTGCAACAAAATACAACACAGCCTTGCGGTGAGGAAGAGGAGGGGACATATCAGGCCACCTATGACCAGAACAAAGAGCTTACCGTGGAGATACACCGTCTTAACCTGCTTCTCCTACGGACTGTTTCCACTGGCACTGTCCTGAGTGCTGAGAAGAAAGGGCTGAAGATTGCTACTGCCAGCATCACCGACACCAAGATCAATGTGTCGATGGGCTGCCGTATGGACATCAATGGTTCACTTGGGTCCATGCAGTTGGTGGACCTGACCCAGGAAGGAGGCCGAAGCCAGTTTGTGGTCAGCATTGGTACTGCTGACAGCCCCTCAACTCTTGGCGGATTAACATTCCTTGTGGACACAGGAGATTGCCCCTCAGAAGCTTTAAATTTTCGCCTTTTGGAGAAATCCCAAGGGGAGTGTTCCTTGCAACTTCAAATGGCATCCTTGCACTATAACCACTCAGCCAAGTTCCTGAAGGAGCTCAGTCTGTCTGCCAATGAGGTGGAAGACAATTTCCGCTCCATGCTGAAAAGTGCTGCCACCAAAGTGTCTACAGTTCTAGTCACCAAGACTGCAGAGTACAGCGGCATGGTTTCACTCTTTGAGACTCCTTCACGTAGAACTCGTACTCAGAGTCAGAGCTGGGCTTATCCATTTGAGGATGAGGAGGCTCTACCCATGGAGGAACCTGAATCCACCTTGGACACATTCTTGGTAAAGCTAACCCTTAATATCAGCATTGAATCACCAGTCGTGTCCGTTCCTCGTAAACCTGGACACCCTGAACTATTGGTCGGTCATCTGGGGAGTATTACAATCCAGAATTTTGTTACTGGGCAAGACTCTGAAGGAGAGAAGTTGCAGGTGTTGGTGAAAGAAATTCGACTGTATTCTGTCAACATGAGTCATTTAGTTTTGAAGAAGGCACCCAGAGGTGATAAGACTGGCAGCATGTCACCATCCTGCAATGGAAGCATCATTCAGGATGAACCACAGTTCACACGTCATGACTTCTTTGAATCCCTCAGTCGTGGAAAAGGTGAGAATGGTACAAATTTCTAAGGATAGTTGTATTGTCAGTGCTAGATTCTACGTGCTTAGTCATTTAATTAATGCAAGCATATATTTTACATGCAGTTTGTGACAAAAGCTTACATTTATTTTCTTCATCAGCTTTCCATATATTGAAAGACACCACTATACAGTTCACTTTGGAGAAAGTTCCCGTTGATCAAGACATTGCGTGTACCTTCCTCACGCCAGAGGAGTCCTGTAAGAGCACAGGGTTACTGAGAATTGAGGGAAGATTTGTCAACCCTGTTCAGGTATGCATCATATTAATACTGTAAATTATCATATGTAAGCCAGTACTTCATGTCTTTGTCTTTTTCGAGATCAAAGAAAAAGCGGTTCGCAATAAAGGTCCTGTAAAATAAATAAATAAAGGGAATTGGCTTTTCCATAATTGCTCGAAGTAAACTCAGTAAACCACAGCACTAATTCCATCAGTATAACAATTATGTTGTACTTTCACCACTCGGCTCTGTTACTGTTTTTAAAAGAAATACTTTTCTCATTCAGTGATAAATTCCAACCTAGTTTGCTATTCTTTCTATCACTGTTAAACCACAGTTATGAAAATCAACAGCTCCTCCAGATGTTTCTTAAAGACAAACAGGAAAGAGATAATTACCATGAAGCTAATAGAATAATATATATGTAGGAAGTGTTAAGTTTCATTTATGTTAAGGTAAAGTTATAATCCGTAAGATTTAAGATATGTTGTTTATCGCAGCCGCTTTGGCGGTAACATGTAACTGCAGAGAGTCTCTGGGACCTCATCTCCTTGGAAACCGAACAGTGTCAACTGTATGACGTTGGTAGATCACACTTGCACGATGCGGCGTGGTGCCTTCAAATGCTCCACACTGATAGGATATCCGAAGAGAGAAGGGGAACAACTTATAAAGCGTCAGTGACTGTGTGGCACATTTGATTTTAACGCGAGAAAGTCGCAGAAAAACAAATCATATCATATTTCTCAACAAAGCAGCAAGTGCTGTCATTAGTGGGTCATATGATCAATCACCATTGTTTAAACTCACTATGTGATAGACAGAAACTTAGCAGACAATTAACTAGATGAAAATCTTACCTTTAACACTCAATACAAAATTATACAGATAGCTCAACTGGAATTATTTTGAAAATGAAAATAATATTGTTGAAAACAGAAATTCATGAAATTCATATCAACGTAGTGTAAGTATTTATCGTATTAATCTAATGTACATTGTCCTGAATTAATAAAAAGAACACAAACATTGAGGAAGTGTTGAGCAAGTGTTGCATCAACAGCATCAGAATCAAAACAGGAGGCTTCTTACTGAATATACGAGGGAAATAGGAATAAAGACCTGTATCTAATATAATCTTGCATCAGACAAAGCTCTCGTTCTCCCTTTAGTGCAAATCAATTAAGACAGTATTTGAGCATTTAAATTGCAGTACAGTAGATTACAATGTAACTCAAAGTAACTTTGGATGTAGAAGCATGTATTTTAAAACGTATATTAATTCTAAGTCTATAGTAATAAGAGTAATTAGTAGTAATCAATATAACAGTAATTATACCTAGTTATGGCTTATTAGACCTAATTTTCTTACCATTTAATATGGCAGGACAGATGACCTTTATCATGCTTCTAAGTGCATGGAGTTCCGTGAGCTCACGTAATTCAAGTTAATTCAATTAAATAAATCTTTATTATGCCCAGAGAACTTTTCTGGTGCAGCGCTAAAAAAACAACATAGGGGAAATGTACTGTACATACGACAACAAAAAATTATCAACAACAAAGACACTGTACTGTAATGACAAAAATCACATTTTAGTATAATATCAGAAAGATTACTGAGTTGGGACACCCCTGTAATCTTAGAGCAGGTCTCCACCACTTTCTGCAGCTTTGCCTAACTCCTCACCTCCAAACCAGAAGATCAGGACAAAAGTTAATATTTATTCAATAAAAGATCGACACAATGTAACTGTCATAAATGTTTGTCCACATAAAAAGAGTCAAGCTTCCTCAGTAGAAACAGTTCCAGCCACTCACCACTACTTGCAGAGGTCTAATCAGCCAGAAACCGCGAAAATGTATTTGTGGGTGTGCAGGGCTTTATGTGGGGTTACTGGCTGTTTAAAATTGTATCAATATTTAACATTCTGGTTCTAGGTGTTCCTGTGCAAGCCTGTATATGAACAAGTCCTCCAGACACTGGATAATTTGTCCTTGATTAAGGAGCAACGTGTCAGACCCAGCCAACCACCCACACCCCCTCCACCAACTCCTTCCTCCACCAGACCTCACCGCTTTCCTGACCCCCAGGGAGGGCTGTTTGCAAGGGACCCTCCCTATATCAGCTTTCCCCATTCCTCGCTTTCCACTCCTTTGCCTCTACAGTCTCACAAACCCGCTCTTCTCACCTCATTCACTCAGCTAAAAGTCACCTTACATGTGGCAGAGTTGCAAGTCCAGCTCAGTGCTGACCTGACGCAGGGCTCCCAGGGCTTGGTTAGTCTGCGCTTCCAAGATCTGCAGGGAGACTTTACCAAAGACCACCCTTATCTACTGGCAGTCCAGCTGGCTCTGCGCTCACTGCTAATGGAGGACCTCCTGGAACAGAACCCTGAGTCTAAGTACAAACATTTGATGGTGTCTCGCGGAGCTCCCAAAACCTCCACCTTCAGTCCAAAAGAGTACCTTTCCCAAAGCTGTCCATCAGCATCCAATGCCCTGTACCCAGACATGCCTCGCTCACTGCCTTCACACATGGAGGAGGCCCAGAACGTTTTCCAGTTCTACCAGAGACATCCCAGCACCCCTTCAGCTAGAAATCGCCAATCCAAGAGGGACCCAGACTGTCCCAGCACTCCACCTCCCTCTCCTACTCACCATACACTGACCCCTCAGCCACACCCAGACTTTGATGAAACCTTAGTTCATATCAATGTGCTGCTGGTGGACCAGAACCACCCAGAATTCAAAACACGCTATGGCAGAGTGGGACGTAGTGTGGATGTTGACTTTAACTGCCTGGACGTTTTGATCACACTGCAGACCTGGGTGGTTATCCTGGACTTCTTTGGTATTGGCTCCACAGCCAATAATCATGGAGTGAAGGTGCTCTCTACGTCGCCTCAACCTGAGCCAGGACATCCTCTGTATGAGACAGACATCAGCGAGGAAGAGAAAACAGAGGCTGTTAACAGTAAAATTGACCTAAAGGTATGTCACTGGACCTGCTGCATCTTGTTGAAAGGGCTGGGCTGTCCAAATGATACAAGTTAGTCAGCTGCAGTTACATATTCATGTATAGGAGGAACAAATGTTGTAGATACTTCAAAAAATACTGTCTCATCACATAGTTGTTGAGATTGAAATGTCTCATCAAACATCGATTATATGGATGGACTGTTGAAGTGCGTGTACAGACATTGGAAATATGATGATAGCTACTGGCGTTGGTGATACGCTGACTTTTCCTCCTGCACGACAGTAGGTTGACAGTTTTGAATGAAATATCTCAAAACACTTGGGTAGATTTGTGAAATATAGAACAAATACTCAAAGTGCTCAGATAATTATGACAAAATAACCAATAGATGAATCAACAATGAAAATAGTTAACTACTCGGTTTAAATGAGTGTATTGCACATTGAGCCGCACTCAGCAACAGAAAATGTCTTTTAAATAATTGTCCAAATGTCCCAATAATGTTCTCCGACAACAAATTAAGGAAATTATTTCAGTTTGTTTAATTCTGTTTTAGTTGTTTTTTTGTAATAGTGAATCCTCCTCTCAAACTAAATAAAAAAGGATCTCTGATAAGTTTCAGTTTTTTTTTTCCCGTTAGGAGTGTAGCCTCCTTCCAAACAATTTAACAAACGATCTTTGCAACCCCCTGATATTGTTTGGAGGGGAAACACTGGTAAAACAACATCCATTGTTGTGACTTATAATGTTTTCCTTTAAAAATGTTTAATTCTAATTTCTAGTCTCTGTGCCTTTCTCTGTCAGTCAGTTCTGAAATGAATACATCAGGAGTCAGGACTAAACTTGTCCATGTTTTCATTTTTAGGTCCATTCTTTGTCTCTTGTACTGAACAAGAAACTCAACGAGCTTGCCAGAGCTAGTGTGTCCAAATTATCTGCTCATCTGGAAATGTTGGGTGTGTATGAAAAACATGACTTGAAAAACAACTCTCCACACAGCATAATTGTCTTTTACGTGAATAGGTTGACTCCTAAAAAATAATTTGCTGTTCAGTGTTGCCACATTATGTCTTCTAATTTAGATGGCGACCTGGCATTACAAGGCAGTTTAGGAAGTTTGTCCCTGAGTGACCTTACCCCACACGGTGATCTCTACAGAGAGCGCTTCACTACACAAGGAGGGGACGCTCTAATTTTCAACATCCTTAAGTATATATCATAACAGTGTCAACACAGAATTATTCTACATGCTACTGAAGAACTAAAAATAATCTTTCCTTTAGTCACTGTTGTATTCTGGTCTTTTCAGGTATGGCCAGCCTGATCCTTACCTGGAGCGGGAATTTGACATCAATGTGTCTTTGCAGATGGCCTCAGTGCAGTATGTCCACACCCAGCGCTTTCAGGCTGAGGTGGTGGCCTTCATCCAACATTTCACCCAGCTGCAGGATGTCCTTGGCAGACAGAGAGCTGCAATGGAGGGCCAGGCTGTGAGTATTGCCTGATGGGGCTCTTAACCATAGATAGTCACATACTGTAACTCCAGTTTGCTCCAAGATCATTTCTATTGATTGCTGTATGTACAGGTCTTACACTACCTTTCACAAGTTTGGAATTTCTGCCACAGAAACTTAGAGAGAGAGACTTGGACTTAGGCTTCTCTTTATTGAGCCCTTCGGGATGACTCCTGCAGGGAAATTAAATTTCCAGCAGCTTACAAAAACACAAGGGAGGTATAAAAAAAATACAGTATTGGATAATTAATAAACTCTTAGCTAAATAAATACAGAAAATATAAAAAACAGTAAATAATAAACTCTTAGTCAAATATATATGAGGTAGATGTAAGAATACAGGTCAAATAAAATTCACAGAAAATTAAATCAGATAAGTTAAATGTAGAGGAAACGTATAAGATAAAATATATATGACTCTATGACAGAAATGAGCAGTAATTATTGCACTTGAGTGGTGAATAAAGTTATTGCACGAAGAGAAGAAGAGAAGTGTCCAGGTATGTACAAGTAGATAATTAATTTCACAGTGAGTGGCTCCCACTCCTTCCCTTCTATCCTCTTTACTTCCTCCCCCCCCTGAGTGAGGCCTTCCACTGAACAGGGTCCGCTGGTTGCTGATTACGGTGTGCAGGGGATGGCTGGCATCGTCCATAATGTCCAGCAGTTTGTCCAGTGTCCTCTGTCACCGTCACCAGTGAGTCCAGTTTCATGCCGACCACCAAGCTGTCCTGCCTGATCAGTTTATTCAGGCTGGAGGTGTTCTTCTTGGATATGCTGCCCCCTCCCCCCCCCCCCCCCCCCCCCCCAGCACACCACAGTGTAGAAGAGGACACTGGTGACTACAGACTAGTAAAACTAGTAAAACAGTCTCCTCGGGAAGTACAACCTGCTTTGTGTCTTCCTGTACAGGTGGCTGGTGTGTGTTGTCCAGTCCAGTTTATTGTCCAGCCCCAGCCCGAGTCTACCGCCTCCACCACAGCTCCCTCTAGCAGGACTGGTTGTGGTCTTGGTCTGGACCTCCCAAAATCAATGACCAGCTCCTTTGTCTTGGAGGTGTTGAGCTGTAGGTGGTTAGTGTTGCACAAGAGAGCAAAGTCCCCCACCAGACTCTGATACTACTCCTCTCTATCACCCCTGATACATCACACGATGGCTGTGTCATCGGCGTACTTCTGTATGTGACATAGCTCCGAGTTGTAGCAGAAATCCGAGGTGTACAGGGTGAAGAGAAGAGGGACCAGCACTGTGCCCTGAGGGGGTCCAGTGCTGCTGACCACAGTGTCAGACGTGTTGTCTTTCAGCCTGTCGTACTGGCCTGTCAGTGAGGTAGTCTCTGACCCAGTCCACTAGATAGGGGTCCACTCCTATCCTGTTCAGTTTGTCCTGAAGTATAGGGGGCTGGATGGTATTAAAGATACTGGAGAAGTCCAAGAAGAGAATCCTCGCTGTGCCGCTTCCCTTATCCAGATGTGAGTGGACTCGGTGCAGCATGAAGAGGATGGAACCCTCCACACCGACATCTGGCTGGTACACAAACTGCAGGCGGTCCTGGGCGTGTTGTATGTGGGGTCTGAGTAGGCTGAGGAAGAGCCGCTCCAACGTCTTCATCAGGTGTTAAGTGAGTGCCAGTGTCATTCAGCATGCTGTGCCTGTTCTTCTTGGGAACCGGAACGATGCAGGATGTCTTCCAGAGGGTAGGCACTCTCCCTAGCTTCAGGCTAAGGTTGAAGATCCGTTGTAGTGGTTCCCCCAGTTCTGCAGCGCAGGTCTTCAGTAGTCTTGGACACACTTTATCCAGGCATGCTGCTTTCCTCGGCCGAAGCTTCTGCAGCTTTCCTCTGACCTGGTCTGTGGTGATGTTAGGCAGTGATTGTGTTGAGGGGGGGTATTGAGGGAAGAAGGAGAAGATGGCTGCAGTGAGGGTGGGGGAGGACAAGGGCTGGTTAAACCTGTCAAGGAAGTCATTCAGCTTGTTCGCCCTCTCCATTGTCCCCCCTGTAGCTCTGGTCTTTGTGTTGGGAACTGTGATGGTCCTCACACCTTCCCAGACCTCCCTCGTGTTGTTCTCCCTCAGTTTCAGCTCCACATTACTCCTGTAGCTGTCCTTAGCTTCCCTCACACAGTGTTTCACCTCCTGCTGTGCTGCCTTCTTTGCCTCCCTATCCCTGCTCCTGAAGGCAGCCTTCTTCTTGTTGAGGACAGCCTTAACTTCCCGCGTTACTCATGGCTTGTTTTTAGGGTAACCACGTCTGCACAGTTGCTGTTTTTTGGACAAGGGGGGTATACAGTGGCTTTAGGTAAACCAGGTTGTGATCAGCCTTCCCCAGTGGGGGGAGGGGAGTCACTCTGTATGCATCCCTTACATTAGCATACATGAGATCAATCGTCCTGTTGTTTTTGGTGGGACAGTCTACAACCTGGTGAAAAACAGCCATAGTAGAATCCAAAGTTGCATGATTAAAGTCCCCAGAGATGATCATAAATGCCTCAGGGTGCTGTGTCTGCAGCCTTGCAGTGACTGAGTGGATCTTGTCACAGGCAGTGGCTGCGTCCGCTCTGGGAGGAATGTAAACACAGACGGTGATCGCGTGACTGAACTCCCTCTCCAGCTAATATGGCCGTAGGCTAACAGCTAGCAGCTCAAGGTCCTGGCAACATGAGACTTTCTTTACTGAAATATGTCCTGGGTTACACCGGCAGCGTCCACATACATGACGAGTCCCCCACTGTTGCTTTTTTACACTCGCTTGTGTGTCTCTGTTGGCCCTCACGGCATTGAATCCCTGCAGGTCTATGTTAGCAATGTAGTAGTTTAGCAATGTCGGACCCCCTTTTTTTCAGAACTGCTTTAATCCTTCATGGCATAGATTCAACAAGGTACTGTAAACATTCCTCAGATTTTGGTCCATATCGACATGATAGCATAACGCAGTTGCTGCAGATTTGTCGGCTGCCCATCCCATATGCGAATCTCCCCTTCCACCACATCCCTAAGGTGCTTTATTGGATTGAGATCTGGTGACTGTCGAGGCCATTTAAGTGCAATGAACTCATTGTCATGTTCAAGAAACCAGTCTGAGATGATTCACGCTTTATGACATGGCGCATTATCCTGCTGGAAGTAGCCATCAGAAGATGGGTACACTGTGGTCATTAAGGGGTGGACATGGTCAGCAACAATACTCAGGTAAGCTGTGGCGTTGACACGATACTCCTTTGGTACTAATGGGCCCAAAGTGGGCCAAGAAAACATCCCCCACACCATTAGACCACCACCACCACCCTGAACCGTTGATACAAGGCAGGATGGATCCATGCTTTAATGTTGTTGACGCCAAATTCTGACCCTACCAACCGAATGTTGCAGCAGAAATTGAGACTCATCAGACCAGGCAATGTTTTCCATTCTTCTATTGTCTAATTTTGGTGAGCCTGTACGAATTGTAGCCTCAGTTTCCTGTTCTTAGCAGACAGGAGTGGCACCCAGTGTGGTGTTCTGCTGCTGTAGCCCATCCGCCTCATGGTTAGACATGTGCGTTCAGAGATGCTCTCATGCATACCTCTGTTGTAACGAGTGGTTATTTGAGTTACTGTTGCCTTTCTATCAGCTCGAACCATTCTGGCCATTCTCCTCTGACCTCTGGCATCAAGAAGACATTTGCGCCCACAGAACTGCCGCTCACTGGATATTTTCTCTTTTTCAGACCATTCTCTGTAAACCCTATATATGGTTGTGGGTGAAAATCCCATCAGCAGTTTCTGAAATACTCAGACCAGCCCGTCTGGCACCAAAAACCATGCCACGTTCAGAGCCACTTAAATCACCTTTCTTTCCCATTCTGATACTCGCTTTGAACTGCAGCACATCGTCTTGACCATGTCTACATGCCTAAATGCATTGAGTTGCTGCCATGTGATTGGCTGATTGGAAATTTGCGTTAACAAGCAGTTGACAGGTGTACCTAATAATGTGGCCGGTGAGGGTATATAAAACACACAATCTCTTCACAAGAAAAGTAAAAAGGTACAAAGAGGTCAAAATAGGGTAAAAGAGCTACTGGAGAGGCAGCCGTCTCCTACAGATGGCTGAGAAGACTACTCTTCTACTTTTTAATGGTCTGTCAGGCTTTTAGGTTTTGTATGAAAAGTATGCTTTGTGCATGGAGGATAAAATGCAACCATTCAGTAAGAATGGGAGAAATCAGCAGTCCATGGTTAAAAAAACTGTTTTTTGTTGAATTTTTGTTGAATTTCCTCTTGCGCGATTAATAAAGGAACTCTTCTTCTTCTTTTTTCAAAATGTGTGAGGAATAGATTCCTGTTAAAGTGCCAAGTGCACAATAATGCTCCATTGTTTCCCATAAACAAACCAATGTTTGGCGCTGCGCCACAGAATCATCGAGTGCCACAAATTGATTTGATTGAATTGTTTTTTTTTAATGCAATATTGAAATGTAAATATTGTTCCATTTACTCATCTTCGCTTACCACTCTCTTTCCCTGTCATTCTCGTTCACACACAAACAGAGAGAGAGAGAGCTGTGTATGTGCGTACAGTTTTGCTCCAACTTCTGGTTGGTGCTGAAATCTGAGCTAGGGGTGTTACGATGCATCTTGAGACAGAGAAAAACCAATTCAAATGTGACGATTCAAATTGGTTGAGATGAAAAATGATTAGGATAACAATCTACTTTTGACTCTGTTGACAGCATTGCAAAGATGGCAGCGGCTGCAGCAGGTCACACCGGTCTGTTTAACCAGAGGTTCTAACTCGTTTTTGTCTTGTGGAAGTGAAAGAAGTTGTGTATTTTCATCCACTGCTTTCCTGTTCTACACGCTGTTAGTAAAACAGGCTGGCAGCTACAACGGTGCCATGGTGCCGGCTGCAGGGTCATCACCCGGGAGCCACCCTTCGCAGATGTTTCGCTCCTTTAATCCCGGAACATCTCTGGGTGGTGGAGCAGCGAACAGGGACGTCTCCCTGCCGCCCCCTGCAGCCAGCGGAAAGATCCTTGTTCACCCCACACTCTGTCCCTTATGTTATTGCTGTTGTGGTTATGGAATGAAACCCAAGGGACTATGCATGGCAGGGACGTCCATCTCCCTGAGTCAGACGTGGGCTGACCGCATACCGCAGCATCTCAGGGTGATGGAATGTAGCAGCAGAAAAGCTTCCCTACTGCCCCCTGTCTAAGCTCCCTGTTTTCCCCACGCCTTATCATTCCTCCTGAGCCACAACCAGAAACTCCCTTGTTCTGCCTCCTCTGCCAGGACTTTGAGGGCAGTCTTCAGCTTGGAGCCATTGATCCCAAGGGACTTTAGTAGCCGCTGGGTGGATGCTCCAGTGTAGCCTCTACACCCGACTTCATCTGGGTATTTGAAGGCTCTCCACCAGTCAGATGATGGCTTGGTCTACTGTCTGACAAGCGTTCCATTTACGTCCTGTACGAACTTGGGCCTTGGTGTTACGGACTGCTGGATCAGGTGAGTCTCTCAGCTCGAACACAAGCCTCACCTTCTCCTGTTTGTAGCCCAAGCTAATGGATTTCAGTGGCAGCTTCAGGGTGGTTCTTCCAAACAGAGCTGTGTTGGAAAGACATCTGGGAAGGCCCAGCCATTTACGGATGTAATTGTTGGCTTTTGAATCCATCTTGAGGACAGTTGGGGAAGGTGATATCCCACAATTTCAGGGGCCACATCATACGATGGAACAGGGTGAACTGGTAACACCAGACCTTGAATTTCCCTGGGAGATAGCTTTGGTCGATTTTGATCAGGCCATCCAAGAGCTGAGATGTGACTGAGCCAGCCATGTGCTTGTCAGACAGGTCGGCAGTGTAAAGTCTTCCAAGGCTCCGCACGGGTTCATCAACCACGCGTGGGATTTCCTCATCATCCACTGAGAATGAGATGTTGTCATTCCTGACCCCTTTCCGGATGGAGAGACTGCGTGACTTGGTAGGCTTTATTTTTATTCAGGCCCATGTTAGAAGCTCCCCGAGTCTTTTCAAGAGTCTGGAGGTACACGCTGCTGTCTGGACGAGGGTGGTGACGTCATCCATGTAGCTTCATAGGGCCGGGAGTTGCTGACCTGTTTGGGATCGGACTCCTCTGACCATCTGTCTTCCACCTATCATGATGATCTCAAAGGCTATTGTGAAAAGGATTGGAGAAATTGAGCAACCCATTGTGTAGCAGACTTGAAAGTTGTTAAAATAGTTCACTACAAGGCTCTGGATGCAGGGTGGAATATGAAAAAAGTTGAGTGCGAAACTGATAAGTTGGTGGGGAACCGACCCATAGGCATTTGCCAGATCCAACCAAACAACGTGTAGATCTTCTTTGTTGCGCTTGGCTGTCTGGATTTGCTCCCAGATCATAGCTGAGTGCTCCACACAGCCAGGGAAACCTGGGACACCTGCCTTCTGACAACTGGTGTCGATGTAATGGTTTGCCAGAAGGTAGTTGGACATGCGCTTTGCCACCACAATGAAGAAAATCTTCCCTTCCACGTTGAGCAGGGCTGGGCCTCTGAACTGGGTGATCTTATGAGAGTCTTTCTCCATGCTGATGCAGGCTTGGCTTTTCCAGGCAACACCCATCAGCTTCCATAACAGCTTCAGGAGTCCAGGACAGCTTTTGAACACCCTGTATGGTACTCCATTTAGGCCGGGTGCTGATGCAGCTCTCGCTCGCTCAACCACCTGCTTGACCTCGGCCCATTTCGGGGGGAGTAGTGTCGAACTGCGAGGAAAGCTCAGGTGGCTGAGGTACATGGCCTGGCGATCCGAGGGGGTTGTTCTTTTGGCTGTCACTGAGCTGAACTGTGATGTATTCCTCCAACTCCTGCTCACTGGTCTGCAGTGTCCCATCCTTCTTTTCCTCCTGCCTCGGGCATACTTAAAAGGGTCCCGGAAGAAACTTTCCCTTGCGTTCTCCTTGCGGCTTCTGCGCTTCCTGATCCTTTCAGTTCTCCTCAGGTGTGCGAGTCTTACTTTGATCTGGTTCCACAGGTTCTTCAAGCCGTCCTTATCCTGGTCATGGGCTTTTCTCCATTGTTTCCGCAAGAGGCGTCGTTCCTTTACGAGCTGGAGGATTTCCCTCTCCCGTCTTCCGATCTGTTTGGGAATAATCCTCCTCTGAGGCATTTCTCCAAATCGCTCTTTGCCTTCCTCGTAGATGATATGTCCCATGATGTTCAGTTTGGAGGTTACGCTGCCTCTTAGCACACTTTGGAGGGTGGTGCATAGATTCTCATCGAAGCTGCTCCAGGATTCTTTGACATTGGATTTTGGCCACTTGACTTTGACTTTCCGGATTGGCTTCTCTGGTGCTCCTTTTGGGGGTTCGCTGCTTGTTGTTTCGTTGTGCTGTGGGCTGTGCTGTTGTTGCTGCACCTCCTGCGGGGAAGGCTGGACCTCCTCTCTCTCACCATTTGCAATGGTTGGATCAGTAGCACTGTGGTGCTCAACCTGGCTATGATTCCTCCTTGTCTGATCTGCTTCTGCAGTGCAAGCTTGCATCTGGTTGCGGCCGCCACCGCATTTTGCCTTCCCTTGGTGAATTCCCAGGCCCCGGTAGGTGGTTTTTTTCTCTGAGGATCTTCATATCATTCGTCATTGTCATGCCGGTCGTTTCCGTGTTATCCGTCCTGCTTTGTCCATCTTCCATCCCGCCTCTCGTGGACCACCGGGCTGTTTTTTCCTTATATCGCTTGTAGTTAGATTAGGGAGTCCAAAAAGCTTGCTTCGCAGGCATGTGGAAAAGGGTAACTAGCCCCTCCACCCCTGGTGCAGTCTTTCCTGCTGCCAACTAGTCTTCCCTAGCAGCCCACCAGTCTTTTCCTGGATGCCAACTGCTCTGTTCACAGTAGTCACTGGTAAGCCAGCTAAAATAGATGTAAGCACAAGTGATAGGACTTGCTGGGCATTTCAGCCTGCCGCACCTCCGACGGTGCCATGGCGCCGGCTGCAGGGTCATCAGCCGGGAGCCACCCTTCGCAGATGTTTCGCTCCTTTAATCCCGGAACATCTCTGGGGGGTGGAGCAGCGAACAGGGACGTCTCCCTGCCGCCCCCTGCAGCCAGCGGAAAGATCCTTGTTCACCCCACACTCTGTCCCCTATGTTATTGCTGTTGTGGTTATGAAATGAAACCCAAGGGACTATGCATGGCAGGGACGTCCATCTCCCTGAGTCAGACGTGGGCTGATCGCATACCGCAGCATCTCAGGGTGATGGAATGTAGCAGCAGAAAAGCTTCCCTACTGCCCCCTGTCTAAGCTCCCTGTTTTCCCCACGCAGAGCAGTCAGCTGTAGCTGGTGATGGTCAGAGCAGAGAACAAATAAGCAGTTAAGTTTTAGTAAATGTTTTGTATTTCCTGACGCTGCTTTGTTTCTGTAAACATCGCCTCAACTAACAGAATGGTATTCATCATGTGTATGGAGAATATGAATAACCTTAGTTCTCTGTGCTCATGTTAACACCATATCCTGGATATGATCATACGCCTCATAAACTGGATATTCATGTCCACGTAAACACACTCATTGGCCCTCATTCAACGTATGGCAGAAAAACCTGCGTACGACCATTTCCTGGCAAACGTCGGCATTTATCAATTTGGACGTGAGCGGGAGCTACGATCAAATCTCACGTCAGGTCTGAGATCGTGTACGCACATTTCAGCCTGTGTATTTGCGGTGCAGCACAGCAAAATCTGGCTGAAAATAATGAACAAACCTCAGCTGTCATTAAGCATAAGCAGTCACATATTAAGAACAGATCAAAACGGATTCTTAAAACGAATAAAAAAATAAAAAATTGTGGTTGGAGCAATTGATTGTACTCATCAATTGTACTCGTCTGAAGGCACCATCCATGAATGTTTACGCAATCATCAATCGCCAAAACTACCACTCGATAAATGTACAGGTGATTTGTGATGCCAAGCTGTCGCTTTAAAACACTGGGGGACACACGATTCTTTTATATTTCAAAACAGCTCGGCTCCAGCCCCCCGCGACCCCGACATTGAATGAATGAATGAATGAATGAATGTGTGCGCGTGGCTGCAGCAAGACGCACTGCAGAGCCAAAGTCATCTCCTCGGTTCGTGATGCACCCCCTCGCATTATAGGTGATATTCTGGATCAGAAGGCTGTTGTTTCCACCTAAAGGAGTAGTTTATATACAGCTAACCCACAACGGTCAGAACATAGGTTACTTACAGTCTTTAAACTATTTTAAAGAGTTTAAAATCACAATCTTGGATAATAGCGAACACAAAACAACACCCTTTTGTATGTTCTGTGAAAATATACTGCAGCCATAATTACAAAATGAATGAAATGTATCTTTTGAGCAAGTTGAATGTATTTGACTTAGGGTTTCCTAAATATAATTCTAGCTTTTCTTGCAATTCATATGTTCAAACGTGTGTGCTTTTAATTGGGTGACACCTGTCCAACAGTGCCCACAGGCGCACTCGGGTCACAGTGGAGCGCTGCCGTTATTATTTTCCATACAGCGTTTTATGGGCCCCTTTTATTCCACTCTTAAGACCGACAAAAAGCACATCTTTATTTTGCTCCATCTCGGATGTCAGGATGCCGATCTGTGTGTCGGAAAAGTTTATTTTCTAACCAGCGTTCTTCCTCTCCATTTTTGACCTCAGTGGGCGAGGCCTCCGAACCAGGAATATTTAAGGGCGTAACATGTTAATGACGATCGAATTCAGCCGCAGCATTTATCAAGGCCCGCTCATTTGTACGCTGAGATTGGTCAGATACGACTGTTTCATAAATCACACGTGGGTCCTTTCCTACGACCAATTCTGCACTCAGATCTGCGCCCGTTTTCACGCAAGATTGATAAAAGAGGCCCACTGTGAATGTGCAGAGATCTCAGCTTCTGAAAATATGAATATGCTAATATACCTTAAAAACATGTCAATTCCAAGCTCCAACAAAATACCAATTACATTGTAAGTGTAAATTTATTGATGACTGGAACGTGAAACTTCCCTGGGTGTAGCATAAAGCAGAAGATGGTGTTTTCCTGTGCAAAGTGTGCAGTACATGTTGGTTTTATTTAGTCAGGAAATGACTGGTAAGTGAATGAGTGTTTGCATGAAAGAGACATCGCTTTCTAAAAGGTGTAATTATACTCATTAATGTTTAACAGGTTTTTGTTTTTATTCGGGCAAGGCAACATGACATTCGGGCAAGTAGAATATGACCTTTACTTGCCCTATGGGCACATGCTTTTGAAACCTTAGTGTCAACCCCTGCTTTAAAGAATTACGACTGAGCTGAATAATTATCAACAACACCAGTCTCCCGAATTTCAGAACATTTTCGTGCTAGCTATCATCGTCTGTTGTCAGAGTCTGTACAAGGGAGAGGTCAGAGTCGTTGCCCCTCAAAAGGTCTCTGTACGGCCCTGCACCACACATTGCTACCTGGTCTGTGGTAAACATTGGCTCCTGTGACGCGCCAGAGGATTTGTTACACAGAACATTGTGAAAAGCTGTCATTGGAAACTGAAAAGAAACTGGTAGGTGATTGGATGAACCACCTATCTACCAAACTATCGCTGTAGCCAGTCAGGAGCAGAGAGAAAACACATTTTCCATTGAGAAATCGGTTCTTTTCTCTAAGAAAACACCAATGTTGTTTTGAACAAACAGTCACCCTGCACACATACCTAAATGGCTTCCCAAAATGTTTAGAAGTTACGCTTTTCTGGACTGGAAAACAAATTTAGATTGACTTTAGATCGACTTTTCTTCTCCTCTTTCATCTACTATACCTGCAGGTGCGGGATCATCCTCAGCGGGCTTCCAGGGTTCTGCTGGATATTGAGGCTGGCGCCCCAGTTATTCTCATCCCAGAGAGCTCTTGCTCGTCAAGGGTGATTGTTGCCAACCTCGGACAGCTGAGGGTGCAGAACTGCTTCCTGCCAGCTGGGGCTCATGGGACTTTTTCACATCGGGACAAGGTAGAGAAACTCACCATGGCACATACCTTTTTCCCTTCTCTGGTGAGTCTGGTGATAATGCTTTCCATTTATCCACCCATGCAGCATGCACTGGCCATCTGTGCTCTTCCTCTCCTTTCGTCAAATTTCACTGTATTCATTTGTGCATTAAATGTAATTAACCAAGTTTTAACATTCACCATTACCTCATGCCCTTTGTTTTTTGATACTACCAACATACCAGGCACTTTGAAAAGCAATGGAAACCCTGCACTGATAAATTCTCAACATATTATTTTCGTAACTGATCCTATTATCTGAATCTGAACTGAAATGCTAAATGAATACAGAATTGCCTGATGGTTTACTTTAAAGTATGGTTCCATAACAAGAGCTGGTCAACTTCGATCATTGTGTCTGGTTTTGTGTAACCACTCATTTGTTTAAATGTTTGAAGGAAATATTTATGCTTGTCATCTGAACCCAACATTAGATGAGAAGTTTTAGGTTAAGTCCAGCTCCAAGTGATTCAAACGTGGCTTAACTAATGCAGACCAATACAATGTTAGCCAACACACATCACCAATGTGCTAACTGAAATACTTGCACAATGAAAAAACTGGTCATAATCCCTCTAACTGTGAATACGATTGTTTTGATATTTTGCTAGTTTGAGTTTAAGGTTGAATCACATTTGAAGGAATTCCATGCTTATGTCGAATCATCAACAATCATATGGGGCTAAGAACAGGTCTTTTTGCATGCTGTCATTTGTTTGAGAGAGAAGTGTGTTTGAAAAGATGCACACTAGGTAAATGTTGTATTGGTCCTTCATATACATTTTGTGTTTTTTATTAAGAACTTTATAATGCATGCAAATTCATACAAGGACCCATTCCATTACGAGGTAAAATGGCATGCTTTTGCCTTGGTGTTGAAAAGGGTTTTCACAATATAACACCTGCCAATGTTCATCCTTCTCCGATTCAATTCAATTCAATTTTATTTATAGTGCCAAATCATAACAAAAGTTATCTCAGGACACTTTACAGACTAGGTATAGACCACACTCGACTTATTTGTGATTTACATAGACCCAACAATTCCCCTGTAGAGTACGGTGGAAACGAAAACCTTCCCTATCACAGGCAGGAACGTGGAACAGACCCAGCTCTGTGGAGGAAAGACATCTGTCTTGACCGTTTGGGGAGGAAGAGAAGAAGAGAGAAATAGAGAAAAGACAGACAGATGGACAGAGAGAGACAAAGACAGACAGACACACTTCCAGAGATGCAAGCAACCACAGAAGTAACAGTAACTATGTTAAATTAATGTAAATATGACATATGAGGACGGACATTTGTCTGTACCGGAGAGAGGAAGAAAAGGAGAGATAAAGAGAGAAAAGACAGACAGATGGACAGAGAGAGACAAAGACAGACACAACGACAGAGACAGACACACTTCCAGTAACTATAATAATATCTATAGTAATGTGAATATGACTTATATGTTATGGCAGTTAATACAGCAGAATAATAGAAACAAGCACAGCTAAGGTGATAGATTATAATAGTAAGTTTCTCAGTACCAGAAACTATCCCTTTAACACACTAGAGACATATGTCAGTATACTGTATGTCAATGCTTTCTTGGACCCAGACAAAACAGTTAATTCGTGTCACTTTCAACTGCACGTGGATGCAGTTTTAAACTTTGTGAGAGCATTTGGGTTTTGGTTTTAGGTTAATACTGTTCCTGTATTTCAGAACCTCAAATGATACAGTTTTAATCACTAGAAATATTGTATTATATCTTCATCTTCATCTTCATCTTCAACAGCCCTGGTTTGCAGTTTGTCTGTTTGTGGTTGGTTATGTGATGCACTGAGCTTTTTGCCACATGTGTTGTATTGTTTAAAAGAATACGCCAACTTTCCAAGTTCCTGACGATGTCTGTGTTGTATGACTTCTCAGCGTATACAATGGACCGCATGTACACTTCCTGCACCACCAAGCCAAAGACTTGGAATCCTAACAACAAAGCACACATTTACCCGATATATATCTAGCAAACAAGCTCAACCTCAGTATCTTTGTATCTGATCAGCAACTACATAAAAACAGTATACATTTCCATTCAATTGAATTCAATTTTATTTATAGTGCCAAATCAAGCAAGTTATCTCAAGACACTTTACATATAGAGGAGGTCAAGCAACAAGTTGCACTATCTTTAATAAATAATAATAATTAGGATTTTAAAATTATAATTTACTCAATGTTATGCAGGTGGAAATATGCATTCTTTGCTGTTAGTTTTATGTGAGAATCTAAGGACAAATCCTGATCAAAAATAGCACCCAGATTACTTACTGTGGTGCTGGAGGACAACACAACACCATCCAGAGTAACAATATCTTTAGATATTGAGTTTCGGAGGCCTTCGGGGCCAAGTACAATAACTTCAGTTTAACATCAGAAAATTGCAGGTCATCCAGCTTTTTATTTCCTTAATGCACATTTGAAGTTTATCTTACTGATTGGTTTATTCTGGTTCGATCGACAAATATAATTGTGTATCAACAGCACAACAATGAAAATTTATGGAGTGCTTCCTTATAATGTTTCCCAAGGACATAACCCTGTGGGACTCTGTGACTAACTTTAGTGTACATGGAGGATTTGTCATTAACATGTACAAACTGAGAGCTATCTGATAAATTAGACTCAAACCAGCTTAATGCGGTTCCTTTAATGCCAATTAGATGCTTCAGTCTCTGTAACAGGATGCGATGGTCAATAGTGTCGAAGGCACCACTAAGACAAGTAAAACAAATAATGAGGCAAATCCTTTGTCTGAAGCTATTAGAAGGTCATTAGTAATTTCTACCAGTGCTGTCTCAGTGCTATGATTCATTCTAAATCGCGACTGGAAGTTCTCAAATAACCCATTATTATGTAAAAAGTCCCACAGCTGATTGGCGACTAATTTCTCGGGGATCTTGGAGAGAAAAAGGAAGTTTAGATATGGGTCTATAGTTGGCTAGTACCTCAGGATCAAGACTGGGCTTTTTAAGAAGAGGTTTAATTACAGCTACTTTAAAAGACTGTTGTACATAACCTGCTGATAAATACATACAGTATTAATCATATCTAGTACAGGAGTGCTAACTAAAGGTAACACTACTTTACAATGACATGCAGTGAGGGTTGGGGTTGGGGAGGCACTGACTCACAAGTCAGATTTACAAACATACAGTAGGATGCCAATAGGATAGGATGAGAGGATAGGAGAGAATAGGAGCGAATAGGATGCTGAAAACCATTTTAGAACACCAGTGCCACTGTATATTGCAGTGAATCTTACCTTTACTTGTAAATGACTTCCTTCTTTGACTGAAAGTCCAGCTTTGAAAAATGTCTTAGTTTAGAAATCAAATTCTCCATTTTCAGGGTGAGAAATGACAGCTTGTCGCTAAGCTCTACAGCGTCGCACAGCACACTTCTTGTGTTTACTTTTTGTACCCAGGTTAGAGTTCACCGTGACCTGGCTGGATGCAGGCTATAAGGCTGCTCACTATTGCCGCCCTCCTTGAGGCAGAGGTACTGCCTGCCTCAAGGCAGCATTTTCCCTGTGGATTTATGTCACATCAATAAGATGTACATATTACACACATACGTAAAATACATTACTGAACACCATGGAAAAGAAGACGTATACTTTTATTACATAAAAGTGTCCTCAACCATCAAATTGGAAACATACACAGAAATGGGAACAAGCATGCGCCGTTTGCACGCGCTCAATCCAGTTTGTGAGTGATTGCGCAATCTGGACGGAGGCTCGGCTGTCCATGCCTCACCTCTCGTCTCCGAAGAGACTCCGTTTATTTAAGCAGGAAATACAGAATTTTCTGCCATTTTTACTATAAAAATGGTCAAAATACATTAAGAACCACACCAAAATCATAGTCCAGAGGACAAATATTATTACCTGTGTTATTTTAATATTTCCTTTTTTTTTTCCTCTCATGATGACAGGGGAGGCACAGCCTCACCTGCCTCCCCTGACTGCACGTCACTGCTTATTTAAGTAACCAAGTTGGAATGAGTCTAAGGGCGCTTTCACACCAGGTTTATTTAGTTCAATTGAATTAAAGTTGAGTGTGTTCCCTCATTTGCTACGGTTGGTTTGTGCAGGTGGGAAATCAGCGATCGTACTCGGGTGAGCGCCATAAGTGGACCAAATAAGCGGGCCGAGTCCTGGTAGAAGAGGTGGTCTTGGTCCACTTCCAAACGAACTCTGGTGCGGTTCCAGCTCCTGTAGGCAGCTGCGTGATTAAGTACAGCACATCAACAATCCAGCATGAGTCACCAGGACAAACCTCGAGTACTAATATAATAACTGAGGACCAACGCCAAAATCAACCCCTGCAGTTGTCTCTCCATTGTGACATCACACATCTGACCAATTTGTGAAGCGCTAATTAGTGGCGACATTCCTTCACTAGATGGAAAAAATTATAAAAACAAATCTTGTCCCGTGCAAGGGGAAGACATGCGGCAGGCCTGGTTATAGGAAAACATGGCTGAATAGCGCTTAGGCTCTCTATCAGCCTGGCTACGGTGCTAAAAAGAAATCTAGGATTGCTCTTATTCAATCACGTTTGAAACCAATCTAAACAAGAGCTAGCGACTGGAAGAGAATACAAATTCCACAACATCTTACACTGCATGAATTAAAGTCCTGACTGCCAGCGCCAATTGACCAGTAGTTGAATCCAGGTTGAGTCAGTCATAACAGTTATGATCATTTGTGTCCCTGTCTCAAGTCATGGAATACATACATTTATCAGAGAACTTAATGGCAAAAGTTGGTGTAATGTTTTGATAAATTTGCTCTTCAAATGTGTTTGATGTCATTCAGAATGTCCCATTTTTTGACCCACTGGATCACAATGTTGAAAATATGCTAAATCATAGCTCATGTAATTATCTTGTAAAAAATGTAGACTAATTATTAAAATTACAAACAGTGGGAAAGACTGAGTCACTGCTGTGATTAATTGTTGTTTTCTGGTTTAGGAGGTTATAGCACAATTCAATTGAGTATTATATTATATATATTTTAAAGGTGAATTCAGTGAGCTATCACAAGCAACAGGAACACTTGCAGAAACACCTGTTCTCCTGCAATGTCATTGGCACAACAGCATGCTCCAGCCAGCCTATGCCGTTACAGAGATTGAAAATGCTTATCATTTATTATTTATTAGATCATTTATTAAACTTTTGGTAGATTGTGTTTCATATTGTGTTCTTTGGCCCCTTTAAAAAATAATCATCTGCAGTTGTTTGTACTGTATGTCATAATCATTTTGCTAATTGGACTGAATGCGCAATCGTACTGTATGTCTCTTCTCTTTTTTCCTCTTGAAAAAGGAGCGTGTCCGGAGTGCAGCAGGGGCGAGTAGTGAGCAGGAGAAACCTAGGACGCCCCCCTCAAGCTACTCCTCCTCCACAGGGTTTACCCTTGGCAGGCCACAGGCCCCAGACACACAGAGGGTTCCTGAGGGCCATGAACCTCACAGCTTTGGTTAGCATGGCCCTGTAATTTGAAAAAAAGCTATATACAGTGCATTTGCAAGTTCTTAATGTTGGGCTTGTTGGAGAGCTGAGCCCTAATAAGTCTTTGCTGTTAATAGCTAAATAGCTGTTTGTGCCACCTGGTGTGTTTTCCTTATTAGAAGACCATGTGTGCCTGCTGGACTGCATTGCCCTGGACCTGCAGGAGATGGATATCTTTGCAGCACAACGTTTGCCATGTCAGCCCTGGGACAGTGGTTGTAAACCTCCCGAATCCTCAGACCTCCTCTTTCCTTCCTACACTGTCCGCCGCACCGGAGACAACCTGCTAAAAGACTGCTGCCGCCTCAAGCTTAAAGTTGAACGCAACCTGGACAAGTACGCCCTGCTTTTTTGTATTATTTTGATAAAAGTTTTTGCATTTATAACCTCATAAATTCCCATTTAATTCTCATCAAAGCCCCGCCCACCTTCAACCCAAGCAGAGGTCTAATCAAACAGATTAACTGAAAACACCTGTGTGGGTGTTCAGGGGGTTTAAACGTTGATACGTCACCTTGTTCATTACTCTGATTGATTGGTCGTAGTCAGTCATAGTGCTATCCAATTGCGTGCAGTGCAATTTTAAACTGCACGCATTGGTGCCGCCCCTTGAGTTGGGAAGGTCTATTGATCGTTTCCAGACCCTACGTCTTAATAGATGTGGGTCGGGATTTCCAGGCTACCTAAGCTGTATAATGGCAGGGGAAACCCTGTGATATAATTTCACAGTGTAAATCTTTCTGCAAATAGTGGTCCATGGCTCAAATTGCAGATAAGTACACAGGCATCTCCTCCCTCAGCTTAGGAATGTGACATATGAAAACCTCTCTAGTGATACACCTTACTCAGATATAACATTTAGAGGACATAACAAAAGAAAAACATTTTTGAGTAGAGGGGGACTTTAAGTTGGAACTGATTTTCTCTTTAGCTGGTGAAAATGACAAATTCCAAAGCTCTCAGGTCTTATCAGCTAATAAATCTTAGTTTTGTGAGTAACTTGATGACAGGCTAAAATAAAACTTTGCTGTTATCAGGTATCAGGTTGTGTACAGCCGGTGTCTGCGCTCTGCCAAAGACCATTTTTGAGGGAGGAAGCTCCACTCTGTTACACCTCTTTTCGATCACAACTGATAAATGAATGTAGATCATACAACTACAACAGTGTGAAAAGTAAGGTGTCT